>NC_136062.1:373750861-374950861 GCF_964261635.1 Lissotriton helveticus
TGTGTCATGTGTCATCATGTGTCATCATGTGTTGTATTGTGTCATCATGTGGTGCCATGTGACGTCATGTGGTGTCATGTGGTATCATGTTTCATCATGTGTCATGTGGTGTCATTTGTTATCACATGTCATGTGTCATGTGGTGTCATGTGTCATGTGTTGTCATGTGGTGTCATGTGTCATGTAGTGTCATGTGTTGTCATGTGATGTCATGTGTCATCACGTGTCATGTTTCATGTGGTGTCATGTGTCATGTATCGTCATGTGTTATGTGATGTCATGTGTCATGAGTTGTCATGTGATGTCATGTGTCATGTGGTGTCATGTATCGTTATGTGTCATGTGATGTCATGTGTCATGTGTTGTCATGTGATGTCATGTGTCATGTGGTGTCATGTGATGTCATGTGTCATGTGGTGTCATGTGTTGTCATGTGTCATATGTGTCATGTGTTGTCATGTGTCATGTGGTGTCATGTGTCATGTATCATGTGTTGTCATGTGATGTCATGTGTCATGTGGTGTCATGTGTCATCATGTGTCATCTTGTGTCATGTGTCATCATGTGTCGTCATGTGTTGTCATGTGTCATCATGTGGTGCCATGTGACGTCATGTGGTGTCATGTGTCATGTATCGTCATGTGTCATGTGATGTCATGTGTCATGTGTTGTCATGTGATGTAATGTGTCATGTGGTGTCATGTGTCATGTATCGTCATGTGTCATGTGATGTCATGTGTCATGTGGTGTCATGTGTCATGTGTTGTCATGTGATGTCATGTGTCATGTGTCATGTGTCATGTGGTGTCATGTGATGTCATGTGTCATGTGGTGTCATGTGTCATGAGGTGTCATGTGGTGTCATGTGTCATGTATCGTCATGTGTGATGTCATGTTTCATGTGGTGTCATGTGGTAACATGTGGTGTCATGTGTCATGTATCGTCATGTGTCATGTGATGTCATGTGTCATGTGTTGTCATGTGTCATCACATGTCATGTGTCATGTGTTGTCATGTGTCATCACATGTCATGTGTCATGTGGTGTCATATATCGTCATGTGTCATGTGATGTCATGTGTCATGTGTTGTCATGTGTCATCACATGTCATGTGTCATGTGGTGTCATGTGTCATCACGTGTCATGTGTCAGGTGCTGTCATGTGGTGTCATGTGTCATCCTGTGTTGCCATGTGTCATCATGTGGTGCCATGTGACGTCATGTGTCATGTGTCATGTGGTGTCATGTGTCATGTGGTGTCATGTGTCATGTGTCATGTAGTGTCATGTGTCATGTGATGTCATGTGTTGTCATGTGATGTCATGTGTTGAAATGGTTGTCATGTGTCATGTGGTGTCATGTGTCATCATGTGTCATGTGGTGTCATGTGTCATCACATGTCATGTGGTGTCATGTGTCATCACGTGTCATGTGTCATGTGGTGCCATGTGTCATGTGTTGTCATGTGATGTCATGTGTCATGTGGTGTCATGTGTCATGTGGTGTCATGTATCATCATGTGTCATGTGTCATGTGTTGTCATGTCATGTCATGTGTCATGTGGTGTCATGTGTCATGTGATGTCATGTGTCATCATGTGATGGTATGTGTCATGTGGTGTCATGTGATGTCATGTGTCATGTGGTGTCATGTGTCATGTGTTGTCATGTGATGTCATGTGTCATGTGGTGTCATGTATTGTCATGTGTCATGTGGTGTCATGTGATGTCATGTGTCATGTGTTGTCATGTGGTGTCATGTGGTGTCATGTGTCATGTGTTGTCATGTGAGTCATGTGTCATGTGGTGTCGTGTCATGAGGTGTCATGTGTCATGTATCGTCATGTGTGATGTCATGTTTCATGTGGTGTCATGTGTCATGTATCGTCATGTGTCATGTGATGTCATGTGTCATGTGTTGTCATGTGATGTCATGTGTCATGTGGTGTCATATGTCATGTATCGTCATGTGTGATGTGATGTCATGTGTCATGTGGTGTCATGTGTTGTCATGTGATGTCATGTGTCATGTGTCATGTGGTGTCATGTGATGTCATGTGTCATGTGGTGTCATGTATCATGAGGTGTCATGTGGTGTCATATGTGATGTCATGTTTCATGTGGTGTCATGTGGTGACGTGGTGTCATGTGTCATGTATCATCATGTGTCATGTGATGTCATGTGATGTCATGTGTTGTCATGTGTCATCACATGTCATGTGTCATGTGTTGTCATGTGTCATCACATGTCATGTGTCATGTGGTGTCATGTATCGTCATGTGTCATGTGATGTCATGTGTCATGTGTTGTCATGTGTCATCACATGTCATGTGTCATGTGGTGTCATATGTCATCACGTGTCATGTGTCATGTGCTGTCATGTGGTGTCATGTGTCATCCTGTGTTGCCATGTGTCATCATGTGGTGCCATGTGACGTCATGTGTCATGTGTCATGTGGTGTCATGTGTCATGTGATGTCATGTGTCATGTGATGTGTTGTCATGTGATGTCATGTGTCATGTGGTGTCATGTGTCATGTGGTGTCATGTGTCATCATATGTCATGTGGTGTCATGTATCATCACATGTCATGTGGTGTCATATGTCATCACATGTCATGTGGTGTCATGTGTCATCATGTGTCATGTGATGTCATGTGTCATGTGTTGTCATGTGATGTCATGTGTCATGTGGTGTCATGTATCATCATGTGTCATGTGTCATGTGTTGTCATGTCATGTCATGTGTCATGTGGTGTCATGTGTCATGTGATGTCATGTGTCATGTGTTGTCATGTGATGGCATGTGTCATGTGGTGTCATGTGTCATCACATGTCATGTGGTGTCATGTGTCATGTATCGTCATGTGTCATGTGATGTCATGTGATGTCATGTGTCATGTGGTGTCATGTATCGTCATGTGTGATGTCATGTGTCATGTGGTGTCATCATGTGTCATGTGTTGTCACATGGTGTCATGTGTCATCACGTCTTGTGTCACGTGGTGTCATGTGTTGTCATGTGATATCATGTGTCATGTGGTGTCATGTATCATCATGTGTCATGTGATGTCATGTGATGTCATGTGGTGTCATGTGTCATCATGTGTCATCATGTGTCATCTTGTGTCATGTGTCATCATGTGTCGTCATGTGTTGTCATGTGTTGTCATGTGTCATCATGTGGTGCCTTGTGACGTCATGTGGTGTCATGTGGTATCATGTTTCATCATGTGTCATGTGGTGTCATGTGTCATCATGTGTCATGTGGTGTCATGTGTCATCACATGTCATGTGGTGTCATGTGTCATCACGTGTCATGTGCCATGTGGTGTCATGTGTCATATATCATCATGTGTCATGTGATGTCATGTGTCATGTGTTGTCATGTGATGTCATGTGTCATGTGGTGTCATGTGTCATGTGGTGTCATGTATCATCATGTGTCATGTGTCATGTGTTGTCATGTCATGTCATGTGTCATGTGGTGTCATGTGTCATGTGATGTCATGTGTCATGTGTTGTCATGTGATGGCATGTGTCATGTGGTGTCATGTGTCATCACATGTCATGTGGTATCATGTGTCATGTATTGTCATGTGTCATGTGATGTCATGTGTCATGTGTTGTCATGTGATGTCATGTGTCATGTGGTGTCATGTATCGTCATGTGTGATGTGATGTGTCATGTGGTGTCATCATGTGTCATGTGTTGTCACATGGTGTCATGTGTCATCACGTCTTGTGTCACGTGGTGTCATGTGTTGTCATGTGATGTCATGTGTCATGTGGTGTCATGTATCGTCATGTGTCATGTGATGTCATGTGTCATGTGATGTCATGTGGTGTCATGTGTCATCATGTGTCATCATGTGTCATCTTGTGTCATGTGTCATCATGTGTCGTCATGTGTTGTCATGTGTCATCATGTGGTGCCATGTGACGTCATGTGGTGTCATGTGGTATCATGTTTCATCATGTGTCATGTGGTGTCATTTGTTATCACGTGTCATGTGTCATGTGGTGTCATGTGTCATGTGTTGTCATGTGGTGTCATATGTCATGTAGTGTCATGTGATGTCATGTGTCATCACGTGTCATGTTTCATGTGGTGTCATGTGTCATGTATTGTCATGTGTCATGTGATGTCATGTGTCATGTGGTATCATGTGTCATGTGGTGTCATGTGTCATCACATGTCATGTGGTGTCATGTGTCATCATGTGTCATGTGGTGTCATGTGTCATGTATCATCATGTGTCATGTGATGTCATGTGATGTCATGTGTCATGTGGTGTCATGTGATATCATGTGTCATGTGTCATGTGGTGTCATGTATCATCATGTGTCATGTGTCATGTGTTGTCATGTCATGTCATGTGTCATGTGGTGTCATGTGTCATGTGATGTCATGTGATGTCATGTGTCATGTGGTGTCATGTGTCATGTGGTGTCATGTGATGTCATGTGTCATGTGGTGTCATGTGTCATGTGGTGTCATGTGGTGTCATGTGTCATGTATCGTCATGTGTCATGTGTTGTCATGTGATGTCATGTGTCATGTGATGTCATGTGTCATGTGGTGACATGTGATGTAATGTATCATGTATCATCATGTGTCATGTGATGTCATGTGTCATGTGGTGTCATGTGTCATCATGTGTCATCTTGTGTCATGTGGTGTCATGTGGTGTCATGTGTCATCATGTGTTGTCATGTGTCATCATGTTGTGCCATGTGACGTCATGTGTTGACAGTCATGTGGTATCATGGTTCATCATGTGTCATCTGTTGTCATGTGGTTTCATTTGTTATCACGTGTCATGTGTCATGTGGTGTCATGTGTCATGTAGTGTCATGTGTCATGTCTCATGTGTTGTCATGTGATGTCATGTGTCATGTGATGTCATGTATCATCATGTGTAATGTGATGTCATGTGTTGTCATGTGATGTCATGTGTCATGTGGTGTCATGTGATGTCATGTGTCATGTGTTGTCATGTGTTGTCATGTGGTGTCATGTGTCATGTGGTGTCATGTGTCATGTGGTGTCATGTGTCATGTGGTGTCATGTATCATCATGTGTCATGTGTCATGTATTGTCATGTCATGTCATGTGTCATGTGGTGTCATGTGTTGTCATGTGATGGCATGTGTCATGTGGTGTCATGTGTCATGTGGTGTCATGTGTCATGTGATGTCATGTGTCATGTGGTGACATGTGGTGTCATGTGTCATGTATCATCATGTGTCATGTGATGTCATGTGTCATGTGGTGTCATGTGTCATGTGTTGTCATGTGATGTCATGTGTCATGTGGTGTCATGTGTCATGTGATGTCATGTGTCATGTGGTGTCATATGTCATGTGGTGTCATATGTCATCACGTGTCATGTGTCATGTGGTGTCATGTGTCATGTATCATCATGTGTCATGTGATGTCATGTGTCATGTGTTGTCATGTGATATCATGTGTCATGTGGTGTCATGTGTCATGTGGTGTCATGTATCATCATGTGTCATGTGTCATGTGTTGTCATGTCATGTCATGTGTCATGTGGTGTCATGTGATGTCATGTGTCATGTGGTGTCATGTGTCATGTGGTGTCATGTGGCATGTATCATCATGTGTCATGTGATGTCATGTGTCATGTATTGTCATATATCATGTGTCATGTGGTGTCATGTGGTGTCATGTATCATCATGTGTCATGTGTCATGTGTTGTCATGTGATGGCATGTGTCATGTGGTGTCATGTGATGTCATGTGTCATGTGGTGTCATGTGTCATGTGGTGTCATGTGGTGTCATGTATCATCATGTGTCATGTGTTGTCATATGATGGCATGTGTCATGTGGTGTCATGTGTCATGTGATGTCATGTGTCATGTGGTGACATGTGGTGTCATGTGTCATGTATCATCATGTGTCATGTGATGTCATGTGTCATGTGTTGTCATGTGATGTCATGTGTCATGTGGTGTCATGTGTCATGTGGTGTCATGTGGTGTCATGTGTCATGTATCATCATGTGTCATGTGTTGTCATATGATGGCATGTGTCATGTGGTGTCATGTGTCATGTGATGTCATGTGTCATGTGGTGACATGTGGTGTCATGTGTCATGTATCATCATGTGTCATGTGATGTCATGTGTCATGTGTTGTCATGTGATGTCATGTGTCATGTGGTGTCATGTGTCATGTGGTGTCATGTGTCATGTATCGCCATGTGTCATGTGATGTCATGTGTCATGTGGTGTCATGTGTCATGTGGTGTCATGTGTCATGAATCGTCATGTGGTGTCATGTGTCATGTGTTGTCATGTGTCATGTGGTGTCATGTGTCATGTGGTGTCATGTGTCATCACGTGTCATGTGGTGTCATGTGTCCTGTATTGTCATGTGTCATGTGATGTCATGTGTCATGTGTTGTCACGTGATGTCATATGTCATGTGGTGTCATGTGTCATGTGGTGTCATGTGTCATGTATCGTCATGTGGTGTCATGTGATGTCATGTGTCATATGTTGTCATGTGATGTCATGTGTCATGTGGTGTCATGTGATGTCATGTGTCATGTGGTGTCATGTGTCATCATGTGTCATTTGTTGTCACATGGTGTCATGTGTCATCACATGTCTTGTGTCACGTGGTGTCATGTGTCATGTGTTGTCATTTGATGTCATGTGTCATGTGGTGTCATGTATCATCATGTGTCATGTGATGTCATGTGTCATGTGGTGTCATGTGTCATGTGGTGTCATGTGTCATCATGTGTCATCATGTGTCATCTTGTGTCATGTGTCATCATGTGTCGTCATGTGTTGTCATGTGTCATCATGTGGTGCCATGTGACGTCATGTGTTGTCAGTCATGTGGTGTCATGTGGTATCATGTTTCATCATGTGTCATGTGGTGTCATTTGTTATCACGTGTCATGTGTCATGTGGTGTCATGTGTCATGTGTTGTCATGTGGTGTCATGTAGTGTCATGTGTTGTCATGTGATGTCATGTGTCATGTTTCATGTGGAGTCATGTGTCATGTGGTGTCATGTGTCATGTATCGTCATGTGTCATGTATCGTCATGTGTCATGTGATGTCATGTGTCATGTGTTGTCATGTGATGTCATGTGTCATGTGGTGTCATGTATCGTCATGTGTCATGTGGTGTCATGTGATGTCATGTGTTGTCATGTGAGTCATGTGTCATGTGGTGTCATGTCATGTGTCATGTGTTGTCATGTGATGTCAAGTGTCATGTGATGTCATGTGGTGTCATGTGATGTCATGTGTCATGTGGTTTCATGTGTCATGAGGTGTCATGTGGTGTCATGTATCGTCATGTGTGATGTCATGTGTCATGTGGTGTCACGTGCCATGTGATGTCATGTGTCATGTGTTGTCATGTGTCATCACATGTCATGTGTCATGTGGTGTCATGTGTGTCATGTGTCATCACGTGTCATGTGTCATGTGATGTCATTTGTTATCACGTGTCATGTGTCATGTGTCATGTGTTGTCATGTGGTGTCATGTGTCATGTGGTGTCATGTGTCATGTATCGTCATGTGTCATGTGGTGTCATGTGTCATGTGTTGTCATGTGATGTCATGTGTCATGTGGTGTCATGTGATGTCATGTGTCATGTGGTGTCATGTGTCATCATGTGTCATGTGATATCATGTGTCATCACGTGTCATGTGTCATGTGGTGTCATGTGTCATGTGGTGTCATGTATCGTCATGTGTGATGTGATGTCATGTGTCATGTGTTGTCATGTGTAATGTGATGTCATGTGTCATGTGGTGTCATGTGTCATGTGTTGTCATGTGATGTCATGTGTCATGTGTTGTCATGTGATGTCATGTGTCATGTGGTGTCGTGTCATGAGGTGTCATGTGGTGTCATGTGTTATGTATCGTCATGTGTGATGTCATGTTTCATGTGGTGTCATGTGGTGACATGTGGTGTCATGTGTCATGTATCGTCATGTGTCATGTATCGTCATGTGTCATGTGATGTCATGTGTCATCATATGTCATGTGTCATGTGGTGTCATGTGATGTCATGTGTCATGTGGTGTCATGTGTCATGTATCATCATGTGTCATGTGATGTCATGTGTCATGTGTTGTCATGTGATATCATGTGTCATGTGGTGTCATGTGATGTCATGTGTCATGTGGTGTCATGTGTCATCATGTATCATGTGATGTCATGTGTCATCACGTGTCATGTTTCATGTGGTGTCATGTGTCATGTGGTGTCATGTGTCATGTATCGTCATGTGTCATGTGATGTCATGTGTTGTCATGTGATGTCTTGTGTCATGTGGTGTCATGTGATGTCATGTGTCATGTGGTGTCATGTGTTGTCATGTGATGTCATGTGTCATGTGGCATGTGTCATGTGGTGTCATGTGATGTCATGTGTCATGTGGTGTCATGTGTCATGAGGTGTCATGTGGTGTCATGTGTCATCATGTGTGATGTCATGTTTCATGTGGTGACATGTGGTATCATATGTCATGTATCGTCATGTGATGTCATGTGTCATGTGTTGTCATGTGTCATCACATGTCATGTGTCATGTGTTGTCATGTGTCATCACATGTCATGTGTCATGTGGTGTCATGTATCGTCATGTGTCATGTGATGTCATGTGTCATGTGTTGTCATGTGTCATCACATGTCATGTGTCATGTGGTGTCATGTGTCATCACGTGTCATGTGTCAGGTGCTGTCATGTGGTGTCATGTGTCATCCTGTGCTGCCATGTGTCATCATGTGGTGCCATGTGACGTCATGTGTCATGTGTCATGTGGTGTCATGTGTCATGTGGTGTCATGTGTCATGTGTCATGTAGTGTCATGTGATGTCATGTGTTGTCATGTGATGTCATGTGTTGAAATGGTTGTCATGTGTCATGTGGTGTCATGTGTCATCATGTGTCATGTGGTGTCATGTGTCATGTGGTGTCATGTGTCATCACGTGTCATGTGTCATGTGGTGTCATGTGTCATGTATCATCATGTGTCATGTGGTGTCATGTGTCATCATGTGTCATGTGATGTCATGTGTCATCACGTGTCATGTTTCATGTGATGTCATGTGTCATCTGGTGTCATGTGTCATGTATCGTCATGTGTGATGTGATGTCATATGTCATGTGTTGTCATGTGTAATGTGATGTCATGTGTCATGTGGTGTCATGTGTCATTTGGTGTCATGTGTCATGTGTTGTCATGTGATGTCATGTGTCATGTGTCATGTGTTGTCATGTGATGTCTTGTGTCATGTGGTGTCGTGTCATGAGTTGTCATGTGGTGTCGTGTCATGTATCGTCATGTGTGATGTCATGTTTCATGTGGTGTCATGTGGTGACATGTGGTGTCATGTGTCATGTATCGTCATGTGTCATGTATCGTCATGTGTCATGTGATGTCATGTGTCATCATATGTCATGTGTCATGTGTTGTCATGTATCATATAGTGTCATGTGTTATGTGATGTCATGTGTCATGTGTTGTCATGTGATGTCATGTGTCATGTGGTGTCATGTGTCATGTATCATCATGTGTCATGTGATGTCATGTGTCATGTGTTGTCATGTGATGTCATATGTCATGTGGTGTCATGTGATGTCATGTGTCATGTGGTGTCATGTGTCATCATGTATCATGTGATGTCATGTGTCATCACGTGTCATGTTTCATGTGGTGTCATGTGTCATGTGGTGTCATGTGTCATGTATCGTCATGTGTCATGTGATGTCATGTGTCATGTGTTGTCATGTGATGTCATGTGTCATGTGGTGTCATGTGTCGTCATGTGTCATGTGATGTCATGTGTCATGTGGTGTCATGTGTTGTCATGTGATGTCATGTGTCATGTGTCATGTGGTGTCATGTGATGTCATGTGTCATGTGGTGTCATGTGTCATGTGATGTCACGTGTCATGTGATGTGTTGTCATGTGATGTCATGTGTCATGTGGTGTCATGTGTCATGTGGTGTCATGTGTCATCATATGTCATGTGGTGTCATGTGTCATCATGTGTCATCTTGTGTCATGTGGTGTCATGTGGTGTCATGTGTCATCATGTGTTGTCATGTGTCATCATGTTGTGCCATGTGACGTCATGTGTTGACAGTCATGTGGTATCATGGTTCATCATGTGTCATCTGTTGTCATGTGGTTTCATTTGTTATCACGTGTCATGTGTCATGTGGTGTCATGTGTCATGTAGTGTCATGTGTCATGTCTCATGTGTTGTCATGTGATGTCATGTGTCATGTGATGTCATGTATCATCATGTGTAATGTGATGTCATGTGTTGTCATGTGATGTCATGTGTCATGTGGTGTCATGTGATGTCATGTGTCATGTGTTGTCATGTGTTGTCATGTGGTGTCATGTGTCATGTGGTGTCATGTGTCATGTGGTGTCATGTGTCATGTGGTGTCATGTATCATCATGTGTCATGTGTCATGTATTGTCATGTCATGTCATGTGTCATGTGGTGTCATGTGTTGTCATGTGATGGCATGTGTCATGTGGTGTCATGTGTCATGTGGTGTCATGTGTCATGTGATGTCATGTGTCATGTGGTGACATGTGGTGTCATGTGTCATGTATCATGTGTCATGTGATGTCATGTGTCATGTGGTGTCATGTGTCATGTGTTGTCATGTGATGTCATGTGTCATGTGGTGTCATGTGTCATGTGATGTCATGTGTCATGTGGTGTCATATGTCATGTGGTGTCATATGTCATCACGTGTCATGTGTCATGTGGTGTCATGTGTCATGTATCATCATGTGTCATGTGATGTCATGTGTCATGTGTTGTCATGTGATATCATGTGTCATGTGGTGTCATGTGTCATGTGGTGTCATGTATCATCATGTGTCATGTGTCATGTGTTGTCATGTCATGTCATGTGTCATGTGGTGTCATGTGATGTCATGTGTCATGTGGTGTCATGTGTCATGTGGTGTCATGTGTCATGTATCATCATGTGTCATGTGATGTCATGTGTCATGTATTGTCATATATCATGTGTCATGTGGTGTCATGTGGTGTCATGTATCATCATGTGTCATGTGTCATGTGTTGTCATGTGATGGCATGTGTCATGTGGTGTCATGTGATGTCATGTGTCATGTGGTGTCATGTGTCATGTGGTGTCATGTGGTGTCATGTGTCATGTATCATCATGTGTCATGTGTTGTCATATGATGGCATGTGTCATGTGGTGTCATGTGTCATGTGATGTCATGTGTCATGTGGTGACATGTGGTGTCATGTGTCATGTATCATCATGTGTCATGTGATGTCATGTGTCATGTGTTGTCATGTGATGTCATGTGTCATGTGGTGTCATGTGTCATGTGGTGTCATGTGGTGTCATGTGTCATGTATCATCATGTGTCATGTGTTGTCATATGATGGCATGTGTCATGTGGTGTCATGTGTCATGTGATGTCATGTGTCATGTGGTGACATGTGGTGTCATGTGTCATGTATCATCATGTGTCATGTGATGTCATGTGTCATGTGTTGTCATGTGATGTCATGTGTCATGTGGTGTCATGTGTCATGTGGTGTCATGTGTCATGTATCGCCATGTGTCATGTGATGTCATGTGTCATGTGGTGTCATGTGTCATGTGGTGTCATGTGTCATGAATCGTCATGTGGTGTCATGTGTCATGTGTTGTCATGTGTCATGTGGTGTCATGTGTCATGTGGTGTCATGTGTCATCACGTGTCATGTGGTGTCATGTGTCCTGTATTGTCATGTGTCATGTGATGTCATGTGTCATGTGTTGTCATGTGATGTCATGTGTCATGTGGTGTCATGTGTCATGTGATGTCACGTGTCATGTGATGTGTTGTCATGTGATGTCATGTGTCATGTGGTGTCATGTGTCATGTGGTGTCATGTGTCATCATATGTCATGTGGTGTCATGTGTCATCATGTGTCATCTTGTGTCATGTGGTGTCATGTGGTGTCATGTGTCATCATGTGTTGTCATGTGTCATCATGTTGTGCCATGTGACGTCATGTGTTGACAGTCATGTGGTATCATGGTTCATCATGTGTCATCTGTTGTCATGTGGTTTCATTTGTTATCACGTGTCATGTGTCATGTGGTGTCATGTGTCATGTAGTGTCATGTGTCATGTCTCATGTGTTGTCATGTGATGTCATGTGTCATGTGATGTCATGTATCATCATGTGTAATGTGATGTCATGTGTTGTCATGTGATGTCATGTGTCATGTGGTGTCATGTGATGTCATGTGTCATGTGTTGTCATGTGTTGTCATGTGGTGTCATGTGTCATGTGGTGTCATGTGTCATGTGGTGTCATGTGTCATGTGGTGTCATGTATCATCATGTGTCATGTGTCATGTATTGTCATGTCATGTCATGTGTCATGTGGTGTCATGTGTTGTCATGTGATGGCATGTGTCATGTGGTGTCATGTGTCATGTGGTGTCATGTGTCATGTGATGTCATGTGTCATGTGGTGACATGTGGTGTCATGTGTCATGTATCATCATGTGTCATGTGATGTCATGTGTCATGTGGTGTCATGTGTCATGTGTTGTCATGTGATGTCATGTGTCATGTGGTGTCATGTGTCATGTGATGTCATGTGTCATGTGGTGTCATATGTCATGTGGTGTCATATGTCATCACGTGTCATGTGTCATGTGGTGTCATGTGTCATGTATCATCATGTGTCATGTGATGTCATGTGTCATGTGTTGTCATGTGATATCATGTGTCATGTGGTGTCATGTGTCATGTGGTGTCATGTATCATCATGTGTCATGTGTCATGTGTTGTCATGTCATGTCATGTGTCATGTGGTGTCATGTGATGTCATGTGTCATGTGGTGTCATGTGTCATGTGGTGTCATGTGTCATGTATCATCATGTGTCATGTGATGTCATGTGTCATGTATTGTCATATATCATGTGTCATGTGGTGTCATGTGGTGTCATGTATCATCATGTGTCATGTGTCATGTGTTGTCATGTGATGGCATGTGTCATGTGGTGTCATGTGATGTCATGTGTCATGTGGTGTCATGTGTCATGTGGTGTCATGTGGTGTCATGTGTCATGTATCATCATGTGTCATGTGTTGTCATATGATGGCATGTGTCATGTGGTGTCATGTGTCATGTGATGTCATGTGTCATGTGGTGACATGTGGTGTCATGTGTCATGTATCATCATGTGTCATGTGATGTCATGTGTCATGTGTTGTCATGTGATGTCATGTGTCATGTGGTGTCATGTGTCATGTGGTGTCATGTGGTATCATGTGTCATGTATCATCATGTGTCATGTGTTGTCATATGATGGCATGTGTCATGTGGTGTCATGTGTCATGTGATGTCATGTGTCATGTGGTGACATGTGGTGTCATGTGTCATGTATCATCATGTGTCATGTGATGTCATGTGTCATGTGTTGTCATGTGATGTCATGTGTCATGTGGTGTCATGTGTCATGTGGTGTCATGTGTCATGTATCGCCATGTGTCATGTGATGTCATGTGTCATGTGGTGTCATGTGTCATGTGGTGTCATGTGTCATGAATCGTCATGTGGTGTCATGTGTCATGTGTTGTCATGTGTCATGTGGTGTCATGTGTCATGTGGTGTCATGTGTCATCACGTGTCATGTGGTGTCATGTGTCCTGTATTGTCATGTGTCATGTGATGTCATGTGTCATGTGTTGTCACGTGATGTCATATGTCATGTGGTGTCATGTGTCATGTGGTGTCATGTGTCATGTATCGTCATGTGGTGTCATGTGATGTCATGTGTCATATGTTGTCATGTGATGTCATGTGTCATGTGGTGTCATGTGATGTCATGTGTCATGTGGTGTCATGTGTCATCATGTGTCATTTGTTGTCACATGGTGTCATGTGTCATCACATGTCTTGTGTCACGTGGTGTCATGTGTCATGTGTTGTCATTTGATGTCATGTGTCATGTGGTGTCATGTATCATCATGTGTCATGTGATGTCATGTGTCATGTGGTGTCATGTGTCATGTGGTGTCATGTGTCATCATGTGTCATCATGTGTCATCTTGTGTCATGTGTCATCATGTGTCGTCATGTGTTGTCATGTGTCATCATGTGGTGCCATGTGACGTCATGTGTTGTCAGTCATGTGGTGTCATGTGGTATCATGTTTCATCATGTGTCATGTGGTGTCATTTGTTATCACGTGTCATATGTCATGTGGTGTCATGTGTCATGTGTTGTCATGTGGTGTCATGTAGTGTCATGTGTTGTCATGTGATGTCATGTGTCATGTTTCATGTGGAGTCATGTGTCATGTGGTGTCATGTGTCATGTATCGTCATGTGTCATGTATCGTCATGTGTCATGTGATGTCATGTGTCATGTGTTGTCATGTGATGTCATGTGTCATGTGGTGTCATGTATCGTCATGTGTCATGTGGTGTCATGTGATGTCATGTGTTGTCATGTGAGTCATGTGTCATGTGGTGTCATGTCATGTGTCATGTGTTGTCATGTGATGTCAAGTGTCATGTGATGTCATGTGGTGTCATGTGATGTCATGTGTCATGTGGTTTCATGTGTCATGAGGTGTCATGTGGTGTCATGTATCGTCATGTGTGATGTCATGTGTCATGTGGTGTCACGTGCCATGTGATGTCATGTGTCATGTGTTGTCATGTGTCATCACATGTCATGTGTCATGTGGTGTCATGTGTGTCATGTGTCATCACGTGTCATGTGTCATGTGATGTCATTTGTTATCACGTGTCATGTGTCATGTGTCATGTGTTGTCATGTGGTGTCATGTGTCATGTGGTGTCATGTGTCATGTATCGTCATGTGTCATGTGGTGTCATGTGTCATGTGTTGTCATGTGATGTCATGTGTCATGTGGTGTCATGTGATGTCATGTGTCATGTGGTGTCATGTGTCATCATGTGTCATGTGATATCATGTGTCATCACGTGTCATGTGTCATGTGGTGTCATGTGTCATGTGGTGTCATGTATCGTCATGTGTGATGTGATGTCATGTGTCATGTGTTGTCATGTGTAATGTGATGTCATGTGTCATGTGGTGTCATGTGTCATGTGTTGTCATGTGATGTCATGTGTCATGTGTTGTCATGTGATGTCATGTGTCATGTGGTGTCGTGTCATGAGGTGTCATGTGGTGTCATGTGTTATGTATCGTCATGTGTGATGTCATGTTTCATGTGGTGTCATGTGGTGACATGTGGTGTCATGTGTCATGTATCGTCATGTGTCATGTATCGTCATGTGTCATGTGATGTCATGTGTCATCATATGTCATGTGTCATGTGGTGTCATGTGATGTCATGTGTCATGTGGTGTTATGTGTCATGTATCATCATGTGTCATGTGATGTCATGTGTCATGTGTTGTCATGTGATATCATGTGTCATGTGGTGTCATGTGATGTCATGTGTCATGTGGTGTCATGTGTCATCATGTATCATGTGATGTCATGTGTCATCACGTGTCATGTTTCATGTGGTGTCATGTGTCATGTGGTGTCATGTGTCATGTATCGTCATGTGTCATGTGATGTCATGTGTTGTCATGTGATGTCTTGTGTCATGTGGTGTCATGTGATGTCATGTGTCATGTGGTGTCATGTGTTGTCATGTGATGTCATGTGTCATGTGGCATGTGTCATGTGGTGTCATGTGATGTCATGTGTCATGTGGTGTCATGTGTCATGAGGTGTCATGTGGTGTCATGTGTCATCATGTGTGATGTCATGTTTCATGTGGTGACATGTGGTATCATATGTCATGTATCGTCATGTGATGTCATGTGTCATGTGTTGTCATGTGTCATGTGTTGTCATGTGAGTCATGTGTCATGTGGTGTCGTGTCATGAGGTGTCATGTGTCATGTATCGTCATGTGTGATGTCATGTTTCATGTGGTGTCATGTGTCATGTATCGTCATGTGTCATGTGATGTCATGTGTCATGTGTTGTCATGTGATGTCATGTGTCATGTGGTGTCATATGTCATGTATCGTCATGTGTGATGTGATGTCATGTGTCATGTGGTGTCATGTGTTGTCATGTGATGTCATGTGTCATGTGTCATGTGGTGTCATGTGATGTCATGTGTCATGTGGTGTCATGTATCATGAGGTGTCATGTGGTGTCATATGTGATGTCATGTTTCATGTGGTGTCATGTGGTGACGTGGTGTCATGTGTCATGTATCATCATGTGTCATGTGATGTCATGTGATGTCATGTGTTGTCATGTGTCATCACATGTCATGTGTCATGTGTTGTCATGTGTCATCACATGTCATGTGTCATGTGGTGTCATGTATCGTCATGTGTCATGTGATGTCATGTGTCATGTGTTGTCATGTGTCATCACATGTCATGTGTCATGTGGTGTCATATGTCATCACGTGTCATGTGTCATGTGCTGTCATGTGGTGTCATGTGTCATCCTGTGTTGCCATGTGTCATCATGTGGTGCCATGTGACGTCATGTGTCATGTGTCATGTGGTGTCATGTGTCATGTGATGTCATGTGTCATGTGATGTGTTGTCATGTGATGTCATGTGTCATGTGGTGTCATGTGTCATGTGGTGTCATGTGTCATCATATGTCATGTGGTGTCATGTATCATCACATGTCATGTGGTGTCATGTGTCATCACATGTCATGTGGTGTCATGTGTCATCATGTGTCATGTGATGTCATGTGTCATGTGTTGTCATGTGATGTCATGTGTCATGTGGTGTCATGTATCATCATGTGTCATGTGTCATGTGTTGTCATGTCATGTCATGTGTCATGTGGTGTCATGTGTCATGTGATGTCATGTGTCATGTGTTGTCATGTGATGGCATGTGTCATGTGGTGTCATGTGTCATCACATGTCATGTGGTGTCATGTGTCATGTATCGTCATGTGTCATGTGATGTCATGTGATGTCATGTGTCATGTGGTGTCATGTATCGTCATGTGTGATGTCATGTGTCATGTGGTGTCATCATGTGTCATGTGTTGTCACATGGTGTCATGTGTCATCACGTCTTGTGTCACGTGGTGTCATGTGTTGTCATGTGATATCATGTGTCATGTGGTGTCATGTATCATCATGTGTCATGTGATGTCATGTGATGTCATGTGGTGTCATGTGTCATCATGTGTCATCATGTGTCATCTTGTGTCATGTGTCATCATGTGTCGTCATGTGTTGTCATGTGTTGTCATGTGTCATCATGTGGTGCCTTGTGACGTCATGTGGTGTCATGTGGTATCATGTTTCATCATGTGTCATGTGGTGTCATGTGTCATCATGTGTCATGTGGTGTCATGTGTCATCACATGTCATGTGGTGTCATGTGTCATCACGTGTCATGTGCCATGTGGTGTCATGTGTCATATATCATCATGTGTCATGTGATGTCATGTGTCATGTGTTGTCATGTGATGTCATGTGTCATGTGGTGTCATGTGTCATGTGGTGTCATGTATCATCATGTGTCATGTGTCATGTGTTGTCATGTCATGTCATGTGTCATGTGGTGTCATGTGTCATGTGATGTCATGTGTCATGTGTTGTCATGTGATGGCATGTGTCATGTGGTGTCATGTGTCATCACATGTCATGTGGTATCATGTGTCATGTATTGTCATGTGTCATGTGATGTCATGTGTCATGTGTTGTCATGTGATGTCATGTGTCATGTGGTGTCATGTATCGTCATGTGTGATGTGATGTGTCATGTGGTGTCATCATGTGTCATGTGTTGTCACATGGTGTCATGTGTCATCACGTCTTGTGTCACGTGGTGTCATGTGTTGTCATGTGATGTCATGTGTCATGTGGTGTCATGTATCGTCATGTGTCATGTGATGTCATGTGTCATGTGATGTCATGTGGTGTCATGTGTCATCATGTGTCATCATGTGTCATCTTGTGTCATGTGTCATCATGTGTCGTCATGTGTTGTCATGTGTCATCATGTGGTGCCATGTGACGTCATGTGGTGTCATGTGGTATCATGTTTCATCATGTGTCATGTGGTGTCATTTGTTATCACGTGTCATGTGTCATGTGGTGTCATGTGTCATGTGTTGTCATGTGGTGTCATATGTCATGTAGTGTCATGTGATGTCATGTGTCATCACGTGTCATGTTTCATGTGGTGTCATGTGTCATGTATTGTCATGTGTCATGTGATGTCATGTGTCATGTGGTATCATGTGTCATGTGGTGTCATGTGTCATCACATGTCATGTGGTGTCATGTGTCATCATGTGTCATGTGGTGTCATGTGTCATGTATCATCATGTGTCATGTGATGTCATGTGATGTCATGTGTCATGTGGTGTCATGTGATATCATGTGTCATGTGTCATGTGGTGTCATGTATCATCATGTGTCATGTGTCATGTGTTGTCATGTCATGTCATGTGTCATGTGGTGTCATGTGTCATGTGATGTCATGTGATGTCATGTGTCATGTGGTGTCATGTGTCATGTGGTGTCATGTGATGTCATGTGTCATGTGGTGTCATGTGTCATGTGGTGTCATGTGGTGTCATGTGTCATGTATCGTCATGTGTCATGTGTTGTCATGTGATGTCATGTGTCATGTGATGTCATGTGTCATGTGGTGACATGTGATGTAATGTATCATGTATCATCATGTGTCATGTGATGTCATGTGTCATGTGGTGTCATGTGTCATCATGTGTCATCTTGTGTCATGTGGTGTCATGTGGTGTCATGTGTCATCATGTGTCATCATGTTGTGCCATGTGACGTCATGTGTTGACAGTCATGTGGTATCATGGTTCATCATGTGTCATCTGTTGTCATGTGGTTTCATTTGTTATCACGTGTCATGTGTCATGTGGTGTCATGTGTCATGTAGTGTCATGTGTCATGTCTCATGTGTTGTCATGTGATGTCATGTGTCATGTGATGTCATGTATCATCATGTGTAATGTGATGTCATGTGTTGTCATGTGATGTCATGTGTCATGTGGTGTCATGTGATGTCATGTGTCATGTGTTGTCATGTGTTGTCATGTGGTGTCATGTGTCATGTGGTGTCATGTGTCATGTGGTGTCATGTGTCATGTGGTGTCATGTATCATCATGTGTCATGTGTCATGTATTGTCATGTCATGTCATGTGTCATGTGGTGTCATGTGTTGTCATGTGATGGCATGTGTCATGTGGTGTCATGTGTCATGTGGTGTCATGTGTCATGTGATGTCATGTGTCATGTGGTGACATGTGGTGTCATGTGTCATGTATCATCATGTGTCATGTGATGTCATGTGTCATGTGGTGTCATGTGTCATGTGTTGTCATGTGATGTCATGTGTCATGTGGTGTCATGTGTCATGTGATGTCATGTGTCATGTGGTGTCATATGTCATGTGGTGTCATATGTCATCACGTGTCATGTGTCATGTGGTGTCATGTGTCATGTATCATCATGTGTCATGTGATGTCATGTGTCATGTGTTGTCATGTGATATCATGTGTCATGTGGTGTCATGTGTCATGTGGTGTCATGTATCATCATGTGTCATGTGTCATGTGTTGTCATGTCATGTCATGTGTCATGTGGTGTCATGTGATGTCATGTGTCATGTGGTGTCATGTGTCATGTGGTGTCATGTGGCATGTATCATCATGTGTCATGTGATGTCATGTGTCATGTATTGTCATATATCATGTGTCATGTGGTGTCATGTGGTGTCATGTATCATCATGTGTCATGTGTCATGTGTTGTCATGTGATGGCATGTGTCATGTGGTGTCATGTGATGTCATGTGTCATGTGGTGTCATGTGTCATGTGGTGTCATGTGGTGTCATGTATCATCATGTGTCATGTGTTGTCATATGATGGCATGTGTCATGTGGTGTCATGTGTCATGTGATGTCATGTGTCATGTGGTGACATGTGGTGTCATGTGTCATGTATCATCATGTGTCATGTGATGTCATGTGTCATGTGTTGTCATGTGATGTCATGTGTCATGTGGTGTCATGTGTCATGTGGTGTCATGTGGTGTCATGTGTCATGTATCATCATGTGTCATGTGTTGTCATATGATGGCATGTGTCATGTGGTGTCATGTGTCATGTGATGTCATGTGTCATGTGGTGACATGTGGTGTCATGTGTCATGTATCATCATGTGTCATGTGATGTCATGTGTCATGTGTTGTCATGTGATGTCATGTGTCATGTGGTGTCATGTGTCATGTGGTGTCATGTGTCATGTATCGCCATGTGTCATGTGATGTCATGTGTCATGTGGTGTCATGTGTCATGTGGTGTCATGTGTCATGAATCGTCATGTGGTGTCATGTGTCATGTGTTGTCATGTGTCATGTGGTGTCATGTGTCATGTGGTGTCATGTGTCATCACGTGTCATGTGGTGTCATGTGTCCTGTATTGTCATGTGTCATGTGATGTCATGTGTCATGTGTTGTCACGTGATGTCATATGTCATGTGGTGTCATGTGTCATGTGGTGTCATGTGTCATGTATCGTCATGTGGTGTCATGTGATGTCATGTGTCATATGTTGTCATGTGATGTCATGTGTCATGTGGTGTCATGTGATGTCATGTGTCATGTGGTGTCATGTGTCATCATGTGTCATTTGTTGTCACATGGTGTCATGTGTCATCACATGTCTTGTGTCACGTGGTGTCATGTGTCATGTGTTGTCATTTGATGTCATGTGTCATGTGGTGTCATGTATCATCATGTGTCATGTGATGTCATGTGTCATGTGGTGTCATGTGTCATGTGGTGTCATGTGTCATCATGTGTCATCATGTGTCATCTTGTGTCATGTGTCATCATGTGTCGTCATGTGTTGTCATGTGTCATCATGTGGTGCCATGTGACGTCATGTGTTGTCAGTCATGTGGTGTCATGTGGTATCATGTTTCATCATGTGTCATGTGGTGTCATTTGTTATCACGTGTCATGTGTCATGTGGTGTCATGTGTCATGTGTTGTCATGTGGTGTCATGTAGTGTCATGTGTTGTCATGTGATGTCATGTGTCATGTTTCATGTGGAGTCATGTGTCATGTGGTGTCATGTGTCATGTATCGTCATGTGTCATGTATCGTCATGTGTCATGTGATGTCATGTGTCATGTGTTGTCATGTGATGTCATGTGTCATGTGGTGTCATGTATCGTCATGTGTCATGTGGTGTCATGTGATGTCATGTGTTGTCATGTGAGTCATGTGTCATGTGGTGTCATGTCATGTGTCATGTGTTGTCATGTGATGTCAAGTGTCATGTGATGTCATGTGGTGTCATGTGATGTCATGTGTCATGTGGTTTCATGTGTCATGAGGTGTCATGTGGTGTCATGTATCGTCATGTGTGATGTCATGTGTCATGTGGTGTCACGTGCCATGTGATGTCATGTGTCATGTGTTGTCATGTGTCATCACATGTCATGTGTCATGTGGTGTCATGTGTGTCATGTGTCATCACGTGTCATGTGTCATGTGATGTCATTTGTTATCACGTGTCATGTGTCATGTGTCATGTGTTGTCATGTGGTGTCATGTGTCATGTGGTGTCATGTGTCATGTATCGTCATGTGTCATGTGGTGTCATGTGTCATGTGTTGTCATGTGATGTCATGTGTCATGTGGTGTCATGTGATGTCATGTGTCATGTGGTGTCATGTGTCATCATGTGTCATGTGATATCATGTGTCATCACGTGTCATGTGTCATGTGGTGTCATGTGTCATGTGGTGTCATGTATCGTCATGTGTGATGTGATGTCATGTGTCATGTGTTGTCATGTGTAATGTGATGTCATGTGTCATGTGGTGTCATGTGTCATGTGTTGTCATGTGATGTCATGTGTCATGTGTTGTCATGTGATGTCATGTGTCATGTGGTGTCGTGTCATGAGGTGTCATGTGGTGTCATGTGTTATGTATCGTCATGTGTGATGTCATGTTTCATGTGGTGTCATGTGGTGACATGTGGTGTCATGTGTCATGTATCGTCATGTGTCATGTATCGTCATGTGTCATGTGATGTCATGTGTCATCATATGTCATGTGTCATGTGGTGTCATGTGATGTCATGTGTCATGTGGTGTCATGTGTCATGTATCATCATGTGTCATGTGATGTCATGTGTCATGTGTTGTCATGTGATATCATGTGTCATGTGGTGTCATGTGATGTCATGTGTCATGTGGTGTCATGTGTCATCATGTATCATGTGATGTCATGTGTCATCACGTGTCATGTTTCATGTGGTGTCATGTGTCATGTGGTGTCATGTGTCATGTATCGTCATGTGTCATGTGATGTCATGTGTTGTCATGTGATGTCTTGTGTCATGTGGTGTCATGTGATGTCATGTGTCATGTGGTGTCATGTGTTGTCATGTGATGTCATGTGTCATGTGGCATGTGTCATGTGGTGTCATGTGATGTCATGTGTCATGTGGTGTCATGTGTCATGAGGTGTCATGTGGTGTCATGTGTCATCATGTGTGATGTCATGTTTCATGTGGTGACATGTGGTATCATATGTCATGTATCGTCATGTGATGTCATGTGTCATGTGTTGTCATGTGTCATCACATGTCATGTGTCATGTGTTGTCATGTGTCATCACATGTCATGTGTCATGTGGTGTCATGTATCGTCATGTGTCATGTGATGTCATGTGTCATGTGTTGTCATGTGTCATCACATGTCATGTGTCATGTGGTGTCATGTGTCATCACGTGTCATGTGTCAGGTGCTGTCATGTGGTGTCATGTGTCATCCTGTGCTGCCATGTGTCATCATGTGGTGCCATGTGACGTCATGTGTCATGTGTCATGTGGTGTCATGTGTCATGTGGTGTCATGTGTCATGTGTCATGTAGTGTCATGTGATGTCATGTGTTGTCATGTGATGTCATGTGTTGAAATGGTTGTCATGTGTCATGTGGTGTCATGTGTCATCATGTGTCATGTGGTGTCATGTGTCATGTGGTGTCATGTGTCATCACGTGTCATGTGTCATGTGGTGTCATGTGTCATGTATCATCATGTGTCATGTGGTGTCATGTGTCATCATGTGTCATGTGATATCATGTGTCATCACGTGTCATGTTTCATGTGATGTCATGTGTCATCTGGTGTCATGTGTCATGTATCGTCATGTGTGATGTGATGTCATATGTCATGTGTTGTCATGTGTAATGTGATGTCATGTGTCATGTGGTGTCATGTGTCATTTGGTGTCATGTGTCATGTGTTGTCATGTGATGTCATGTGTCATGTGTCATGTGTTGTCATGTGATGTCTTGTGTCATGTGGTGTCGTGTCATGAGTTGTCATGTGGTGTCGTGTCATGTATCGTCATGTGTGATGTCATGTTTCATGTGGTGTCATGTGGTGACATGTGGTGTCATGTGTCATGTATCGTCATGTGTCATGTATCGTCATGTGTCATGTGATGTCATGTGTCATCATATGTCATGTGTCATGTGTTGTCATGTATCATATAGTGTCATGTGTTATGTGATGTCATGTGTCATGTGTTGTCATGTGATGTCATTTGTCATGTGGTGTCATGTGTCATGTATCATCATGTGTCATGTGATGTCATGTGTCATGTGTTGTCATGTGATGTCATATGTCATGTGGTGTCATGTGATGTCATGTGTCATGTGGTGTCATGTGTCATCATGTATCATGTGATGTCATGTGTCATCACGTGTCATGTTTCATGTGGTGTCATGTGTCATGTGGTGTCATGTGTCATGTATCGTCATGTGTCATGTGATGTCATGTGTCATGTGTTGTCATGTGATGTCATGTGTCATGTGGTGTCATGTGTCGTCATGTGTCATGTGATGTCATGTGTCATGTGGTGTCATGTGTTGTCATGTGATGTCATGTGTCATGTGTCATGTGGTGTCATGTGATGTCATGTGTCATGTGGTGTCATGTGTCATGTGATGTCACGTGTCATGTGATGTGTTGTCATGTGATGTCATGTGTCATGTGGTGTCATGTGTCATGTGGTGTCATGTGTCATCATATGTCATGTGGTGTCATGTGTCATCATGTGTCATCTTGTGTCATGTGGTGTCATGTGGTGTCATGTGTCATCATGTGTTGTCATGTGTCATCATGTTGTGCCATGTGACGTCATGTGTTGACAGTCATGTGGTATCATGGTTCATCATGTGTCATCTGTTGTCATGTGGTTTCATTTGTTATCACGTGTCATGTGTCATGTGGTGTCATGTGTCATGTAGTGTCATGTGTCATGTCTCATGTGTTGTCATGTGATGTCATGTGTCATGTGATGTCATGTATCATCATGTGTAATGTGATGTCATGTGTTGTCATGTGATGTCATGTGTCATGTGGTGTCATGTGATGTCATGTGTCATGTGTTGTCATGTGTTGTCATGTGGTGTCATGTGTCATGTGGTGTCATGTGTCATGTGGTGTCATGTGTCATGTGGTGTCATGTATCATCATGTGTCATGTGTCATGTATTGTCATGTCATGTCATGTGTCATGTGGTGTCATGTGTTGTCATGTGATGGCATGTGTCATGTGGTGTCATGTGTCATGTGGTGTCATGTGTCATGTGATGTCATGTGTCATGTGGTGACATGTGGTGTCATGTGTCATGTATCATGTGTCATGTGATGTCATGTGTCATGTGGTGTCATGTGTCATGTGTTGTCATGTGATGTCATGTGTCATGTGGTGTCATGTGTCATGTGATGTCATGTGTCATGTGGTGTCATATGTCATGTGGTGTCATATGTCATCACGTGTCATGTGTCATGTGGTGTCATGTGTCATGTATCATCATGTGTCATGTGATGTCATGTGTCATGTGTTGTCATGTGATATCATGTGTCATGTGGTGTCATGTGTCATGTGGTGTCATGTATCATCATGTGTCATGTGTCATGTGTTGTCATGTCATGTCATGTGTCATGTGGTGTCATGTGATGTCATGTGTCATGTGGTGTCATGTGTCATGTGGTGTCATGTGTCATGTATCATCATGTGTCATGTGATGTCATGTGTCATGTATTGTCATATATCATGTGTCATGTGGTGTCATGTGGTGTCATGTATCATCATGTGTCATGTGTCATGTGTTGTCATGTGATGGCATGTGTCATGTGGTGTCATGTGATGTCATGTGTCATGTGGTGTCATGTGTCATGTGGTGTCATGTGGTGTCATGTGTCATGTATCATCATGTGTCATGTGTTGTCATATGATGGCATGTGTCATGTGGTGTCATGTGTCATGTGATGTCATGTGTCATGTGGTGACATGTGGTGTCATGTGTCATGTATCATCATGTGTCATGTGATGTCATGTGTCATGTGTTGTCATGTGATGTCATGTGTCATGTGGTGTCATGTGTCATGTGGTGTCATGTGGTGTCATGTGTCATGTATCATCATGTGTCATGTGTTGTCATATGATGGCATGTGTCATGTGGTGTCATGTGTCATGTGATGTCATGTGTCATGTGGTGACATGTGGTGTCATGTGTCATGTATCATCATGTGTCATGTGATGTCATGTGTCATGTGTTGTCATGTGATGTCATGTGTCATGTGGTGTCATGTGTCATGTGGTGTCATGTGTCATGTATCGCCATGTGTCATGTGATGTCATGTGTCATGTGGTGTCATGTGTCATGTGGTGTCATGTGTCATGAATCGTCATGTGGTGTCATGTGTCATGTGTTGTCATGTGTCATGTGGTGTCATGTGTCATGTGGTGTCATGTGTCATCACGTGTCATGTGGTGTCATGTGTCCTGTATTGTCATGTGTCATGTGATGTCATGTGTCATGTGTTGTCATGTGATGTCATGTGTCATGTGGTGTCATGTGTCATGTGATGTCACGTGTCATGTGATGTGTTGTCATGTGATGTCATGTGTCATGTGGTGTCATGTGTCATGTGGTGTCATGTGTCATCATATGTCATGTGGTGTCATGTGTCATCATGTGTCATCTTGTGTCATGTGGTGTCATGTGGTGTCATGTGTCATCATGTGTTGTCATGTGTCATCATGTTGTGCCATGTGACGTCATGTGTTGACAGTCATGTGGTATCATGGTTCATCATGTGTCATCTGTTGTCATGTGGTTTCATTTGTTATCACGTGTCATGTGTCATGTGGTGTCATGTGTCATGTAGTGTCATGTGTCATGTCTCATGTGTTGTCATGTGATGTCATGTGTCATGTGATGTCATGTATCATCATGTGTAATGTGATGTCATGTGTTGTCATGTGATGTCATGTGTCATGTGGTGTCATGTGATGTCATGTGTCATGTGTTGTCATGTGTTGTCATGTGGTGTCATGTGTCATGTGGTGTCATGTGTCATGTGGTGTCATGTGTCATGTGGTGTCATGTATCATCATGTGTCATGTGTCATGTATTGTCATGTCATGTCATGTGTCATGTGGTGTCATGTGTTGTCATGTGATGGCATGTGTCATGTGGTGTCATGTGTCATGTGGTGTCATGTGTCATGTGATGTCATGTGTCATGTGGTGACATGTGGTGTCATGTGTCATGTATCATCATGTGTCATGTGATGTCATGTGTCATGTGGTGTCATGTGTCATGTGTTGTCATGTGATGTCATGTGTCATGTGGTGTCATGTGTCATGTGATGTCATGTGTCATGTGGTGTCATATGTCATGTGGTGTCATATGTCATCACGTGTCATGTGTCATGTGGTGTCATGTGTCATGTATCATCATGTGTCATGTGATGTCATGTGTCATGTGTTGTCATGTGATATCATGTGTCATGTGGTGTCATGTGTCATGTGGTGTCATGTATCATCATGTGTCATGTGTCATGTGTTGTCATGTCATGTCATGTGTCATGTGGTGTCATGTGATGTCATGTGTCATGTGGTGTCATGTGTCATGTGGTGTCATGTGTCATGTATCATCATGTGTCATGTGATGTCATGTGTCATGTATTGTCATATATCATGTGTCATGTGGTGTCATGTGGTGTCATGTATCATCATGTGTCATGTGTCATGTGTTGTCATGTGATGGCATGTGTCATGTGGTGTCATGTGATGTCATGTGTCATGTGGTGTCATGTGTCATGTGGTGTCATGTGGTGTCATGTGTCATGTATCATCATGTGTCATGTGTTGTCATATGATGGCATGTGTCATGTGGTGTCATGTGTCATGTGATGTCATGTGTCATGTGGTGACATGTGGTGTCATGTGTCATGTATCATCATGTGTCATGTGATGTCATGTGTCATGTGTTGTCATGTGATGTCATGTGTCATGTGGTGTCATGTGTCATGTGGTGTCATGTGGTATCATGTGTCATGTATCATCATGTGTCATGTGTTGTCATATGATGGCATGTGTCATGTGGTGTCATGTGTCATGTGATGTCATGTGTCATGTGGTGACATGTGGTGTCATGTGTCATGTATCATCATGTGTCATGTGATGTCGAGTGTCATGTGTTGTCATGTGATGTCATGTGTCATGTGGTGTCATGTGTCATGTGGTGTCATGTGTCATGTATCGCCATGTGTCATGTGATGTCATGTGTCATGTGGTGTCATGTGTCATGTGGTGTCATGTGTCATGAATCGTCATGTGGTGTCATGTGTCATGTGTTGTCATGTGTCATGTGGTGTCATGTGTCATGTGGTGTCATGTGTCATCACGTGTCATGTGGTGTCATGTGTCCTGTATTGTCATGTGTCATGTGATGTCATGTGTCATGTGTTGTCACGTGATGTCATATGTCATGTGGTGTCATGTGTCATGTGGTGTCATGTGTCATGTATCGTCATGTGGTGTCATGTGATGTCATGTGTCATATGTTGTCATGTGATGTCATGTGTCATGTGGTGTCATGTGATGTCATGTGTCATGTGGTGTCATGTGTCATCATGTGTCATTTGTTGTCACATGGTGTCATGTGTCATCACATGTCTTGTGTCACGTGGTGTCATGTGTCATGTGTTGTCATTTGATGTCATGTGTCATGTGGTGTCATGTATCATCATGTGTCATGTGATGTCATGTGTCATGTGGTGTCATGTGTCATGTGGTGTCATGTGTCATCATGTGTCATCATGTGTCATCTTGTGTCATGTGTCATCATGTGTCGTCATGTGTTGTCATGTGTCATCATGTGGTGCCATGTGACGTCATGTGTTGTCAGTCATGTGGTGTCATGTGGTATCATGTTTCATCATGTGTCATGTGGTGTCATTTGTTATCACGTGTCATATGTCATGTGGTGTCATGTGTCATGTGTTGTCATGTGGTGTCATGTAGTGTCATGTGTTGTCATGTGATGTCATGTGTCATGTTTCATGTGGAGTCATGTGTCATGTGGTGTCATGTGTCATGTATCGTCATGTGTCATGTATCGTCATGTGTCATGTGATGTCATGTGTCATGTGTTGTCATGTGATGTCATGTGTCATGTGGTGTCATGTATCGTCATGTGTCATGTGGTGTCATGTGATGTCATGTGTTGTCATGTGAGTCATGTGTCATGTGGTGTCATGTCATGTGTCATGTGTTGTCATGTGATGTCAAGTGTCATGTGATGTCATGTGGTGTCATGTGATGTCATGTGTCATGTGGTTTCATGTGTCATGAGGTGTCATGTGGTGTCATGTATCGTCATGTGTGATGTCATGTGTCATGTGGTGTCACGTGCCATGTGATGTCATGTGTCATGTGTTGTCATGTGTCATCACATGTCATGTGTCATGTGGTGTCATGTGTGTCATGTGTCATCACGTGTCATGTGTCATGTGATGTCATTTGTTATCACGTGTCATGTGTCATGTGTCATGTGTTGTCATGTGGTGTCATGTGTCATGTGGTGTCATGTGTCATGTATCGTCATGTGTCATGTGGTGTCATGTGTCATGTGTTGTCATGTGATGTCATGTGTCATGTGGTGTCATGTGATGTCATGTGTCATGTGGTGTCATGTGTCATCATGTGTCATGTGATATCATGTGTCATCACGTGTCATGTGTCATGTGGTGTCATGTGTCATGTGGTGTCATGTATCGTCATGTGTGATGTGATGTCATGTGTCATGTGTTGTCATGTGTAATGTGATGTCATGTGTCATGTGGTGTCATGTGTCATGTGTTGTCATGTGATGTCATGTGTCATGTGTTGTCATGTGATGTCATGTGTCATGTGGTGTCGTGTCATGAGGTGTCATGTGGTGTCATGTGTTATGTATCGTCATGTGTGATGTCATGTTTCATGTGGTGTCATGTGGTGACATGTGGTGTCATGTGTCATGTATCGTCATGTGTCATGTATCGTCATGTGTCATGTGATGTCATGTGTCATCATATGTCATGTGTCATGTGGTGTCATGTGATGTCATGTGTCATGTGGTGTCATGTGTCATGTATCATCATGTGTCATGTGATGTCATGTGTCATGTGTTGTCATGTGATATCATGTGTCATGTGGTGTCATGTGATGTCATGTGTCATGTGGTGTCATGTGTCATCATGTATCATGTGATGTCATGTGTCATCACGTGTCATGTTTCATGTGGTGTCATGTGTCATGTGGTGTCATGTGTCATGTATCGTCATGTGTCATGTGATGTCATGTGTTGTCATGTGATGTCTTGTGTCATGTGGTGTCATGTGATGTCATGTGTCATGTGGTGTCATGTGTTGTCATGTGATGTCATGTGTCATGTGGCATGTGTCATGTGGTGTCATGTGATGTCATGTGTCATGTGGTGTCATGTGTCATGAGGTGTCATGTGGTGTCATGTGTCATCATGTGTGATGTCATGTTTCATGTGGTGACATGTGGTATCATATGTCATGTATCGTCATGTGATGTCATGTGTCATGTGTTGTCATGTGTCATCACATGTCATGTGTCATGTGGTGTCGTGTCATGAGGTGTCATGTGGTGTCATGTGTTATGTATCGTCATGTGTGATGTCATGTTTCATGTGGTGTCATGTGGTGACATGTGGTGTCATGTGTCATGTATCGTCATGTGTCATGTATCGTCATGTGTCATGTGATGTCATGTGTCATCATATGTCATGTGTCATGTGGTGTCATGTGATGTCATGTGTCATGTGGTGTCATGTGTCATGTATCATCATGTGTCATGTGATGTCATGTGTCATGTGTTGTCATGTGATATCATGTGTCATGTGGTGTCATGTGATGTCATGTGTCATGTGGTGTCATGTGTCATCATGTATCATGTGATGTCATGTGTCATCACGTGTCATGTTTCATGTGGTGTCATGTGTCATGTGGTGTCATGTGTCATGTATCGTCATGTGTCATGTGATGTCATGTGTTGTCATGTGATGTCTTGTGTCATGTGGTGTCATGTGATGTCATGTGTCATGTGGTGTCATGTGTTGTCATGTGATGTCATGTGTCATGTGGCATGTGTCATGTGGTGTCATGTGATGTCATGTGTCATGTGGTGTCATGTGTCATGAGGTGTCATGTGGTGTCATGTGTCATCATGTGTGATGTCATGTTTCATGTGGTGACATGTGGTATCATATGTCATGTATTGTCATGTCATGTCATGTGTCATGTGGTGTCATGTGTTGTCATGTGATGGCATGTGTCATGTGGTGTCATGTGTCATGTGGTGTCATGTGTCATGTGATGTCATGTGTCATGTGGTGACATGTGTCATGTGTTGTCATGTGATGTCATGTGTCATGTGGTGTCATGTGTCATGTGATGTCATGTGTCATGTGGTGTCATATGTCATGTGGTGTCATATGTCATCACGTGTCATGTGTCATGTGGTGTCATGTGTCATGTATCATCATGTGTCATGTGATGTCATGTGTCATGTGTTGTCATGTGATATCATGTGTCATGTGGTGTCATGTGTCATGTGGTGTCATGTATCATCATGTGTCATGTGTCATGTGTTGTCATGTCATGTCATGTGTCATGTGGTGTCATGTGATGTCATGTGTCATGTGGTGTCATGTGTCATGTGGTGTCATGTGTCATGTATCATCATGTGTCATGTGATGTCATGTGTCATGTATTGTCATATATCATGTGTCATGTGGTGTCATGTGGTGTCATGTATCATCATGTGTCATGTGTCATGTGTTGTCATGTGATGGCATGTGTCATGTGGTGTCATGTGATGTCATGTGTCATGTGGTGTCATGTGTCATGTGGTGTCATGTGGTGTCATGTGTCATGTATCATCATGTGTCATGTGTTGTCATATGATGGCATGTGTCATGTGGTGTCATGTGTCATGTGATGTCATGTGTCATGTGGTGACATGTGGTGTCATGTGTCATGTATCATCATGTGTCATGTGATGTCATGTGTCATGTGTTGTCATGTGATGTCATGTGTCATGTGGTGTCATGTGTCATGTGGTGTCATGTGGTGTCATGTGTCATGTATCATCATGTGTCATGTGTTGTCATATGATGGCATGTGTCATGTGGTGTCATGTGTCATGTGATGTCATGTGTCATGTGGTGACATGTGGTGTCATGTGTCATGTATCATCATGTGTCATGTGATGTCATGTGTCATGTGTTGTCATGTGATGTCATGTGTCATGTGGTGTCATGTGTCATGTGGTGTCATGTGTCATGTATCGCCATGTGTCATGTGATGTCATGTGTCATGTGGTGTCATGTGTCATGTGGTGTCATGTGTCATGAATCGTCATGTGGTGTCATGTGTCATGTGTTGTCATGTGTCATGTGGTGTCATGTGTCATGTGGTGTCATGTGTCATCACGTGTCATGTGGTGTCATGTGTCCTGTATTGTCATGTGTCATGTGATGTCATGTGTCATGTGTTGTCATGTGATGTCATGTGTCATGTGGTGTCATGTGTCATGTGATGTCACGTGTCATGTGATGTGTTGTCATGTGATGTCATGTGTCATGTGGTGTCATGTGTCATGTGGTGTCATGTGTCATCATATGTCATGTGGTGTCATGTGTCATCATGTGTCATCTTGTGTCATGTGGTGTCATGTGGTGTCATGTGTCATCATGTGTTGTCATGTGTCATCATGTTGTGCCATGTGACGTCATGTGTTGACAGTCATGTGGTATCATGGTTCATCATGTGTCATCTGTTGTCATGTGGTTTCATTTGTTATCACGTGTCATGTGTCATGTGGTGTCATGTGTCATGTAGTGTCATGTGTCATGTCTCATGTGTTGTCATGTGATGTCATGTGTCATGTGATGTCATGTATCATCATGTGTAATGTGATGTCATGTGTTGTCATGTGATGTCATGTGTCATGTGGTGTCATGTGATGTCATGTGTCATGTGTTGTCATGTGTTGTCATGTGGTGTCATGTGTCATGTGGTGTCATGTGTCATGTGGTGTCATGTGTCATGTGGTGTCATGTATCATCATGTGTCATGTGTCATGTATTGTCATGTCATGTCATGTGTCATGTGGTGTCATGTGTTGTCATGTGATGGCATGTGTCATGTGGTGTCATGTGTCATGTGGTGTCATGTGTCATGTGATGTCATGTGTCATGTGGTGACATGTGGTGTCATGTGTCATGTATCATCATGTGTCATGTGATGTCATGTGTCATGTGGTGTCATGTGTCATGTGTTGTCATGTGATGTCATGTGTCATGTGGTGTCATGTGTCATGTGATGTCATGTGTCATGTGGTGTCATATGTCATGTGGTGTCATATGTCATCACGTGTCATGTGTCATGTGGTGTCATGTGTCATGTATCATCATGTGTCATGTGATGTCATGTGTCATGTGTTGTCATGTGATATCATGTGTCATGTGGTGTCATGTGTCATGTGGTGTCATGTATCATCATGTGTCATGTGTCATGTGTTGTCATGTCATGTCATGTGTCATGTGGTGTCATGTGATGTCATGTGTCATGTGGTGTCATGTGTCATGTGGTGTCATGTGTCATGTATCATCATGTGTCATGTGATGTCATGTGTCATGTATTGTCATATATCATGTGTCATGTGGTGTCATGTGGTGTCATGTATCATCATGTGTCATGTGTCATGTGTTGTCATGTGATGGCATGTGTCATGTGGTGTCATGTGATGTCATGTGTCATGTGGTGTCATGTGTCATGTGGTGTCATGTGGTGTCATGTGTCATGTATCATCATGTGTCATGTGTTGTCATATGATGGCATGTGTCATGTGGTGTCATGTGTCATGTGATGTCATGTGTCATGTGGTGACATGTGGTGTCATGTGTCATGTATCATCATGTGTCATGTGATGTCATGTGTCATGTGTTGTCATGTGATGTCATGTGTCATGTGGTGTCATGTGTCATGTGGTGTCATGTGGTATCATGTGTCATGTATCATCATGTGTCATGTGTTGTCATATGATGGCATGTGTCATGTGGTGTCATGTGTCATGTGATGTCATGTGTCATGTGGTGACATGTGGTGTCATGTGTCATGTATCATCATGTGTCATGTGATGTCGAGTGTCATGTGTTGTCATGTGATGTCATGTGTCATGTGGTGTCATGTGTCATGTGGTGTCATGTGTCATGTATCGCCATGTGTCATGTGATGTCATGTGTCATGTGGTGTCATGTGTCATGTGGTGTCATGTGTCATGAATCGTCATGTGGTGTCATGTGTCATGTGTTGTCATGTGTCATGTGGTGTCATGTGTCATGTGGTGTCATGTGTCATCACGTGTCATGTGGTGTCATGTGTCCTGTATTGTCATGTGTCATGTGATGTCATGTGTCATGTGTTGTCACGTGATGTCATATGTCATGTGGTGTCATGTGTCATGTGGTGTCATGTGTCATGTATCGTCATGTGGTGTCATGTGATGTCATGTGTCATATGTTGTCATGTGATGTCATGTGTCATGTGGTGTCATGTGATGTCATGTGTCATGTGGTGTCATGTGTCATCATGTGTCATTTGTTGTCACATGGTGTCATGTGTCATCACATGTCTTGTGTCACGTGGTGTCATGTGTCATGTGTTGTCATTTGATGTCATGTGTCATGTGGTGTCATGTATCATCATGTGTCATGTGATGTCATGTGTCATGTGGTGTCATGTGTCATGTGGTGTCATGTGTCATCATGTGTCATCATGTGTCATCTTGTGTCATGTGTCATCATGTGTCGTCATGTGTTGTCATGTGTCATCATGTGGTGCCATGTGACGTCATGTGTTGTCAGTCATGTGGTGTCATGTGGTATCATGTTTCATCATGTGTCATGTGGTGTCATTTGTTATCACGTGTCATATGTCATGTGGTGTCATGTGTCATGTGTTGTCATGTGGTGTCATGTAGTGTCATGTGTTGTCATGTGATGTCATGTGTCATGTTTCATGTGGAGTCATGTGTCATGTGGTGTCATGTGTCATGTATCGTCATGTGTCATGTATCGTCATGTGTCATGTGATGTCATGTGTCATGTGTTGTCATGTGATGTCATGTGTCATGTGGTGTCATGTATCGTCATGTGTCATGTGGTGTCATGTGATGTCATGTGTTGTCATGTGAGTCATGTGTCATGTGGTGTCATGTCATGTGTCATGTGTTGTCATGTGATGTCAAGTGTCATGTGATGTCATGTGGTGTCATGTGATGTCATGTGTCATGTGGTTTCATGTGTCATGAGGTGTCATGTGGTGTCATGTATCGTCATGTGTGATGTCATGTGTCATGTGGTGTCACGTGCCATGTGATGTCATGTGTCATGTGTTGTCATGTGTCATCACATGTCATGTGTCATGTGGTGTCATGTGTGTCATGTGTCATCACGTGTCATGTGTCATGTGATGTCATTTGTTATCACGTGTCATGTGTCATGTGTCATGTGTTGTCATGTGGTGTCATGTGTCATGTGGTGTCATGTGTCATGTATCGTCATGTGTCATGTGGTGTCATGTGTCATGTGTTGTCATGTGATGTCATGTGTCATGTGGTGTCATGTGATGTCATGTGTCATGTGGTGTCATGTGTCATCATGTGTCATGTGATATCATGTGTCATCACGTGTCATGTGTCATGTGGTGTCATGTGTCATGTGGTGTCATGTATCGTCATGTGTGATGTGATGTCATGTGTCATGTGTTGTCATGTGTAATGTGATGTCATGTGTCATGTGGTGTCATGTGTCATGTGTTGTCATGTGATGTCATGTGTCATGTGTTGTCATGTGATGTCATGTGTCATGTGGTGTCGTGTCATGAGGTGTCATGTGGTGTCATGTGTTATGTATCGTCATGTGTGATGTCATGTTTCATGTGGTGTCATGTGGTGACATGTGGTGTCATGTGTCATGTATCGTCATGTGTCATGTATCGTCATGTGTCATGTGATGTCATGTGTCATCATATGTCATGTGTCATGTGGTGTCATGTGATGTCATGTGTCATGTGGTGTCATGTGTCATGTATCATCATGTGTCATGTGATGTCATGTGTCATGTGTTGTCATGTGATATCATGTGTCATGTGGTGTCATGTGATGTCATGTGTCATGTGGTGTCATGTGTCATCATGTATCATGTGATGTCATGTGTCATCACGTGTCATGTTTCATGTGGTGTCATGTGTCATGTGGTGTCATGTGTCATGTATCGTCATGTGTCATGTGATGTCATGTGTTGTCATGTGATGTCTTGTGTCATGTGGTGTCATGTGATGTCATGTGTCATGTGGTGTCATGTGTTGTCATGTGATGTCATGTGTCATGTGGCATGTGTCATGTGGTGTCATGTGATGTCATGTGTCATGTGGTGTCATGTGTCATGAGGTGTCATGTGGTGTCATGTGTCATCATGTGTGATGTCATGTTTCATGTGGTGACATGTGGTATCATATGTCATGTATCGTCATGTGATGTCATGTGTCATGTGTTGTCATGTGTCATCACATGTCATGTGTCATGTGTTGTCATGTGTCATCACATGTCATGTGTCATGTGGTGTCATGTATCGTCATGTGTCATGTGATGTCATGTGTCATGTGTTGTCATGTGTCATCACATGTCATGTGTCATGTGGTATCATGTGTCATCACGTGTCATGTGTCAGGTGCTGTCATGTGGTGTCATGTGTCATCCTGTGCTGCCATGTGTCATCATGTGGTGCCATGTGACGTCATGTGTCATGTGTCATGTGGTGTCATGTGTCATGTGGTGTCATGTGTCATGTGTCATGTAGTGTCATGTGATGTCATGTGTTGTCATGTGATGTCATGTGTTGAAATGGTTGTCATGTGTCATGTGGTGTCATGTGTCATCATGTGTCATGTGGTGTCATGTGTCATGTGGTGTCATGTGTCATCACGTGTCATGTGTCATGTGGTGTCATGTGTCATGTATCATCATGTGTCATGTGGTGTCATGTGTCATCATGTGTCATGTGATGTCATGTGTCATCACGTGTCATGTTTCATGTGATGTCATGTGTCATCTGGTGTCATGTGTCATGTATCGTCATGTGTGATGTGATGTCATATGTCATGTGTTGTCATGTGTAATGTGATGTCATGTGTCATGTGGTGTCATGTGTCATTTGGTGTCATGTGTCATGTGTTGTCATGTGATGTCATGTGTCATGTGTCATGTGTTGTCATGTGATGTCATGTGTCATGTGGTGTCGTGTCATGAGTTGTCATGTGGTGTCGTGTCATGTATCGTCATGTGTGATGTCATGTTTCATGTGGTGTCATGTGGTGACATGTGGTGTCATGTGTCATGTATCGTCATGTGTCATGTATCGTCATGTGTCATGTGATGTCATGTGTCATCATATGTCATGTGTCATGTGTTGTCATGTATCATATAGTGTCATGTGTTATGTGATGTCATGTGTCATGTGTTGTCATGTGATGTCATGTGTCATGTGGTGTCATGTGTCATGTATCATCATGTGTCATGTGATGTCATGTGTCATGTGTTGTCATGTGGTGTCATGTGATGTCATGTGTCATGTGGTGTCATGTGTCATCATGTATCATGTGATGTCATGTGTCATCACGTGTCATGTTTCATGTGGTGTCATGTGTCATGTGGTGTCATGTGTCATGTATCGTCATGTGTCATGTGATGTCATGTGTCATGTGTTGTCATGTGATGTCATGTGTCATGTGGTGTCATGTGTCGTCATGTGTCATGTGATGTCATGTGTCATGTGGTGTCATGTGTTGTCATGTGATGTCATGTGTCATGTGTCATGTGGTGTCATGTGATGTCATGTGTCATGTGGTGTCATGTGTCATGTGATGTCACGTGTCATGTGATGTGTTGTCATGTGATGTCATGTGTCATGTGGTGTCATGTGTCATGTGGTGTCATGTGTCATCATATGTCATGTGGTGTCATGTGTCATGTGGTGTCATGTGTCATCATGTGTCATGTGATGTCATGTGTCATGTGTTGTCATGTGATGTCATGTGTCATGTGATGTCATGTATCATCATGTGTCATGTGTCATGTGTTGTCATGTCATGTCATGTGTCATGTGGTGTCATGTGTCATGTGATGTCATGTGTCATGTGTTGTCATGTGATGGCATGTGTCATGTGGTGTCATGTGTCATCACATGTCATGTGGTGTCATGTGTCATGTATCGTCATGTGTCATGTGATGTCATGTGATGTCATGTGTCATGTGGTGTCATGTATCGTCATGTGTGATGTCATGTGTCATGTGGTGTCATCATGTGTCATGTGTTGTCACATGGTGTCATGTGTCATCACGTCTTGTGTCACGTGGTGTCATGTGTTGTCATGTGATGTCATGTGTCATGTGGTGTCATGTATCGTCATGTGTCATGTGATGTCATGTGTCATGTGATGTCATGTGGTGTCATGTGTCATCATGTGTCATCTTGTGTCATGTGTCATCATGTGTCGTCATGTGTTGTCATGTGTCATCATGTAGTGCCATGTGACGTCATGTGGTGTCATGTGGTGTCATGTGTCATCATGTGTCATGTGGTGTCATGTGTCATCACATGTCATGTGGTGTCATGTGTCATCACATGTCATGTGTCATGTGGTGTCATGTGTCATGTATCATCATGTGTCATGTGATGTCATGTGTCATGTGTTGTCATGTGTCATGTGGTGTCATGTGTCATGTGGTGTCATGTATCATCATGTGTCATGTGTCATGTGTTGTCATGTCATGTCATGTGTCATGTGGTATCATGTGTCATGTGATGTCATGTGTCATGTGTTGTCATGTGATGGCATGTGTCATGTGGTGTCATGTGTCATCACATGTCATGTGGTGTCATGTGTCATGTATTGTCATGTGTCATGTGATGTCATGTGTTGTCATGTGATGTCATGTGTCATGTGGTGTCATGTATCGTCATGTGTGATGTGATGTGTCATGTGGTGTCATCATGTGTTGTCACATGGTGTCATGTGTCATCATGTCTTGTGTCACGTGGTGTCATGTGTTGTCATGTGATGTCATGTGTCATGTGGTGTCATGTATCGTCATGTGTCATGTGATGTCATGTGTCATGTGATGTCATGTGGTGTCATGTGTCATCATGTGTCATCATGTGTCATCTTGTGTCCTCATGTGTTGTCATGTGTCATCATGTGGTGCCATGTGACGTCATGTGGTGTCATGTGGTATCATGTTTCATCATGTGTCATGTGGTGTCATTTGTTATCACGTGTCATGTGTCATGTGGTGTCATGTGGTGTCATATGTCATGTAGTGTCATGTGATGTCATGTGTCATCACGTGTCATGTTTCATGTGGTGTCATGTGTCATGTATCGTCATGTGTCATGCGATGTCATGTGTCATGTTGTATCATGTGTCATGTGGTGTCATGTGTCATCACATGTCATGTGGTGTCATGTGTCATCATGTGTCATGTGGTGTTATGTGTCATGTATCATCATGTGTCATGTGATGTCATGTGTCATGTGGTGTCATGTGTCATGTGGTGTCATGTATCATCATGTGTCATGTGTTGTCATGTCATGTCATGTGTCATGTGGTGTCATGTGTCATGTGATGTCATGTGTTGTCATGTGATGGCATGTGTCATGTGGTGTCATGTGATGTCATGTGTCATGTGGTGTCATGTGTCATGTGTTGTCATGTGGTGTCATGTGTCATGTATCGTCATGTGTCATGTGTTGTCATGTGATGGCATGTGTCATGTGTCATGTGATGTCATGTGTCATGTGATGACATGTGGTGTCATGTGTCATGTATCATCATGTGTCATGTGATGTCATGTGTCATGTGGTGTCATGTGTCATCATGTGTTGTCATGTGTCATCATGTTGTGCCATGTGACATCATGTGTTGACAGTCATGTGGTATCATGGTTCATCATGTGTCATCTGTTGTCATGTGGTTTCATTTGTTATCACGTGTCATGTGTCATGTGGTGTCATGTGTCATGTAGTGTCATGTGTCATGTCTCATGTGTTGTCATGTGATGTCATGTGTCATGTGGTGTCATGTATCATCATGTGTAATGTGATGTCATGTGTCATGTGTTGTCATGTGATGTCATGTGTCATGTGGTGTCATGTGATGTCATGTGTCATGTGTTGTCATGTGTCATGTGTCATGTGGTGTCATGTGTCATGTGGTGTCATGTATCATCATGTGTCATGTGTCATGTATTGTCATGTCATGTCATGTGTCATGTGGTGTCATGCGTTGTCATGTGATGGCATGTGTCATGTGGTGTCATGTGTCATGTGATGTCATGTGTCATGTGGTGACATGTGGTGTCATTTGTCATGTATCATCATGTGTCATGTGATGTCATGTGTCATGTGGTGTCATGTGTCATGTGGTGTCATGTGTCATGTGTTGTCATGTGATGTCATATGTCATGTGGTGTCATGTGTCATGTGATGTCATGTGTCATGTGGTGTCATATGTCATGTGGTGTCATGTGTCATCATGTGTCATGTGGTGTCATGTGTCATCACGTGTCATGTGTCATGTGGTGTCATGTGTCATGTATCATCATGTGTCATGTGATGTCATGTGTCATGTGTTGTCATGTGATATCATGTGTCATGTGGTGTCATGTGTCATGTGGTGTCATGTATCATCATGTGTCATGTGTCATGTGTTGTCATGTCATGTCATGTGTCATGTGGTGTCATGTGATGTCATGTGTCATGTGGTGTCATGTGTCATGTGGTGTCATGTGTCATGTATCATCATGTGTCATGTGATGTCATGTGTCATGTGTTGTCATATGATATCATGTGTCATGTGGTGTCATGTGTCATGTGTTGTCATGTGATGGCATGTGTCATATGGTGTCATGTGATGTCATGTGTCATGTGGTGTCATGTGTCATGTGGTGTCATGTGGTGTCATGTGTCATGTATCGTCATGTGTCATGTGTTGTCATGTGATGGCATGTGTCATGTGGTGTCATGTGTCATGTGATGTCATGTGTCATATGGTGACATGTGGTGTCATGTATCATCATGTGTCATGTGATGTCATGTGTCATGTGGTGTCATGTGTCATGTGTTGTCATGTGTCATGTGGTGTCATGTGTCATGAGGTGTCATGTGTCATGTATCGCCATGTGTCATGTGGTGTCATGTGTCATGAATCGTCATGTGGTGTCATGTGTCATGTGTTGTCATGTGTCATGTGGTGTCATGTGTCATGTGGTGTCATGTGTCATCACGTGTCATGTGGTGTCATGTGTCCTGTATTGTCATGTGTCATGTGATGTCATGTGTCATGTGTTGTCACGTGATGTCATGTGTCATGTGGTGTCATGTGTCATGTGGTGTCATGTGTCATGTATCGTCATGTGGTGTCATGTGATGTCATGTGTCATATGTTGTCATGTGATGTCATGTGTCATGTGGTGTCATGTGATGTCATGTGTCATGTGGTGTCATGTGTCATCATGTGTCATGTGTTGTCACATGGTGTCATGTGTCATCACATGTCTTGTGTCACGTGGTGTCATGTGTCATGTGTTGTCATTTGATGTCATGTGTCATGTGGTGTCATGTATCATCATGTGTCATGTGATGTCATGTGTCATGTGGTGTCATGTGTCATGTGGTGTCATGTGTCATCATGTGTCATCATGTGTCATCTTGTGTCATGTGTCATCATGTGTCGTCATGTGTTGTCATGTGTCATGTGGTGCCATGTGACGTCATGTGTTGTCAGTCATGTGGTGTCATGTGGTATCATGTTTCATCATGTGTCATGTGGTGTCATTTGTTATCACGTGTCATGTGTCATGTGGTGTCATGTGTCATGTGTTGTCATGTGTCATCACATGTCATGTGGTGTCATGTGTCATCATGTGTCATGTGGTGTCATGTGTCATGTATCATCATGTGTCATGTGATGTCATGTGTCATGTGGTATCATGTGTCATGTGGTGTCATGTATCGTCATGTGTCATGCGATGTCATGTGTCATGTGGTATCATGTGTCATGTGGTGTCATGTGTCATCACATGTCATGTGGTGTCATGTGTCATCATGTGTCATGTGGTGTCATGTGTCATGTATCATCATGTGTCATGTGATGTCATGTGTCATGTGGTGTCATGTGTCATGTGGTGTCATGTATCATCATGTGTCATGTGTTGTCATGTCATGTCATGTGTCATGTGGTGTCATGTGTCATGTGATGTCATGTGTTGTCATGTGATGGCATGTGTCATGTGGTGTCATGTGATGTCATGTGTCATGTGGTGTCATGTGTCATGTGTTGTCATGTGGTGTCATGTGTCATGTATCGTCATGTGTCATGTGTTGTCATGTGATGGCATGTGTCATGTGTCATGTGATGTCATGTGTCATGTGATGACATGTGGTGTCATGTGTCATGTATCATCATGTGTCATGTGATGTCATGTGTCATGTGGTGTCATGTGTCATCACGTGTCATCTTGTGTCATGTGGTGTCATCATGTGTTGTCATGTGTCATGTAGTGTCATGTGTCATGTCTCATGTGTTGTCATGTGATGTCATGTGTCATGTGGTGTCATGTATCATCATGTGTAATGTGATGTCATGTGTCATGTGTTGTCATGTGATGTCATGTGTCATGTGGTGTCATGTGATGTCATGTGTCATGTGTTGTCATGTGTCATGTGTCATGTGTCATGTGGTGTCATGTGTCATGTGGTGTCATGTATCATCATGTGTCATGTGTCATGTATTGTCATGTCATGTCATGTGTCATGTGGTGTCATGTGTTGTCATGTGATGGCATGTGTCATGTGGTGTCATGTGTCATGTGATGTCATGTGTCATGTGGTGACATGTGGTGTCATGTGTCATGTATCATCATGTGTCATGTGATGTCATGTGTCATGTGGTGTCATGTGTCATGTGGTGTCATGTGTCATGTGTTGTCATGTGATGTCATATGTCATGTGGTGTCATGTGTCATGTGATGTCATGTGTCATGTGGTGTCATATGTCATGTGGTGTCATGTGTCATCACATGTCATGTGGTGTCATGTGTCATGTATCGTCATGTGTCATGTGATGTCATGTGATGTCATGTGTCATGTGGTGTCATGTATCGTCATGTGTGATGTCATGTGTCATGTGGTGTCATCAAGTGTCATGTGTTGTCACATGGTGTCATGTGTCATCACGTCTTGTGTCACGTGGTGTCATGTGTTGTCATGTGATGTCATGTGTCATGTGGTGTCATGTATCGTCATGTGTCATGTGATGTCATGTGTCATGTGATGTGGTGTCATGTGTCATCATGTGTCATCATGTGTCATGTGTCATCATGTGTCATCATGTGTTGTCTTGTGTCATCATGTGGTGCCATGTGACGTCATGTGGTGTCATGTGGTATCATGTTTCATCATGTGTCATGTGGTGTCATTTGTTATCACGTGTCATGTGTCATGTGGTGTCATGTGTCATGTGTTGTCATGTGGTGTCATGTGTCATGTAGTGTCATGTGTTGTCATGTGATGTCATGTGTCATCACGTGTCATGTTTCATGTGGTGTCATGTGTCATGTATCGTCATGTGTTATGTGATGTCATGTGTCATGAGTTGTCATGTGATGTCATGTGTCATGTGGTGTCATGTATCGTTATGTGTCATGTGATGTCATGTGTCATGTGTTGTCATGTGATGTCATGTGTCATGTGGTGTCATGTGATGTCATGTGTCATGTGGTGTCATGTGTTGTCATGTGTCATATGTGTCATGTGTTGTCATGTGTCATGTGGTGTCATGTGTCATGTATCATGTGTTGTCATGTGATGTCATGTGTCATGTGGTGTCATGTGTCATCATGTGTCATCTTGTGTCATGTGTCATCATGTGTCGTCATGTGTTGTCATGTGTCATCATGTGGTGCCATGTGACGTCATGTGGTGTCATGTGTCATGTATCGTCATGTGTCATGTGATGTCATGTGTCATGTGTTGTCATGTGATGTAATGTGTCATGTGGTGTCATGTGTCATGTATCGTCATGTGTCATGTGATGTCATGTGTCATGTGGTGTCATGTGTCATGTGTTGTCATGTGATGTCATGTGTCATGTGTCATGTGTCATGTGGTGTCATGTGATGTCATGTGTCATGTGGTGTCATGTGTCATGAGGTGTCATGTGGTGTCATGTGTCATGTATCGTCATGTGTGATGTCATGTTTCATGTGGTGTCATGTGGTAACATGTGGTGTCATGTGTCATGTATCGTCATGTGTCATGTGATGTCATGTGTCATGTGTTGTCATGTGTCATCACATGTCATGTGTCATGTGTTGTCATGTGTCATCACATGTCATGTGTCATGTGGTGTCATATATCGTCATGTGTCATGTGATGTCATGTGTCATGTGTTGTCATGTGTCATCACATGTCATGTGTCATGTGGTGTCATGTGTCATCACGTGTCATGTGTCAGGTGCTGTCATGTGGTGTCATGTGTCATCCTGTGCTGCCATGTGTCATCATGTGGTGCCATGTGACGTCATGTGTCATGTGTCATGTGGTGTCATGTGTCATGTGGTGTCATGTGTCATGTGTCATGTAGTGTCATGTGTCATGTGATGTCATGTGTTGTCATGTGATGTCATGTGTTGAAATGGTTGTCATGTGTCATGTGGTGTCATGTGTCATCATGTGTCATGTGGTGTCATGTGTCATCACATGTCATGTGGTGTCATGTGTCATCACGTGTCATGTGTCATGTGGTGCCATGTGTCATGTGTTGTCATGTGATGTCATGTGTCATGTGGTGTCATGTGTCATGTGGTGTCATGTATCATCATGTGTCATGTGTCATGTGTTGTCATGTCATGTCATGTGTCATGTGGTGTCATGTGTCATGTGATGTCATGTGTCATCATGTGATGGTATGTGTCATGTGGTGTCATGTGATGTCATGTGTCATGTGGTGTCATGTGTCATGTGTTGTCATGTGATGTCATGTGTCATGTGGTGTCATGTATTGTCATGTGTCATGTTGTGTCATGTGATGTCATGTGTCATGTGTTGTCATGTGGTGTCATGTGGTGTCATGTGTCATGTGTTGTCATGTGAGTCATGTGTCATGTGGTGTCGTGTCATGAGGTGTCATGTGTCATGTATCGTCATGTGTGATGTCATGTTTCATGTGGTGTCATGTGTCATGTATCGTCATGTGTCATGTGATGTCATGTGTCATGTGTTGTCATGTGTCATCATATGTCATGTGTCATGTGTTGTCATGTATCATATAGTGTCATATGTCATGTGATGTCATGTGTCATGTGTTGTCATGTGATGTCATGTGTCATGTGGTGTCATGTGTCATGTATCATCATGTGTCATGTGATGTCATATGTCATGTGTTGTCATGTGATGTCATGTGTCATGTGGTGTCATGTGATGTCATGTGTCATGTGGTGTCATGTGTCATCATGTATCATGTGATGTCATGTGTCATCATGTGTCATGTTTCATGTGGTGTCATGTGTCATGTGGTGTCATGTGTCATGTGGTGTCATGTGTCATGTATTGTCATGTGTCATGTGATGTCATGTGTCATGTGTTGTCATGTGATGTCATGTGTCATGTGGTGTCATGTGTCATGTATCGTCATGTGTCATGTGATGTCATGTGTCATGTGGTGTCATGTGTCATGTGATGTCATGTGTCATGTGTCATGTGGTGTCATGTGATGTCATGTGTCATGTGGTGTCATGTATCATGAGGTGTCATGTGGTGTCATATGTGATGTCATGTTTCATGTGGTGTCATGTGGTGACGTGGTGTCATGTGTCATGTATCATCATGTGTCATGTGATGTCATGTGTCATGTGTTGTCATGTGTCATCACATGTCATGTGTCATGTGTTGTCATGTGTCATCACATGTCATGTGTCATGTGGTGTCATGTATCGTCATGTGTCATGTGATGTCATGTGTCATGTGTTGTCATGTGTCATCACATGTCATGTGTCATGTGGTGTCATGTGTCATCACGTGTCATGTGTCATGTGCTGTCATGTGGTGTCATGTGTCATCCTGTGTTGCCATGTGTCATCATGTGGTGCCATGTGACGTCATGTGTCATGTGTCATGTGGTGTCATGTGTCATGTGATGTCATGTGTCATGTGATGTGTTGTCATGTGATGTCATGTGTCATGTGATGTCATGTGTCATGTGGTGTCATGTGTCATCATATGTCATGTGGTGTCATGTATCATCACATGTCATGTGGTGTCATGTGTCATCACATGTCATGTGGTGTCATCATGTGTCATGTGATGTCATGTGTCATGTGTTGTCATGTGATGTCATGTGTCATGTGGTGTCATGTATCATCATGTGTCATGTGTCATGTGTTGTCATGTCATGTCATGTGTCATGTGGTGTCATGTGTCATGTGATGTCATGTGTCATGTGTTGTCATGTGATGGCATGTGTCATGTGGTGTCATGTGTCATCACATGTCATGTGGTGTCATGTGTCATGTATCGTCATGTGTCATGTGATGTCATGTGATGTCATGTGTCATGTGGTGTCATGTATCGTCATGTGTGATGTCATGTGTCATGTGGTGTCATCATGTGTCATGTGTTGTCACATGGTGTCATGTGTCATCACGTCTTGTGTCACGTGGTGTCATGTGTTGTCATGTGATATCATGTGTCATGTGGTGTCATGTATCGTCATGTGTCATGTGATGTCATGTGGTGTCATGTGTCATCATGTGTCATCATGTGTCATCTTGTGTCATGTGTCATCATGTGTCGTCATGTGTTGTCATGTGTTGTCATGTGTCATCATGTGGTGCCATGTGATGTCATGTGGTGTCATGTGGTATCATGTTTCATCATGTGTCATGTGGTGTCATGTGTCATCATGTGTCATGTGGTGTCATGTGTCATCACATGTCATGTGGTGTCATGTGTCATCACGTGTCATGTGTCATGTGGTGTCATGTGTCATATATCATCATGTGTCATGTGATGTCATGTGTCAGGTGTTGTCATGTGATGTCATGTGTCATGTGGTGTCATGTGTCATGTGGTGTCATGTATCATCATGTGTCATGTGTCATGTGTTGTCATGTCATGTCATGTGTCATGTGGTGTCATGTGTCATGTGATGTCATGTGTCATGTGTTGTCATGTGATGGCATGTGTCATGTGGTGTCATGTGTCATCACATGTCATGTGGTGTCATGTGTCATGTATTGTCATGTGTCATGTGATGTCATGTGTCATGTGTTGTCATGTGATGTCATGTGTCATGTGGTGTCATGTATCGTCATGTGTGATGTGATGTGTCATGTGGTGTCATCATGTGTCATGTGTTGTCACATGGTGTCATGTGTCATCACGTCTTGTGTCACGTGGTGTCATGTGTTGTCATGTGATGTCATGTGTCATGTGGTGTCATGTATCGTCATGTGTCATGTGATGTCATGTGTCATGTGATGTCATGTGGTGTCATGTGTCATCATGTGTCATCATGTGTCATCTTGTGTCATGTGTCATCATGTGTCGTCATGTGTTGTCATGTGTCATCATGTGGTGCCATGTGACGTCATGTGGTGTCATGTGGTATCATGTTTCATCATGTGTCATGTGGTGTCATTTGTTATCACGTGTCATGTGTCATGTGGTGTCATGTGTCATGTGTTGTCATGTGGTGTCATATGTCATGTAGCGTCATGTGATGTCATGTGTCATCACGTGTCATGTTTCATGTGGTGTCATGTGTCATGTATCGTCATGTGTCATGTGATGTCATGTGTCATGTGGTATCATGTGTCATGTGGTGTCATGTGTCATCACATGTCATGTGGTGTCATGTGTCATCATGTGTCATGTGGTGTCATGTGTCATGTATCATCATGTGTCATGTGATGTCATGTGATGTCATGTGTCATGTGGTGTCATGTGATATCATGTGTCATGTGTCATGTGGTGTCATGTATCATCATGTGTCATGTGTCATGTGTTGTCATGTCATGTCATGTGTCATGTGGTGTCATGTGTCATGTGATGTCATGTGATGTCATGTGTCATGTGGTGTCATGTGTCATGTGGTGTCATGTGATGTCATGTGTCATGTGGTGTCATGTGTCATGTGGTGTCATGTGGTGTCATGTGTCATGTATCGTCATGTGTCATGTGTTGTCATGTGATGTCATGTGTCATGTGATGTCATGTGTCATGTGGTGACATGTGATGTAATGTGTCATGTATCATCATGTGTCATGTGATGTCATGTGTCATGTGGTGTCATGTGTCATGTGGTGTCATATGTCATGTGGTGTCATATGTCATCACGTGTCATGTGTCATGTGGTGTCATGTGTCATGTATCATCATGTGTCATGTGATGTCATGTGTCATGTGTTGTCATGTGATATCATGTGTCATGTGGTGTCATTTGTTATCACGTGTCATGTGTCATGTGTTGTCATGTGGTGTCATGTGTCATGTAGTGTCATGTGTTGTCATGTGGTTTCATTTGTTATCACGTGTCATGTGTCATGTGGTGTCATGTGTCATGTAGTGTCATGTGTCATGTCTCATGTGTTGTCATGTGATGTCATGTGTCATGTGGTGTCATGTATCATCATGTGTAATGTGATGTCATGTGTCATGTGTTGTCATGTGATGTCATGTGTCATGTGGTGTCATGTGATGTCATGTGTCATGTGTTGTCATGTGTTGTCATGTGTCATGTGTCATGTGTCATGTGGTGTCATGTGTCATGTGGTGTCATGTATCATCATGTGTCATGTGTCATGTATTGTCATGTCATGTCATGTGTCATGTGGTGTCATGTGTTGTCATGTGATGGCATGTGTCATGTGGTGTCATGTGTCATGTGATGTCATGTGTCATGTGGTGACATGTGGTGTCATGTGTCATGTATCATCATGTGTCATGTGATGTCATGTGTCATGTGGTGTCATGTGTCATGTGTTGTCATGTGATGTCATGTGTCATGTGGTGTCATGTGTCATGTGTCATGTGGTGTCATATGTCATGTGGTGTCATGTGTCATCATGTGTCATGTGGTGTCATGTGTCATCACGTGTCATGTGTCATGTATCATCATGTGTCATGTGATGTCATGTGTCATGTGTTGTCATGTGATATCATGTGTCATGTGTCATGTGGTGTCATGTATCATCATGTGTCATGTGTCATGTGTTGTCATGTCATGTCATGTGTCATGTGGTGTCATGTGATGTCATGTGTCATGTGGTGTCATGTGTCATGTGGTGTCATGTGTCATGTATCATCATGTGTCATGTGATGTCATGTGTCATGTGTTGTCATGTGATATCATGTGTCATGTGGTGTCATGTGTCATGTGTTGTCATGTGATGGCATGTGTCATGTGGTGTCATGTGATGTCATGTGTCATGTGGTGTCATGTGTCATGTGGTGTCATGTGGTGTCATGTGTCATGTATCGTCATGTGTCATGTGTTGTCATGTGATGGCATGTGTCATGTGGTGTCATGTGTCATGTGATGTCATGTGTCATGTGGTGACATGTGGTGTCATGTATCATCATGTGTCATATGATGTCATGTGTCATGTGGTGTCATGTGTCATGTGTTGTCATGTGTCATGTGGTGTCATGTGTCATGAGGTGTCATGTGTCATGTATCGCCATGTGTCATGTGATGTCATGTGTCATGTGGTGTCATGTGTCATGTGGTGTCATGTGTCATGAATCGTCATGTGGTGTCATGTGTCATGTGTTGTCATGTGTCATGTGGTGTCATGTGTCATCACGTGTCATGTGGTGTCATGTGTCCTGTATTGTCATGTGTCATGTGATGTCATGTGTCATGTGTTGTCACGTGATGTCATGTGTCATGTGGTGTCATGTGTCATGTGGTATCATGTGTCATGTATCGTCATGTGGTGTCATGTGATGTCATGTGTCATATGTTGTCATGTGATGTCATGTGTCATGTGGTGTCATGTGATGTCATGTGTCATGTGGTGTCAGGTGTCATCATGTGTCATGTGTTGTCACATGGTGTCATGTGTCATCACATGTCTTGTGTCACGTGGTGTCATGTGTTGTCATTTGATGTCATGTGTCATGTGGTGTCATGTATCATCATGTGTCATGTGATGTCATGTGTCATGTGGTGTCATGTGTCATGTGGTATCATGTGTCATCATGTGTCATCATGTGTCATCTTGTGTCATCATGTGTCGTCATGTGTTGTCATGTGTCATGTGGTGCCATGTGACGTGATGTGTTGTCAGTCATGTGGTGTCATGTGGTATCATGTTTCATTATGTGTCATGTGGTGTCATTTGTTATCACGTGTCATGTGTCATGTGGTGTCATGTGTCATGTGTTGTCATGTGGTGTCATGTGTCATGTAGTGTCATGTGTTGTCATGTGATGTCATGTGTCATGTTTCATGTGGAGTCATGTGTCATGTGGTGTCATGTGTCATGTATCGTCATGTGTCATTTGATGTCATGTGTCATGTGTTGTCATGTGATGTCATGTGTCATGTGGTGTCATGTATCGTCATGTGTCATGTGGTGTCATGTGATGTCATGTGTTGTCATGTGTCATGTGTTGTCATGTGAGTCATGTGTCATGTGGTGTCATGTCATGTGTCATGTGTTGTCATGTGATGTCAAGTGTCATGTGATGTCATGTGGTGTCAAGTGATGTCATGTGTCATGTGGTTTCATGTGTCATGAGGTGTCATGTGGTGTCATGTATCGTCATGTGTGATGTCATGTGTCATGTGGTGTCACGTGCCATGTGATGTCATGTGTCATGTGGTGTCATGTGTGTCATGTGTCATCACGTGTCATGTGTCATGTGATGTCATTTGTTATCACGTGTCATGTGTCATGTGTTGTCATGTGGTGTCATGTGTCATGTGGTGTCATGTGTCATGTATCGTCATGTGTCATGTGATGTCATGTGTTGTCATGTGATGTCATGTGTCATGTGGTGTCATGTGATGTCATGTGTCATGTGGTGTCATGTGTCATCATGTGTCATGTGATGTCATGTGTCATCACGTGTCATGTTTCATGTGGTGTCATGTGTCATGTGGTGTCATGTGTCATGCATCGTCATGTGTGATGTGATGTCATGTGTCATGTGTTGTCATGTGTAATGTGATGTCATGTGTCATGTGGTGTCATGTGTCATGTGTTGTCATGTGATGTCATGTGTCATGTGTCATGTGTTGTCATGTGATGTCATGTGTCATGTGGTGTCATGAGGTGTCATGTGGTGTCTTGTGTTATGTATCATCATGTGTGATGTCATGTTTCATGTGGTGTCATGTGGTGACATGTGGTGTCATTGGTCATGTATCGTCATGTGTCATGTATCGTCATGTGTCATGTGATGTCATGTGTCATCATATATCATGTGTCATGTGTTGTCATGTATCATATAGTGTCATGTGTCATGTGATGTCATGTGTCATGTGTTGTCATGTGATGTCATGTGTCATGTGGTGTCATGTGTCATGTATCATCATGTGTCATGTGATGTCATGTGTCATGTGTTGTCATGTGATATCATGTGTCATGTGGTGTCATGTGATGTCATGTGTCATGTGGTGTCATGTGTCATCATGTATCATGTGATGTCATGTGTCATCACGTGTCATGTTTCATGTGGTGTCATGTGTCATGTGGTGTCATGTGTCATGTATCGTCATGTGTCATGTGATGTCATGTGTCATGTGTTGTCATGTGATGTCTTGTGTCATGTGGTGTCATGTGTCATGTATCGTCATGTGTCATGTGATGTCATGTGTCATGTGGTGTCATGTGTCATGTGTTGTCATGTGATGTCATGTGTCATGTGTCATGTGTCATGTGGTTTCATGTGATGTCATGTGTCATGTGGTGTCATGTGTCATGAGGTGTCATGTGGTATCATGTGTCATGTATCGTCATGTGTGATGTCATGTTTCATGTGGTGTCATGTGTCATGTATCGTCATGTGTCATGTGATGTCATGTGTCATGTGTTGTCATGTGTCATCACATGTCATGTGTCATGTGTTGTCATGTGTCATCACATGTCATGTGTCATGTGGTGTCATGTATCGTCATGTGTCATGTGATGTCATGTGTCATGTGTTGTCATGTGTCATCACATGTCATGTGTCATGTGGTGTCATGTGTCATCACGTGTCATGTGTCAGGTGCTGTCATGTGGTGTCATGTGTCATCCTGTGCTGCCATGTGTCATCATGTGGTGCCATGTGACGTCATGTGTCATGTGTCATGTGGTGTCATGTGTCATGTAGTGTCATGTGTCATGTGATGTCATGTGTTGTCATGTGATGTCATGTGTTGAAATGGTTGTCATGTGTCATGTGGTGTCATGTGTCATCATGTGTCATGTGGTGTCATGTGTCATCACATGTCATGTGGTGTCATGTGTCATCACGTGTCATGTGTCATGTGGTGTCATGTGTCATGTATCATCATGTGTCATGTGGTGTCATGTGTCATCATGTGTCATGTGATGTCATGTGTCATCACATGTCATGTTTCATGTGGTGTCATGTGTCATGTGGTGTCATGTGTCATGTATCGTCATGTGTGATGTGATGTCATGTGTCATGTGTTGTCATGTGTAATGTGATGTCATGTGTCATGTGGTGTCATGTGTCATGTGTTGTCATATGATGTCATGTGTCATGTGTCATGTGTCATGTGTTGTCATGTGATGTCATGTGTCATGTGGTGTCGTGTCATGAGGTGTCATGTGGTGTCATGTGTCATGTATCGTCATGTGTGATGTCATGTTTCATGTGGTGTCATGTGGTGACATGTGGTGTCATGTGTCATGTATCATCATGTGTCATGTATCGTCATGTGTGATGTCATGTGTCATCATATGTCATGTGTCATGTGTTGTCATGGATCATATAGTGTCATGTGTCATGTGATGTTATGTGTCATGTGTTGTCATGTGTCATGTATCATCATGTGTCATGTGATGTCATGTGTGGTCATGTGATGTCATGTGTCATGTGGTGTCATGTGATGTCATGTGTCATGTGGTGTCATGTGTCATCATGTATCATGTGATGTCATGTGTCATCACGTGTCATGTTTCATGTGGTGTCATGTGTCATGTGGTGTCATGTGTCATGTATCGTCATGTGTCATGTGTCATGTGTTGTCATGTGATGTCATGTGTCATGTGGTGTCATGTGTCGTCATGTGTCATGTGATGTCATGTGTCATGTGGTGTCATGTGTCATGTGTTGTCATGTGATGTCATGTGTCATGTGTCATGTGTCATGTGGTGTCATGTGATGTCATGTGTCATGTGGTGTCATGTGTCATGAGGTGTCATGTGGTGTCATGTGTCATGTATCGTCATGTGTGATGTCATGTTTCATGTGGTGTCATGTGGTGACATGTGGTGTCATGTGTCATGTATCATCATGTGTCATGTGATGTCATATGTCATGTGTTGTCATGTGTCATCACATGTCATGTGTCATGTGTTATCATGTGTCATCACATGTCATGTGTCATGTGGTGTCATGTATCGTCATGTGTCATGTGATGTCATCTGTCATGTGGTGTCATGTGTCATGTGGTGTCATGTGTCATGTGGTATCCTGTGTCATCACATGTCATGTGGTGTCATGTGTCATGTGGTGTCATGTGTCATGTATCATCATGTCATGTGATGTCATGTGTCATGTGTTGTCATGTGATGTCATGTGTCATGTGGTGTCATGTGTCATGTGTCATGTGTTGTCATTTGTTATCACGTGTCATGTGTCATGTGGTGTCATGTGTCATGTGTTGTCATGTGGTGTCATGTGTCATGTAGTGTCATGTGTTGTCATGTGATGTCATGTGTCATCACGTGTCATGTTTCATGTGGTGTCATGTGTCATGTATCGTCATGTGTTATGTGATGTCATGTGTCATGAGTTGTCATGTGATGTCATGTGTCATGTGGTGTCATGTATCGTTATGTGTCATGTGATGTCATGTGTCATGTGTTGTCATGTGATGTCATGTGTCATGTGGTGTCATGTGATGTCATGTGTCATGTGTTGTCATGTGGTGTCATGTGGTGTCATGTGGTGTCATGTGTCATGTGTTGTCATGTGTCATATGTGTCATGTGTTGTCATGTGTCATGTGGTGTCATGTGTCATGTATCATGTATTGTCATGTGATGTCATATGTCATGTGGTGTCATGTGTCATCATGTGTCATGTGATGTCATGTGTCATCACGTGTCATGTTTCATGTGGTGTCATGTGTCATGTGGTGTCATGTGTCATGTATCGTCATGTGTCATGTGATGTCATTTGTCATGTGTTGTCATGTGTAATGTGATGTCATGTGTCATGTGGTGTCATGTGTCATGTGTTGTCATGTGATGTCATGTGTCATGTGTCATGTGTCATGTGGTGTCGTGTCATGAGGTGTCATGTGGTGTCATGTGTCATGTATCGTCATGTGTGATGTCATGTTTCATGTGGTGTCATGTGGTGACATGTGGTGTCATGTGTCATGTATCGTCATGTGTCATGTATCATCATGTGTCATGTGATGTCATGTGTCATCATATGTCATGTGTCATGTGTTGTCATGTATCATATAGTGTCATGTGTCATGTGGTGTCATGTGTCATGTGTTGTCATGTGATGTCATGTGTCATGTGTCATGTGTCATGTGGTGTCATGTGTCATGAGGTGTCATGTGGTGTCATGTGTCATGTATCATCATGTGTGATGTCATGTTTCATGTGGTGTCATGTGGTAACATGTGGTGTCATGTGTCATGTATCGTCATGTGTCATGTGATGTCATGTGTCATGTGTTGTCATGTGTCATCACATGTCATGTGTCATGTGTTGTCATATGTCATCACATGTCATGTGTCATGTGGTGTCATGTATCGTCATGTTACATGTGATGTCATGTGTCATGTGTTGTCATGTGTCATCACATGTCATGTGTCATGTGGTGTCATGTGTCATCACGTGTCATGTGTCAGGTGCTGTCATGTGGTGTCATGTGTCATCCTGTGCTGCCATGTGTCATCATGTGGTGCCATGTGACGTCATGTGTCATGTGGTGTCATGTGTCATGTGGTGTCATGTGCCATGTGTCATGTAGTGTCATGTGTCATGTGATGTCATGTGTTGTCATGTGATGTCATGTGTTGAAATGGTTGTCATGTGTCATGTGGTGTCATGTGTCATCATGTGTCATGTGGTGTCATGTGTCATCACATGTCATGTGGTGTCATGTGTCATCACATGTCATGTGGTGTCATGTGTCATGTGTTGTCATGTGATGTCATGTGTCATGTGGTGTCATGTGTCATGTGTTGTCATGTCATGTCATGTGTCATGTGGTGTCATGTGTCATGTGATGTCATGTGTCATGTGGTGTCATGTGATGTCATGTGTCATGTGGTGTCATGTGTCATCATGTGTCATGTGATATCATGTGTCATCACGTGTCATGTGTCATGTGGTGTCATGTGTCATGTGGTGTCATGTGTCATGTATCGTCATGTGTGATGTGATGTCATGTGTCATGTGTTGTCATGTGTAATGTGATGTCATGTGTCATGTGGTGTCATGTGTCATGTGTTGTCATGTGATGTCATGTGTCATGTGTCATGTGTTGTCATGTGATGTCATGTGCCATGTGGTGTCGTGTCATGAGGTGTCATGTGGTGTAATGTGTTATGTATCGTCATGTGTGATGTCATGTTTCATGTGGTGTCATGTGGTGACATGTGGTGTCATGTGTCATGTATCGTCATGTGTCATGTATCGTCATGTGTCATGTGATGTCATGTGTCATCATATGTCATGTGTTGTCATGTATCATATAGTGTCATGTGTCATGTGATGTCATGTGTTGTCATGGGATGTCATGTGTCATGTGGTGTCATGTGTCATCATGTATCATGTGATGTCATGTGTCATCACGTGTCATGTTTCATGTGGTGTCATGTGTCATGTGGTGTCATGTGTCATGTGGTGTCATGTGTCATGTATCGTCATGTGTCATGTGATGTCATGTGTTGTCATGTGATGTCTTGTGTCATGTGGTGTCATGTGATGTCATGTGTCATGTGGTGTCATGTGTTGTCATGTGATGTCATGTGTCATGTGTCATGTGGTGTCATGTGATGTCATGTGTCATGTGGTGTCATGAGGTGTCATGTGGTGTCATGTGTCATCATGTGTGATGTCATGTTTCATGTGGTGACATGTGGTGTCATATGTCATGTATCGTCATGTGTCATGTGATGTCATGTGTCATGTGTTGTCATGTGTCATCACATGTCATGTGTCATGTGTTGTCATGTGTCATCACATGTCATGTGTCATGTGGTGTCATGTATCGTCATGTGTCATGTGATGTCATGTGTTGTCATGTGTCATCACATGTCATGTGTCATGTGGTGTCATGTGTCATCACGTGTCATGTGTCATGTGGTGTCATGTGGTGTCATGTGTCATCCTGTGCTGCCATGTGTCATCATGTGGTGCCATGTGACGTCATGTGTCATGTGTCATGTGGTGTCATGTGTCATGTGGTGTCATGTGTCATGTAGTGTCATGTGTCATGTGATGTCATGTGTTGTCATGTGATGTCATGTGTTGAAATGGTTGTCATGTGTCATGTGGTGTCATGTGTCATCATGTGTCATGTGGTGTCATGTGTCATCACATGTCATGTGGTGTCATGTGTCATCACGTGTCATGTGTCATGTGGTGTCATGTGTCATGTATCATCATGTGTCATGTGGTGTCATGTGTCATCATGTGTCATGTGATGTCATGTGTCATCACGTGTCATGTTTCATGTGGTGTCATGTGTCATCTGGTGTCATGTGTCATGTATCGTCATGTGTGATGTGATGTCATGTGTCATGTGTTGTCATGTGTAATGTGATGTCATGTGTCATGTGGTGTCATGTGTCATGTGTTGTCATGTGATGTCATGTGTCATGTGTCATGTGTTGTCATGTGATGTCATGTGTCATGTGATGTCATGTGTCATGTGGTGTCGTGTCATGAGTTGTCATGTGGTGTCGTGTCATGTATCATCATGTGTGATGTCATGTTTCATGTGGTGTCATGTGGTGACATGTGGTGTCATGTGTCATGTATCGTCATGTGTCATGTATCGTCATGTGTCATGTGATGTCATGTGTCATCATATGTCATGTGTCATGTGTTGTCATGTATCATATAGTGTCATGTGTCATGTGATGTCATGTGTCATGTGTTGTCATGTGATGTCATGTGTCATGTGGTGTCATGTGTCATGTATCATCATGTGTCATGTGATGTCATGTGTCATGTGTTGTCATGTGATGTCATATGTCATGTGGTGTCATGTGATGTCATGTGTCATGTGGTGTCATGTGTCATCATGTATCATGTGATGTCATGTGTCATCACGTGTCATGTTTCATGTGGTGTCATGTGTCATGTGGTGTCATGTGTCATGTATCGTCATGTGTCATGTGATGTCATGTGTCATGTGTTGTCATGTGATGTCATGTGTCATGTGGTGTCATGTGTCGTCATGTGTTATGTGATGTCGTGTCATGTGGTGTCATGTGTTGTCATGTGATGTCATGTGTCATGTGTCATGTGGTGTCATGTGATGTCATGTGTCATGTGGTGTCATGTGTCATGTGATGTCATGTGTCATGTGATGTGTTGTCATGTGATGTCATGTGTCATGTGGTGTCATGTGTCATCATATGTCATGTGGTGTCATGTGCCATGTGGTGTCATGTGTCATCACGTGTCATGTGTCATGTGGTGTCATGTGTCATCATGTGTTGTCATGTGATGTCATGTGTCATGTGTTGTCATGTGATGTCATGTGTCATGTGGTGTCATGTATCATCATGTGTCATGTGTCATGTGTTGTCATGTCATGTCATGTGTCATGTGGTGTCATGTGTCATGTGATGTCATGTGTCATGTGTTGTCATGTGATATCATGTGTCATGTGGTGTCATGTGTCATGTGTTGTCATGTGATGGCATGTGTCATGTGGTGTCATGTGATGTCATGTGTCATGTGGTGTCATGTGTCATGTGGTGTCATGTGGTGTCATGTGTCATGTATCGTCATGTGTCATGTGTTGTCATGTGATGGCATGTGTCATGTGGTGTCATGTGTCATGTGATGTCATGTGTCATGTGGTGACATGTGGTGTCATGTATCATCATGTGTCATGTGATGTCATGTGTCATGTGGTGTCATGTGTCATGTGTTGTCATGTGTCATGTGGTGTCATGTGTCATGAGGTGTCATGTGTCATGTATCGCCATGTGTCATGTGATGTCATGTGTCATGTGGTGTCATGTGTCATGTGGTGTCATGTGTCATGAATCGTCATGTGGTGTCATGTGTCATGTGTTGTCATGTGTCATGTGGTGTCATGTGTCATCACGTGTCATGTGGTGTCATGTGTCCTGTATTGTCATGTGTCATGTGATGTCATGTGTCATGTGTTGTCACGTGATGTCATGTGTCATGTGGTGTCATGTGTCATGTGGTGTCATGTGTCATGTATCGTCATGTGGTGTCATGTGATGTCATGTGTCATATGTTGTCATGTGATGTCATGTGTCATGTGGTGTCATGTGATGTCATGTGTCATGTGGTGTCATGTGTCATCATGTGTCATGTGTTGTCACATGGTGTCATGTGTCATCACATGTCTTGTGTCACGTGGTGTCATGTGTTGTCATTTGATGTCATGTGTCATGTGGTGTCATGTATCATCATGTGTCATGTGATGTCATGTGTCATGTGGTGTCATGTGTCATGTGGTGTCATGTGTCATCATGTGTCATCATGTGTCATCTTGTGTCATCATGTGTCGTCATGTGTTGTCATGTGTCATGTGGTGCCATGTGACGTGATGTGTTGTCAGTCATGTGGTGTCATGTGGTATCATGTTTCATTATGTGTCATGTGGTGTCATTTGTTATCACGTGTCATGTGTCATGTGGTGTCATGTGTCATGTGTTGTCATGTGGTGTCATGTGTCATGTAGTGTCATGTGTTGTCATGTGATGTCATGTGTCATGTTTCATGTGGAGTCATGTGTCATGTGGTGTCATGTGTCATGTATCGTCATGTGTCATTTGATGTCATGTGTCATGTGTTGTCATGTGATGTCATGTGTCATGTGTTGTCATGTGATGTCATGTGTCATGTGGTGTCATGTATCGTCATGTGTCATGTGGTGTCATGTGATGTCATGTGTTGTCATGTGTCATGTGTTGTCATGTGAGTCATGTGTCATGTGGTGTCATGTCATGTGTCATGTGTTGTCATGTGATGTCAAGTGTCATGTGATGTCATGTGGTGTCATGTGATGTCATGTGTCATGTGGTTTCATGTGTCATGAGGTGTCATGTGGTGTCATGTATCGTCATGTGTGATGTCATGTGTCATGTGGTGTCACGTGCCATGTGATGTCATGTGTCATGTGGTGTCATGTGTGTCATGTGTCATCACGTGTCATGTGTCATGTGATGTCATTTGTTATCACGTGTCATGTGTCATGTGTTGTCATGTGGTGTCATGTGTCATGTGGTGTCATGTGTCATGTATCGTCATGTGTCATGTGATGTCATGTGTTGTCATGTGATGTCATGTGTCATGTGGTGTCATGTGATGTCATGTGTCATGTGGTGTCATGTGTCATCATGTGTCATGTGATGTCATGTGTCATCATGTGTCATGTTTCATGTGGTGTCATGTGTCATGTGGTGTCATGTGTCATGCATCGTCATGTGTGATGTGATGTCATGTGTCATGTGTTGTCATGTGTAATGTGATGTCATGTGTCATGTGGTGTCATGTGTCATGTGTTGTCATGTGATGTCATGTGTCATGTGTCATGTGTTGTCATGTGATGTCATGTGTCATGTGGTGTCATGAGGTGTCATGTGGTGTCTTGTGTTATGTATCATCATGTGTGATGTCATGTTTCATGTGGTGTCATGTGGTGACATGTGGTGTCATTGGTCATGTATCGTCATGTGTCATGTATCGTCATGTGTCATGTGATGTCATGTGTCATCATATATCATGTGTCATGTGTTGTCATGTATCATATAGTGTCATGTGTCATGTGATGTCATGTGTCATGTGTTGTCATGTGATGTCATGTGTCATGTGGTGTCATGTGTCATGTATCATCATGTGTCATGTGATGTCATGTGTCATGTGTTGTCATGTGATATCATGTGTCATGTGGTGTCATGTGATGTCATGTGTCATGTGGTGTCATGTGTCATCATGTATCATGTGATGTCATGTGTCATCACGTGTCATGTTTCATGTGGTGTCATGTGTCATGTGGTGTCATGTGTCATGTATCGTCATGTGTCATGTGATGTCATGTGTCATGTGTTGTCATGTGATGTCTTGTGTCATGTGGTGTCATGTGTCATGTATCGTCATGTGTCATGTGATGTCATGTGTCATGTGGTGTCATGTGTCATGTGTTGTCATGTGATGTCATGTGTCATGTGTCATGTGTCATGTGGTGTCATGTGATGTCATGTGTCATGTGGTGTCATGTGTCATGAGGTGTCATGTGGTGTCATGTGTCATGTATCGTCATGTGTGATGTCATGTTTCATGTGGTGTCATGTGTCATGTATCGTCATGTGTCATGTGATGTCATGTGTCATGTGTTGTCATGTGTCATCACATGTCATGTGTCATGTGTTGTCATGTGTCATCACATGTCATGTGTCATGTGGTGTCATGTATCGTCATGTGTCATGTGATGTCATGTGTCATGTGTTGTCATGTGTCATCACATGTCATGTGTCATGTGGTGTCATGTGTCATCACGTGTCATGTGTCAGGTGCTGTCATGTGGTGTCATGTGTCATCCTGTGCTGCCATGTGTCATCATGTGGTGCCATGTGACGTCATGTGTCATGTGTCATGTGGTGTCATGTGTCATGTAGTGTCATGTGTCATGTGATGTCATGTGTTGTCATGTGATGTCATGTGTTGAAATGGTTGTCATGTGTCATGTGGTGTCATGTGTCATCATGTGTCATGTGGTGTCATGTGTCATCACATGTCATGTGGTGTCATGTGTCATCACGTGTCATGTGTCATGTGGTGTCATGTGTCATGTATCATCATGTGTCATGTGGTGTCATGTGTCATCATGTGTCATGTGATGTCATGTGTCATCACGTGTCATGTTTCATGTGGTGTCATGTGTCATGTGGTGTCATGTGTCATGTATCGTCATGTGTGATGTGATGTCATGTGTCATGTGTTGTCATGTGTAATGTGATGTCATGTGTCATGTGGTGTCATGTGTCATGTGTTGTCATATGATGTCATGTGTCATGTGTCATGTGTCATGTGTTGTCATGTGATGTCATGTGTCATGTGGTGTCGTGTCATGAGGTGTCATGTGGTGTCATGTGTCATGTATCGTCATGTGTGATGTCATGTTTCATGTGGTGTCATGTGGTGACATGTGGTGTCATGTGTCATGTATCATCATGTGTCATGTATCGTCATGTGTGATGTCATGTGTCATCATATGTCATGTGTCATGTGTTGTCATGTATCATATAGTGTCATGTGTCATGTGATGTTATGTGTCATGTGTTGTCATGTGTCATGTATCATCATGTGTCATGTGATGTCATATGTGGTCATGTGATGTCATGTGTCATGTGGTGTCATGTGATGTCATGTGTCATGTTGTGTCATGTGTCATCATGTATCATGTGATGTCATGTGTCATCACGTGTCATGTTTCATGTGGTGTCATGTGTCATGTGGTGTCATGTGTCATGTATCGTCATGTGTCATGTGTCATGTGTTGTCATGTGATGTCATGTGTCATGTGGTGTCATGTGTCGTCATGTGTCATGTGATGTCATGTGTCATGTGGTGTCATGTGTCATGTGTTGTCATGTGATGTCATGTGTCATGTGTCATGTGTCATGTGGTGTCATGTGATGTCATGTGTCATGTGGTGTCATGTGTCATGAGGTGTCATGTGGTGTCATGTGTCATGTATCGTCATGTGTGATGTCATGTTTCATGTGGTGTCATGTGGTGACATGTGGTGTCATGTGTCATGTATCATCATGTGTCATGTGATGTCATATGTCATGTGTTGTCATGTGTCATCACATGTCATGTGTCATGTGTTGTCATGTGTCATCACATGTCATGTGTCATGTGGTGTCATGTATCGTCATGTGTCATGTGATGTCATCTGTCATGTGGTGTCATGTGTCATGTGGTGTCATGTGTCATGTGGTATCCTGTGTCATCACATGTCATGTGGTGTCATGTGTCATGTGGTGTCATGTGTCATGTATCATCATGTCATGTGATGTCATGTGTCATGTGTTGTCATGTGATGTCATGTGTCATGTGGTGTCATGTGTCATGTGTCATGTGTTGTCATGTCATGTCATGTGGTGTCATGTATCGTCATGTGTGATGTCATGTGTCATGTGGTGTCATCAAGTGTCATGTGTTGTCACATGGTGTCATGTGTCATCACGTCTTGTGTCACGTGGTGTCATGTGTTGTCATGTGATGTCATGTGTCATGTGGTGTCATGTATAGTCATGTGTCATGTGATGTCATGTGTCATGTGATGTGGTGTCATGTGTCATCATGTGTCATCATGTGTCATGTGTCATCATGTGTCATCATGTGTTGTCATGTGTCATCATGTGGTGCCATGTGACGTCATGTGGTGTCATGTGGTATCATGTTTCATCATGTGTCATGTGGTGTCATTTGTTATCACGTGTCATGTGTCATGTGGTGTCATGTGTCATGTGTTGTCATGTGGTGTCATGTGTCATGTAATGTCATGTGTTGTCATGTGATGTCATGTGTCATCACGTGTCATGTTTCATGTGGTGTCATGTGTCATGTATCGTCATGTGTTATGTGATGTCATGTGTCATGAGTTGTCATGTGATGTCATGTGTCATGTGGTGTCATGTATCGTTATGTGTCATGTGATGTCATGTGTCATGTGTTGTCATGTGATGTCATGTGTCATGTGGTGTCATGTGATGTCATGTGTCATGTGTTGTCATGTGGTGTCATGTGGTGTCATGTGGTGTCATGTGTCATGTGTTGTCATGTGTCATATGTGTCATGTGTTGTCATGTGTCATGTGGTGTCATGTGTCATGTATCATGTATTGTCATGTGATGTCATATGTCATGTGGTGTCATGTGTCATCATGTGTCATGTGATGTCATGTGTCATCACGTGTCATGTTTCATGTGGTGTCATGTGTCATGTGGTGTCATGTGTCATGTATCGTCATGTGTCATGTGATGTCATTTGTCATGTGTTGTCATGTGTAATGTGATGTCATGTGTCATGTGGTGTCATGTGTCATGTGTTGTCATGTGATGTCATGTGTCATGTGTCATGTGTCATGTGGTGTCGTGTCATGAGGTGTCATGTGGTGTCATGTGTCATGTATCGTCATGTGTGATGTCATGTTTCATGTGGTGTCATGTGGTGACATGTGGTGTCATGTGTCATGTATCGTCATGTGTCATGTATCGTCATGTGTCATGTGATGTCATGTGTCATCATATGTCATGTGTCATGTGTTGTCATGTATCATATAGTGTCATGTGTCATGTGGTGTCATGTGTCATGTGTTGTCATGTGATGTCATGTGTCATGTGTCATGTGTCATGTGGTGTCATGTGTCATGAGGTGTCATGTGGTGTCATGTGTCATGTATCATCATGTGTGATGTCATGTTTCATGTGGTGTCATGTGGTAACATGTGGTGTCATGTGTCATGTATCGTCATGTGTCATGTGATGTCATGTGTCATGTGTTGTCATGTGTCATCACATGTCATGTGTCATGTGTTGTCATATGTCATCACATGTCATGTGTCATGTGGTGTCATGTATCGTCATGTGTCATGTGATGTCATGTGTCATGTGTTGTCATGTGTCATCACATGTCATGTGTCATGTGGTGTCATGTGTCATCACGTGTCATGTGTCAGGTGCTGTCATGTGGTGTCATGTGTCATCCTGTGCTGCCATGTGTCATCATGTGGTGCCATGTGACGTCATGTGTCATGTGTCATGTGGTGTCATGTGTCATGTGGTGTCATGTGCCATGTGTCATGTAGTGTCATGTGTCATGTGATGTCATGTGTTGTCATGTGATGTCATGTGTTGAAATGGTTGTCATGTGTCATGTGGTGTCATGTGTCATCATGTGTCATGTGGTGTCATGTGTCATCACATGTCATGTGGTGTCATGTGTCATCACATGTCATGTGGTGTCATGTGTCATGTGTTGTCATGTGATGTCATGTGTCATGTGGTGTCATGTGTCATGTGTTGTCATGTCATGTCATGTGTCATGTGGTGTCATGTGTCATGTGATGTCATGTGAAGTAGTGTGGCTCACTGGTTAGAGGCGGCAGACCCGAGAGCAGAGGACGGCCCGGACCAGGGTTCGATTCCCGACGCGGCAGGTTTCTGGACCAGGGTCAGCGGACTCGATAATTCTCTCGCCTCGGTGCCCACTCTGATCAGCGATCACACTCGGCAACTCTGGGCACTAGCTTGCCTCATCTTCACTAACGGCCCCACCAGACCGCCGGGGATGCCTGGTCTCACCCTGGAGATACCCATTAAGGGTCCATCTCTCAGGGAAGCCAGGAAGGGTTTCGCAGCGGTCGAAGCGCGGAGGTACCCCTTCGGGAGTGATTCCAGCGCTATATAAGCACATAATTAATTAATTAATTAATGTGTCATGTGGTGTCATGTGATGTCATGTGTCATGTGGTGTCATGTGTCATCATGTGTCATGTGATATCATGTGTCATCACGTGTCATGTGTCATGTGGTGTCATGTGTCATGTGGTGTCATGTGTCATGTATCGTCATGTGTGATGTGATGTCATGTGTCATGTGTTGTCATGTGTAATGTGATGTCATGTGTCATGTGGTGTCATGTGTCATGTGTTGTCATGTGATGTCATGTGTCATGTGTCATGTGTTGTCATGTGATGTCATGTGCCATGTGGTGTCGTGTCATGAGGTGTCATGTGGTGTCATGTGTTATGTATCGTCATGTGTGATGTCATGTTTCATGTGGTGTCATGTGGTGACATGTGGTGTCATGTGTCATGTATCGTCATGTGTCATGTATCGTCATGTGTCATATGATGTCATGTGTCATCATATGTCATATGTTGTCATGTATCATATAGTGTCATGTGTCATGTGATGTCATGTGTTGTCATGTGATGTCATGTGTCATGTGGTGTCATGTGTCATCATGTATCATGTGATGTCATGTGTCATCACGTGTCATGTTTCATGTGGTGTCATGTGTCATGTGGTGTCATGTGTCATCATGTATCATGTGATGTCATGTGTCATCACGTGTCATGTTTCATGTGGTGTCATGTGTCATGTGGTGTCATGTGTCATGTGGTGTCATGTGTCATGTATCGTCATGTGTCATGTGATGTCATGTGTTGTCATGTGATGTCTTGTGTCATGTGGTGTCATGTGATGTCATGTGTCATGTGGTGTCATGTGTTGTCATGTGATGTCATGTGTCATGTGTCATGTGTCATGTGGTGTCATGTGATGTCATGTGTCATGTGGTGTCATGAGGTGTCATGTGGTGTCATGTGTCATCATGTGTGATGTCATGTTTCATGTGGTGACATGTGGTGTCATATGTCATGTATCGTCATGTGTCATGTGATGTCATGTGTCATGTGTTGTCATGTGTCATCACATGTCATGTGTCATGTGTTGTCATGTGTCATCACATGTCATGTGTCATGTGGTGTCATGTATCGTCATGTGTCATGTGATGTCATGTGTTGTCATGTGTCATCACATGTCATGTGTCATGTGGTGTCATGTGTCATCACGTGTCATGTGTCATGTGGTGTCATGTGGTGTCATGTGTCATCCTGTGCTGCCATGTGTCATCATGTGGTGCCATGTGACGTCATGTGTCATGTGTCATGTGGTGTCATGTGTCATGTGGTGTCATGTGTCATGTAGTGTCATGTGTCATGTGATGTCATGTGTTGTCATGTGATGTCATGTGTTGAAATGGTTGTCATGTGTCATGTGGTGTCATGTGTCATCATGTGTCATGTGGTGTCATGTGTCATCACATGTCATGTGGTGTCATGTGTCATCACGTGTCATGTGTCATGTGGTGTCATGTGTCATGTATCATCATGTGTCATGTGGTGTCATGTGTCATCATGTGTCATGTGATGTCATGTGTCATCACGTGTCATGTTTCATGTGGTGTCATGTGTCATCTGGTGTCATGTGTCATGTATCGTCATGTGTGATGTGATGTCATGTGTCATGTGTTGTCATGTGTAATGTGATGTCATGTGTCATGTGGTGTCATGTGTCATGTGTTGTCATGTGATGTCATGTGTCATGTGTCATGTGTTGTCATGTGATGTCATGTGTCATGTGATGTCATGTGTCATGTGGTGTCGTGTCATGAGTTGTCATGTGGTGTCGTGTCATGTATCATCATGTGTGATGTCATGTTTCATGTGGTGTCATGTGGTGACATGTGGTGTCATGTGTCATGTATCGTCATGTGTCATGTATCGTCATGTGTCATGTGATGTCATGTGTCATCATATGTCATGTGTCATGTGTTGTCATGTATCATATAGTGTCATGTGTCATGTGATGTCATGTGTCATGTGTTGTCATGTGATGTCATGTGTCATGTGGTGTCATGTGTCATGTATCATCATGTGTCATGTGATGTCATGTGTCATGTGTTGTCATGTGATGTCATATGTCATGTGGTGTCATGTGATGTCATGTGTCATGTGGTGTCATGTGTCATCATGTATCATGTGATGTCATGTGTCATCACGTGTCATGTTTCATGTGGTGTCATGTGTCATGTGGTGTCATGTGTCATGTATCGTCATGTGTCATGTGATGTCATGTGTCATGTGTTGTCATGTGATGTCATGTGTCATGTGGTGTCATGTGTCGTCATGTGTTATGTGATGTCGTGTCATGTGGTGTCATGTGTTGTCATGTGATGTCATGTGTCATGTGTCATGTGGTGTCATGTGATGTCATGTGTCATGTGGTGTCATGTGTCATGTGATGTCATGTGTCATGTGATGTGTTGTCATGTGATGTCATGTGTCATGTGGTGTCATGTGTCATCATATGTCATGTGGTGTCATGTGCCATGTGGTGTCATGTGTCATCACGTGTCATGTGTCATGTGGTGTCATGTGTCATCATGTGTTGTCATGTGATGTCATGTGTCATGTGTTGTCATGTGATGTCATGTGTCATGTGGTGTCATGTATCATCATGTGTCATGTGTCATGTGTTGTCATGTCATGTCATGTGTCATGTGGTGTCATGTGTCATGTGATGTCATGTGTCATGTGTTGTCATGTGATGGCATGTGTCATGTGGTGTCATGTGTCATGTATCGTCATGTGTCATGTGATGTCATGTGATGTCATGTGTCATGTGGTGTCATGTATCGTCATGTGTGATGTCATGTGTCATGTGGTGTCATCATGTGTCATGTGTTGTCACATGGTGTCATGTGTCATCACGTCTTGTGTCACGTGGTGTCATGTGTTGTCATGTGATGTCATGTGTCATGTGGTGTCATGTATCGTCATGTGTCATGTGATGTCATGTGTCATGTGATGTCATGTGGTGTCATGTGTCATCATGTGTCATCTTGTGTCATGTGTCATCATGTGTCGTCATGTGTCATCATGTGGTGCCATGTGACGTCATGTGGTGTCATGTGGTGTCATGTGTCATCATGTGTCATGTGGTGTCATGTGTCATCACATGTCATGTGGTGTCATGTGTCATCACGTGTCATGTGTCATGTGGTGTCATGTGTCATGTGATGTCATGTGTCATGTGTTGTCATGTGATGTCATGTGTCATGTGGTGTCATGTGTCATGTGGTGTCATGTATCATCATGTGTCATGTGTCATGTGTTGTCATGTCATGTCATGGGTCATGTGGTATCATGTGTCATGTGATGTCATGTGTCATGTGTTGTCATGTGATGGCATGTGTCATGTGGTGTCATGTGTCATCACATGTCATGTGGTGTCATGTGTCATGTATTGTCATGTGTCATGTGATGTCATGTGTCATGTGTTGTCATGTGATGTCATGTGTCATGTGGTGTCATGTATCGTCATGTGTGATGTGATGTGTCATGTGGTGTCATCATGTGTCATGTGTTGTCACATGGTGTCATGTGTCATCACGTCTTGTGTCACGTGGTGTCATGTGTTGTCATGTGATGTCATGTGTCATGTGGTGTCATGTATCGTCATGTGTCATGTGATGTCATGTGTCATGTGATGTCATGTGGTGTCATGTGTCATCATGTGTCATCATGTGTCATCTTGTGTCCTCATGTGTTGTCATGTGTCATCATGTGGTGCCATGTGACGTCATGTGGTGTCATGTGGTATCATGTTTCATCATGTGTCATGTGGTGTCATTTGTTATCACGTGTCATATGTCATGTGTCATGTGTTGTCATGTGGTGTCATATGTCATGTAGTGTCATGTGATGTCATGTGTCATCACGTGTCATGTTTCATGTGGTGTCATGTGTCATGTATCGTCATGCAATGTCATGTGTCATGTGGTATCATGTGTCATGTGGTGTCATGTGTCATCACATGTCATGTGGTGTCATGTGTCATCATGTGTCATGTGGTGTCATGTGTCATGTATCATCATGTGTCATGTGATGTCATGTGTCATGTGGTGTCATGTGTCATGTGGTGTCATGTATCATCATGTGTCATGTGTTGTCATGTCATGTCATGTGTCATGTGGTGTCATGTGTCATGTGATGTCATGCGTTGTCATGTGATGGCATGTGTCATGTGGTGTCATGTGATGTCATGTGTCATGTGGTGTCATGTGTCATGTATCATGTGTTGTCATGTGATGGCATGTGTCATGTGTCATGTGATGTCATGTGTCATGTGATGACATGTGGTGTCATGTGTCATGTATCATCATGTGTCATGTGATGTCATGTGTCATGTGGTGTCATGTGTCATCATGTGTCATCTTGTGTCATGTGGTGTCATCATGTGTTGTCATGTGTCATCATGTTGTGCCATGTGACGTCATATGTTGACAGTCATGTGGTATCATGGTTCATCATGTGTCATCTGTTGTCATGTGGTTTCATTTGTTATCACGTGTCATGTGTCATGTGGTGTCATGTGTCATGTAGTGTCATGTGTCATGTCTCATGTGTTGTCATGTGATGTCATGTGTCATGTGGTGTCATGTATCATCATGTGTAATGTGATGTCATGTGTCATGTGTTGTCATGTGATGTCATGTGTCATGTGGTGTCATGTGATGTCATGTGTCATGTGTTGTCATGTGTTGTCATGTGTCATGTGTCATGTGTCATGTGGTGTCATGTGTCATGTGGTGTCATGTATCATCATGTGTCATGTATTGTCATGTCATGTCATGTGTCATGTGGTGTCATGTGTTGTCATGTGATGGCATGTGTCATGTGGTGTCATGTGTCATGTGATGTCATGTGTCATGTGGTGACATGTGGTGTCATGTGTCATGTATCATCATGTGTCATGTGATGTCATGTGTCATGTGGTGTCATGTGTCATGTGTTGTCATGTGATGTCATGTGTCATGTGGTGTCATGTGTCATGTGTCATGTGGTGTCATATGTCATGTGGTGTCATGTGTCATCATGTGTCATGTGGTGTCATGTGTCATCACGTGTCATGTGTCATGTATCATCATGTGTCATGTGATGTCATGTGTCATGTGTTGTCATGTGATATCATGTGTCATGTGGTGTCATGTGTCATGTGGTGTCATGTATCATCATGTGTCATGTGTCATGTGTTGTCATGTCATGTCATGTGTCATGTGGTGTCATGTGATGTCATGTGTCATGTGGTGTCATGTGTCATGTGGTGTCATGTGTCATGTATCATCATGTGTCATGTGATGTCATGTGTCATGTGTTGTCATGTGATATCATGTGTCATGTGGTGTCATGTGTCATGTGTTGTCATGTGATGGCATGTGTCATGTGGTGTCATGTGATGTCATGTGTCATGTGGTGTCATGTGTCATGTGGTGTCATGTGGTGTCATGTGTCATGTATCGTCATGTGTCATGTGTTGTCATGTGATGGCATGTGTCATGTGGTGTCATGTGTCATGTGATGTCATGTGTCATGTGGTGACATGTGGTGTCATGTATCATCATGTGTCATGTGATGTCATGTGTCATGTGGTGTCATGTGTCATGTGTTGTCATGTGTCATGTGGTGTCATGTGTCATGAGGTGTCATGTGTCATGTATCGCCATGTGTCATGTGATGTCATGTGTCATGTGGTGTCATGTGTCATGTGGTGTCATGTGTCATGAATCGTCATGTGGTGTCATGTGTCATGTGTTGTCATGTGTCATGTGGTGTCATGTGTCATCACGTGTCATGTGGTGTCATGTGTCCTGTATTGTCATGTGTCATGTGATGTCATGTGTCATGTGTTGTCACGTTATGTCATGTGTCATGTGGTGTCATGTGTCATGTGGTGTCATGTGTCATGTATCGTCATGTGGTGTCATGTGATGTCATGTGTCATATGTTGTCATGTGATGTCATGTGTCATGTGGTGTCATGTGATGTCATGTGTCATGTGGTGTCATGTGTCATCATGTGTCATGTGTTGTCACATGGTGTCATGTGTCATCACATGTCTTGTGTCACGTGGTGTCATGTGTTGTCATTTGATGTCATGTGTCATGTGGTGTCATGTATCATCATGTGTCATGTGATGTCATGTGTCATGTGGTGTCATGTGTCATGTGGTGTCATGTGTCATCATGTGTCATCATGTGTCATCTTGTGTCATCATGTGTCGTCATGTGTTGTCATGTGTCATGTGGTGCCATGTGACGTCATGTGTTGTCAGTCATGTGGTGTCATGTGGTATCATGTTTCATTATGTGTCATGTGGTATCATTTGTTATCACGTGTCATGTGTCATGTGGTGTCATGTGTCATGTGTTGTCATGTGGTGTCATGTGTCATGTAGTGTCATGTGTTGTCATGTGATGTCATGTGTCATGTTTCATGTGGAGTCATGTGTCATGTGGTGTCATGTGTCATGTATCGTCATGTGTCATTTGATGTCATGTGTCATGTGTTGTCATGTGATGTCATGTGTCATGTGGTGTCATGTATCGTCATGTGTCATGTGGTGTCATGTGATGTCATGTGTTGTCATGTGTCATGTGTTGTCATGTGAGTCATGTGTCATGTGGTGTCATGTCATGTGTCATGTGTTGTCATGTGATGTCAAGTGTCATGTGATGTCATGTGGTGTCATGTGATGTCATGTGTCATGTGGTTTCATGTGTCATGAGGTGTCATGTGGTGTCATGTATCGTCATGTGTGATGTCATGTGTCATGTGGTGTCACGTGCCATGTGATGTCATGTGTCATGTGGTGTCATGTGTGTCATGTGTCATCACGTGTCATGTGTCATGTGATGTCATTTGTTATCACGTGTCATGTGTCATGTGTTGTCATGTGGTGTCATGTGTCATGTGGTGTCATGTGTCATGTATCGTCATGTGTCATGTGATGTCATGTGTTGTCATGTGATGTCATGTGTCATGTGGTGTCATGTGATGTCATGTGTCATGTGGTGTCATGTGTCATCATGTGTCATGTGATGTCATGTGTCATCACGTGTCATGTTTCATGTGGTGTCATGTGTCATGTGGTGTCATGTGTCATGCATCGTCATGTGTGATGTGATGTCATGAGTCATGTGTTGTCATGTGTAATGTGATGTCATGTGTCATGTGGTGTCATGTGTCATGTGTTGTCATGTGATGTCATGTGTCATGTGTCATGTGTTGTCATGTGATGTCATGTGTCATGTGGTGTCATGAGGTGTCATGTGGTGTCTTGTGTTATGTATCATCATGTGTGATGTCATGTTTCATGTGGTGTCATGTGGTGACATGTGGTGTCATTGGTCATGTATCGTCATGTGTCATGTATCGTCATGTGTCATGTGATGTCATGTGTCATCATATATCATGTGTCATGTGTTGTCATGTATCATATAGTGTCATGTGTCATGTGATGTCATGTGTCATGTGTTGTCATGTGATGTCATGTGTCATGTGGTGTCATGTGTCATGTATCATCATGTGTCATGTGATGTCATGTGTCATGTGTTGTCATGTGATATCATGTGTCATGTGGTGTCATGTGATGTCATGTGTCATGTGGTGTCATGTGTCATCATGTATCATGTGATGTCATGTGTCATCACGTGTCATGTTTCATGTGGTGTCATGTGTCATGTGGTGTCATGTGTCATGTATCGTCATGTGTCATGTGATGTCATGTGTCATGTGTTGTCATGTGATGTCTTGTGTCATGTGGTGTCATGTGTCATGTATCGTCATGTGTCATGTGATGTCATGTGTCATGTGGTGTCATGTGTCATGTGTTGTCATGTGATGTCATGTGTCATGTGTCATGTGTCATGTGGTGTCATGTGATGTCATGTGTCATGTGGTGTCATGTGTCATGAGGTGTCATGTGGTGTCATGTGTCATGTATCGTCATGTGTGATGTCATGTTTCATGTGGTGTCATGTGTCATGTATCGTCATGTGTCATGTGATGTCATGTGTCATGTGTTGTCATGTGTCATCACATGTCATGTGTCATGTGTTGTCATGTGTCATCACATGTCATGTGTCATGTGGTGTCATGTATCGTCATGTGTCATGTGATGTCATGTGTCATGTGTTGTCATGTGTCATCACATGTCATGTGTCATGTGGTGTCATGTGTCATCACGTGTCATGTGTCAGGTGCTGTCATGTGGTGTCATGTGTCATCCTGTGCTGCCATGTGTCATCATGTGGTGCCATGTGACGTCATGTGTCATGTGTCATGTGGTGTCATGTGTCATGTAGTGTCATGTGTCATGTGATGTCATGTGTTGTCATGTGATGTCATGTGTTGAAATGGTTGTCATGTGTCATGTGGTGTCATGTGTCATCATGTGTCATGTGGTGTCATGTGTCATCACATGTCATGTGGTGTCATGTGTCATCACGTGTCATGTGTCATGTGGTGTCATGTGTCATGTATCATCATGTGTCATGTGGTGTCATGTGTCATCATGTGTCATGTGATGTCATGTGTCATCACGTGTCATGTTTCATGTGGTGTCATGTGTCATGTGGTGTCATGTGTCATGTATCGTCATGTTTGATGTGATGTCATGTGTCATGTGTTGTCATGTGTAATGTGATGTCATGTGTCATGTGGTGTCATGTGTCATGTGTTGTCATATGATGTCATGTGTCATGTGTCATGTGTCATGTGTTGTCATGTGATGTCATGTGTCATGTGGTGTCGTGTCATGAGGTGTCATGTGGTGTCATGTGTCATGTATCGTCATGTGTGATGTCATGTTTCATGTGGTGTCATGTGGTGACATGTGGTGTCATGTGTCATGTATCATCATGTGTCATGTATCGTCATGTGTGATGTCATGTGTCATCATATGTCATGTGTCATGTGTTGTCATGTATCATATAGTGTCATGTGTCATGTGATGTTATGTGTCATGTGTTGTCATGTGTCATGTATCATCATGTGTCATGTGATGTCATGTGTGGTCATGTGATGTCATGTGTCATGTGGTGTCATGTGATGTCATGTGTCATGTGGTGTCATGTGTCATCATGTATCATGTGATGTCATGTGTCATCACGTGTCATGTTTCATGTGGTGTCATGTGTCATGTGGTGTCATGTGTCATGTATCGTCATGTGTCATGTGTCATGTGTTGTCATGTGATGTCATGTGTCATGTGGTGTCATGTGTCGTCATGTGTCATGTGATGTCATGTGTCATGTGGTGTCATGTGTCATGTGTTGTCATGTGATGTCATGTGTCATGTGTCATGTGTCATGTGGTGTCATGTGATGTCATGTGTCATGTGGTGTCATGTGTCATGAGGTGTCATGTGGTGTCATGTGTCATGTATCGTCATGTGTGATGTCATGTTTCATGTGGTGTCATGTGGTGACATGTGGTGTCATGTGTCATGTATCATCATGTGTCATGTGATGTCATATGTCATGTGTTGTCATGTGTCATCACATGTCATGTGTCATGTGTTGTCATGTGTCATCACATGTCATGTGTCATGTGGTGTCATGTATCGTCATGTGTCATGTGATGTCATCTGTCATGTGGTGTCATGTGTCATGTGGTGTCATGTGTCATGTGGTATCCTGTGTCATCACATGTCATGTGGTGTCATGTGTCATGTGGTGTCATGTGTCATGTATCATCATGTCATGTGATGTCATGTGTCATGTGTTGTCATGTGATGTCATGTGTCATGTGGTGTCATGTGTCATGTGTCATGTGTTGTCATGTCATGTCATGTGGTGTCATGTATCGTCATGTGTGATGTCATGTGTCATGTGGTGTCATCAAGTGTCATGTGTTGTCACATGGTGTCATGTGTCATCACGTCTTGTGTCACGTGGTGTCATGTGTTGTCATGTGATGTCATGTGTCATGTGGTGTCATGTATAGTCATGTGTCATGTGATGTCATGTGTCATGTGATGTGGTGTCATGTGTCATCATGTGTCATCATGTGTCATGTGTCATCATGTGTCATCATGTGTTGTCATGTGTCATCATGTGGTGCCATGTGACGTCATGTGGTGTCATGTGGTATCATGTTTCATCATGTGTCATGTGGTGTCATTTGTTATCACGTGTCATGTGTCATGTGTCATGTGGTGTCATGTGTCATGTGGTGTCATGTGATGTCATGTGTCATGTGGTGTCATGAGGTGTCATGTGGTGTCATGTGTCATCATGTGTGATGTCATGTTTCATGTGGTGACATGTGGTGTCATATGTCATGTATCGTCATGTGTCATGTGATGTCATGTGTCATGTGTTGTCATGTGTCATCACATGTCATGTGTCATGTGTTGTCATGTGTCATCACATGTCATGTGTCATGTGGTGTCATGTATCGTCATGTGTCATGTGATGTCATGTGTTGTCATGTGTCATCACATGTCATGTGTCATGTGGTGTCATGTGTCATCACGTGTCATGTGTCATGTGGTGTCATGTGGTGTCATGTGTCATCCTGTGCTGCCATGTGTCATCATGTGGTGCCATGTGACGTCATGTGTCATGTGTCATGTGGTGTCATGTGTCATGTGGTGTCATGTGTCATGTAGTGTCATGTGTCATGTGATGTCATGTGTTGTCATGTGATGTCATGTGTTGAAATGGTTGTCATGTGTCATGTGGTGTCATGTGTCATCATGTGTCATGTGGTGTCATGTGTCATCACATGTCATGTGGTGTCATGTGTCATCACGTGTCATGTGTCATGTGGTGTCATGTGTCATGTATCATCATGTGTCATGTGGTGTCATGTGTCATCATGTGTCATGTGATGTCATGTGTCATCACGTGTCATGTTTCATGTGGTGTCATGTGTCATCTGGTGTCATGTGTCATGTATCGTCATGTGTGATGTGATGTCATGTGTCATGTGTTGTCATGTGTAATGTGATGTCATGTGTCATGTGGTGTCATGTGTCATGTGTTGTCATGTGATGTCATGTGTCATGTGTCATGTGTTGTCATGTGATGTCATGTGTCATGTGATGTCATGTGTCATGTGGTGTCGTGTCATGAGTTGTCATGTGGTGTCGTGTCATGTATCATCATGTGTGATGTCATGTTTCATGTGGTGTCATGTGGTGACATGTGGTGTCATGTGTCATGTATCGTCATGTGTCATGTATCGTCATGTGTCATGTGATGTCATGTGTCATCATATGTCATGTGTCATGTGTTGTCATGTATCATATAGTGTCATGTGTCATGTGATGTCATGTGTCATGTGTTGTCATGTGATGTCATGTGTCATGTGGTGTCATGTGTCATGTATCATCATGTGTCATGTGATGTCATGTGTCATGTGTTGTCATGTGATGTCATATGTCATGTGGTGTCATGTGATGTCATGTGTCATGTGGTGTCATGTGTCATCATGTATCATGTGATGTCATGTGTCATCACGTGTCATGTTTCATGTGGTGTCATGTGTCATGTGGTGTCATGTGTCATGTATCGTCATGTGTCATGTGATGTCATGTGTCATGTGTTGTCATGTGATGTCATGTGTCATGTGGTGTCATGTGTCGTCATGTGTTATGTGATGTCGTGTCATGTGGTGTCATGTGTTGTCATGTGATGTCATGTGTCATGTGTCATGTGGTGTCATGTGATGTCATGTGTCATGTGGTGTCATGTGTCATGTGATGTCATGTGTCATGTGATGTGTTGTCATGTGATGTCATGTGTCATGTGGTGTCATGTGTCATCATATGTCATGTGGTGTCATGTGCCATGTGGTGTCATGTGTCATCACGTGTCATGTGTCATGTGGTGTCATGTGTCATCATGTGTTGTCATGTGATGTCATGTGTCATGTGTTGTCATGTGATGTCATGTGTCATGTGGTGTCATGTATCATCATGTGTCATGTGTCATGTGTTGTCATGTCATGTCATGTGTCATGTGGTGTCATGTGTCATGTGATGTCATGTGTCATGTGTTGTCATGTGATGGCATGTGTCATGTGGTGTCATGTGTCATGTATCGTCATGTGTCATGTGATGTCATGTGATGTCATGTGTCATGTGGTGTCATGTATCGTCATGTGTGATGTCATGTGTCATGTGGTGTCATCATGTGTCATGTGTTGTCACATGGTGTCATGTGTCATCACGTCTTGTGTCACGTGGTGTCATGTGTTGTCATGTGATGTCATGTGTCATGTGGTGTCATGTATCGTCATGTGTCATGTGATGTCATGTGTCATGTGATGTCATGTGGTGTCATGTGTCATCATGTGTCATCTTGTGTCATGTGTCATCATGTGTCGTCATGTGTCATCATGTGGTGCCATGTGACGTCATGTGGTGTCATGTGGTGTCATGTGTCATCATGTGTCATGTGGTGTCATGTGTCATCACATGTCATGTGGTGTCATGTGTCATCACGTGTCATGTGTCATGTGGTGTCATGTGTCATGTGATGTCATGTGTCATGTGTTGTCATGTGATGTCATGTGTCATGTGGTGTCATGTGTCATGTGGTGTCATGTATCATCATGTGTCATGTGTCATGTGTTGTCATGTCATGTCATGGGTCATGTGGTATCATGTGTCATGTGATGTCATGTGTCATGTGTTGTCATGTGATGGCATGTGTCATGTGGTGTCATGTGTCATCACATGTCATGTGGTGTCATGTGTCATGTATTGTCATGTGTCATGTGATGTCATGTGTCATGTGTTGTCATGTGATGTCATGTGTCATGTGGTGTCATGTATCGTCATGTGTGATGTGATGTGTCATGTGGTGTCATCATGTGTCATGTGTTGTCACATGGTGTCATGTGTCATCACGTCTTGTGTCACGTGGTGTCATGTGTTGTCATGTGATGTCATGTGTCATGTGGTGTCATGTATCGTCATGTGTCATGTGATGTCATGTGTCATGTGATGTCATGTGGTGTCATGTGTCATCATGTGTCATCATGTGTCATCTTGTGTCCTCATGTGTTGTCATGTGTCATCATGTGGTGCCATGTGACGTCATGTGGTGTCATGTGGTATCATGTTTCATCATGTGTCATGTGGTGTCATTTGTTATCACGTGTCATATGTCATGTGTCATGTGTTGTCATGTGGTGTCATATGTCATGTAGTGTCATGTGATGTCATGTGTCATCACGTGTCATGTTTCATGTGGTGTCATGTGTCATGTATCGTCATGCAATGTCATGTGTCATGTGGTATCATGTGTCATGTGGTGTCATGTGTCATCACATGTCATGTGGTGTCATGTGTCATCATGTGTCATGTGGTGTCATGTGTCATGTATCATCATGTGTCATGTGATGTCATGTGTCATGTGGTGTCATGTGTCATGTGGTGTCATGTATCATCATGTGTCATGTGTTGTCATGTCATGTCATGTGTCATGTGGTGTCATGTGTCATGTGATGTCATGCGTTGTCATGTGATGGCATGTGTCATGTGGTGTCATGTGATGTCATGTGTCATGTGGTGTCATGTGTCATGTATCATGTGTTGTCATGTGATGGCATGTGTCATGTGTCATGTGATGTCATGTGTCATGTGATGACATGTGGTGTCATGTGTCATGTATCATCATGTGTCATGTGATGTCATGTGTCATGTGGTGTCATGTGTCATCATGTGTCATCTTGTGTCATGTGGTGTCATCATGTGTTGTCATGTGTCATCATGTTGTGCCATGTGACGTCATATGTTGACAGTCATGTGGTATCATGGTTCATCATGTGTCATCTGTTGTCATGTGGTTTCATTTGTTATCACGTGTCATGTGTCATGTGGTGTCATGTGTCATGTAGTGTCATGTGTCATGTCTCATGTGTTGTCATGTGATGTCATGTGTCATGTGGTGTCATGTATCATCATGTGTAATGTGATGTCATGTGTCATGTGTTGTCATGTGATGTCATGTGTCATGTGGTGTCATGTGATGTCATGTGTCATGTGTTGTCATGTGTTGTCATGTGTCATGTGTCATGTGTCATGTGGTGTCATGTGTCATGTGGTGTCATGTATCATCATGTGTCATGTATTGTCATGTCATGTCATGTGTCATGTGGTGTCATGTGTTGTCATGTGATGGCATGTGTCATGTGGTGTCATGTGTCATGTGATGTCATGTGTCATGTGGTGACATGTGGTGTCATGTGTCATGTATCATCATGTGTCATGTGATGTCATGTGTCATGTGGTGTCATGTGTCATGTGTTGTCATGTGATGTCATGTGTCATGTGGTGTCATGTGTCATGTGTCATGTGGTGTCATATGTCATGTGGTGTCATGTGTCATCATGTGTCATGTGGTGTCATGTGTCATCACGTGTCATGTGTCATGTATCATCATGTGTCATGTGATGTCATGTGTCATGTGTTGTCATGTGATATCATGTGTCATGTGGTGTCATGTGTCATGTGGTGTCATGTATCATCATGTGTCATGTGTCATGTGTTGTCATGTCATGTCATGTGTCATGTGGTGTCATGTGATGTCATGTGTCATGTGGTGTCATGTGTCATGTGGTGTCATGTGTCATGTATCATCATGTGTCATGTGATGTCATGTGTCATGTGTTGTCATGTGATATCATGTGTCATGTGGTGTCATGTGTCATGTGTTGTCATGTGATGGCATGTGTCATGTGGTGTCATGTGATGTCATGTGTCATGTGGTGTCATGTGTCATGTGGTGTCATGTGGTGTCATGTGTCATGTATCGTCATGTGTCATGTGTTGTCATGTGATGGCATGTGTCATGTGGTGTCATGTGTCATGTGATGTCATGTGTCATGTGGTGACATGTGGTGTCATGTATCATCATGTGTCATGTGATGTCATGTGTCATGTGGTGTCATGTGTCATGTGTTGTCATGTGTCATGTGGTGTCATGTGTCATGAGGTGTCATGTGTCATGTATCGCCATGTGTCATGTGATGTCATGTGTCATGTGGTGTCATGTGTCATGTGGTGTCATGTGTCATGAATCGTCATGTGGTGTCATGTGTCATGTGTTGTCATGTGTCATGTGGTGTCATGTGTCATCACGTGTCATGTGGTGTCATGTGTCCTGTATTGTCATGTGTCATGTGATGTCATGTGTCATGTGTTGTCACGTTATGTCATGTGTCATGTGGTGTCATGTGTCATGTGGTGTCATGTGTCATGTATCGTCATGTGGTGTCATGTGATGTCATGTGTCATATGTTGTCATGTGATGTCATGTGTCATGTGGTGTCATGTGATGTCATGTGTCATGTGGTGTCATGTGTCATCATGTGTCATGTGTTGTCACATGGTGTCATGTGTCATCACATGTCTTGTGTCACGTGGTGTCATGTGTTGTCATTTGATGTCATGTGTCATGTGGTGTCATGTATCATCATGTGTCATGTGATGTCATGTGTCATGTGGTGTCATGTGTCATGTGGTGTCATGTGTCATCATGTGTCATCATGTGTCATCTTGTGTCATCATGTGTCGTCATGTGTTGTCATGTGTCATGTGGTGCCATGTGACGTCATGTGTTGTCAGTCATGTGGTGTCATGTGGTATCATGTTTCATTATGTGTCATGTGGTATCATTTGTTATCACGTGTCATGTGTCATGTGGTGTCATGTGTCATGTGTTGTCATGTGGTGTCATGTGTCATGTAGTGTCATGTGTTGTCATGTGATGTCATGTGTCATGTTTCATGTGGAGTCATGTGTCATGTGGTGTCATGTGTCATGTATCGTCATGTGTCATTTGATGTCATGTGTCATGTGTTGTCATGTGATGTCATGTGTCATGTGGTGTCATGTATCGTCATGTGTCATGTGGTGTCATGTGATGTCATGTGTTGTCATGTGTCATGTGTTGTCATGTGAGTCATGTGTCATGTGGTGTCATGTCATGTGTCATGTGTTGTCATGTGATGTCAAGTGTCATGTGATGTCATGTGGTGTCATGTGATGTCATGTGTCATGTGGTTTCATGTGTCATGAGGTGTCATGTGGTGTCATGTATCGTCATGTGTGATGTCATGTGTCATGTGGTGTCACGTGCCATGTGATGTCATGTGTCATGTGGTGTCATGTGTGTCATGTGTCATCACGTGTCATGTGTCATGTGATGTCATTTGTTATCACGTGTCATGTGTCATGTGTTGTCATGTGGTGTCATGTGTCATGTGGTGTCATGTGTCATGTATCGTCATGTGTCATGTGATGTCATGTGTTGTCATGTGATGTCATGTGTCATGTGGTGTCATGTGATGTCATGTGTCATGTGGTGTCATGTGTCATCATGTGTCATGTGATGTCATGTGTCATCACGTGTCATGTTTCATGTGGTGTCATGTGTCATGTGGTGTCATGTGTCATGCATCGTCATGTGTGATGTGATGTCATGAGTCATGTGTTGTCATGTGTAATGTGATGTCATGTGTCATGTGGTGTCATGTGTCATGTGTTGTCATGTGATGTCATGTGTCATGTGTCATGTGTTGTCATGTGATGTCATGTGTCATGTGGTGTCATGAGGTGTCATGTGGTGTCTTGTGTTATGTATCATCATGTGTGATGTCATGTTTCATGTGGTGTCATGTGGTGACATGTCGTGTCATTGGTCATGTATCGTCATGTGTCATGTATCGTCATGTGTCATGTGATGTCATGTGTCATCATATATCATGTGTCATGTGTTGTCATGTATCATATAGTGTCATGTGTCATGTGATGTCATGTGTCATGTGTTGTCATGTGATGTCATGTGTCATGTGGTGTCATGTGTCATGTATCATCATGTGTCATGTGATGTCATGTGTCATGTGTTGTCATGTGATATCATGTGTCATGTGGTGTCATGTGATGTCATGTGTCATGTGGTGTCATGTGTCATCATGTATCATGTGATGTCATGTGTCATCACGTGTCATGTTTCATGTGGTGTCATGTGTCATGTGGTGTCATGTGTCATGTATCGTCATGTGTCATGTGATGTCATGTGTCATGTGTTGTCATGTGATGTCTTGTGTCATGTGGTGTCATGTGTCATGTATCGTCATGTGTCATGTGATGTCATGTGTCATGTGGTGTCATGTGTCATGTGTTGTCATGTGATGTCATGTGTCATGTGTCATGTGTCATGTGGTGTCATGTGATGTCATGTGTCATGTGGTGTCATGTGTCATGAGGTGTCATGTGGTGTCATGTGTCATGTATCGTCATGTGTGATGTCATGTTTCATGTGGTGTCATGTGTCATGTATCGTCATGTGTCATGTGATGTCATGTGTCATGTGTTGTCATGTGTCATCACATGTCATGTGTCATGTGTTGTCATGTGTCATCACATGTCATGTGTCATGTGGTGTCATGTATCGTCATGTGTCATGTGATGTCATGTGTCATGTGTTGTCATGTGTCATCACATGTCATGTGTCATGTGGTGTCATGTGTCATCACGTGTCATGTGTCAGGTGCTGTCATGTGGTGTCATGTGTCATCCTGTGCTGCCATGTGTCATCATGTGGTGCCATGTGACGTCATGTGTCATGTGTCATGTGGTGTCATGTGTCATGTAGTGTCATGTGTCATGTGATGTCATGTGTTGTCATGTGATGTCATGTGTTGAAATGGTTGTCATGTGTCATGTGGTGTCATGTGTCATCATGTGTCATGTGGTGTCATGTGTCATCACATGTCATGTGGTGTCATGTGTCATCACGTGTCATGTGTCATGTGGTGTCATGTGTCATGTATCATCATGTGTCATGTGGTGTCATGTGTCATCATGTGTCATGTGATGTCATGTGTCATCACGTGTCATGTTTCATGTGGTGTCATGTGTCATGTGGTGTCATGTGTCATGTATCGTCATGTTTGATGTGATGTCATGTGTCATGTGTTGTCATGTGTAATGTGATGTCATGTGTCATGTGGTGTCATGTGTCATGTGTTGTCATATGATGTCATGTGTCATGTGTCATGTGTCATGTGTTGTCATGTGATGTCATGTGTCATGTGGTGTCGTGTCATGAGGTGTCATGTGGTGTCATGTGTCATGTATCGTCATGTGTGATGTCATGTTTCATGTGGTGTCATGTGGTGACATGTGGTGTCATGTGTCATGTATCATCATGTGTCATGTATCGTCATGTGTGATGTCATGTGTCATCATATGTCATGTGTCATGTGTTGTCATGTATCATATAGTGTCATGTGTCATGTGATGTTATGTGTCATGTGTTGTCATGTGTCATGTATCATCATGTGTCATGTGATGTCATGTGTGGTCATGTGATGTCATGTGTCATGTGGTGTCATGTGATGTCATGTGTCATGTGGTGTCATGTGTCATCATGTATCATGTGATGTCATGTGTCATCACGTGTCATGTTTCATGTGGTGTCATGTGTCATGTGGTGTCATGTGTCATGTATCGTCATGTGTCATGTGTCATGTGTTGTCATGTGATGTCATGTGTCATGTGGTGTCATGTGTCGTCATGTGTCATGTGATGTCATGTGTCATGTGGTGTCATGTGTCATGTGTTGTCATGTGATGTCATGTGTCATGTGTCATGTGTCATGTGGTGTCATGTGATGTCATGTGTCATGTGGTGTCATGTGTCATGAGGTGTCATGTGGTGTCATGTGTCATGTATCGTCATGTGTGATGTCATGTTTCATGTGGTGTCATGTGGTGACATGTGGTGTCATGTGTCATGTATCATCATGTGTCATGTGATGTCATATGTCATGTGTTGTCATGTGTCATCACATGTCATGTGTCATGTGTTGTCATGTGTCATCACATGTCATGTGTCATGTGGTGTCATGTATCGTCATGTGTGATGTCATGTGTCATGTGGTGTCATCAAGTGTCATGTGTTGTCACATGGTGTCATGTGATGTCATCTGTCATGTGGTGTCATGTGTCATGTGGTGTCATGTGTCATGTGGTATCCTGTGTCATCACATGTCATGTGGTGTCATGTGTCATGTGGTGTCATGTGTCATGTATCATCATGTCATGTGATGTCATGTGTCATGTGTTGTCATGTGATGTCATGTGTCATGTGGTGTCATGTGTCATGTGTCATGTGTTGTCATGTCATGTCATGTGGTGTCATGTATCGTCATGTGTGATGTCATGTGTCATGTGGTGTCATCAAGTGTCATGTGTTGTCACATGGTGTCATGTGTCATCACGTCTTGTGTCACGTGGTGTCATGTGTTGTCATGTGATGTCATGTGTCATGTGGTGTCATGTATAGTCATGTGTCATGTGATGTCATGTGTCATGTGATGTGGTGTCATGTGTCATCATGTGTCATCATGTGTCATGTGTCATCATGTGTCATCATGTGTTGTCATGTGTCATCATGTGGTGCCATGTGACGTCATGTGGTGTCATGTGGTATCATGTTTCATCATGTGTCATGTGGTGTCATTTGTTATCACGTGTCATGTGTCATGTGTCATGTGGTGTCATGTGTCATGTGTTGTCATGTGTCATGTAGTGTCATGTGTTGTCATGTGATGTCATGTGTCATCACGTGTCATGTTTCATGTGGTGTCATGTGTCATGTATCGTCATGTGTTATGTGATGTCATGTGTCATGAGTTGTCATGTGATGTCATGTGTCATGTGGTGTCATGTATCGTTATGTGTCATGTGATGTCATGTGTCATGTGTTGTCATGTGATGTCATGTGTCATGTGGTGTCATGTGATGTCATGTGTCATGTGTTGTCATGTGGTGTCATGTGGTGTCATGTGGTGTCATGTGTCATGTGTTGTCATGTGTCATATGTGTCATGTGTTGTCATGTGTCATGTGGTGTCATGTGTCATGTATCATGTATTGTCATGTGATGTCATATGTCATGTGGTGTCATGTGTCATCATGTGTCATGTGATGTCATGTGTCATCACGTGTCATGTTTCATGTGGTGTCATGTGTCATGTGGTGTCATGTGTCATGTATCGTCATGTGTCATGTGATGTCATTTGTCATGTGTTGTCATGTGTAATGTGATGTCATGTGTCATGTGGTGTCATGTGTCATGTGTTGTCATGTGATGTCATGTGTCATGTGTCATGTGTCATGTGGTGTCGTGTCATGAGGTGTCATGTGGTGTCATGTGTCATGTATCGTCATGTGTGATGTCATGTTTCATGTGGTGTCATGTGGTGACATGTGGTGTCATGTGTCATGTATCGTCATGTGTCATGTATCGTCATGTGTCATGTGATGTCATGTGTCATCATATGTCATGTGTCATGTGTTGTCATGTATCATATAGTGTCATGTGTCATGTGATGTCATATGTCATGTGTTGTCATGTGATGTCATGTGTCATGTGGTGTCATGTGTCATGTATCATCATGTGTCATGTGATGTCATGTGTCATGTGTTGTCATGTGATGTCATGTGTCATGTGGTGTCATGTGATGTCATGTGTCATGTGGTGTCATGTGTCATGTGTCATGTGTCATGTGGTGTCATGTGTCATGAGGTGTCATGTGGTGTCATGTGTCATGTATCATCATGTGTGATGTCATGTTTCATGTGGTGTCATGACACATGACATCACATGACATGTGTCATGTGATGTCATATGTCATGTGGTGTCATGTGTCATGTGGTGTCATGTGTCATGAATCGTCATGTGGTGTCATGTGTCATGTGTTGTCATGTGTCATGTGATGTCATGTGTCATGTGGTGTCATGTGTCATCACGTGTCATGTGGTGTCATGTGTCCTGTATTGTCATGTGTCATGTGATGTCATGTGTCATGTGTTGTCACGTGATGTCATGTGTCATGTGGTGTCATGTGTCATGTGGTGTCATGTGTCATGTATCGTCATGTGGTGTCATGTGATGTCATGTGTCATATGTTGTCATGTGATGTCATGTGTCATGCGGTGTCATGTGATGTCATGTGTCATGTGGTGTCATGTGTCATCATGTGTCATGTGTTGTCACATGGTGTCATGTGTCATCACATGTCTTGTGTCACGTGGTGTCATGTGTCATGTGTTGTCATTTGATGTCATGTGTCATGTGGTGTCATGTATCATCATGTGTCATGTGATGTCATGTGATGTCATGTGTCATGTGGTGTCATGTGTCATCATGTGTCATCATGTGTCATCTTGTGTCATGTGTCATCATGTGTCATCATGTGTTGTCATGTGTCATGTGGTGCCATGTGACGTCATGTGTTGTCAGTCATGTGGTGTCATGTGGTATCATGGTTCATCATGTGTCATGTGGTGTCATTTGTTATCACGTGTCATGTGTCATGTGGTGTCATGAGTCATGTGTTGTCATGTGTCATGTAGTGTTATGTGTTGTCATGTGATGTCATGTGTCATGTTTCATGTGGAGTCATGTGTCATGTGGTGTCATGTGTCATGTATCGTCATGTGTCATGTGATGTCATGTGGTGTCATGTATCGTCATGTGTCATGTGGTGTCATGTGATGTCATGTGTTGTCATGTGTCATGTGATGTCATGTGTCATGTGTTGTCATGTGATGTCATGTGTCATGTGGTGTCATGTGTCATGTGATGTCACGTGTCATGTGATGTGTTGTCATGTGATGTCATGTGTCATGTGGTGTCATGTGTCATGTGGTGTCATGTGTCATCATATGTCATGTGGTGTCATGTGTCATCATGTGTCATCTTGTGTCATGTGGTGTCATGTGGTGTCATGTGTCATCATGTGTTGTCATGTGTCATCATGTTGTGCCATGTGACGTCATGTGTTGACAGTCATGTGGTATCATGGTTCATCATGTGTCATCTGTTGTCATGTGGTTTCATTTGTTATCACGTGTCATGTGTCATGTGGTGTCATGTGTCATGTAGTGTCATGTGTCATGTCTCATGTGTTGTCATGTGATGTCATGTGTCATGTGATGTCATGTATCATCATGTGTAATGTGATGTCATGTGTTGTCATGTGATGTCATGTGTCATGTGGTGTCATGTGATGTCATGTGTCATGTGTTGTCATGTGTTGTCATGTGGTGTCATGTGTCATGTGGTGTCATGTGTCATGTGGTGTCATGTGTCATGTGGTGTCATGTATCATCATGTGTCATGTGTCATGTATTGTCATGTCATGTCATGTGTCATGTGGTGTCATGTGTTGTCATGTGATGGCATGTGTCATGTGGTGTCATGTGTCATGTGGTGTCATGTGTCATGTGATGTCATGTGTCATGTGGTGACATGTGGTGTCATGTGTCATGTATCATCATGTGTCATGTGATGTCATGTGTCATGTGGTGTCATGTGTCATGTGTTGTCATGTGATGTCATGTGTCATGTGGTGTCATGTGTCATGTGTTGTCATGTCATGTCATGTGTCATGTGGTGTCATGTGATGTCATGTGTCATGTGGTGTCATGTGTCATGTGGTGTCATGTGTCATGTATCATCATGTGTCATGTGATGTCATGTGTCATGTATTGTCATATATCATGTGTCATGTGGTGTCATGTGGTGTCATGTATCATCATGTGTCATGTGTCATGTGTTGTCATGTGATGGCATGTGTCATGTGGTGTCATGTGATGTCATGTGTCATGTGGTGTCATGTGTCATGTGGTGTCATGTGGTGTCATGTGTCATGTATCATCATGTGTCATGTGTTGTCATATGATGGCATGTGTCATGTGGTGTCATGTGTCATGTGATGTCATGTGTCATGTGGTGACATGTGGTGTCATGTGTCATGTATCATCATGTGTCATGTGATGTCATGTGTCATGTGTTGTCATGTGATGTCATGTGTCATGTGGTGTCATGTGTCATGTGGTGTCATGTGGTGTCATGTGTCATGTATCATCATGTGTCATGTGTTGTCATATGATGGCATGTGTCATGTGGTGTCATGTGTCATGTGATGTCATGTGTCATGTGGTGACATGTGGTGTCATGTGTCATGTATCATCATGTGTCATGTGATGTCATGTGTCATGTGTTGTCATGTGATGTCATGTGTCATGTGGTGTCATGTGTCATGTGGTGTCATGTGTCATGTATCGCCATGTGTCATGTGATGTCATGTGTCATGTGGTGTCATGTGTCATGTGGTGTCATGTGTCATGAATCGTCATGTGGTGTCATGTGTCATGTGTTGTCATGTGTCATGTGGTGTCATGTGTCATGTGGTGTCATGTGTCATCACGTGTCATGTGGTGTCATGTGTCCTGTATTGTCATGTGTCATGTGATGTCATGTGTCATGTGTTGTCACGTGATGTCATATGTCATGTGGTGTCATGTGTCATGTGGTGTCATGTGTCATGTATCGTCATGTGGTGTCATGTGATGTAATGTGTCATATGTTGTCATGTGATGTCATGTGTCATGTGGTGTCATGTGATGTCATGTGTCATGTGGTGTCATGTGTCATCATGTGTCATTTGTTGTCACATGGTGTCATGTGTCATCACATGTCTTGTGTCACGTGGTGTCATGTGTCATGTGTTGTCATTTGATGTCATGTGTCATGTGGTGTCATGTATCATCATGTGTCATGTGATGTCATGTGTCATGTGGTGTCATGTGTCATGTGGTGTCATGTGTCATCATGTGTCATCATGTGTCATCTTGTGTCATGTGTCATCATGTGTCGTCATGTGTTGTCATGTGTCATCATGTGGTGCCATGTGACGTCATGTGTTGTCAGTCATGTGGTGTCATGTGGTATCATGTTTCATCATGTGTCATGTGGTGTCATTTGTTATCACGTGTCATGTGTCATGTGGTGTCATGTGTCATGTGTTGTCATGTGGTGTCATGTAGTGTCATGTGTTGTCATGTGATGTCATGTGTCATGTTTCATGTGGAGTCATGTGTCATGTGGTGTCATGTGTCATGTATCGTCATGTGTCATGTATCGTCATGTGTCATGTGATGTCATGTGTCATGTGTTGTCATGTGATGTCATGTGTCATGTGGTGTCATGTATCGTCATGTGTCATGTGGTGTCATGTGATGTCATGTGTTGTCATGTGAGTCATGTGTCATGTGGTGTCATGTCATGTGTCATGTGTTGTCATGTGATGTCAAGTGTCATGTGATGTCATGTGGTGTCATGTGATGTCATGTGTCATGTGGTTTCATGTGTCATGAGGTGTCATGTGGTGTCATGTATCGTCATGTGTGATGTCATGTGTCATGTGGTGTCACGTGCCATGTGATGTCATGTGTCATGTGTTGTCATGTGTCATCACATGTCATGTGTCATGTGGTGTCATGTGTGTCATGTGTCATCACGTGTCATGTGTCATGTGATGTCATTTGTTATCACATGTCATGTGTCATGTGTCATGTGTTGTCATGTGGTGTCATGTGTCATGTGGTGTCATGTGTCATGTATCGTCATGTGTCATGTGGTGTCATGTGTCATGTGTTGTCATGTGATGTCATGTGTCATGTGGTGTCATGTGATGTCATGTGTCATGTGGTGTCATGTGTCATCATGTGTCATGTGATATCATGTGTCATCACGTGTCATGTGTCATGTGGTGTCATGTGTCATGTGGTGTCATGTATCGTCATGTGTGATGTGATGTCATGTGTCATGTGTTGTCATGTGTAATGTGATGTCATGTGTCATGTGGTGTCATGTGTCATGTGTTGTCATGTGATGTCATGTGTCATGTGTTGTCATGTGATGTCATGTGTCATGTGGTGTCGTGTCATGAGGTGTCATGTGGTGTCATGTGTTATGTATCGTCATGTGTGATGTCATGTTTCATGTGGTGTCATGTGGTGACATGTGGTGTCATGTGTCATGTATCGTCATGTGTCATGTATCGTCATGTGTCATGTGATGTCATGTGTCATCATATGTCATGTGTCATGTGGTGTCATGTGATGTCATGTGTCATGTGGTGTCATGTGTCATGTATCATCATGTGTCATGTGATGTCATGTGTCATGTGTTGTCATGTGATATCATGTGTCATGTGGTGTCATGTGATGTCATGTGTCATGTGGTGTCATGTGTCATCATGTATCATGTGATGTCATGTGTCATCACGTGTCATGTTTCATGTGGTGTCATGTGTCATGTGGTGTCATGTGTCATGTATCGTCATGTGTCATGTGATGTCATGTGTTGTCATGTGATGTCTTGTGTCATGTGGTGTCATGTGATGTCATGTGTCATGTGGTGTCATGTGTTGTCATGTGATATCATGTGTCATGTGGCATGTGTCATGTGGTGTCATGTGATGTCATGTGTCATGTGGTGTCATGTGTCATGAGGTGTCATGTGGTGTCATGTGTCATCATGTGTGATGTCATGTTTCATGTGGTGACATGTGGTATCATATGTCATGTATTGTCATGTGATGTCATGTGTCATGTGTTGTCATGTGTCATCACATGTCATGTGTCATGTGTTGTCATGTGTCATCACATGTCATGTGTCATGTGGTGTCATGTATCGTCATGTGTCATGTGATGTCATGTGTCATGTGTTGTCATGTGTCATCACATGTCATGTGTCATGTGGTGTCATGTGTCATCACGTGTCATGTGTCAGGTGCTGTCATGTGGTGTCATGTGTCATCCTGTGCTGCCATGTGTCATCATGTGGTGCCATGTGACGTCATGTGTCATGTGTCATGTGGTGTCATGTGTCATGTGGTGTCATGTGTCATGTGTCATGTAGTGTCATGTGATGTCATGTGTTGTCATGTGATGTCATGTGTTGAAATGGTTGTCATGTGTCATGTGGTGTCATGTGTCATCATGTGTCATGTGGTGTCATGTGTCATGTGGTGTCATGTGTCATCACGTGTCATGTGTCATGTGGTGTCATGTGTCATGTATCATCATGTGTCATGTGGTGTCATGTGTCATCATGTGTCATGTGATGTCATGTGTCATCACGTGTCATGTTTCATGTGATGTCATGTGTCATCTGGTGTCATGTGTCATGTATCGTCATGTGTGATGTGATGTCATATGTCATGTGTTGTCATGTGTAATGTGATGTCATGTGTCATGTGGTGTCATGTGTCATTTGGTGTCATGTGTCATGTGTTGTCATGTGATGTCATGTGTCATGTGTCATGTGTTGTCATGTGATGTCATGTGTCATGTGGTGTCGTGTCATGAGTTGTCATGTGGTGTCGTGTCATGTATCGTCATGTGTGATGTCATGTTTCATGTGGTGTCATGTGGTGACATGTGGTGTCATGTGTCATGTATCGTCATGTGTCATGTATCGTCATGTGTCATGTGATGTCATGTGTCATCATATGTCATGTGTCATGTGTTGTCATGTATCATATAGTGTCATGTGTTATGTGATGTCATGTGTCATGTGTTGTCATGTGATGTCATGTGTCATGTGGTGTCATGTGTCATGTATCATCATGTGTCATGTGATGTCATGTGTCATGTGTTGTCATGTGGTGTCATGTGATGTCATGTGTCATGTGGTGTCATGTGTCATCATGTATCATGTGATGTCATGTGTCATCACGTGTCATGTTTCATGTGGTGTCATGTGTCATGTGGTGTCATGTGTCATGTATCGTCATGTGTCATGTGATGTCATGTGTCATGTGTTGTCATGTGATGTCATGTGTCATGTGGTGTCATGTGTCGTCATGTGTCATGTGATGTCATGTGTCATGTGGTGTCATGTGTTGTCATGTGATGTCATGTGTCATGTGTCATGTGGTGTCATGTGATGTCATGTGTCATGTGGTGTCATGTGTCATGTGATGTCACGTGTCATGTGATGTGTTGTCATGTGATGTCATGTGTCATGTGGTGTCATGTGTCATGTGGTGTCATGTGTCATCATATGTCATGTGGTGTCATGTGTCATGTGGTGTCATGTGTCATCATGTGTCATGTGATGTCATGTGTCATGTGTTGTCATGTGATGTCATGTGTCATGTGATGTCATGTATCATCATGTGTCATGTGTCATGTGTTGTCATGTCATGTCATGTGTCATGTGGTGTCATGTGTCATGTGATGTCATGTGTCATGTGTTGTCATGTGATGGCATGTGTCATGTGGTGTCATGTGTCATCACATGTCATGTGGTGTCATGTGTCATGTATCGTCATGTGTCATGTGATGTCATGTGATGTCATGTGTCATGTGGTGTCATGTATCGTCATGTGTGATGTCATGTGTCATGTGGTGTCATCATGTGTCATGTGTTGTCACATGGTGTCATGTGTCATCACGTCTTGTGTCACGTGGTGTCATGTGTTGTCATGTGATGTCATGTGTCATGTGGTGTCATGTATCGTCATGTGTCATGTGATGTCATGTGTCATGTGATGTCATGTGGTGTCATGTGTCATCATGTGTCATCTTGTGTCATGTGTCATCATGTGTCGTCATGTGTTGTCATGTGTCATCATGTGGTGCCATGTGACGTCATGTGGTGTCATGTGGTGTCATGTGTCATCATGTGTCATGTGGTGTCATGTGTCATCACATGTCATGTGGTGTCATGTGTCATCACGTGTCATGTGTCATGTGGTGTCATGTGTCATGTATCATCATGTGTCATGTGATGTCATGTGTCATGTGTTGTCATGTGTCATGTGGTGTCATGTGTCATGTGGTGTCATGTATCATCATGTGTCATGTGTCATGTGTTGTCATGTCATGTCATGTGTCATGTGGTATCATGTGTCATGTGATGTCATGTGTCATGTGTTGTCATGTGATGGCATGTGTCATGTGGTGTCATGTGTCATCACATGTCATGTGGTGTCATGTGTCATGTATTGTCATGTGTCATGTGATGTCATGTGTTGTCATGTGATGTCATGTGTCATGTGGTGTCATGTATCGTCATGTGTGATGTGATGTGTCATGTGGTGTCATCATGTGTTGTCACATGGTGTCATGTGTCATCATGTCTTGTGTCACGTGGTGTCATGTGTTGTCATGTGATGTCATGTGTCATGTGGTGTCATGTATCGTCATGTGTCATGTGATGTCATGTGTCATGTGATGTCATGTGGTGTCATGTGTCATCATGTGTCATCATGTGTCATCTTGTGTCCTCATGTGTTGTCATGTGTCATCATGTGGTGCCATGTGACGTCATGTGGTGTCATGTGGTATCATGTTTCATCATGTGTCATGTGGTGTCATTTGTTATCACGTGTCATGTGTCATGTGGTGTCATGTGGTGTCATATGTCATGTAGTGTCATGTGATGTCATGTGTCATCACGTGTCATGTTTCATGTGGTGTCATGTGTCATGTATCGTCATGTGTCATGCGATGTCATGTGTCATGTTGTATCATGTGTCATGTGGTGTCATGTGTCATCACATGTCATGTGGTGTCATGTGTCATCATGTGTCATGTGGTGTTATGTGTCATGTATCATCATGTGTCATGTGATGTCATGTGTCATGTGGTGTCATGTGTCATGTGGTGTCATGTATCATCATGTGTCATGTGTTGTCATGTCATGTCATGTGTCATGTGGTGTCATGTGTCATGTGATGTCATGTGTTGTCATGTGATGGCATGTGTCATGTGGTGTCATGTGATGTCATGTGTCATGTGGTGTCATGTGTCATGTGTTGTCATGTGGTGTCATGTGTCATGTATCGTCATGTGTCATGTGTTGTCATGTGATGGCATGTGTCATGTGTCATGTGATGTCATGTGTCATGTGATGACATGTGGTGTCATGTGTCATGTATCATCATGTGTCATGTGATGTCATGTGTCATGTGGTGTCATGTGTCATCATGTGTTGTCATGTGTCATCATGTTGTGCCATGTGACATCATGTGTTGACAGTCATGTGGTATCATGGTTCATCATGTGTCATCTGTTGTCATGTGGTTTCATTTGTTATCACGTGTCATGTGTCATGTGGTGTCATGTGTCATGTAGTGTCATGTGTCATGTCTCATGTGTTGTCATGTGATGTCATGTGTCATGTGGTGTCATGTATCATCATGTGTAATGTGATGTCATGTGTCATGTGTTGTCATGTGATGTCATGTGTCATGTGGTGTCATGTGATGTCATGTGTCATGTGTTGTCATGTGTCATGTGTCATGTGGTGTCATGTGTCATGTGGTGTCATGTATCATCATGTGTCATGTGTCATGTATTGTCATGTCATGTCATGTGTCATGTGGTGTCATGCGTTGTCATGTGATGGCATGTTTCATGTGGTGTCATGTGTCATGTGATGTCATGTGTCATGTGGTGACATGTGTCATGTATCATCATGTGTCATGTGATGTCATGTGTCATGTGGTGTCATGTGTCATGTGGTGTCATGTGTCATGTGTTGTCATGTGATGTCATATGTCATGTGGTGTCATGTGTCATGTGATGTCATGTGTCATGTGGTGTCATATGTCATGTGGTGTCATGTGTCATCATGTGTCATGTGGTGTCATGTGTCATCACGTGTCATGTGTCATGTGGTGTCATGTGTCATGTATCATCATGTGTCATGTGATGTCATGTGTCATGTGTTGTCATGTGATATCATGTGTCATGTGGTGTCATGTGTCATGTGGTGTCATGTATCATCATGTGTCATGTGTCATGTGTTGTCATGTCATGTCATGTGTCATGTGGTGTCATGTGATGTCATGTGTCATGTGGTGTCATGTGTCATGTGGTGTCATGTGTCATGTATCATCATGTGTCATGTGATGTCATGTGTCATGTGTTGTCATATGATATCATGTGTCATGTGGTGTCATGTGTCATGTGTTGTCATGTGATGGCATGTGCCATGTGGTGTCATGTGATGTCATGTGTCATGTGGTGTCATGTGTCATGTGGTGTCATGTGGTGTCATGTGTCATGTATCGTCATGTGTCATGTGTTGTCATGTGATGGCATGTGTCATGTGGTGTCATGTGTCATGTGATGTCATGTGTCATATGGTGACATGTGGTGTCATGTATCATCATGTGTCATGTGATGTCATGTGTCATGTGGTGTCATGTGTCATGTGTTGTCATGTGTCATGTGGTGTCATGTGTCATGAGGTGTCATGTGTCATGTATCGCCATGTGTCATGTGGTGTCATGTGTCATGAATCGTCATGTGGTGTCATGTGTCATGTGTTGTCATGTGTCATGTGGTGTCATGTGTCATGTGGTGTCATGTGTCATCACGTGTCATGTGGTGTCATGTGTCCTGTATTGTCATGTGTCATGTGATGTCATGTGTCATGTGTTGTCACGTGATGTCATGTGTCATGTGGTGTCATGTGTCATGTGGTGTCATGTGTCATGTATCGTCATGTGGTGTCATGTGATGTCATGTGTCATATGTTGTCATGTGATGTCATGTGTCATGTGGTGTCATGTGATGTCATGTGTCATGTGGTGTCATGTGTCATCATGTGTCATGTGTTGTCACATGGTGTCATGTGTCATCACATGTCTTGTGTCACGTGGTGTCATGTGTCATGTGTTGTCATTTGATGTCATGTGTCATGTGGTGTCATGTATCATCATGTGTCATGTGATGTCATGTGTCATGTGGTGTCATGTGTCATGTGGTGTCATGTGTCATCATGTGTCATCATGTGTCATCTTGTGTCATGTGTCATCATGTGTCGTCATGTGTTGTCATGTGTCATGTGGTGCCATGTGACGTCATGTGTTGTCAGTCATGTGGTGTCATGTGGTATCATGTTTCATCATGTGTCATGTGGTGTCATTTGTTATCACGTGTCATGTGTCATGTGGTGTCATGTGTCATGTGTTGTCATGTGTCATCACATGTCATGTGGTGTCATGTGTCATCATGTGTCATGTGGTGTCATGTGTCATGTATCATCATGTGTCATGTGATGTCATGTGTCATGTGGTATCATGTGTCATGTGGTGTCATGTATCGTCATGTGTCATGCGATGTCATGTGTCATGTGGTATCATGTGTCATGTGGTGTCATGTGTCATCACATGTCATGTGGTGTCATGTGTCATCATGTGTCATGTGTCATGTATCATCATGTGTCATGTGATGTCATGTGTCATGTGGTGTCATGTGTCATGTGGTGTCATGTATCATCATGTGTCATGTGTTGTCATGTCATGTCATGTGTCATGTGGTGTCATGTGTCATGTGATGTCATGTGTTGTCATGTGATGGCATGTGTCATGTGGTGTCATGTGATGTCATGTGTCATGTGGTGTCATGTGTCATGTGTTGTCATGTGGTGTCATGTGTCATGTATCGTCATGTGTCATGTGTTGTCATGTGATGGCATGTGTCATGTGTCATGTGATGTCATGTGTCATGTGATGACATGTGGTGTCATGTGTCATGTGGTGTCATGTGTCATCATGTGTCATCTTGTGTCATGTGGTGTCATCATGTGTTGTCATGTGTCATGTAGTGTCATGTGTCATGTCTCATGTGTTGTCATGTGATGTCATGTGTCATGTGGTGTCATGTATCATCATGTGTAATGTGATGTCATGTGTCATGTGTTGTCATGTGATGTCATGTGTCATGTGGTGTCATGTGATGTCATGTGTCATGTGTTGTCATGTGTCATGTGTCATGTGTCATGTGGTGTCATGTGTCATGTGGTGTCATGTATCATCATGTGTCATGTGTCATGTATTGTCATGTCATGTCATGTGTCATGTGGTGTCATGTGTTGTCATGTGATGGCATGTGTCATGTGGTGTCATGTGTCATGTGATGTCATGTGTCATGTGGTGACATGTGGTGTCATGTGTCATGTATCATCATGTGTCATGTGATGTCATGTGTCATGTGGTGTCATGTGTCATGTGGTGTCATGTGTCATGTGTTGTCATGTGATGTCATATGTCATGTGGTGTCATGTGTCATGTGATGTCATGTGTCATGTGGTGTCATATGTCATGTGGTGTCATGTGTCATCACATGTCATGTGGTGTCATGTGTCATGTATCGTCATGTGTCATGTGATGTCATGTGATGTCATGTGTCATGTGGTGTCATGTATCGTCATGTGTGATGTCATGTGTCATGTGGTGTCATCAAGTGTCATGTGTTGTCACATGGTGTCATGTGTCATCACGTCTTGTGTCACGTGGTGTCATGTGTTGTCATGTGATGTCATGTGTCATGTGGTGTCATGTATCGTCATGTGTCATGTGATGTCATGTGTCATGTGATGTGGTGTCATGTGTCATCATGTGTCATCATGTGTCATGTGTCATCATGTGTCATCATGTGTTGTCTTGTGTCATCATGTGGTGCCATGTGACGTCATGTGGTGTCATGTGGTATCATGTTTCATCATGTGTCATGTGGTGTCATTTGTTATCACGTGTCATGTGTCATGTGGTGTCATGTGTCATGTGTTGTCATGTGGTGTCATGTGTCATGTAGTGTCATGTGTTGTCATGTGATGTCATGTGTCATCACGTGTCATGTTTCATGTGGTGTCATGTGTCATGTATCGTCATGTGTTATGTGATGTCATGTGTCATGAGTTGTCATGTGATGTCATGTGTCATGTGGTGTCATGTATCGTTATGTGTCATGTGATGTCATGTGTCATGTGTTGTCATGTGATGTCATGTGTCATGTGGTGTCATGTGATGTCATGTGTCATGTGGTGTCATGTGTTGTCATGTGTCATATGTGTCATGTGTTGTCATGTGTCATGTGGTGTCATGTGTCATGTATCATGTGTTGTCATGTGATGTCATGTGTCATGTGGTGTCATGTGTCATCATGTGTCATCTTGTGTCATGTGTCATCATGTGTCGTCATGTGTTGTCATGTGTCATCATGTGGTGCCATGTGACGTCATGTGGTGTCATGTGTCATGTATCGTCATGTGTCATGTGATGTCATGTGTCATGTGTTGTCATGTGATGTAATGTGTCATGTGGTGTCATGTGTCATGTATCGTCATGTGTCATGTGATGTCATGTGTCATGTGTCATGTGTTGTCATGTGATGTCATGTGTCATGTGTCATGTGTCATGTGGTGTCATGTGATGTCATGTGTCATGTGGTGTCATGTGTCATGAGGTGTCATGTGGTGTCATGTGTCATGTATCGTCATGTGTGATGTCATGTTTCATGTGGTGTCATGTGGTAACATGTGGTGTCATGTGTCATGTATCGTCATGTGTCATGTGATGTCATGTGTCATGTGTTGTCATGTGTCATCACATGTCATGTGTCATGTGTTGTCATGTGTCATCACATGTCATGTGTCATGTGGTGTCATATATCGTCATGTGTCATGTGATGTCATGTGTCATGTGTTGTCATGTGTCATCACATGTCATGTGTCATGTGGTGTCATATATCGTCATGTGTCATGTGATGTCATGTGTCATGTGGTGTCATGTGTCATCACGTGTCATGTGTCATGTGGTGTCATGTGTCATGTATCATCATGTGTCATGTGATGTCATGTGTCATGTGTTGTCATGTGATATCATGTGTCATGTGGTGTCATGTGTCATGTGGTGTCATGTATCATCATGTGTCATGTGTCATGTGTTGTCATGTCATGTCATGTGTCATGTGGTGTCATGTGATGTCATGTGTCATGTGGTGTCATGTGTCATGTGGTGTCATGTGTCATGTATCATCATGTGTCATGTGATGTCATGTGTCATGTGTTGTCATATGATATCATGTGTCATGTGGTGTCATGTGTCATGTGTTGTCATGTGATGGCATGTGCCATGTGGTGTCATGTGATGTCATGTGTCATGTGGTGTCATGTGTCATGTGGTGTCATGTGGTGTCATGTGTCATGTATCGTCATGTGTCATGTGTTGTCATGTGATGGCATGTGTCATGTGGTGTCATGTGTCATGTGATGTCATGTGTCATATGGTGACATGTGGTGTCATGTATCATCATGTGTCATGTGATGTCATGTGTCATGTGGTGTCATGTGTCATGTGTTGTCATGTGTCATGTGGTGTCATGTGTCATGAGGTGTCATGTGTCATGTATTGCCATGTGTCATGTGGTGTCATGTGTCATGAATCGTCATGTGGTGTCATGTGTCATGTGTTGTCATGTGTCATGTGGTGTCATGTGTCATGTGGTGTCATGTGTCATCACGTGTCATGTGGTGTCATGTGTCCTGTATTGTCATGTGTCATGTGATGTCATGTGTCATGTGTTGTCACGTGATGTCATGTGTCATGTGGTGTCATGTGTCATGTGGTGTCATGTGTCATGTATCGTCATGTGGTGTCATGTGATGTCATGTGTCATATGTTGTCATGTGATGTCATGTGTCATGTGGTGTCATGTGATGTCATGTGTCATGTGGTGTCATGTGTCATCATGTGTCATGTGTTGTCACATGGTGTCATGTGTCATCACATGTCTTGTGTCACGTGGTGTCATGTGTCATGTGTTGTCATTTGATGTCATGTGTCATGTGGTGTCATGTATCATCATGTGTCATGTGATGTCATGTGTCATGTGGTGTCATGTGTCATGTGGTGTCATGTGTCATCATGTGTCATCATGTGTCATCTTGTGTCATGTGTCATCATGTGTCGTCATGTGTTGTCATGTGTCATGTGGTGCCATGTGACGTCATGTGTTGTCAGTCATGTGGTGTCATGTGGTATCATGTTTCATCATGTGTCATGTGGTGTCATTTGTTATCACGTGTCATGTGTCATGTGGTGTCATGTGTCATGTGTTGTCATGTGTCATCACATGTCATGTGGTGTCATGTGTCATCATGTGTCATGTGGTGTCATGTGTCATGTATCATCATGTGTCATGTGATGTCATGTGTCATGTGGTATCATGTGTCATGTGGTGTCATGTATCGTCATGTGTCATGCGATGTCATGTGTCATGTGGTATCATGTGTCATGTGGTGTCATGTGTCATCACATGTCATGTGGTGTCATGTGTCATCATGTGTCATGTGTCATGTATCATCATGTGTCATGTGATGTCATGTGTCATGTGGTGTCATGTGTCATGTGGTGTCATGTATCATCATGTGTCATGTGTTGTCATGTCATGTCATGTGTCATGTGGTGTCATGTGTCATGTGATGTCATGTGTTGTCATGTGATGGCATGTGTCATGTGGTGTCATGTGATGTCATGTGTCATGTGGTGTCATGTGTCATGTGTTGTCATGTGGTGTCATGTGTCATGTATCGTCATGTGTCATGTGTTGTCATGTGATGGCATGTGTCATGTGTCATGTGATGTCATGTGTCATGTGATGACATGTGGTGTCATGTGTCATGTGGTGTCATGTGTCATCATGTGTCATCTTGTGTCATGTGGTGTCATCATGTGTTGTCATGTGTCATGTAGTGTCATGTGTCATGTCTCATGTGTTGTCATGTGATGTCATGTGTCATGTGGTGTCATGTATCATCATGTGTAATGTGATGTCATGTGTCATGTGTTGTCATGTGATGTCATGTGTCATGTGGTGTCATGTGATGTCATGTGTCATGTGTTGTCATGTGTCATGTGTCATGTGTCATGTGGTGTCATGTGTCATGTGGTGTCATGTATCATCATGTGTCATGTGTCATGTATTGTCATGTCATGTCATGTGTCATGTGGTGTCATGTGTTGTCATGTGATGGCATGTGTCATGTGGTGTCATGTGTCATGTGATGTCATGTGTCATGTGGTGACATGTGGTGTCATGTGTCATGTATCATCATGTGTCATGTGATGTCATGTGTCATGTGGTGTCATGTGTCATGTGGTGTCATGTGTCATGTGTTGTCATGTGATGTCATATGTCATGTGGTGTCATGTGTCATGTGATGTCATGTGTCATGTGGTGTCATATGTCATGTGGTGTCATGTGTCATCACATGTCATGTGGTGTCATGTGTCATGTATCGTCATGTGTCATGTGATGTCATGTGATGTCATGTGTCATGTGGTGTCATGTATCGTCATGTGTGATGTCATGTGTCATGTGGTGTCATCAAGTGTCATGTGTTGTCACATGGTGTCATGTGTCATCACGTCTTGTGTCACGTGGTGTCATGTGTTGTCATGTGATGTCATGTGTCATGTGGTGTCATGTATCGTCATGTGTCATGTGATGTCATGTGTCATGTGATGTGGTGTCATGTGTCATCATGTGTCATCATGTGTCATGTGTCATCATGTGTCATCATGTGTTGTCTTGTGTCATCATGTGGTGCCATGTGACGTCATGTGGTGTCATGTGGTATCATGTTTCATCATGTGTCATGTGGTGTCATTTGTTATCACGTGTCATGTGTCATGTGGTGTCATGTGTCATGTGTTGTCATGTGGTGTCATGTGTCATCATGTGTCATGTGTCATGTATCATCATGTGTCATGTGATGTCATGTGTCATGTGGTGTCATGTGTCATGTGGTGTCATGTATCATCATGTGTCATGTGTTGTCATGTCATGTCATGTGTCATGTGGTGTCATGTGTCATGTGATGTCATGTGTTGTCATGTGATGGCATGTGTCATGTGGTGTCATGTGATGTCATGTGTCATGTGGTGTCATGTGTCATGTGTTGTCATGTGGTGTCATGTGTCATGTATCGTCATGTGTCATGTGTTGTCATGTGATGGCATGTGTCATGTGTCATGTGATGTCATGTGTCATGTGATGACATGTGGTGTCATGTGTCATGTGGTGTCATGTGTCATCATGTGTCATCTTGTGTCATGTGGTGTCATCATGTGTTGTCATGTGTCATGTAGTGTCATGTGTCATGTCTCATGTGTTGTCATGTGATGTCATGTGTCATGTGGTGTCATGTATCATCATGTGTAATGTGATGTCATGTGTCATGTGTTGTCATGTGATGTCATGTGTCATGTGGTGTCATGTGATGTCATGTGTCATGTGTTGTCATGTGTCATGTGTCATGTGTCATGTGGTGTCATGTGTCATGTGGTGTCATGTATCATCATGTGTCATGTGTCATGTATTGTCATGTCATGTCATGTGTCATGTGGTGTCATGTGTTGTCATGTGATGGCATGTGTCATGTGGTGTCATGTGTCATGTGATGTCATGTGTCATGTGGTGACATGTGGTGTCATGTGTCATGTATCATCATGTGTCATGTGATGTCATGTGTCATGTGGTGACATGTGTCATGTGGTGTCATGTGTCATGTGTTGTCATGTGATGTCATATGTCATGTGGTGTCATGTGTCATGTGATGTCATGTGTCATGTGGTGTCATATGTCATGTGGTGTCATGTGTCATCACATGTCATGTGGTGTCATGTGTCATGTATCGTCATGTGTCATGTGATGTCATGTGATGTCATGTGTCATGTGGTGTCATGTATCGTCATGTGTGATGTCATGTGTCATGTGGTGTCATCAAGTGTCATGTGTTGTCACATGGTGTCATGTGTCATCACGTCTTGTGTCACGTGGTGTCATGTGTTGTCATGTGATGTCATGTGTCATGTGGTGTCATGTATCGTCATGTGTCATGTGATGTCATGTGTCATGTGATGTGGTGTCATGTGTCATCATGTGTCATCATGTGTCATGTGTCATCATGTGTCATCATGTGTTGTCTTGTGTCATCATGTGGTGCCATGTGACGTCATGTGGTGTCATGTGGTATCATGTTTCATCATGTGTCATGTGGTGTCATTTGTTATCACGTGTCATGTGTCATGTGGTGTCATGTGTCATGTGTTGTCATGTGGTGTCATGTGTCATGTAGTGTCATGTGTTGTCATGTGATGTCATGTGTCATCACGTGTCATGTTTCATGTGGTGTCATGTGTCATGTATCGTCATGTGTTATGTGATGTCATGTGTCATGAGTTGTCATGTGATGTCATGTGTCATGTGGTGTCATGTATCGTTATGTGTCATGTGATGTCATGTGTCATGTGTTGTCATGTGATGTCATGTGTCATGTGGTGTCATGTGATGTCATGTGTCATGTGGTGTCATGTGTTGTCATGTGTCATATGTGTCATGTGTTGTCATGTGTCATGTGGTGTCATGTGTCATGTATCATGTGTTGTCATGTGATGTCATGTGTCATGTGGTGTCATGTGTCATCATGTGTCATCTTGTGTCATGTGTCATCATGTGTCGTCATGTGTTGTCATGTGTCATCATGTGGTGCCATGTGACGTCATGTGGTGTCATGTGTCATGTATCGTCATGTGTCATGTGATGTCATGTGTCATGTGTTGTCATGTGATGTAATGTGTCATGTGGTGTCATGTGTCATGTATCGTCATGTGTCATGTGATGTCATGTGTCATGTGTCATGTGTTGTCATGTGATGTCATGTGTCATGTGTCATGTGTCATGTGGTGTCATGTGATGTCATGTGTCATGTGGTGTCATGTGTCATGAGGTGTCATGTGGTGTCATGTGTCATGTATCGTCATGTGTGATGTCATGTTTCATGTGGTGTCATGTGGTAACATGTGGTGTCATGTGTCATGTATCGTCATGTGTCATGTGATGTCATGTGTCATGTGTTGTCATGTGTCATCACATGTCATGTGTCATGTGTTGTCATGTGTCATCACATGTCATGTGTCATGTGGTGTCATATATCGTCATGTGTCATGTGATGTCATGTGTCATGTGTTGTCATGTGTCATCACATGTCATGTGTCATGTGGTGTCATATATCGTCATGTGTCATGTGATGTCATGTGTCATGTGGTGTCATGTGTCATCACGTGTCATGTGTCATGTGGTGTCATGTGTCATGTATCATCATGTGTCATGTGATGTCATGTGTCATGTGTTGTCATGTGATATCATGTGTCATGTGGTGTCATGTGTCATGTGGTGTCATGTATCATCATGTGTCATGTGTCATGTGTTGTCATGTCATGTCATGTGTCATGTGGTGTCATGTGATGTCATGTGTCATGTGGTGTCATGTGTCATGTGGTGTCATGTGTCATGTATCATCATGTGTCATGTGATGTCACGTGTCATGTGTTGTCATATGATATCATGTGTCATGTGGTGTCATGTGTCATGTGTTGTCATGTGATGGCATGTGCCATGTGGTGTCATGTGATGTCATGTGTCATGTGGTGTCATGTGTCATGTGGTGTCATGTGGTGTCATGTGTCATGTATCGTCATGTGTCATGTGTTGTCATGTGATGGCATGTGTCATGTGGTGTCATGTGTCATGTGATGTCATGTGTCATATGGTGACATGTGGTGTCATGTATCATCATGTGTCATGTGATGTCATGTGTCATGTGGTGTCATGTGTCATGTGTTGTCATGTGTCATGTGGTGTCATGTGTCATGAGGTGTCATGTGTCATGTATTGCCATGTGTCATGTGGTGTCATGTGTCATGAATCGTCATGTGGTGTCATGTGTCATGTGTTGTCATGTGTCATGTGGTGTCATGTGTCATGTGGTGTCATGTGTCATCACGTGTCATGTGGTGTCATGTGTCCTGTATTGTCATGTGTCATGTGATGTCATGTGTCATGTGTTGTCACGTGATGTCATGTGTCATGTGGTGTCATGTGTCATGTGGTGTCATGTGTCATGTATCGTCATGTGGTGTCATGTGATGTCATGTGTCATATGTTGTCATGTGATGTCATGTGTCATGTGGTGTCATGTGATGTCATGTGTCATGTGGTGTCATGTGTCATCATGTGTCATGTGTTGTCACATGGTGTCATGTGTCATCACATGTCTTGTGTCACGTGGTGTCATGTGTCATGTGTTGTCATTTGATGTCATGTGTCATGTGGTGTCATGTATCATCATGTGTCATGTGATGTCATGTGTCATGTGGTGTCATGTGTCATGTGGTGTCATGTGTCATCATGTGTCATCATGTGTCATCTTGTGTCATGTGTCATCATGTGTCGTCATGTGTTGTCATGTGTCATGTGGTGCCATGTGACGTCATGTGTTGTCAGTCATGTGGTGTCATGTGGTATCATGTTTCATCATGTGTCATGTGGTGTCATTTGTTATCACGTGTCATGTGTCATGTGGTGTCATGTGTCATGTGTTGTCATGTGTCATCACATGTCATGTGGTGTCATGTGTCATCATGTGTCATGTGGTGTCATGTGTCATGTATCATCATGTGTCATGTGATGTCATGTGTCATGTGGTATCATGTGTCATGTGGTGTCATGTATCGTCATGTGTCATGCGATGTCATGTGTCATGTGGTATCATGTGTCATGTGGTGTCATGTGTCATCACATGTCATGTGGTGTCATGTGTCATCATGTGTCATGTGTCATGTATCATCATGTGTCATGTGATGTCATGTGTCATGTGGTATCATGTGTCATGTGGTGTCATGTATCATCATGTGTCATGTGTTGTCATGTCATGTCATGTGTCATGTGGTGTCATGTGTCATGTGATGTCATGTGTTGTCATGTGATGGCATGTGTCATGTGGTGTCATGTGATGTCATGTGTCATGTGGTGTCATGTGTCATGTGTTGTCATGTGGTGTCATGTGTCATGTATCGTCATGTGTCATGTGTTGTCATGTGATGGCATGTGTCATGTGTCATGTGATGTCATGTGTCATGTGATGACATGTGGTGTCATGTGTCATGTGGTGTCATGTGTCATCATGTGTCATCTTGTGTCATGTGGTGTCATCATGTGTTGTCATGTGTCATGTAGTGTCATGTGTCATGTCTCATGTGTTGTCATGTGATGTCATGTGTCATGTGGTGTCATGTATCATCATGTGTAATGTGATGTCATGTGTCATGTGTTGTCATGTGATGTCATGTGTCATGTGGTGTCATGTGATGTCATGTGTCATGTGTTGTCATGTGTCATGTGTCATGTGTCATGTGGTGTCATGTGTCATGTGGTGTCATGTATCATCATGTGTCATGTGTCATGTATTGTCATGTCATGTCATGTGTCATGTGGTGTCATGTGTTGTCATGTGATGGCATGTGTCATGTGGTGTCATGTGTCATGTGATGTCATGTGTCATGTGGTGACATGTGGTGTCATGTGTCATGTATCATCATGTGTCATGTGATGTCATGTGTCATGTGGTGTCATGTGTCATGTGGTGTCATGTGTCATGTGTTGTCATGTGATGTCATATGTCATGTGGTGTCATGTGTCATGTGATGTCATGTGTCATGTGGTGTCATATGTCATGTGGTGTCATGTGTCATCACATGTCATGTGGTGTCATGTGTCATGTATCGTCATGTGTCATGTGATGTCATGTGATGTCATGTGTCATGTGGTGTCATGTATCGTCATGTGTGATGTCATGTGTCATGTGGTGTCATCAAGTGTCATGTGTTGTCACATGGTGTCATGTGTCATCACGTCTTGTGTCACGTGGTGTCATGTGTTGTCATGTGATGTCATGTGTCATGTGGTGTCATGTATCGTCATGTGTCATGTGATGTCATGTGTCATGTGATGTGGTGTCATGTGTCATCATGTGTCATCATGTGTCATGTGTCATCATGTGTCATCATGTGTTGTCTTGTGTCATCATGTGGTGCCATGTGACGTCATGTGGTGTCATGTGGTATCATGTTTCATCATGTGTCATGTGGTGTCATTTGTTATCACGTGTCATGTGTCATGTGGTGTCATGTGTCATGTGTTGTCATGTGGTGTCATGTGTCATCATGTGTCATGTGTCATGTATCATCATGTGTCATGTGATGTCATGTGTCATGTGGTGTCATGTGTCATGTGGTGTCATGTATCATCATGTGTCATGTGTTGTCATGTCATGTCATGTGTCATGTGGTGTCATGTGTCATGTGATGTCATGTGTTGTCATGTGATGGCATGTGTCATGTGGTGTCATGTGATGTCATGTGTCATGTGGTGTCATGTGTCATGTGTTGTCATGTGGTGTCATGTGTCATGTATCGTCATGTGTCATGTGTTGTCATGTGATGGCATGTGTCATGTGTCATGTGATGTCATGTGTCATGTGATGACATGTGGTGTCATGTGTCATGTGGTGTCATGTGTCATCATGTGTCATCTTGTGTCATGTGGTGTCATCATGTGTTGTCATGTGTCATGTAGTGTCATGTGTCATGTCTCATGTGTTGTCATGTGATGTCATGTGTCATGTGGTGTCATGTATCATCATGTGTAATGTGATGTCATGTGTCATGTGTTGTCATGTGATGTCATGTGTCATGTGGTGTCATGTGATGTCATGTGTCATGTGTTGTCATGTGTCATGTGTCATGTGTCATGTGGTGTCATGTGTCATGTGGTGTCATGTATCATCATGTGTCATGTGTCATGTATTGTCATGTCATGTCATGTGTCATGTGGTGTCATGTGTTGTCATGTGATGGCATGTGTCATGTGGTGTCATGTGTCATGTGATGTCATGTGTCATGTGGTGACATGTGGTGTCATGTGTCATGTATCATCATGTGTCATGTGATGTCATGTGTCATGTGGTGACATGTGTCATGTGGTGTCATGTGTCATGTGTTGTCATGTGATGTCATATGTCATGTGGTGTCATGTGTCATGTGATGTCATGTGTCATGTGGTGTCATATGTCATGTGGTGTCATGTGTCATCACATGTCATGTGGTGTCATGTGTCATGTATCGTCATGTGTCATGTGATGTCATGTGATGTCATGTGTCATGTGGTGTCATGTATCGTCATGTGTGATGTCATGTGTCATGTGGTGTCATCAAGTGTCATGTGTTGTCACATGGTGTCATGTGTCATCACGTCTTGTGTCACGTGGTGTCATGTGTTGTCATGTGATGTCATGTGTCATGTGGTGTCATGTATCGTCATGTGTCATGTGATGTCATGTGTCATGTGATGTGGTGTCATGTGTCATCATGTGTCATCATGTGTCATGTGTCATCATGTGTCATCATGTGTTGTCTTGTGTCATCATGTGGTGCCATGTGACGTCATGTGGTGTCATGTGGTATCATGTTTCATCATGTGTCATGTGGTGTCATTTGTTATCACGTGTCATGTGTCATGTGGTGTCATGTGTCATGTGTTGTCATGTGGTGTCATGTGTCATGTAGTGTCATGTGTTGTCATGTGATGTCATGTGTCATCACGTGTCATGTTTCATGTGGTGTCATGTGTCATGTATCGTCATGTGTTATGTGATGTCATGTGTCATGAGTTGTCATGTGATGTCATGTGTCATGTGGTGTCATGTATCGTTATGTGTCATGTGATGTCATGTGTCATGTGTTGTCATGTGATGTCATGTGTCATGTGGTGTCATGTGATGTCATGTGTCATGTGGTGTCATGTGTTGTCATGTGTCATATGTGTCATGTGTTGTCATGTGTCATGTGGTGTCATGTGTCATGTATCATGTGTTGTCATGTGATGTCATGTGTCATGTGGTGTCATGTGTCATCATGTGTCATCTTGTGTCATGTGTCATCATGTGTCGTCATGTGTTGTCATGTGTCATCATGTGGTGCCATGTGACGTCATGTGGTGTCATGTGTCATGTATCGTCATGTGTCATGTGATGTCATGTGTCATGTGTTGTCATGTGATGTAATGTGTCATGTGGTGTCATGTGTCATGTATCGTCATGTGTCATGTGATGTCATGTGTCATGTGTCATGTGTTGTCATGTGATGTCATGTGTCATGTGTCATGTGTCATGTGGTGTCATGTGATGTCATGTGTCATGTGGTGTCATGTGTCATGAGGTGTCATGTGGTGTCATGTGTCATGTATCGTCATGTGTGATGTCATGTTTCATGTGGTGTCATGTGGTAACATGTGGTGTCATGTGTCATGTATCGTCATGTGTCATGTGATGTCATGTGTCATGTGTTGTCATGTGTCATCACATGTCATGTGTCATGTGTTGTCATGTGTCATCACATGTCATGTGTCATGTGGTGTCATATATCGTCATGTGTCATCACATGTCATGTGTCATGTGTTGTCATGTGTCATCACATGTCATGTGTCATGTGGTGTCATATATCGTCATGTGTCATGTGATGTCATGTGTCATGTGGTGTCATGTGTCATCACGTGTCATGTGTCATGTGGTGTCATGTGTCATGTATCATCATGTGTCATGTGATGTCATGTGTCATGTGTTGTCATGTGATATCATGTGTCATGTGGTGTCATGTGTCATGTGGTGTCATGTATCATCATGTGTCATGTGTCATGTGTTGTCATGTCATGTCATGTGTCATGTGGTGTCATGTGATGTCATGTGTCATGTGGTGTCATGTGTCATGTGGTGTCATGTGTCATGTATCATCATGTGTCATGTGATGTCATGTGTCATGTGTTGTCATATGATATCATGTGTCATGTGGTGTCATGTGTCATGTGTTGTCATGTGATGGCATGTGCCATGTGGTGTCATGTGATGTCATGTGTCATGTGGTGTCATGTGTCATGTGGTGTCATGTGGTGTCATGTGTCATGTATCGTCATGTGTCATGTGTTGTCATGTGATGGCATGTGTCATGTGGTGTCATGTGTCATGTGATGTCATGTGTCATATGGTGACATGTGGTGTCATGTATCATCATGTGTCATGTGATGTCATGTGTCATGTGGTGTCATGTGTCATGTGTTGTCATGTGTCATGTGGTGTCATGTGTCATGAGGTGTCATGTGTCATGTATCGCCATGTGTCATGTGGTGTCATGTGTCATGAATCGTCATGTGGTGTCATGTGTCATGTGTTGTCATGTGTCATGTGGTGTCATGTGTCATGTGGTGTCATGTGTCATCACGTGTCATGTGGTGTCATGTGTCCTGTATTGTCATGTGTCATGTGATGTCATGTGTCATGTGTTGTCACGTGATGTCATGTGTCATGTGGTGTCATGTGTCATGTGGTGTCATGTGTCATGTATCGTCATGTGGTGTCATGTGATGTCATGTGTCATATGTTGTCATGTGATGTCATGTGTCATGTGGTGTCATGTGATGTCATGTGTCATGTGGTGTCATGTGTCATCATGTGCCATGTGTTGTCACATGGTGTCATGTGTCATCACATGTCTTGTGTCACGTGGTGTCATGTGTCATGTGTTGTCATTTGATGTCATGTGTCATGTGGTGTCATGTATCATCATGTGTCATGTGATGTCATGTGTCATGTGGTGTCATGTGTCATGTGGTGTCATGTGTCATCATGTGTCATCATGTGTCATCTTGTGTCATGTGTCATCATGTGTCGTCATGTGTTGTCATGTGTCATGTGGTGCCATGTGACGTCATGTGTTGTCAGTCATGTGGTGTCATGTGGTATCATGTTTCATCATGTGTCATGTGGTGTCATTTGTTATCACGTGTCATGTGTCATGTGGTGTCATGTGTCATATGTTGTCATGTGTTATCACATGTCATGTGGTGTCATGTGTCATCATGTGTCATGTGGTGTCATGTGTCATGTATCATCATGTGTCATGTGATGTCATGTGTCATGTGGTATCATGTGTCATGTGGTGTCATGTATCGTCATGTGTCATGGGATGTCATGTGTCATGTGGTATCATGTGTCATGTGGTGTCATGTGTCATCACATGTCATGTGGTGTCATGTGTCATCATGTGTCATGTGTCATGTATCATCATGTGTCATGTGATGTCATGTGTCATGTGGTGTCATGTGTCATGTGGTGTCATGTATCATCATGTGTCATGTGTTGTCATGTCATGTCATGTGTCATGTGGTGTCATGTGTCATGTGATGTCATGTGTTGTCATGTGATGGCATGTGTCATGTGGTGTCATGTGATGTCATGTGTCATGTGGTGTCATGTGTCATGTGTTGTCATGTGGTGTCATGTGTCATGTATCGTCATGTGTCATGTGTTGTCATGTGATGGCATGTGTCATGTGTCATGTGATGTCATGTGTCATGTGATGACATGTGGTGTCATGTGTCATGTGGTGTCATGTGTCATCATGTGTCATCTTGTGTCATGTGGTGTCATCATGTGTTGTCATGTGTCATGTAGTGTCATGTGTCATGTCTCATGTGTTGTCATGTGATGTCATGTGTCATGTGGTGTCATGTATCATCATGTGTAATGTGATGTCATGTGTCATGTGTTGTCATGTGATGTCATGTGTCATGTGGTGTCATGTGATGTCATGTGTCATGTGTTGTCATGTGTCATGTGTCATGTGTCATGTGGTGTCATGTGTCATGTGGTGTCATGTATCATCATGTGTCATGTGTCATGTATTGTCATGTCATGTCATGTGTCATGTGGTGTCATGTGTTGTCATGTGATGGCATGTGTCATGTGGTGTCATGTGTCATGTGATGTCATGTGTCATGTGGTGACATGTGGTGTCATGTGTCATGTATCATCATGTGTCATGTGATGTCATGTGTCATGTGGTGTCATGTGTCATGTGGTGTCATGTGTCATGTGTTGTCATGTGATGTCATATGTCATGTGGTGTCATGTGTCATGTGATGTCATGTGTCATGTGGTGTCATATGTCATGTGGTGTCATGTGTCATCACATGTCATGTGGTGTCATGTGTCATGTATCGTCATGTGTCATGTGATGTCATGTGATGTCATGTGTCATGTGGTGTCATGTATCGTCATGTGTGATGTCATGTGTCATGTGGTGTCATCAAGTGTCATGTGTTGTCACATGGTGTCATGTGTCATCACGTCTTGTGTCACGTGGTGTCATGTGTTGTCATGTGATGTCATGTGTCATGTGGTGTCATGTATCGTCATGTGTCATGTGATGTCATGTGTCATGTGATGTGGTGTCATGTGTCATCATGTGTCATCATGTGTCATGTGTCATCATGTGTCATCATGTGTTGTCTTGTGTCATCATGTGGTGCCATGTGACGTCATGTGGTGTCATGTGGTATCATGTTTCATCATGTGTCATGTGGTGTCATTTGTTATCACGTGTCATGTGTCATGTGGTGTCATGTGTCATGTGTTGTCATGTGGTGTCATGTGTCATGTAGTGTCATGTGTTGTCATGTGATGTCATGTGTCATCACGTGTCATGTTTCATGTGGTGTCATGTGTCATGTATCGTCATGTGTTATGTGATGTCATGTGTCATGAGTTGTCATGTGATGTCATGTGTCATGTGGTGTCATGTATCGTTATGTGTCATGTGATGTCATGTGTCATGTGTTGTCATGTGATGTCATGTGTCATGTGGTGTCATGTGATGTCATGTGTCATGTGGTGTCATGTGTTGTCATGTGTCATATGTGTCATGTGTTGTCATGTGTCATGTGGTGTCATGTGTCATGTATCATGTGTTGTCATGTGATGTCATGTGTCATGTGGTGTCATGTGTCATCATGTGTCATCTTGTGTCATGTGTCATCATGTGTCGTCATGTGTTGTCATGTGTCATCATGTGGTGCCATGTGACGTCATGTGGTGTCATGTGTCATGTATCGTCATGTGTCATGTGATGTCATGTGTCATGTGTTGTCATGTGATGTAATGTGTCATGTGGTGTCATGTGTCATGTATCGTCATGTGTCATGTGATGTCATGTGTCATGTGTCATGTGTTGTCATGTGATGTCATGTGTCATGTGTCATGTGTCATGTGGTGTCATGTGATGTCATGTGTCATGTGGTGTCATGTGTCATGAGGTGTCATGTGGTGTCATGTGTCATGTATCGTCATGTGTGATGTCATGTTTCATGTGGTGTCATGTGGTAACATGTGGTGTCATGTGTCATGTATCGTCATGTGTCATGTGATGTCATGTGTCATGTGTTGTCATGTGTCATCACATGTCATGTGTCATGTGTTGTCATGTGTCATCACATGTCATGTGTCATGTGGTGTCATATATCGTCATGTGTCATGTGATGTCATGTGTCATGTGTTGTCATGTGTCATCACATGTCATGTGTCATGTGGTGTCATGTGTCATCACGTGTCATGTGTCAGGTGCTGTCATGTGGTGTCATGTGTCATCCTGTGCTGCCATGTGTCATCATGTGGTGCCATGTGACGTCATGTGTCATGTGTCATGTGGTGTCATGTGTCATGTGGTGTCATGTGTCATGTGTCATGTAGTGTCATGTGTCATGTGATGTCATGTGTTGTCATGTGATGTCATGTGTTGAAATGGTTGTCATGTGTCATGTGGTGTCATGTGTCATCATGTGTCATGTGGTGTCATGTGTCATCACATGTCATGTGGTGTCATGTGTCATCACGTGTCATGTGTCATGTGGTGCCATGTGTCATGTGTTGTCATGTGATGTCATGTGTCATGTGGTGTCATGTGTCATGTGGTGTCATGTATCATCATGTGTCATGTGTCATGTGTTGTCATGTCATGTCATGTGTCATGTGGTGTCATGTGTCATGTGATGTCATGTGTCATCATGTGATGGTATGTGTCATGTGGTGTCATGTGATGTCATGTGTCATGTGGTGTCATGTGTCATGTGTTGTCATGTGATGTCATGTGTCATGTGGTGTCATGTATTGTCATGTGTCATGTTGTGTCATGTGATGTCATGTGTCATGTGTTGTCATGTGGTGTCATGTGGTGTCATGTGTCATGTGTTGTCATGTGAGTCATGTGTCATGTGGTGTCGTGTCATGAGGTGTCATGTGTCATGTATCGTCATGTGTGATGTCATGTTTCATGTGGTGTCATGTGTCATGTATCGTCATGTGTCATGTGATGTCATGTGTCATGTGTTGTCATGTGTCATCATATGTCATGTGTCATGTGTTGTCATGTATCATATAGTGTCATATGTCATGTGATGTCATGTGTCATGTGTTGTCATGTGATGTCATGTGTCATGTGGTGTCATGTGTCATGTATCATCATGTGTCATGTGATGTCATGTGTCATGTGTTGTCATGTGATGTCATGTGTCATGTGGTGTCATGTGATGTCATGTGTCATGTGGTGTCATGTGTCATCATGTATCATGTGATGTCATGTGTCATCATGTGTCATGTTTCATGTGGTGTCATGTGTCATGTGGTGTCATGTGTCATGTGGTGTCATGTGTCATGTATTGTCATGTGTCATGTGATGTCATGTGTCATGTGTTGTCATGTGATGTCATGTGTCATGTGGTGTCATGTGTCATGTATCGTCATGTGTCATGTGATGTCATGTGTCATGTGGTGTCATGTGTCATGTGATGTCATGTGTCATGTGTCATGTGGTGTCATGTGATGTCATGTGTCATGTGGTGTCATGTATCATGAGGTGTCATGTGGTGTCATATGTGATGTCATGTTTCATGTGGTGTCATGTGGTGACGTGGTGTCATGTGTCATGTATCATCATGTGTCATGTGATGTCATGTGTCATGTGTTGTCATGTGTCATCACATGTCATGTGTCATGTGGTGTCATGTATCGTCATGTGTCATGTGATGTCATGTGTCATGTGTTGTCATGTGTCATCACATGTCATGTGTCATGTGGTGTCATGTGTCATCACGTGTCATGTGTCATGTGCTGTCATGTGGTGTCATGTGTCATCCTGTGTTGCCATGTGTCATCATGTGGTGCCATGTGACGTCATGTGTCATGTGTCATGTGGTGTCATGTGTCATGTGATGTCATGTGTCATGTGATGTGTTGTCATGTGATGTCATGTGTCATGTGATGTCATGTGTCATGTGGTGTCATGTGTCATCATATGTCATGTGGTGTCATGTATCATCACATGTCATGTGGTGTCATGTGTCATCACATGTCATGTGGTGTCATGTGTCATCATGTGTCATGTGATGTCATGTGTCATGTGTTGTCATGTGATGTCATGTGTCATGTGGTGTCATGTATCATCATGTGTCATGTGTCATGTGTTGTCATGTCATGTCATGTGTCATGTGGTGTCATGTGTCATGTGATGTCATGTGTCATGTGTTGTCATGTGATGGCATGTGTCATGTGGTGTCATGTGTCATCACATGTCATGTGGTGTCATGTGTCATGTATCGTCATGTGTCATGTGATGTCATGTGATGTCATGTGTCATGTGGTGTCATGTATCGTCATGTGTGATGTCATGTGTCATGTGGTGTCATCATGTGTCATGTGTTGTCACATGGTGTCATGTGTCATCACGTCTTGTGTCACGTGGTGTCATGTGTTGTCATGTGATATCATGTGTCATGTGGTGTCATGTATCGTCATGTGTCATGTGATGTCATGTGATGTCATGTGGTGTCATGTGTCATCATGTGTCATCATGTGTCATCTTGTGTCATGTGTCATCATGTGTCGTCATGTGTTGTCATGTGTTGTCATGTGTCATCATGTGGTGCCATGTGATGTCATGTGGTGTCATGTGGTATCATGTTTCATCATGTGTCATGTGGTGTCATGTGTCATCATGTGTCATGTGGTGTCATGTGTCATCACATGTCATGTGGTGTCATGTGTCATCACGTGTCATGTGTCATGTGGTGTCATGTGTCATATATCATCATGTGTCATGTGATGTCATGTGTCAGGTGTTGTCATGTGATGTCATGTGTCATGTGGTGTCATGTGTCATGTGGTGTCATGTATCATCATGTGTCATGTGTCATGTGTTGTCATGTCATGTCATGTGTCATGTGGTGTCATGTGTCATGTGATGTCATGTGTCATGTGTTGTCATGTGATGGCATGTGTCATGTGGTGTCATGTGTCATCTCATGTCATGTGGTGTCATGTGTCATGTATTGTCATGTGTCATGTGATGTCATGTGTCATGTGTTGTCATGTGATGTCATGTGTCATGTGGTGTCATGTATCGTCATGTGTGATGTGATGTGTCATGTGGTGTCATCATGTGTCATGTGTTGTCACATGGTGTCATGTGTCATCACGTCTTGTGTCACGTGGTGTCATGTGTTGTCATGTGATGTCATGTGTCATGTGGTGTCATGTATCGTCATGTGTCATGTGATGTCATGTGTCATGTGATGTCATGTGGTGTCATGTGTCATCATGTGTCATCATGTGTCATCTTGTGTCATGTGTCATCATGTGTCGTCATGTGTTGTCATGTGTCATCATGTGGTGCCATGTGACGTCATGTGGTGTCATGTGGTATCATGTTTCATCATGTGTCATGTGGTGTCATTTGTTATCACGTGTCATGTGTCATGTGGTGTCATGTGTCATGTGTTGTCATGTGGTGTCATATGTCATGTAGCGTCATGTGATGTCATGTGTCATCACGTGTCATGTTTCATGTGGTGTCATGTGTCATGTATCGTCATGTGTCATGTGATGTCATGTGTCATGTGGTATCATGTGTCATGTGGTGTCATGTGTCATCACATGTCATGTGGTGTCATGTGTCATCATGTGTCATGTGGTGTCATGTGTCATGTATCATCATGTGTCATGTGATGTCATGTGATGTCATGTGTCATGTGGTGTCATGTGATATCATGTGTCATGTGTCATGTGGTGTCATGTATCATCATGTGTCATGTGTCATGTGTTGTCATGTCATGTCATGTGTCATGTGGTGTCATGTGTCATGTGATGTCATGTGATGTCATGTGTCATGTGGTGTCATGTGTCATGTGGTGTCATGTGATGTCATGTGTCATGTGGTGTCATGTGTCATGTGGTGTCATGTGGTGTCATGTGTCATGTATCGTCATGTGTCATGTGTTGTCATGTGATGTCATGTGTCATGTGATGTCATGTGTCATGTGGTGACATGTGATGTAATGTGTCATGTATCATCATGTGTCATGTGATGTCATGTGTCATGTGGTGTCATGTGTCATCATGTGTCATCTTGTGTCATGTGGTGTCATGTGGTGTCATGTGTCATCATGTGTTGTCATGTGTCATCATGTTGTGCCATGTGACGTCATGTGTTGACAGTCATGTGGTATCATGGTTCATCATGTGTCATCTGTTGTCATGTGGTTTCATTTGTTATCACGTGTCATGTGTCATGTGGTGTCATGTGTCATGTAGTGTCATGTGTCATGTCTCATGTGTTGTCATGTGATGTCATGTGTCATGTGGTATCATGTATCATCATGTGTAATGTGATGTCATGTGTTGTCATGTGATGTCATGTGTCATGTGGTGTCATGTGATGTCATGTGTCATGTGTTGTCATGTGTTGTCATGTGGTGTCATGTGTCATGTGGTGTCATGTGTCATGTGGTGTCATGTGTCATGTGGTGTCATGTATCATCATGTGTCATGTGTCATGTATTGTCATGTCATGTCATGTGTCATGTGGTGTCATGTGTTGTCATGTGATGGCATGTGTCATGTGGTGTCATGTGTCATGTGGTGTCATGTGTCATGTGATGTCATGTGTCATGTGGTGACATGTGGTGTCATGTGTCATGTATCATCATGTGTCATGTGATGTCATGTGTCATGTGGTGTCATGTGTCATGTGTTGTCATGTGATGTCATGTGTCATGTGGTGTCATGTGTCATGTGATGTCATGTGTCATGTGGTGTCATATGTCATGTGGTGTCATATGTCATCACGTGTCATGTGTCATGTGGTGTCATGTGTCATGTATCATCATGTGTCATGTGATGTCATGTGTCATGTGTTGTCATGTGATATCATGTGTCATGTGGTGTCATGTGTCATGTGGTGTCATGTATCATCATGTGTCATGTGTCATGTGTTGTCATGTCATGTCATGTGTCATGTGGTGTCATGTGATGTCATGTGTCATGTGGTGTCATGTGTCATGTGGTGTCATGTGTCATGTATCATCATGTGTCATGTGATGTCATGTGTCATGTGTTGTCATATGATATCATGTGTCATGTGGTGTCATGTGGTGTCATGTATCATCATGTGTCATGTGTCATGTGTTGTCATGTGATGGCATGTGTCATGTGGTGTCATGTGATGTCATGTGTCATGTGGTGTCATGTGTCATGTGGTGTCATGTGGTGTCATGTGTCATGTATCATCATGTGTCATGTGTTGTCATATGATGGCATGTGTCATGTGGTGTCATGTGTCATGTGATGTCATGTGTCATGTGGTGACATGTGGTGTCATGTGTCATGTATCATCATGTGTCATGTGATGTCATGTGTCATGTGTTGTCATGTGATGTCATGTGTCATGTGGTGTCATGTGTCATGTGGTGTCATGTGTCATGTATCGCCATGTGTCATGTGATGTCATGTGTCATGTGGTGTCATGTGTCATGTGGTGTCATGTGTCATGAATCGTCATGTGGTGTCATGTGTCATGTGTTGTCATGTGTCATGTGGTGTCATGTGTCATGTGGTGTCATGTGTCATCACGTGTCATGTGGTGTCATGTGTCCTGTATTGTCATGTGTCATGTGATGTCATGTGTCATGTGTTGTCACGTGATGTCATGTGTCATGTGGAGTCATGTGTCATGTGGTGTCATGTGTCATGTATCGTCATGTGGTGTCATGTGATGTCATGTGTCATATGTTGTCATGTGATGTCATGTGTCATGTGGTGTCATGTGATGTCATGTGTCATGTGGTGTCATGTGTCATCATGTGTCATGTGTTGTCACATGGTGTCATGTGTCATCACATGTCTTGTGTCACGTGGTGTCATGTGTCATGTGTTGTCATTTGATGTCATGTGTCATGTGGTGTCATGTATCATCATGTGTCATGTGATGTCATGTGTCATGTGGTGTCATGTGTCATGTGGTGTCATGTGTCATCATGTGTCATCATGTGTCATCTTGTGTCATGTGTCATCATGTGTCGTCATGTGTTGTCATGTGTCATCATGTGGTGCCATGTGACGTCATGTGTTGTCAGTCATGTGTTGTCATGTGGTATCATGTTTCATCATGTGTCATGTGGTGTCATTTGTTATCACGTGTCATGTGGTGTCATGTGTCATGTGTTGTCATGTGGTGTCATGTAGTGTCATGTGTTGTCATGTGATGTCATGTGTCATGTTTCATGTGGAGTCATGTGTCATGTGGTGTCATGTGTCATGTATCGTCATGTGTCATGTATCGTCATGTGTCATGTGATGTCATGTGTCATGTGTTGTCATGTGATGTCATGTGTCATGTGGTGTCATGTATCGTCATGTGTCATGTGGTGTCATGTGATGTCATGTGTTGTCATGTGAGTCATGTGTCATGTGGTGTCATGTCATGTGTCATGTGTTGTCATGTGATGTCAAGTGTCATGTGATGTCATGTGGTGTCATGTGATGTCATGTGTCATGTGGTTTCATGTGTAATGAGGTGTCATGTGGTGTCATGTATCGTCATGTGTGATGTCATGTGTCATGTGGTGTCACGTGCCATGTGATGTCATGTGTCATGTGTTGTCATGTGTCATCACATGTCATGTGTCATGTGGTGTCATGTGTGTCATGTGTCATCACGTGTCATGTGTCATGTGATGTCATTTGTTATCACGTGTCATGTGTCATGTGTCATGTGTTGTCATGTGGTGTCATGTGTCATGTGGTGTCATGTGTCATGTATCGTCATGTGTCATGTGATGTCATGTGTCATGTGTTGTCATGTGATGTCATGTGTCATGTGGTGTCATGTGATGTCATGTGTCATGTGGTGTCATGTGTCATCATGTGTCATGTGATATCATGTGTCATCACGTGTCATGTATCATGTGGTGTCATGTGTCATGTGGTGTCATGTATCCTCATGTGTGATGTGATGTCATGTGTCATGTATTGTCATGTGTAATGTGATGTCATGTGTCATGTGGTGTCATGTGTCATGTGGTGTCATGTGTCATGTATCGTCATGTGGTGTCATGTGATGTCATGTGTCATATGTTGTCATGTGATGTCATGTGTCATGTGGTGTCATGTGATGTCATGTGTCATGTGGTGTCATGTGTCATCATGTGTCATGTGTTGTCACATGGTGTCATGTGTCATCACATGTCTTGTGTCACGTGGTGTCATGTGTCATGTGTTGTCATTTGATGTCATGTGTCATGTGGTGTCATGTATCATCATGTGTCATGTGATGTCATGTGTCATGTGGTGTCATGTGTCATGTGGTGTCATGTGTCATCATGTGTCATCATGTGTCATCTTGTGTCATGTGTCATCATGTGTCGTCATGTGTTGTCATGTGTCATGTGGTGCCATGTGACGTCATGTGTTGTCAGTCATGTGGTGTCATGTGGTATCATGTTTCATCATGTGTCATGTGGTGTCATTTGTTATCATTTGATGTCATGTGTCATGTGTTGTCATGTGATGTCATGTGTCATGTGGTGTCATGTATCGTCATGTGTCATGTGGTGTCATGTGATGTCATGTGTTGTCATGTGTCATGTGTTGTCATGTGAGTCATGTGTCATGTGGTGTCATGTCATGTGTCATGTGTTGTCATGTGATGTCAAGTGTCATGTGATGTCATGTGGTGTCATGTGATGTCATGTGTCATGTGGTTTCATGTGTCATGAGGTGTCATGTGGTGTCATGTATCGTCATGTGTGATGTCATGTGTCATGTGGTGTCACGTGCCATGTGATGTCATGTGTCATGTTTTGTCATATGTCATCACATGTCATGTGTCATGTGGTGTCATGTGTGTCATCACGTGTCATGTGTCATGTGATGTCATTTGTTATCACGTGTCATGTGTCATGTGTTGTCATGTGGTGTCATGTGTCATGTGGTGTCATGTGTCATGTATCGTCATGTGTCATGTGATGTCATGTGTCATGTGTTGTCATGTGATGTCATGTGTCATGTGGTGTCATGTGATGTCATGTGTCATGTGGTGTCATGTGTCATCATGTGTCATGTGATGTCATGTGTCATCACGTGTCATGTTTCATGTGGTGTCATGTGTCATGTGGTGTCATGTGTCATGTATCGTCATGTGTGATGTGATGTCATGTGTCATGTGTTGTCATGTGTAATGTGATGTCATGTGTCATGTGGTGTCATGTGTCATGTGTTGTCATGTGATGTCATGTGTCATGTGTCATGTGTTGTCATGTGATGTCATGTGTCATGTGGTGTCATGAGGTGTCATGTGGTGTCTTGTGTTATGTATTGTCATGTGTGATGTCATGTTTCATGTGGTGTCATGTGGTGACATGTGGTGTCATTGGTCATGTATCGTCATGTGTCATGTATCGTCATGTGTCATGTGATGTCATGTGTCATCATATGTCATGTGTCATGTGTCGTCATGTATCATATAGTGTCATGTGTCATGTGATGTCATGTGTCATGTGTTGTCATGTGATGTCATGTGTCATGTGGTGTCATGTGTCATGTATCATCATGTGTCATGTGATGTCATGTGTCATGTGTTGTCATGTGATATCATGTGTCATGTGGTGTCATGTGATGTCATGTGTCATGTGGTGTCATGTGTCATCATGTATCATGTGATGTCATGTGTCATCACGTGTCATGTTTCATGTGGTGTCATGTGTCATGTGGTGTCATGTGTCATGTATCGTCATGTGTCATGTGATGTCATGTGTCATCATATGTCATGTGTCATGTGTTGTCATGTATCATATAGTGTCATGTGTCATGTGATGTCATTTGTCATGTGTTGTCATGTGATGTCATGTGTCATGTGGTGTCATGTGTCATGTATCATCATGTGTCATGTGATGTCATGTGTCATGTGTTGTCATGTGATATCATGTGTCATGTGGTGTCATGTGATGTCATGTGTCATGTGGTGTCATGTGTCATCATGTATCATGTGATGTCATGTGTCATCACGTGTCATGTTTCATGTGGTGTCATGTGTCATGTGGTGTCATGTGTCATGTATCGTCATGTGTCATGTGATGTCATGTGTCATGTGTTGTCATGTGATGTCTTGTGTCATGTGGTGTCATGTGTCATGTATTGTCATGTGATGTCATGTGTCATGTGGTGTCATGTGTCATGTGTTGTCATGTGATGTCATGTGTCATGTGTCATGTGTCATGTGGTGTCATGTGATGTCATGTGTCATGTGGTGTCATGTGTCATGAGGTGTCATGTGGTGTCATGTGTCATGTATCGTCATGTGTGATGTCATGTTTCATGTGGTGTCATGTGTCATGTATCGTCATGTGTCATGTGATGTCATGTGTCATGTGTTGTCATGTGTCATCACATGTCATGTGTCATGTGTTGTCATCTGTCATCACATGTCATGTGTCATGTGGTGTCATGTATCGTCATGTGTCATGTGATGTCATCTGTCATGTGGTGTCATGTGTCATGTGGTGTCCTGTGTCATGTGGTGTCCTGTGTCATCACATGTCATGTGGTGTCATGTGTCATGTGGTGTCATGTGTCATGTATCATCATGTCATGTGATGTCATGTGTCATGTGATGTCATGTGTCATGTGGTGTCATGTGTCATGTGTCATCATGTGTCATGTGTTGTCATGTCATGTCATGTGGTGTCATGTATCATCATGTGTGATGTCATGTGTCATGTGGTGTCATCAAGTGTCATGTGTTGTCACATGGTGTCATGTGTCATCACGTCTTGTGTCACGTGGTGTCATGTGTTGTCATGTGATGTCATGTGTCATGTGGTGTCATGTATCGTCATGTGTCATGTGATGTCATGTGTCATGTGATGTGGTGTCATGTGTCATCATGTGTCATCATGTGTCATGTGTCATCATGTGTCATCATGTGTTGTCATGTGTCATCATGTGGTGCCATGTGACGTCATGTGGTGTCATGTGGTATCATGTTTCATCATGTGTCATGTGGTGTCATTTGTTATCACGTGTCATGTGTCATGTGGTGTCATGTGTCATGTGTTGTCATGTGGTGTCATGTGTCATGTAGTGTCATGTGTTGTCATGTGATGTCATGTGTCATCACGTGTCATGTTTCATGTGGTGTCATGTGTCATGTATCGTCATGTGTTATGTGATGTCATGTGTCATGAGTTGTCATGTGATGTCATGTGTCATGTGGTGTCATGTATCGTTATGTGTCATGTGATGTCATGTGTCATGTGTTGTCATGTGATGTCATGTGTCATGTGTTGTCATGTGATGTCATGTGTCATGTGGTGTCATGTGGTGTCATGTGTCATGTGTTGTCATATGTTGTCATGTGTCATATGTGTCATGTGTTGTCATGTGTCATGTGGTGTCATGTGTCATGTATCATATATTGTCATGTGATGTCATATGTCATGTGGTGTCATGTGTCATCATGTGTCATGTGATGTCATGTGTCATCACGTGTCATGTTTCATGTGGTGTCATGTGTCATGTGGTGTCATGTGTCATGTATCGTCATGTGTCATGTGATGTCATTTGTCATGTGTTGTCATGTGTAATGTGATGTCATGTGTCATGTGGTGTCATGTGTCATGTGTTGTCATGTGATGTCATGTGTCATGTGTCATGTGTCATGTGTCATGTGGTGTCGTGTCATGAGGTGTCATGTGGTGTCATGTGTCATGTATCGTCATGTGTGATGTCATGTTTCATGTGGTGTCATGTGGTGACATGTGGTGTCATGTGTCATGTATCGTCATGTGTCATGTATCGTCATGTGTCATGTGATGTCATGTGTCATCATATGTCATGTGTCATGTGTTGTCATGTATCATATAGTGTCATGTGTCATGTGATGTCATATGTCATGTGTTGTCATGTGATGTCATGTGTCATGTGGTGTCATGTGTCATGTATCATCATGTGTCATGTGATGTCATGTGTCATGTGTTGTCATGTGATGTCATGTGTCATGTGGTGTCATGTGACGTCATGTGTCATGTGGTGTCATGTGTCATCATGTATCATGTGATGCCATGTGTCATCACGTGTCATGTTTCATGTGGTGTCATGTGTCATGTGGTGTCATGTGTCATGTATCGTCATGTGTCATGTGATGTCATGTGTCATGTGTTGTCATGTGATGTAATGTGTCATGTGGTGTCATGTGTCATGTGTTGTCATGTGATGTCATGTGTCATGTGTCATGTGTCATGTGGTGTCATGTGATGTCATGTGTCATGTGGTGTCATGTGTCATGAGGTGTCATGTGGTGTCATGTGTCATGTATCGTTATGTGTGATGTCATGTTTCATGTGGTGTCATGTGGTAACATGTGGTGTCATGTGTCATGTATCGTCATGTGTCATGTGATGTCATGTGTCATGTGGTGTCATGTGTCACGTGTTGTCATGTGATGTCATGTGTCATGTGTCATGTGTCATGTGGTGTCATGTGTCATGAGGTGTCATGTGGTGTCATGTGTCATGTATCATCATGTGTGATGTCATGTTTCATGTGGTGTCATGTGGTAACATGTGGTGTCATGTGTCATGTATCGTCATGTGTCATGTGATGTCATGTGTCATGTGTTGTCATGTGTCATCACATGTCATGTGTCATGTGTTGTCATATGTCATCACATGTCATGTGTCATGTGGTGTCATGTATCGTCATGTGTCAGGTGCTGTCATGTGGTGTCATGTGTCATCCTGTGCTGCCATGTGTCATCATGTGGTGCCATGTGACGTCATGTGTCATGTGTCATGTGGTGTCATGTGTCATGTGGTGTCATGTGCCATGTGTCATGTAGTGTCATGTGTCATGTGATGTCATGTGTTGTCATGTGATGTCATGTGTTGAAATGGTTGTCATGTGTCATGTGGTGTCATGTGTCATCATGTGTCATGTGGTGTCATGTGTCATCACATGTCATGTGGTGTCATGTGTCATCACATGTCATGTGGTGTCATGTGTCATGTGTTGTCATGTGATGTCATGTGTCATGTGGTGTCATGTGTCATGTGTTGTCATGTCATGTCATGTGTCATGTGGTGTCATGTGTCATGTGATGTCATGTGTCATGTGGTGTCATGTGATGTCATGTGTCATGTGGTGTCATGTGTCATCATGTGTCATGTGATATCATGTGTCATCACGTGTCATGTGTCATGTGGTGTCATGTGTCATGTGGTGTCATGTGTCATGTATCGTCATGTGTGATGTGATGTCATGTGTCATGTGTTGTCATGTGTAATGTGATGTCATGTGTCATGTGGTGTCATGTGTCATGTGTTGTCATGTGATGTCATGTGTCATGTGTCATGTGTTGTCATGTGATGTCATGTGCCATGTGGTGTCGTGTCATGAGGTGTCATGTGGTGTCATGTGTTATGTATCGTCATGTGTGATGTCATGTTTCATGTGGTGTCATGTGGTGACATGTGGTGTCATGTGTCATGTATCGTCATGTGTCATGTATCGTCATGTGTCATGTGATGTCATGTGTCATCATATGTCATGTGTTGTCATGTATCATATAGTGTCATGTGTCATGTGATGTCATGTGTTGTCATGTGATGTCATGTGTCATGTGGTGTCATGTGTCATCATGTATCATGTGATGTCATGTGTCATCACGTGTCATGTTTCATGTGGTGTCATGTGTCATGTGGTGTCATGTGTCATGTGGTGTCATGTGTCATGTATCGTCATGTGTCATGTGATGTCATGTGTTGTCATGTGATGTCTTGTGTCATGTGGTGTCATGTGATGTCATGTGTCATGTGGTTTCATGTGTTGTCATGTGATGTCATGTGTCATGTGTCATGTGTCATGTGGTGTCATGTGATGTCATGTGTCATGTGGTGTCATGAGGTGTCATGTGGTGTCATGTGTCATCATGTGTGATGTCATGTTTCATGTGGTGACATGTGGTGTCATATGTCATGTATCGTCATGTGTCATGTGATGTCATGTGTCATGTGTTGTCATGTGTCATCACATGTCATGTGTCATGTGTTGTCATGTGTCATCACATGTCATGTGTCATGTGGTGTCATGTATCGTCATGTGTCATGTGATGTCATGTGTTGTCATGTGTCATCACATGTCATGTGTCATGTGGTGTCATGTGTCATCACGTGTCATGTGTCATGTGGTGTCATGTGGTGTCATGTGTCATCCTGTGCTGCCATGTGTCATCATGTGGTGCCATGTGACGTCATGTGTCATGTGTCATGTGGTGTCATGTGTCATGTGGTGTCATGTGTCATGTAGTGTCATGTGTCATGTGATGTCATGTGTTGTCATGTGATGTCATGTGTTGAAATGGTTGTCATGTGTCATGTGGTGTCATGTGTCATCATGTGTCATGTGGTGTCATGTGTCATCACATGTCATGTGGTGTCATGTGTCATCACGTGTCATGTGTCATGTGGTGTCATGTGTCATGTATCATCATGTGTCATGTGGTGTCATGTGTCATCATGTGTCATGTGATGTCATGTGTCATCACGTGTCATGTTTCATGTGGTGTCATGTGTCATCTGGTGTCATGTGTCATGTATCGTCATGTGTGATGTGATGTCATGTGTCATGTGTTGTCATGTGTAATGTGATGTCATGTGTCATATGGTGTCATGTGTCATGTGTCATCACGTGTCATGTTTCATGTGGTGTCATGTGTCATGTGGTGTCATGTGTCATGTATCGTCATGTGTCATGTGATGTCATGTGTCATGTGTTGTCATGTGATGTCATGTGTCATGTGGTGTCATGTGTCGTCATGTGTTATGTGATGTCGTGTCATGTGGTGTCATGTGTTGTCATGTGATGTCATGTGTCATGTGTCATGTGGTGTCATGTGATGTCATGTGTCATGTGGTGTCATGTGTCATGTGATGTCATGTGTCATGTGATGTGTTGTCATGTGATGTCATGTGTCATGTGGTGTCATGTGTCATCATATGTCATGTGGTGTCATGTGCCATGTGGTGTCATGTGTCATCACGTGTCATGTGTCATGTGGTGTCATGTGTCATCATGTGTTGTCATGTGATGTCATGTGTCATGTGTTGTCATGTGATGTCATGTGTCATGTGGTGTCATGTATCATCATGTGTCATGTGTCATGTGTTGTCATGTCATGTCATGTGTCATGTGGTGTCATGTGTCATGTGATGTCATGTGTCATGTGTTGTCATGTGATGGCATGTGTCATGTGGTGTCATGTGTCATGTATCGTCATGTGTCATGTGATGTCATGTGATGTCATGTGTCATGTGGTGTCATGTATCGTCATGTGTGATGTCATGTGTCATGTGGTGTCATCATGTGTCATGTGTTGTCACATGGTGTCATGTGTCATCACGTCTTGTGTCACGTGGTATCATGTGTTGTCATGTGATGTCATGTGTCATGTGGTGTCATGTATCGTCATGTGTCATGTGATGTCATGTGTCATGTGATGTCATGTGGTGTCATGTGTCATCATGTGTCATCTTGTGTCATGTGTCATCGTGTGTCGTCATGTGTCATCATGTGGTGCCATGTGACGTCATGTGGTGTCATGTGGTGTCATGTGTCATCATGTGTCATGTGGTGTCATGTGTCATCACATGTCATGTGGTGTCATGTGTCATCACGTGTCATGTGTCATGTGGTGTCATGTGTCATGTGATGTCATGTGTCATGTGTTGTCATGTGATGTCATGTGTCATGTGGTGTCATGTGTCATGTGGTGTCATGTATCATCATGTGTCATGTGTCATGTGTTGTCATGTCATGTCATGGGTCATGTGGTATCATGTGTCATGTGATGTCATGTGTCATGTGTTGTCATGTGATGGCATGTGTCATGTGGTGTCATGTGTCATCACATGTCATGTGGTGTCATGTGTCATGTATTGTCATGTGTCATGTGATGTCATGTGTCATGTGTTGTCATGTGATGTCATGTGTCATGTGGTGTCATGTATCGTCATGTGTGATGTGATGTGTCATGTGGTGTCATCATGTGTCATGTGTTGTCACATGGTGTCATGTGTCATCACGTCTTGTGTCACGTGGTGTCATGTGTTGTCATGTGATGTCATGTGTCATGTGGTGTCATGTATCGTCATGTGTCATGTGATGTCATGTGTCATGTGATGTCATGTGGTGTCATGTGTCATCATGTGTCATCATGTGTCATCTTGTGTCCTCATGTGTTGTCATGTGTCATCATGTGGTGCCATGTGACGTCATGTGGTGTCATGTGGTATCATGTTTCATCATGTGTCATGTGGTGTCATTTGTTATCACGTGTCATGTGTCATGTGTCATGTGTTGTCATGTGTTGTCATATGTCATGTAGTGTCATGTGATGTCATGTGTCATCACGTGTCATGTTTCATGTGGTGTCATGTGTCATGTATCGTCATGTGTCATGCAATGTCATGTGTCATGTGGTATCATGTGTCATGTGGTGTCATGTGTCATCACATGTCATGTGGTGTCATGTGTCATCATGTGTCATGTGGTGTCATGTGTCATGTATCATCATGTGTCATGTGATGTCATGTGTCATGTGGTGTCATGTGTCATGTGGTGTCATGTATCATCATGTGTCATGTGTTGTCATGTCATGTCATGTGTCATGTGGTGTCATGTGTCATGTGATGTCATGCGTTGTCATGTGATGGCATGTGTCATGTGGTGTCATGTGATGTCATGTGTCATGTGGTGTCATGTGTCATGTATCATGTGTTGTCATGTGATGGCATGTGTCATGTGTCATGTGATGTCATGTGTCATGTGATGACATGTGGTGTCATGTGTCATGTATCATCATGTGTCATGTGATGTCATGTGTCATGTGGTGTCATGTGTCATCATGTGTCATCTTGTGTCATGTGGTGTCATCATGTGTTGTCATGTGTCATCATGTTGTGCCATGTGACGTCATATGTTGACAGTCATGTGGTATCATGGTTCATCATGTGTCATCTGTTGTCATGTGGTTTCATTTGTTATCACGTGTCATGTGTCATGTGGTGTCATGTGTCATGTAGTGTCATGTGTCATGTCTCATGTGTTGTCATGTGATGTCATGTGTCATGTGGTGTCATGTATCATCATGTGTAATGTGATGTCATGTGTCATGTGTTGTCATGTGATGTCATGTGTCATGTGGTGTCATGTGATGTCATGTGTCATGTGTTGTCATGTGTTGTCATGTGTCATGTGTCATGTGTCATGTGGTGTCATGTGTCATGTGGTGTCATGTATCATCATGTGTCATGTGTCATGTATTGTCATGTCATGTCATGTGTCATGTGGTGTCATGTGTTGTCATGTGATGGCATGTGTCATGTGGTGTCATGTGTCATGTGATGTCATGTGTCATGTGGTGACATGTGGTGTCATGTGTCATGTATCATCATGTGTCATGTGATGTCATGTGTCATGTGGTGTCATGTGTCATGTGTTGTCATGTGATGTCATGTGTCATGTGGTGTCATGTGTCATGTGTCATGTGGTGTCATATGTCATGTGGTGTCATGTGTCATCATGTGTCATGTGGTGTCATGTGTCATCACGTGTCATGTGTCATGTATCATCATGTGTCATGTGATGTCATGTGTCATGTGTTGTCATGTGATATCATGTGTCATGTGTCATGTGGTGTCATGTATCATCATGTGTCATGTGTCATGTGTTGTCATGTCATGTCATGTGTCATGTGGTGTCATGTGATGTCATGTGTCATGTGGTGTCATGTGTCATGTGGTGTCATGTGTCATGTATCATCATGTGTCATGTGATGTCATGTGTCATGTGTTGTCATGTGATATCATGTGTCATGTGGTGTCATGTGTCATGTGTTGTCATGTGATGGCATGTGTCATGTGGTGTCATGTGATGTCATGTGTCATGTGGTGTCATGTGTCATGTGGTGTCATGTGGTGTCATGTGTCATGTATCGTCATGTGTCATGTGTTGTCATGTGATGGCATGTGTCATGTGGTGTCATGTGTCATGTGATGTCATGTGTCATGTGGTGACATGTGGTGTCATGTATCATCATGTGTCATGTGATGTCATGTGTCATGTGGTGTCATGTGTCATGTGTTGTCATGTGTCATGTGGTGTCATGTGTCATGAGGTGTCATGTGTCATGTATCGCCATGTGTCATGTGATGTCATGTGTCATGTGGTGTCATGTGTCATGTGGTGTCATGTGTCATGAATCGTCATGTGGTGTCATGTGTCATGTGTTGTCATGTGTCATGTGGTGTCATGTGTCATCACGTGTCATGTGGTGTCATGTGTCCTGTATTGTCATGTGTCATGTGATGTCATGTGTCATGTGTTGTCACGTGATGTCATGTGTCATGTGGTGTCATGTGTCATGTGGTGTCATGTGTCATGTATCGTCATGTGGTGTCATGTGATGTCATGTGTCATATGTTGTCATGTGATGTCATGTGTCATGTGGTGTCATGTGATGTCATGTGTCATGTGGTGTCATGTGTCATCATGTGTCATGTGTTGTCACATGGTGTCATGTGTCATCACATGTCTTGTGTCACGTGGTGTCATGTGTTGTCATTTGATGTCATGTGTCATGTGGTGTCATGTATCATCATGTGTCATGTGATGTCATGTGTCATGTGGTGTCATGTGTCATGTGGTGTCATGTGTCATCATGTGTCATCATGTGTCATCTTGTGTCATCATGTGTCGTCATGTGTTGTCATGTGTCATGTGGTGCCATGTGACGTGATGTGTTGTCAGTCATGTGGTGTCATGTGGTATCATGTTTCATTATGTGTCATGTGGTGTCATTTGTTATCACGTGTCATGTGTCATGTGGTGTCATGTGTCATGTGTTGTCATGTGGTGTCATGTGTCATGTAGTGTCATGTGTTGTCATGTGATGTCATGTGTCATGTTTCATGTGGAGTCATGTGTCATGTGGTGTCATGTGTCATGTATCGTCATGTGTCATTTGATGTCATGTGTCATGTGTTGTCATGTGATGTCATGTGTCATGTGGTGTCATGTATCGTCATGTGTCATGTGGTGTCATGTGATGTCATGTGTTGTCATGTGTCATGTGTTGTCATGTGAGTCATGTGTCATGTGGTGTCATGTCATGTGTCATGTGTTGTCATGTGATGTCAAGTGTCATGTGATGTCATGTGGTGTCATGTGATGTCATGTGTCATGTGGTTTCATGTGTCATGAGGTGTCATGTGGTGTCATGTATCGTCATGTGTGATGTCATGTGTCATGTGGTGTCACGTGCCATGTGATGTCATGTGTCATGTGGTGTCATGTGTGTCATGTGTCATCACGTGTCATGTGTCATGTGATGTCATTTGTTATCACGTGTCATGTGTCATGTGTTGTCATGTGGTGTCATGTGTCATGTGGTGTCATGTGTCATGTATCGTCATGTGTCATGTGATGTCATGTGTTGTCATGTGATGTCATGTGTCATGTGGTGTCATGTGATGTCATGTGTCATGTGGTGTCATGTGTCATCATGTGTCATGTGATGTCATGTGTCATCACGTGTCATGTTTCATGTGGTGTCATGTGTCATGTGGTGTCATGTGTCATGCATCGTCATGTGTGATGTGATGTCATGTGTCATGTGTTGTCATGTGTAATGTGATGTCATGTGTCATGTGGTGTCATGTGTCATGTGTTGTCATGTGATGTCATGTGTCATGTGTCATGTGTTGTCATGTGATGTCATGTGTCATGTGGTGTCATGAGGTGTCATGTGGTGTCTTGTGTTATGTATCATCATGTGTGATGTCATGTTTCATGTGGTGTCATGTGGTGACATGTGGTGTCATTGGTCATGTATCGTCATGTGTCATGTATCGTCATGTGTCATGTGATGTCATGTGTCATCATATATCATGTGTCATGTGTTGTCATGTATCATATAGTGTCATGTGTCATGTGATGTCATGTGTCATGTGTTGTCATGTGATGTCATGTGTCATGTGGTGTCATGTGTCATGTATCATCATGTGTCATGTGATGTCATGTGTCATGTGTTGTCATGTGATATCATGTGTCATGTGGTGTCATGTGATGTCATGTGTCATGTGGTGTCATGTGTCATCATGTATCATGTGATGTCATGTGTCATCACGTGTCATGTTTCATGTGGTGTCATGTGTCATGTGGTGTCATGTGTCATGTATCGTCATGTGTCATGTGATGTCATGTGTCATGTGTTGTCATGTGATGTCTTGTGTCATGTGGTGTCATGTGTCATGTATCGTCATGTGTCATGTGATGTCATGTGTCATGTGGTGTCATGTGTCATGTGTTGTCATGTGATGTCATGTGTCATGTGTCATGTGTCATGTGGTGTCATGTGATGTCATGTGTCATGTGGTGTCATGTGTCATGAGGTGTCATGTGGTGTCATGTGTCATGTATCGTCATGTGTGATGTCATGTTTCATGTGGTGTCATGTGTCATGTATCGTCATGTGTCATGTGATGTCATGTGTCATGTGTTGTCATGTGTCATCACATGTCATGTGTCATGTGTTGTCATGTGTCATCACATGTCATGTGTCATGTGGTGTCATGTATCGTCATGTGTCATGTGATGTCATGTGTCATGTGTTGTCATGTGTCATCACATGTCATGTGTCATGTGGTGTCATGTGTCATCACGTGTCATGTGTCAGGTGCTGTCATGTGGTGTCATGTGTCATCCTGTGCTGCCATGTGTCATCATGTGGTGCCATGTGACGTCATGTGTCATGTGTCATGTGGTGTCATGTGTCATGTAGTGTCATGTGTCATGTGATGTCATGTGTTGTCATGTGATGTCATGTGTTGAAATGGTTGTCATGTGTCATGTGGTGTCATGTGTCATCATGTGTCATGTGGTGTCATGTGTCATCACATGTCATGTGGTGTCATGTGTCATCACGTGTCATGTGTCATGTGGTGTCATGTGTCATGTATCATCATGTGTCATGTGGTGTCATGTGTCATCATGTGTCATGTGATGTCATGTGTCATCACGTGTCATGTTTCATGTGGTGTCATGTGTCATGTGGTGTCATGTGTCATGTATCGTCATGTGTGATGTGATGTCATGTGTCATGTGTTGTCATGTGTAATGTGATGTCATGTGTCATGTGGTGTCATGTGTCATGTGTTGTCATATGATGTCATGTGTCATGTGTCATGTGTCATGTGTTGTCATGTGATGTCATGTGTCATGTGGTGTCGTGTCATGAGGTGTCATGTGGTGTCATGTGTCATGTATCGTCATGTGTGATGTCATGTTTCATGTGGTGTCATGTGGTGACATGTGGTGTCATGTGTCATGTATCATCATGTGTCATGTATCGTCATGTGTGATGTCATGTGTCATCATATGTCATGTGTCATGTGTTGTCATGTATCATATAGTGTCATGTGTCATGTGATGTTATGTGTCATGTGTTGTCATGTGTCATGTATCATCATGTGTCATGTGATGTCATGTGTGGTCATGTGATGTCATGTGTCATGTGGTGTCATGTGATGTCATGTGTCATGTGGTGTCATGTGTCATCATGTATCATGTGATGTCATGTGTCATCACGTGTCATGTTTCATGTGGTGTCATGTGTCATGTGGTGTCATGTGTCATGTATCGTCATGTGTCATGTGTCATGTGTTGTCATGTGATGTCATGTGTCATGTGGTGTCATGTGTCGTCATGTGTCATGTGATGTCATGTGTCATGTGGTGTCATGTGTCATGTGTTGTCATGTGATGTCATGTGTCATGTGTCATGTGTCATGTGGTGTCATGTGATGTCATGTGTCATGTGGTGTCATGTGTCATGAGGTGTCATGTGGTGTCATGTGTCATGTATCGTCATGTGTGATGTCATGTTTCATGTGGTGTCATGTGGTGACATGTGGTGTCATGTGTCATGTATCATCATGTGTCATGTGATGTCATATGTCATGTGTTGTCATGTGTCATCACATGTCATGTGTCATGTGTTGTCATGTGTCATCACATGTCATGTGTCATGTGGTGTCATGTATCGTCATGTGTCATGTGATGTCATCTGTCATGTGGTGTCATGTGTCATGTGGTGTCATGTGTCATGTGGTATCCTGTGTCATCACATGTCATGTGGTGTCATGTGTCATGTGGTGTCATGTGTCATGTATCATCATGTCATGTGATGTCATGTGTCATGTGTTGTCATGTGATGTCATGTGTCATGTGGTGTCATGTGTCATGTGTCATGTGTTGTCATTTGTTATCACGTGTCATGTGTCATGTGGTGTCATGTGTCATGTGTTGTCATGTGGTGTCATGTGTCATGTAGTGTCATGTGTTGTCATGTGATGTCATGTGTCATCACGTGTCATGTTTCATGTGGTGTCATGTGTCATGTATCGTCATGTGTTATGTGATGTCATGTGTCATGAGTTGTCATGTGATGTCATGTGTCATGTGGTGTCATGTATCGTTATGTGTCATGTGATGTCATGTATCATGTGTTGTCATGTGATGTCATGTGTCATGTGGTGTCATGTGATGTCATGTGTCATGTGTTGTCATGTGGTGTCATGTGGTGTCATGTGGTGTCATGTGTCATGTGTTGTCATGTGTCATATGTGTCATGTGTTGTCATGTGTCATGTGGTGTCATGTGTCATGTATCATGTATTGTCATGTGATGTCATATGTCATGTGGTGTCATGTGTCATCATGTGTCATGTGATGTCATGTGTCATCACGTGTCATGTTTCATGTGGTGTCATGTGTCATGTGGTGTCATGTGTCATGTATCGTCATGTGTCATGTGATGTCATTTGTCATGTGTTGTCATGTGTAATGTGATGTCATGTGTCATGTGGTGTCATGTGTCATGTGTTGTCATGTGATGTCATGTGTCATGTGTCATGTGTCATGTGGTGTCGTGTCATGAGGTGTCATGTGGTGTCATGTGTCATGTATCGTCATGTGTGATGTCATGTTTCATGTGGTGTCATGTGGTGACATGTGGTGTCATGTGTCATGTATCGTCATGTGTCATGTATCGTCATGTGTCATGTGATGTCATGTGTCATCATATGTCATGTGTCATGTGTTGTCATGTATCATATAGTGTCATGTGTCATGTGGTGTCATGTGTCATGTGTTGTCATGTGATGTCATGTGTCATGTGTCATGTGTCATGTGGTGTCATGTGTCATGAGGTGTCATGTGGTGTCATGTGTCATGTATCATCATGTGTGATGTCATGTTTCATGTGGTGTCATGTGGTAACATGTGGTGTCATGTGTCATGTATCGTCATGTGTCATGTGATGTCATGTGTCATGTGTTGTCATGTGTCATCACATGTCATGTGTCATGTGTTGTCATATGTCATCACATGTCATGTGTCATGTGGTGTCATGTATCGTCATGTTACATGTGATGTCATGTGTCATGTGTTGTCATGTGTCATCACATGTCATGTGTCATGTGGTGTCATGTGTCATCACGTGTCATGTGTCAGGTGCTGTCATGTGGTGTCATGTGTCATCCTGTGCTGCCATGTGTCATCATGTGGTGCCATGTGACGTCATGTGTCATGTGGTGTCATGTGTCATGTGGTGTCATGTGCCATGTGTCATGTAGTGTCATGTGTCATGTGATGTCATGTGTTGTCATGTGATGTCATGTGTTGAAATGGTTGTCATGTGTCATGTGGTGTCATGTGTCATCATGTGTCATGTGGTGTCATGTGTCATCACATGTCATGTGGTGTCATGTGTCATCACATGTCATGTGGTGTCATGTGTCATGTGTTGTCATGTGATGTCATGTGTCATGTGGTGTCATGTGTCATGTGTTGTCATGTCATGTCATGTGTCATGTGGTGTCATGTGTCATGTGATGTCATGTGTCATGTGGTGTCATGTGATGTCATGTGTCATGTGGTGTCATGTGTCATCATGTGTCATGTGATATCATGTGTCATCACGTGTCATGTGTCATGTGGTGTCATGTGTCATGTGGTGTCATGTGTCATGTATCGTCATGTGTGATGTGATGTCATGTGTCATGTGTTGTCATGTGTAATGTGATGTCATGTGTCATGTGGTGTCATGTGTCATGTGTTGTCATGTGATGTCATGTGTCATGTGTCATGTGCTGTCATGTGATGTCATGTGCCATGTGGTGTCGTGTCATGAGGTGTCATGTGGTGTCATGTGTTATGTATCGTCATGTGTGATGTCATGTTTCATGTGGTGTCATGTGGTGACATGTGGTGTCATGTGTCATGTATCGTCATGTGTCATGTATCGTCATGTGTCATGTGATGTCATGTGTCATCATATGTCATGTGTTGTCATGTATCATATAGTGTCATGTGTCATGTGATGTCATGTGTTGTCATGGGATGTCATGTGTCATGTGGTGTCATGTGTCATCATGTATCATGTGATGTCATGTGTCATCACGTGTCATGTTTCATGTGGTGTCATGTGTCATGTGGTGTCATGTGTCATGTGGTGTCATGTGTCATGTATCGTCATGTGTCATGTGATGTCATGTGTTGTCATGTGATGTCTTGTGTCATGTGGTGTCATGTGATGTCATGTGTCATGTGGTGTCATGTGTTGTCATGTGATGTCATGTGTCATGTGTCATGTGGTGTCATGTGATGTCATGTGTCATGTGGTGTCATGAGGTGTCATGTGGTGTCATGTGTCATCATGTGTGATGTCATGTTTCATGTGGTGACATGTGGTGTCATATGTCATGTATCGTCATGTGTCATGTGATGTCATGTGTCATGTGTTGTCATGTGTCATCACATGTCATGTGTCATGTGTTGTCATGTGTCATCACATGTCATGTGTCATGTGGTGTCATGTATCGTCATGTGTCATGTGATGTCATGTGTTGTCATGTGTCATCACATGTCATGTGTCATGTGGTGTCATGTGTCATCACGTGTCATGTGTCATGTGGTGTCATGTGGTGTCATGTGTCATCCTGTGCTGCCATGTGTCATCATGTGGTGCCATGTGACATCATGTGTCATGTGTCATGTGGTGTCATGTGTCATGTGGTGTCATGTGTCATGTAGTGTCATGTGTCATGTGATGTCATGTGTTGTCATGTGATGTCATGTGTTGAAATGGTTGTCATGTGTCATGTGGTGTCATGTGTCATCATGTGTCATGTGGTGTCATGTGTCATCACATGTCATGTGGTGTCATGTGTCATCACGTGTCATGTGTCATGTGGTGTTATGTGTCATGTATCATCATGTGTCATGTGGTGTCATGTGTCATCATGTGTCATGTGATGTCATATGTCATCACGTGTCATGTTTCATGTGGTGTCATGTGTCATCTGGTGTCATGTGTCATGTATCGTCATGTGTGATGTGATGTCATGTGTCATGTGTTGTCATGTGTAATGTGATGTCATGTGTCATGTGGTGTCATGTGTCATGTGTTGTCATGTGATGTCATGTGTCATGTGTCATGTGTTGTCATGTGATGTCATGTGTCATGTGATGTCATGTGTCATGTGGTGTCGTGTCATGAGTTGTCATGTGGTGTCGTGTCATGTATCATCATGTGTGATGTCATGTTTCATGTGGTGTCATGTGGTGACATGTGGTGTCATGTGTCATGTATCGTCATGTGTCATGTATCGTCATGTGTCATGTGATGTCATGTGTCATCATATGTCATGTGTCATGTGTTGTCATGTATCATATAGTGTCATGTGTCATGTGATGTCATGTGTCATGTGTTGTCATGTGATGTCATGTGTCATGTGGTGTCATGTGTCATGTATCATCATGTGTCATGTGATGTCATGTGTCATGTGTTGTCATGTGATGTCATATGTCATGTGGTGTCATGTGATGTCATGTGTCATGTGGTGTCATGTGTCATCATGTATCATGTGATGTCATGTGTCATCACGTGTCATGTTTCATGTGGTGTCATGTGTCATGTGGTGTCATGTGTCATGTATCGTCATGTGTCATGTGATGTCATGTGTCATGTGTTGTCATGTGATGTCATGTGTCATGTGGTGTCATGTGTCGTCATGTGTTATGTGATGTCGTGTCATGTGGTGTCATGTGTTGTCATGTGATGTCATGTGTCATGTGTCATGTGGTGTCATGTGATGTCATGTGTCATGTGGTGTCATGTGTCATGTGATATCATGTGTCATGTGATGTGTTGTCATGTGATGTCATGTGTCATGTGGTGTCATGTGTCATCATATGTCATGTGGTGTCATGTGCCATGTGGTGTCATGTGTCATCACGTGTCATGTGTCATGTGGTGTCATGTGTCATCATGTGTTGTCATGTGATGTCATGTGTCATGTGTTGTCATGTGATGTCATGTGTCATGTGGTGTCATGTATCATCATGTGTCATGTGTCATGTGTTGTCATGTCATGTCATGTGTCATGTGGTGTCATGTGTCATGTGATGTCATGTGTCATGTGTTGTCATGTGATATCATGTGTCATGTGGTGTCATGTGTCATGTGTTGTCATGTGATGGCATGTGTCATGTGGTGTCATGTGATGTCATGTGTCATGTGGTGTCATGTGTCATGTGGTGTCATGTGGTGTCATGTGTCATGTATCGTCATGTGTCATGTGTTGTCATGTGATGGCATGTGTCATGTGGTGTCATGTGTCATGTGATGTCATGTGTCATGTGGTGACATGTGGTGTCATGTATCATCATGTGTCATGTGATGTCATGTGTCATGTGGTGTCATGTGTCATGTGTTGTCATGTGTCATGTGGTGTCATGTGTCATGAGGTGTCATGTGTCATGTATCGCCATGTGTCATGTGATGTCATGTGTCATGTGGTGTCATGTGTCATGTGGTGTCATGTGTCATGAATCGTCATGTGGTGTCATGTGTCATGTGTTGTCATGTGTCATGTGGTGTCATGTGTCATCACGTGTCATGTGGTGTCATGTGTCCTGTATTGTCATGTGTCATGTGATGTCATGTGTCATGTGTTGTCACGTGATGTCATGTGTCATGTGGTGTCATGTGTCATGTGGTGTCATGTGTCATGTATCGTCATGTGGTGTCATGTGATGTCATGTGTCATATGTTGTCATGTGATGTCATGTGTCATGTGGTGTCATGTGATGTCATGTGTCATGTGGTGTCATGTGTCATCATGTGTCATGTGTTGTCACATGGTGTCATGTGTCATCACATGTCTTGTGTCACGTGGTGTCATGTGTTGTCATTTGATGTCATGTGTCATGTGGTGTCATGTATCATCATGTGTCATGTGATGTCATGTGTCATGTGGTGTCATGTGTCATGTGGTGTCATGTGTCATCATGTGTCATCATGTGTCATCTTGTGTCATCATGTGTCGTCATGTGTTGTCATGTGTCATGTGGTGCCATGTGACGTGATGTGTCATGTCGTGTCATGTGATGTCATGTGTTGTCATGTGTCATGTGTTGTCATGTGAGTCATGTGTCATGTGGTGTCATGTCATGTGTCATGTGTTGTCATGTGATGTCAAGTGTCATGTGATGTCATGTGGTGTCATGTGATGTCATGTGTCATGTGGTTTCATGTGTCATGAGGTGTCATGTGGTGTCATGTATCGTCATGTGTGATGTCATGTGTCATGTGGTGTCACGTGCCATGTGATGTCATGTGTCATGTGGTGTCATGTGTGTCATGTGTCATCACGTGTCATGTGTCATGTGATGTCATTTGTTATCACGTGTCATGTGTCATGTGTTGTCATGTGTCATGTGTTGTCATGTGGTGTCATGTGTCATGTAGTGTCATGTGTTGTCATGTGATGTCATGTGTCATGTTTCATGTGGAGTCATGTGTCATGTGGTGTCATGTGTCATGTATCGTCATGTGTCATTTGATGTCATGTGTCATGTGTTGTCATGTGATGTCATGTGTCATGTGTTGTCATGTGATGTCATGTGTCATGTGGTGTCATGTATCGTCATGTGTCATGTCGTGTCATGTGTGTCATGTGTCATCACGTGTCATGTGTCATGTGATGTCATTTGTTATCACGTGTCATGTGTCATGTGGTGTCATGTGTCATGTGTTGTCATGTGGTGTCATGTGTCATGTAGTGTCATGTGTTGTCATGTGATGTCATGTGTCATGTTTCATGTGGAGTCATGTGTCATGTGGTGTCATGTGTCATGTATCGTCATGTGTCATTTGATGTCATGTGTCATGTGTTGTCATGTGATGTCATGTGTCATGTGTTGTCATGTGATGTCATGTGTCATGTGGTGTCATGTATCGTCATGTGTCATGTCGTGTCATGTGATGTCATGTGTTGTCATGTGTCATGTGTTGTCATGTGAGTCATGTGTCATGTGGTGTCATGTCATGTGTCATGTGTTGTCATGTGATGTCAAGTGTCATGTGATGTCATGTGGTGTCATGTGATGTCATGTGTCATGTGGTTTCATGTGTCATGAGGTGTCATGTGGTGTCATGTATCGTCATGTGTGATGTCATGTGTCATGTGGTGTCACGTGCCATGTGATGTCATGTGTCATGTGGTGTCATGTGTGTCATGTGTCATCACGTGTCATGTGTCATGTGATGTCATTTGTTATCACGTGTCATGTGTCATGTGTTGTCATGTGGTGTCATGTGTCATGTGGTGTCATGTGTCATGTATCGTCATGTGTCATGTGATGTCATGTGTTGTCATGTGATGTCATGTGTCATGTGGTGTCATGTGATGTCATGTGTCATGTGGTGTCATGTGTCATCATGTGTCATGTGATGTCATGTGTCATCATGTGTCATGTTTCATGTGGTGTCATGTGTCATGTGGTGTCATGTGTCATGCATCGTCATGTGTGATGTGATGTCATGTGTCATGTGTTGTCATGTGTAATGTGATGTCATGTGTCATGTGGTGTCATGTGTCATGTGTTGTCATGTGATGTCATGTGTCATGTGTCATGTGTTGTCATGTGATGTCATGTGTCATGTGGTGTCATGAGGTGTCATGTGGTGTCTTGTGTTATGTATCATCATGTGTGATGTCATGTTTCATGTGGTGTCATGTGGTGACATGTGGTGTCATTGGTCATGTATCGTCATGTGTCATGTATCGTCATGTGTCATGTGATGTCATGTGTCATCATATATCATGTGTCATGTGTTGTCATGTATCATATAGTGTCATGTGTCATGTGATGTCATGTGTCATGTGTTGTCATGTGATGTCATGTGTCATGTGGTGTCATGTGTCATGTATCATCATGTGTCATGTGATGTCATGTGTCATGTGTTGTCATGTGATATCATGTGTCATGTGGTGTCATGTGATGTCATGTGTCATGTGGTGTCATGTGTCATCATGTATCATGTGATGTCATGTGTCATCACGTGTCATGTTTCATGTGGTGTCATGTGTCATGTGGTGTCATGTGTCATGTATCGTCATGTGTCATGTGATGTCATGTGTCATGTGTTGTCATGTGATGTCTTGTGTCATGTGGTGTCATGTGTCATGTATCGTCATGTGTCATGTGATGTCATGTGTCATGTGGTATCATGTGTTGTCATGTGATGTCATGTGTCATGTGTCATGTGTCATGTGGTGTCATGTGATGTCATGTGTCATGTGGTGTCATGTGTCATGAGGTGTCATGTGGTGTCATGTGTCATGTATCGTCATGTGTGATGTCATGTTTCATGTGGTGTCATGTGTCATGTATCGTCATGTGTCATGTGATGTCATGTGTCATGTGTTGTCATGTGTCATCACATGTCATGTGTCATGTGTTGTCATGTGTCATCACATGTCATGTGTCATGTGGTGTCATGTATCGTCATGTGTCATGTGATGTCATGTGTCATGTGTTGTCATGTGTCATCACATGTCATGTGTCATGTGGTGTCATGTGTCATCACGTGTCATGTGTCAGGTGCTGTCATGTGGTGTCATGTGTCATCCTGTGCTGCCATGTGTCATCATGTGGTGCCATGTGACGTCATGTGTCATGTGTCATGTGGTGTCATGTGTCATGTAGTGTCATGTGTCATGTGATGTCATGTGTTGTCATGTGATGTCATGTGTTGAAATGGTTGTCATGTGTCATGTGGTGTCATGTGTCATCATGTGTCATGTGGTGTCATGTGTCATCACATGTCATGTGGTGTCATGTGTCATCACGTGTCATGTGTCATGTGGTGTCATGTGTCATGTATCATCATGTGTCATGTGGTGTCATGTGTCATCATGTGTCATGTGATGTCATGTGTCATCACGTGTCATGTTTCATGTGGTGTCATGTGTCATGTGGTGTCATGTGTCATGTATCGTCATGTGTGATGTGATGTCATGTGTTGTCATGTGTAATGTGATGTCATGTGTCATGTGGTGTCATGTGTCATGTGTTGTCATATGATGTCATGTGTCATGTGTCATGTGTCATGTGTTGTCATGTGATGTCATGTGTCATGTGGTGTCGTGTCATGAGGTGTCATGTGGAGTCATGTGTCATGTATCGTCATGTGTGATGTCATGTTTCATGTGGTGTCATGTGGTGACATGTGGTGTCATGTGTCATGTATCATCATGTGTCATGTATCGTCATGTGTGATGTCATGTGTCATCATATGTCATGTGTCATGTGTTGTCATGTATCATATAGTGTCATGTGTCATGTGATGTTATGTGTCATGTGTTGTCATGTGTCATGTATCATCATGTGTCATGTGATGTCATGTGTGGTCATGTGATGTCATGTGTCATGTGGTGTCATGTGATGTCATGTGTCATGTTGTGTCATGTGTCATCATGTATCATGTGATGTCATGTGTCATCACGTGTCATGTTTCATGTGGTGTCATGTGTCATGTGGTGTCATGTGTCATGTATCGTCATGTGTCATGTGTCATGTGTTGTCATGTGATGTCATGTGTCATGTGGTGTCATGTGTCGTCATGTGTCATGTGATGTCATGTGTCATGTGGTGTCATGTGTCATGTGTTGTCATGTGATGTCATGTGTCATGTGTCATGTGTCATGTGGTGTCATGTGATGTCATGTGTCATGTGGTGTCATGTGTCATGAGGTGTCATGTGGTGTCATGTGTCATGTATCGTCATGTGTGATGTCATGTTTCATGTGGTGTCATGTGGTGACATGTGGTGTCATGTGTCATGTATCATCATGTGTCATGTGATGTCATATGTCATGTGTTGTCATGTGTCATCACATGTCATGTGTCATGTGTTGTCATGTGTCATCACATGTCATGTGTCATGTGGTGTCATGTATCGTCATGTGTCATGTGATGTCATCTGTCATGTGGTGTCATGTGTCATGTGGTGTCATGTGTCATGTGGTATCCTGTGTCATCACATGTCATGTGGTGTCATGTGTCATGTGGTGTCATGTGTCATGTATCATCATGTCATGTGATGTCATGTGTCATGTGTTGTCATGTGATGTCATGTGTCATGTGGTGTCATGTGTCATGTGTCATGTGTTGTCATGTCATGTCATGTGGTGTCATGTATCGTCATGTGTGATGTCATGTGTCATGTGGTGTCATCAAGTGTCATGTGTTGTCACATGGTGTCATGTGTCATCACGTCTTGTGTCACGTGGTGTCATGTGTTGTCATGTGATGTCATGTGTCATGTGGTGTCATGTATAGTCATGTGTCATGTGATGTCATGTGTCATGTGATGTGGTGTCATGTGTCATCATGTGTCATCATGTGTCATGTGTCATCATGTGTCATCATGTGTTGTCATGTGTCATCATGTGGTGCCATGTGACGTCATGTGGTGTCATGTGGTATCATGTTTCATCATGTGTCATGTGGTGTCATTTGTTATCACGTGTCATGTGTCATGTGGTGTCATGTGTCATGTGTTGTCATGTGGTATCATGTGTCATGTAGTGTCATGTGTTGTCATGTGATGTCATGTGTCATCACGTGTCATGTTTCATGTGGTGTCATGTGTCATGTATCGTCATGTGTTATGTGATGTCATGTGTCATGAGTTGTCATGTGATGTCATGTGTCATGTGGTGTCATGTATCGTTATGTGTCATGTGATGTCATGTGTCATGTGTTGTCATGTGATGTCATGTGTCATGTGGTGTCATGTGATGTCATGTGTCATGTGTTGTCATGTGGTGTCATGTGGTGTCATGTGGTGTCATGTGTCATGTGTTGTCATGTGTCATATGTGTCATGTGTTGTCATGTGTCATGTGGTGTCATGTGTCATGTATCATGTATTGTCATGTGATGTCATATGTCATGTGGTGTCATGTGTCATCATGTGTCATGTGATGTCATGTGTCATCACGTGTCATGTTTCATGTGGTGTCATGTGTCATGTGGTGTCATGTGTCATGTATCGTCATGTGTCATGTGATGTCATTTGTCATGTGTTGTCATGTGTAATGTGATGTCATGTGTCATGTGGTGTCATGTGTCATGTGTTGTCATGTGATGTCATGTGTCATGTGTCATGTGTTATGTGGTGTCGTGTCATGAGGTGTCATGTGGTGTCATGTGTCATGTATCGTCATGTGTGATGTCATGTTTCATGTGGTGTCATGTGGTGACATGTGGTGTCATGTGTCATGTATCGTCATGTGTCATGTATCGTCATGTGTCATGTGATGTCATGTGTCATCATATGTCATGTGTCATGTGTTGTCATGTATCATATAGTGTCATGTGTCATGTGGTGTCATGTGTCATGTGTTGTCATGTGATGTCATGTGTCATGTGTCATGTGTCATGTGGTGTCATGTGTCATGAGGTGTCATGTGGTGTCATGTGTCATGTATCATCATGTGTGATGTCATGTTTCATGTGGTGTCATGTGGTAACATGTGGTGTCATGTGTCATGTATCGTCATGTGTCATGTGATGTCATGTGTCATGTGTTGTCATGTGTCATCACATGTCATGTGTCATGTGTTGTCATATGTCATCACATGTCATGTGTCATGTGGTGTCATGTATCGTCATGTGTCATGTGATGTCATGTGTCATGTGTTGTCATGTGTCATCACATGTCATGTGTCATGTGGTGTCATGTGTCATCACGTGTCATGTGTCAGGTGCTGTCATGTGGTGTCATGTGTCATCCTGTGCTGCCATGTGTCATCATGTGGTGCCATGTGACGTCATGTGTCATGTGTCATGTGGTGTCATGTGTCATGTGGTGTCATGTGCCATGTGTCATGTAGTGTCATGTGTCATGTGATGTCATGTGTTGTCATGTGATGTCATGTGTTGAAATGGTTGTCATGTGTCATGTGGTGTCATGTGTCATCATGTGTCATGTGGTGTCATGTGTCATCACATGTCATGTGGTGTCATGTGTCATCACATGTCATGTGGTGTCATGTGTCATGTGTTGTCATGTGATGTCATGTGTCATGTGGTGTCATGTGTCATGTGTTGTCATGTCATGTCATGTGTCATGTGGTGTCATGTGTCATGTGATGTCATGTGAAGTAGTGTGGCTCACTGGTTAGAGGCGGCAGACCCGAGAGCAGAGGACGGCCCGGACCAGGGTTCGATTCCCGACGCGGCAGGTTTCTGGACCAGGGTCAGCGGACTCGATAATTCTCTCGCCTCGGTGCCCACTCTGATCAGCGATCACACTCGGCAACTCTGGGCACTAGCTTGCCTCATCTTCACTAACGGCCCCACCAGACCGCCGGGGATGCCTGGTCTCACCCTGGAGATACCCATTAAGGGTCCATCTCTCAGGGAAGCCAGGAAGGGTTTCGCAGCGGTCGAAGCGCGGAGGTACCCCTTCGGGAGTGATTCCAGCGCTATATAAGCACATAATTAATTAATTAATTAATGTGTCATGTGGTGTCATGTGATGTCATGTGTCATGTGGTGTCATGTGTCATCATGTGTCATGTGATATCATGTGTCATCACGTGTCATGTGTCATGTGGTGTCATGTGTCATGTGGTGTCATGTGTCATGTATCGTCATGTGTGATGTGATGTCATGTGTCATGTGTTGTCATGTGTAATGTGATGTCATGTGTCATGTGGTGTCATGTGTCATGTGTTGTCATGTGATGTCATGTGTCATGTGTCATGTGTTGTCATGTGATGTCATGTGCCATGTGGTGTCGTGTCATGAGGTGTCATGTGGTGTCATGTGTTATGTATCGTCATGTGTGATGTCATGTTTCATGTGGTGTCATGTGGTGACATGTGGTGTCATGTGTCATGTATCGTCATGTGTCATGTATCGTCATGTGTCATATGATGTCATGTGTCATCATATGTCATGTGTTGTCATGTATCATATAGTGTCATGTGTCATGTGATGTCATGTGTTGTCATGTGATGTCATGTGTCATGTGGTGTCATGTGTCATCATGTATCATGTGATGTCATGTGTCATCACGTGTCATGTTTCATGTGGTGTCATGTGTCATGTGGTGTCATGTGTCATCATGTATCATGTGATGTCATGTGTCATCACGTGTCATGTTTCATGTGGTGTCATGTGTCATGTGGTGTCATGTGTCATGTGGTGTCATGTGTCATGTATCGTCATGTGTCATGTGATGTCATGTGTTGTCATGTGATGTCTTGTGTCATGTGGTGTCATGTGATGTCATGTGTCATGTGGTGTCATGTGTTGTCATGTGATGTCATGTGTCATGTGTCATGTGTCATGTGGTGTCATGTGATGTCATGTGTCATGTGGTGTCATGAGGTGTCATGTGGTGTCATGTGTCATCATGTGTGATGTCATGTTTCATGTGGTGACATGTGGTGTCATATGTCATGTATCGTCATGTGTCATGTGATGTCATGTGTCATGTGTTGTCATGTGTCATCACATGTCATGTGTCATGTGGTGTCATGTATCGTCATGTGTCATGTGATGTCATGTGTTGTCATGTGTCATCACATGTCATGTGTCATGTGGTGTCATGTGTCATCACGTGTCATGTGTCATGTGGTGTCATGTGGTGTCATGTGTCATCCTGTGCTGCCATGTGTCATCATGTGGTGCCATGTGACGTCATGTGTCATGTGTCATGTGGTGTCATGTGTCATGTGGTGTCATGTGTCATGTAGTGTCATGTGTCATGTGATGTCATGTGTTGTCATGTGATGTCATGTGTTGAAATGGTTGTCATGTGTCATGTGGTGTCATGTGTCATCATGTGTCATGTGGTGTCATGTGTCATCACATGTCATGTGGTGTCATGTGTCATCACGTGTCATGTGTCATGTGGTGTCATGTGTCATGTATCATCATGTGTCATGTGGTGTCATGTGTCATCATGTGTCATGTGATGTCATGTGTCATCACGTGTCATGTTTCATGTGGTGTCATGTGTCATCTGGTGTCATGTGTCATGTATCGTCATGTGTGATGTGATGTCATGTGTCATGTGTTGTCATGTGTAATGTGATGTTATGTGTCATGTGGTGTCATGTGTCATGTGTTGTCATGTGATGTCATGTGTCATGTGTCATGTGTTGTCATGTGATGTCATGTGTCATGTGATGTCATGTGTCATGTGGTGTCGTGTCATGAGTTGTCATGTGGTATCGTGTCATGTATCATCATGTGTGATGTCATGTTTCATGTGGTGTCATGTGGTGACATGTGGTGTCATGTGTCATGTATCGTCATGTGTCATGTATCGTCATGTGTCATGTGATGTCATGTGTCATCATATGTCATGTGTCATGTGTTGTCATGTATCATATAGTGTCATGTGTCATGTGATGTCATGTGTCATGTGTTGTCATGTGATGTCATGTGTCATGTGGTGTCATGTGTCATGTATCATCATGTGTCATGTGATGTCATGTGTCATGTGTTGTCATGTGATGTCATATGTCATGTGGTGTCATGTGATGTCATGTGTCATGTGGTGTCATGTGTCATCATGTATCATGTGATGTCATGTGTCATCACGTGTCATGTTTCATGTGGTGTCATGTGTCATGTGGTGTCATGTGTCATGTATCGTCATGTGTCATGTGATGTCATGTGTCATGTGTTGTCATGTGATGTCATGTGTCATGTGGTGTCATGTGTCGTCATGTGTTATGTGATGTCGTGTCATGTGGTGTCATGTGTTGTCATGTGATGTCATGTGTCATGTGTCATGTGGTGTCATGTGATGTCATGTGTCATGTGGTGTCATGTGTCATGTGATGTCATGTGTCATGTGATGTGTTGTCATGTGATGTCATGTGTCATGTGGTGTCATGTGTCATCATATGTCATGTGGTGTCATGTGCCATGTGGTGTCATGTGTCATCACGTGTCATGTGTCATGTGGTGTCATGTGTCATCATGTGTTGTCATGTGATGTCATGTGTCATGTGTTGTCATGTGATGTCATGTGTCATGTGGTGTCATGTATCATCATGTGTCATGTGTCATGTGTTGTCATGTCATGTCATGTGTCATGTGGTGTCATGTGTCATGTGATGTCATGTGTCATGTGTTGTCATGTGATGGCATGTGTCATGTGGTGTCATGTGTCATGTATCGTCATGTGTCATGTGATGTCATGTGATGTCATGTGTCATGTGGTGTCATGTATCGTCATGTGTGATGTCATGTGTCATGTGGTGTCATCATGTGTCATGTGTTGTCACATGGTGTCATGTGTCATCACGTCTTGTGTCACGTGGTGTCATGTGTTGTCATGTGATGTCATGTGTCATGTGGTGTCATGTATCGTCATGTGTCATGTGATGTCATGTGTCATGTGATGTCATGTGGTGTCATGTGTCATGTGTCATCTTGTGTCATGTGTCATCATGTGTCGTCATGTGTCATCATGTGGTGCCATGTGACGTCGTGGTGTCATGTGGTGTCATGTGTCATCATGTGTCATGTGGTGTCATGTGTCATCACATGTCATGTGGTGTCATGTGTCATCACGTGTCATGTGTCATGTGGTGTCATGTGTCATGTGATGTCATGTGTCATGTGTTGTCATGTGATGTCATGTGTCATGTGGTGTCATGTGTCATGTGGTGTCATGTATCATCATGTGTCATGTGTCATGTGTTGTCATGTCATGTCATGGGTCATGTGGTATCATGTGTCATGTGATGTCATGTGTCATGTGTTGTCATGTGATGGCATGTGTCATGTGGTGTCATGTGTCATCACATGTCATGTGGTGTCATGTGTCATGTATTGTCATGTGTCATGTGATGTCATGTGTCATGTGTTGTCATGTGATGTCATGTGTCATGTGGTGTCATGTATCGTCATGTGTGATGTGATGTGTCATGTGGTGTCATCATGTGTCATGTGTTGTCACATGGTGTCATGTGTCATCACGTCTTGTGTCACGTGGTGTCATGTGTTGTCATGTGATGTCATGTGTCATGTGGTGTCATGTATCGTCATGTGTCATGTGATGTCATGTGTCATGTGATGTCATGTGGTGTCATGTGTCATCATGTGTCATCATGTGTCATCTTGTGTCCTCATGTGTTGTCATGTGTCATCATGTGGTGCCATGTGACGTCATGTGGTGTCATGTGGTATCATGTTTCATCATGTGTCATGTGGTGTCATTTGTTATCACGTGTCATATGTCATGTGTCATGTGTTGTCATGTGGTGTCATATGTCATGTAGTGTCATGTGATGTCATGTGTCATCACGTGTCATGTTTCATGTGGTGTCATGTGTCATGTATCGTCATGTGTCATGCAATGTCATGTGTCATGTGGTATCATGTGTCATGTGGTGTCATGTGTCATCACATGTCATGTGGTGTCATGTGTCATCATGTGTCATGTGGTGTCATGTGTCATGTATCATCATGTGTCATGTGATGTCATGTGTCATGTGGTGTCATGTGTCATGTGGTGTCATGTATCATCATGTGTCATGTGTTGTCATGTCATGTCATGTGTCATGTGGTGTCATGTGTCATGTGATGTCATGCGTTGTCATGTGATGTCATGTGTCATGTGGTGTCATGTGTCATGTATCATGTGTTGTCATGTGATGGCATGTGTCATGTGTCATGTGATGTCATGTGTCATGTGATGACATGTGGTGTCATGTGTCATGTATCATCATGTGTCATGTGATGTCATGTGTCATGTGGTGTCATGTGTCATCATGTGTCATCTTGTGTCATGTGGTGTCATCATGTGTTGTCATGTGTCATCATGTTGTGCCATGTGACGTCATATGTTGACAGTCATGTGGTATCATGGTTCATCATGTGTCATCTGTTGTCATGTGGTTTCATTTGTTATCACGTGTCATGTGTCATGTGGTGTCATGTGTCATGTAGTGTCATGTGTCATGTCTCATGTGTTGTCATGTGATGTCATGTGTCATGTGGTGTCATGTATCATCATGTGTAATGTGATGTCATGTGTCATGTGTTGTCATGTGATGTCATGTGTCATGTGGTGTCATGTGATGTCATGTGTCATGTGTTGTCATGTGTTGTCATGTGTCATGTGTCATGTGTCATGTGGTGTCATGTGTCATGTGGTGTCATGTATCATCATGTGTCATGTATTGTCATGTCATGTCATGTGTCATGTGGTGTCATGTGTTGTCATGTGATGGCATGTGTCATGTGGTGTCATGTGTCATGTGATGTCATGTGTCATGTGGTGACATGTGGTGTCATGTGTCATGTATCATCATGTGTCATGTGATGTCATGTGTCATGTGGTGTCATGTGTCATGTGTTGTCATGTGATGTCATGTGTCATGTGGTGTCATGTGTCATGTGTCATGTGGTGTCATATGTCATGTGGTGTCATGTGTCATCATGTGTCATGTGGTATCATGTGTCATCACGTGTCATGTGTCATGTATCATCATGTGTCATGTGATGTCATGTGTCATGTGTTGTCATGTGATATCATGTGTCATGTGGTGTCATGTGTCATGTGGTGTCATGTATCATCATGTGTCATGTGTCATGTGTTGTCATGTCATGTCATGTGTCATGTGGTGTCATGTGATGTCATGTGTCATGTGGTGTCATGTGTCATGTGGTGTCATGTGTCATGTATCATCATGTGTCATGTGATGTCATGTGTCATGTGTTGTCATGTGATATCATGTGTCATGTGGTGTCATGTGTCATGTGTTGTCATGTGATGGCATGTGTCATGTGGTGTCATGTGATGTCATGTGTCATGTGGTGTCATGTGTCATGTGGTGTCATGTGGTGTCATGTGTCATGTATCGTCATGTGTCATGTGTTGTCATGTGATGGCATGTGTCATGTGGTGTCATGTGTCATGTGATGTCATGTGTCATGTGGTGACATGTGGTGTCATGTATCATCATGTGTCATGTGATGTCATGTGTCATGTGGTGTCATGTGTCATGTGTTGTCATGTGTCATGTGGTGTCATGTGTCATGAGGTGTCATGTGTCATGTATCGCCATGTGTCATGTGATGTCATGTGTCATGTGGTGTCATGTGTCATGTGGTGTCATGTGTCATGAATCGTCATGTGGTGTCATGTGTCATGTGTTGTCATGTGTCATGTGGTGTCATGTGTCATCACGTGTCATGTGGTGTCATGTGTCCTGTATTGTCATGTGTCATGTGATGTCATGTGTCATGTGTTGTCACGTGATGTCATGTGTCATGTGGTGTCATGTGTCATGTGGTGTCATGTGTCATGTATCGTCATGTGGTGTCATGTGATGTCATGTGTCATATGTTGTCATGTGATGTCATGTGTCATGTGGTGTCATGTGATGTCATGTGTCATGTGGTGTCATGTGTCATCATGTGTCATGTGTTGTCACATGGTGTCATGTGTCATCACATGTCTTGTGTCACGTGGTGTCATGTGTTGTCATTTGATGTCATGTGTCATGTGGTGTCATGTATCATCATGTGTCATGTGATGTCATGTGTCATGTGGTGTCATGTGTCATGTGGTGTCATGTGTCATCATGTGTCATCATGTGTCATCTTGTGTCATCATGTGTCGTCATGTGTTGTCATGTGTCATGTGGTGCCATGTGACGTCATGTGTTGTCAGTCATGTGGTGTCATGTGGTATCATGTTTCATTATGTGTCATGTGGTATCATTTGTTATCACGTGTCATGTGTCATGTGGTGTCATGTGTCATGTGTTGTCATGTGGTGTCATGTGTCATGTAGTGTCATGTGTTGTCATGTGATGTCATGTGTCATGTTTCATGTGGAGTCATGTGTCATGTGGTGTCATGTGTCATGTATCGTCATGTGTCATTTGATGTCATGTGTCATGTGTTGTCATGTGATGTCATGTGTCATGTGGTGTCATGTATCGTCATGTGTCATGTGGTGTCATGTGATGTCATGTGTTGTCATGTGTCATGTGTTGTCATGTGAGTCATGTGTCATGTGGTGTCATGTCATGTGTCATGTGTTGTCATGTGATGTCAAGTGTCATGTGATGTCATGTGGTGTCATGTGATGTCATGTGTCATGTGGTTTCATGTGTCATGAGGTGTCATGTGGTGTCATGTATCGTCATGTGTGATGTCATGTGTCATGTGGTGTCACGTGCCATGTGATGTCATGTGTCATGTGGTGTCATGTGTGTCATGTGTCATCACGTGTCATGTGTCATGTGATGTCATTTGTTATCACGTGTCATGTGTCATGTGTTGTCATGTGGTGTCATGTGTCATGTGGTGTCATGTGTCATGTATCGTCATGTGTCATGTGATGTCATGTGTTGTCATGTGATGTCATGTGTCATGTGGTGTCATGTGATGTCATGTGTCATGTGGTGTCATGTGTCATCATGTGTCATGTGATGTCATGTGTCATCACGTGTCATGTTTCATGTGGTGTCATGTGTCATGTGGTGTCATGTGTCATGCATCGTCATGTGTGATGTGATGTCATGAGTCATGTGTTGTCATGTGTAATGTGATGTCATGTGTCATGTGGTGTCATGTGTCATGTGTTGTCATGTGATGTCATGTGTCATGTGTCATGTGTTGTCATGTGATGTCATGTGTCATGTGGTGTCATGAGGTGTCATGTGGTGTCTTGTGTTATGTATCATCATGTGTGATGTCATGTTTCATGTGGTGTCATGTGGTGACATGTGGTGTCATTGGTCATGTATCGTCATGTGTCATGTATCGTCATGTGTCATGTGATGTCATGTGTCATCATATATCATGTGTCATGTGTTGTCATGTATCATATAGTGTCATGTGTCATGTGATGTCATGTGTCATGTGTTGTCATGTGATGTCATGTGTCATGTGGTGTCATGTGTCATGTATCATCATGTGTCATGTGATGTCATGTGTCATGTGTTGTCATGTGATATCATGTGTCATGTGGTGTCATGTGATGTCATGTGTCATGTGGTGTCATGTGTCATCATGTATCATGTGATGTCATGTGTCATCACGTGTCATGTTTCATGTGGTGTCATGTGTCATGTGGTGTCATGTGTCATGTATCGTCATGTGTCATGTGATGTCATGTGTCATGTGTTGTCATGTGATGTCTTGTGTCATGTGGTGTCATGTGTCATGTATCGTCATGTGTCATGTGATGTCATGTGTCATGTGGTGTCATGTGTCATGTGTTGTCATGTGATGTCATGTGTCATGTGTCATGTGTCATGTGGTGTCATGTGATGTCATGTGTCATGTGGTGTCATGTGTCATGAGGTGTCATGTGGTGTCATGTGTCATGTATCGTCATGTGTGATGTCATGTTTCATGTGGTGTCATGTGTCATGTATCGTCATGTGTCATGTGATGTCATGTGTCATGTGTTGTCATGTGTCATCACATGTCATGTGTCATGTGTTGTCATGTGTCATCACATGTCATGTGTCATGTGGTGTCATGTATCGTCATGTGTCATGTGATGTCATGTGTCATGTGTTGTCATGTGTCATCACATGTCATGTGTCATGTGGTGTCATGTGTCATCACGTGTCATGTGTCAGGTGCTGTCATGTGGTGTCATGTGTCATCCTGTGCTGCCATGTGTCATCATGTGGTGCCATGTGACGTCATGTGTCATGTGTCATGTGGTGTCATGTGTCATGTAGTGTCATGTGTCATGTGATGTCATGTGTTGTCATGTGATGTCATGTGTTGAAATGGTTGTCATGTGTCATGTGGTGTCATGTGTCATCATGTGTCATGTGGTGTCATGTGTCATCACATGTCATGTGGTGTCATGTGTCATCACGTGTCATGTGTCATGTGGTGTCATGTGTCATGTATCATCATGTGTCATGTGGTGTCATGTGTCATCATGTGTCATGTGATGTCATGTGTCATCACGTGTCATGTTTCATGTGGTGTCATGTGTCATGTGGTGTCATGTGTCATGTATCGTCATGTTTGATGTGATGTCATGTGTCATGTGGTGTCATGTGTCATGTGTTGTCATATGATGTCATGTGTCATGTGTCATGTGTCATGTGTTGTCATGTGATGTCATGTGTCATGTGGTGTCGTGTCATGAGGTGTCATGTGGTGTCATGTGTCATGTATCGTCATGTGTGATGTCATGTTTCATGTGGTGTCATGTGGTGACATGTGGTGTCATGTGTCATGTATCATCATGTGTCATGTATCGTCATGTGTGATGTCATGTGTCATCATATGTCATGTGTCATGTGTTGTCATGTATCATATAGTGTCATGTGTCATGTGATATTATGTGTCATGTGTTGTCATGTGTCATGTATCATCATGTGTCATGTGATGTCATGTGTGGTCATGTGATGTCATGTGTCATGTGGTGTCATGTGATGTCATGTGTCATGTGGTGTCATGTGTCATCATGTATCATGTGATGTCATGTGTCATCATGTGTCATGTTTCATGTGGTGTCATGTGTCATGTGGTGTCATGTGTCATGTATCGTCATGTGTCATGTGTCATGTGTTGTCATGTGATGTCATGTGTCATGTGGTGTCATGTGTCGTCATGTGTCATGTGATGTCATGTGTCATGTGGTGTCATGTGTCATGTGTTGTCATGTGATGTCATGTGTCATGTGTCATGTGTCATGTGGTGTCATGTGATGTCATGTGTCATGTGGTGTCATGTGTCATGAGGTGTCATGTGGTGTCATGTGTCATGTATCGTCATGTGTGATGTCATGTTTCATGTGGTGTCATGTGGTGACATGTGGTGTCATGTGTCATGTATCATCATGTGTCATGTGATGTCATATGTCATGTGTTGTCATGTGTCATCACATGTCATGTGTCATGTGTTGTCATGTGTCATCACATGTCATGTGTCATGTGGTGTCATGTATCGTCATGTGTCATGTGATGTCATCTGTCATGTGGTGTCATGTGTCATGTGGTGTCATGTGTCATGTGGTATCCTGTGTCATCACATGTCATGTGGTGTCATGTGTCATGTGGTGTCATGTGTCATGTATCATCATGTCATGTGATGTCATGTGTCATGTGTTGTCATGTGATGTCATGTGTCATGTGGTGTCATGTGTCATGTGTCATGTGTTGTCATGTCATGTCATGTGGTGTCATGTATCGTCATGTGTGATGTCATGTGTCATGTGGTGTCATCAAGTGTCATGTGTTGTCACATGGTGTCATGTGTCATCACGTCTTGTGTCACGTGGTGTCATGTGTTGTCATGTGATGTCATGTGTCATGTGGTGTCATGTATAGTCATGTGTCATGTGATGTCATGTGTCATGTGATGTGGTGTCATGTGTCATCATGTGTCATCATGTGTCATGTGTCATCATGTGTCATCATGTGTTGTCATGTGTCATCATGTGGTGCCATGTGACGTCATGTGGTGTCATGTGGTATCATGTTTCATCATGTGTCATGTGGTGTCATTTGTTATCACGTGTCATGTGTCATGTGTCATGTGGTGTCATGTGTCATGTGTTGTCATGTGGTGTCATGTGTCATGTAGTGTCATGTGTTGTCATGTGATGTCATGTGTCATCACGTGTCATGTTTCATGTGGTGTCATGTGTCATGTATCGTCATGTGTTATGTGATGTCATGTGTCATGAGTTGTCATGTGATGTCATGTGTCATGTGGTGTCATGTATCGTTATGTGTCATGTGATGTCATGTGTCATGTGTTGTCATGTGATGTCATGTGTCATGTGGTGTCATGTGATGTCATGTGTCATGTGTTGTCATGTGGTGTCATGTGGTGTCATGTGGTGTCATGTGTCATGTGTTGTCATGTGTCATATGTGTCATGTGTTGTCATGTGTCATGTGGTGTCATGTGTCATGTATCATGTATTGTCATGTGATGTCATATGTCATGTGGTGTCATGTGTCATCATGTGTCATGTGATGTCATGTGTCATCACGTGTCATGTTTCATGTGGTGTCATGTGTCATGTGGTGTCATGTGTCATGTATCGTCATGTGTCATGTGATGTCATTTGTCATGTGTTGTCATGTGTAATGTGATGTCATGTGTCATGTGGTGTCATGTGTCATGTGTTGTCATGTGATGTCATGTGTCATGTGTCATGTGTCATGTGGTGTCGTGTCATGAGGTGTCATGTGGTGTCATGTGTCATGTATCGTCATGTGTGATGTCATGTTTCATGTGGTGTCATGTGGTGACATGTGGTGTCATGTGTCATGTATCGTCATGTGTCATGTATCGTCATGTGTCATGTGATGTCATGTGTCATCATATGTCATGTGTCATGTGTTGTCATGTATCATATAGTGTCATGTGTCATGTGATGTCATATGTCATGTGTTGTCATGTGATGTCATGTGTCATGTGGTGTCATGTGTCATGTATCATCATGTGTCATGTGATGTCATGTGTCATGTGTTGTCATGTGATGTCATGTGTCATGTGGTGTCATGTGATGTCATGTGTCATGTGGTGTCATGTGTCATCATGTATCATGTGATGTCATGTGTCATCACGTGTCATGTTTCATGTGGTGTCATGTGTCATGTGGTGTCATGTGTCATGTATCATCATGTGTCATGTGATGTCATGTGTCATGTGTTGTCATGTGATGTAATGTGTCATGTGGTGTCATGTGTCATGTGTTGTCTTGTGATGTCATGTGTCATGTGTCATGTGTCATGTGGTGTCATGTGATGTCATGTGTCATGTGGTGTCATGTGTCATGAGGTGTCATGTGGTGTCATGTGTCATGTATCGTCATGTGTGATGTCATGTTTCATGTGGTGTCATGTGGTAACATGTGGTGTCATGTGTCATGTGGTGTCATGTGTCATGTGTTGTCATGTGATGTCATGTGTCATGTGTCATGTGTCATGTGGTGTCATGTGTCATGAGGTGTCATGTGGTGTCATGTGTCATGTATCATCATGTGTGATGTCATGTTTCATGTGGTGTCATGACACATGACATCACATGACATGTGTCATGTGATGTCATATGTCATGTGGTGTCATGTGTCATGTGGTGTCATGTGTCATGAATCGTCATGTGGTGTCATGTGTCATGTGTTGTCATGTGTCATGTGATGTCATGTGTCATGTGGTGTCATGTGTCATCACGTGTCATGTGGTGTCATGTGTCCTGTATTGTCATGTGTCATGTGATGTCATGTGTCATGTGTTGTCACGTGATGTCATGTGTCATGTGGTGTCATGTGTCATGTGGTGTCATGTGTCATATATCGTCATGTGGTGTCATGTGATGTCATGTGTCATATGTTGTCATGTGATGTCATGTGTCATGCGGTGTCATGTGATGTCATGTGTCATGTGGTGTCATGTGTCATCATGTGTCATGTGTTGTCACATGGTGTCATGTGTCATCACATGTCTTGTGTCACGTGGTGTCATGTGTCATGTGTTGTCATTTGATGTCATGTGTCATGTGGTGTCATGTATCATCATGTGTCATGTGATGTCATGTGGTGTCATGTGTCATGTGGTGTCATGTGTCATCATGTGTCATCATGTGTCATCTTGTGTCATGTGTCATCATGTGTCATCATGTGTTGTCATGTGTCATGTGGTGCCATGTGACGTCATGTGTTGTCAGTCATGTGGTGTCATGTGGTATCATGGTTCATCATGTGTCATGTGGTGTCATTTGTTATCATGTGTCATGTGTCATGTGGTGTCATGAGTCATGTGTTGTCATGTGTCATGTAGTGTTATGTGTTGTCATGTGATGTCATGTGTCATGTTTCATGTGGAGTCATGTGTCATGTGGTGTCATGTGTCATGTATCGTCATGTGTCATGTGATGTCATGTGGTGTCATGTATCGTCATGTGTCATGTGGTGTCATGTGATGTCATGTGTTGTCATGTGTCATGTGTTGTCATGTGAGTCATGTGTCATGTGGTGTCATGTCATGTGTCATGTGTTGTCATGTGATGTCAAGTGTCATGTGATGTCATGTGGTGTCATGTGATGTCATGTGTCATGTGGTTTCATGTGTCATGAGGTGTCATGTGGTGTCATGTATCATCATGTGTGATATCATGTGTCATGTGGTGTCACGTGCCATGTGATGTCATGTGTCATGTGTTGTCATGTGTCATCACATGTCATGTGTCATGTGGTGTCATGTGTGTCATGTGTCATCACATGTCATGTGTCATGTGATGTCATTTGTTATCACGTGTCATGTGTCATGTGTCATGTGTTGTCATGTGGTGTCATGTGTCATGTGGTGTCATGTGTCATGTATCGTCATGTGTCATGTGTTGTCATGTGATGTCATGTGTCATGTGGTGTCATGTGATGTCATGTGTCATGTGGTGTCATGTGTCATCATGTGTCATGTGATGTCATGTGTCATCACGTGTCATGTTTCATGTGGTGTCATGTGTCATGTGTCATGTATCGTCATGTGTGATGTGATGTCATGTGTCATGTGTTGTCATGTGTAATGTGATGTCATGTGTCATGTGGTGTCATGTGTCATGTGTTGTCATGTGATGTCATGTGTCATGTGTCATGTGTTGTCATGAGGTGTCATGTGTTATGTATCGTCATGTGTGATGTCATGTTTCATGTGGTGTCATGTAGTGACATGTGGTGTCATTGGTCATGTATCGTCATGTGTCATGTATCGTCATGTGTCATGTGATGTCATGTGTCATCATATGTCATGTGTCATGTGTTGTCATGTATCATATAGTGTCATGTGTCATGTGATGTCATGTGTCATGTGATGTCATGTGTCATGTGTTGTCATGTGATGTCATGTGTCATGTGGTGTCATGTGTCATGTATCATCATGTGTCATGTGATGTCATGTGTCATGTGTTGTCATGTGATATCATGTGTCATGTGGTGTCATGTGTCATGTGGTGTCATGTGTCATCATGTATCATGTGATGTCATGTGTCATCATGTGTCATGTTTCATGTGGTGTCATGTGTCATGTGGTGTCATGTGTCATGTATCGTCATGTGTCATATGTCATGTGTTGTCATGTGATGTCTTGTGTCATGTGGTGTCATGTGTCATGTGATGTCATGTGTCATGTGGTGTCATGTGTCATGTGTTGTCATGTGATGTCATGTGTCATGTGTCATGTGTCATGTGTCATGTGGTGTCATGTGATGTCATGTGTCATGTGGTGTCATGTGTCATGAGGTGTCATGTGGTATCATGTGTCATGTATCGTCATGTGTGATGTCATGTTTCATGTGGTGTCATGTGTCATGTATCGTCATGTGTCATGTGATGTCATGTGTCATGTGTTGTCATGTGTCATCACATGTCGTGTCATGTGTTGTCATGTGTCATCACATGTCATGTGTCATGTGGTGTCATGTATCGTCATGTGTCATGTGATGTCATGTGTCATGTGTTGTCATGTGTCATCACATGTCATGTGTCATGTGGTGTCATGTGTCATCACGTGTCATGTGTCAGGTGCTGTCATGTGGTGTCATGTGTCATCCTGTGCTGCCATGTGTCATCATGTGGTGCCATGTGACGTCATGTGTCATGTGGTGTCATGTGTCATGTGGTGTCATGTGTCATGTGTCATGTAGTGTCATGTGTCATGTGATGTCATGTGTTGTCATGTGATGTCATGTGTTGAAATGGTTGTCATGTGTCATGTGGTGTCATGTGTCATCATGTGTCATGTGGTGTCATGTGTCATCACATGTCATGTGGTGTCATGTGTCATCATGTGTCATGTGTCATGTGGTGTCATGTGTCATGTATCATCATGTGTCATGTGGTGTCATGTGTCATCATGTGTCATGTGATGTCATGTGTCATCACGTGTCATGTTTCATGTGGTGTCATGTGTCATGTGGTGTCATGTGTCATGTATCGTCATGTGTGATGTGATGTCATGTGTCATGTGTTGTCATGTGTAATGTGATGTCATGTGTCATGTGGTGTCATGTGTCATGTGTTGTCATGTGATGTCATGTGTCATGTGTCATGTGTTGTCATGTGATGTCATGTGTCATGTGGTGTCATGTCATGAGGTGTCATGTGGTGTCATGTATCGTCATGTGTGATGTCATGTTTCATGTGGTGTCATATGGTGACATGTGGTGTCATGTGTCATGTATCGTCATGTGTCATGTATCGTCATGTGTCATGTGATGTCATGTGTCATCATATGTCATGTGTCATGTGTTGTCATGTATCATATAGTGTCATGTGTCATGTGATGTCATGTGTCATGTGTTGTCATGTGATGTCATGTGTCATGTGGTGTCATGTGTCATGTATCATCATGTGTCATGTGATGTCATGTGTCATGTGTTGTCATGTGATGCCATGTGTCATGTGGTGTCATGTGATGTCATGTGTCATGTGGTGTCATGTGTCATCATGTATCATGTGATGTCATGTGTTATCACGTGTCATGTTTCATGTGGTGTCATGTGTCATGTGGTGTCATGTGTCATGTATCGTCATGTGTCATGTGATGTCATGTGTCATGTGTTGTCATGTGATGTCATGTGTCATGTGGTGTCATGTGTCGTCATGTGTCATGTGATGTCATGTGTCATGTGGTGTCATGTGTCATGTGTTGTCATGTGATGTCATGTGTCATGTGTCATGTGTCATGTGGTGTCATGTGATGTCATGTGTCATGTGGTGTCATGTGTCATGAGGTGTCATGTGGTGTCATGTGTCATGTATCGTCATGTGTGATGTCATGTTTCATGTGGTGTCATGTGGTGACATGTGGTGTCATGTGTCATGTATCATCATGTGTCATGTGATGTCATGTGTCATGTTTTGTCATGTGTCATGTGTTGTCATGTGTCATCACATGTCATGTGTCATGTGGTGTCATGTATCGTCATGTGTCATGTGATGTCATGTGTCATGTGTTGTCATGTGTCATCACATGTCATGTGTCATGTGGTGTCATGTGTCATCACGTGTCATGTGTCATGTGCTGTCATGTGGTGTCATGTGTCATCCTGTGTTGCCATGTGTCATCATGTGGTGCCATGTGACGTCATGTGTCATGTGTCATGTGGTGTCATGTGTCATGTGATGCCATGTGTCATGTAGTGTCATGTGTCATGTGATGCCATGTGTTGTCATGTGATGTCATGTGTCATGTGGTGTCATGTGTCATGTGGTGTCATGTGTCATCATGTGTCATGTGATGTCATGTGTCATCACATGTCATGTGGTGTCATGTGTCATCACGTGTCATGTGTCATGTGGTGTCATGTGTCATGTATCATCATGTGTCATGTGATGTCATGTGTCATGTGTTGTCATGTGGTGTCATGTGTCATGTGTTGTCATGTGATGTCATGTGTCATGTGTCATGTGTTGTCATGTGATGTCATGTGTCATGTGGTGTCGTGTCATGAGGTGTCATGTGGTGTCATGTGTCATGTATCGTCATGTGTGATGTCATGTTTCATGTGGTGTCATGTTGTGACATGTGGTGTCATGTGTCATGTATCGTCATGTGTCATGTATCGTCATGTGTCATGTGATGTCATGTGTCATCATATGTCATGTGTCATGTGTTGTCATGTATCATATAGTGTCATGTGTCATGTGATGTCATGTGTCATGTGTTGTCATGTGATGTCTTGTGTCATGTGGTGTCATGTGTCATGTAATGTCATGTGTCATGTGTTGTCATGTGATGTCATGTGTCATGTGGTGTCATGTGATGTCATGTGTCATGTGGTGTCAGGTGTCATCATGTATCATGTGATGTCATGTGTTATCACGTGTCATGTTTCATGTGGTGTCATGTGTCATGTGGTGTCATGTGTCATGTATCGTCATGTGTCATGTGATGTCATGTGTCATGTGTTGTCATGTGATGTCATGTGTCATGTGGTGTCATGTGTCGTCATGATTCATGTGATGTCATGTGTCATGTGGTGTCATGTGTCATGTGTTGTCATGTGATGTCATGTGTCATGTGTCATGTGTCATGTGGTGTCATGTGATGTCATGTGTCATGTGGTGTCATGTGTCATGAGGTGTCATGTGGTGTCATGTGTCATGTATCGTCATGTGTGATGTCATGTTTCATGTGGTGTCATGTGGTGACATGTGGTGTCATGTGTCATGTATCATCATGTGTCATGTGATGTCATGTGTCATGTTTTGTCATGTGTCATGTGTTGTCATGTGTCATCACATGTCATGTGTCATGTGGTGTCATGTATCGTCATGTGTCATGTGATGTCATGTGTCATGTGTTGTCATGTGTCATCACATGTCATGTGTCATGTGGTGTCATGTGTCATCATGTGTCATGTGCTGTCATGTGGTGTCGTGTCATCCTGTGTTGCCATGTGTCATCATGTGGTGCCATGTGACGTCATGTGTCATGTGTCATGTGGTGTCATGTGTCATGTGATGTCATGTGTCATGTAGTGTCATGTGTCATGTGATGCCATGTGTTGTCATGTGTCATGTGGTGTCATGTGTCATGTGGTGTCATGTGTCATCATGTGTCATGTGGTGTCATGTGTCATCACATGTCATGTGGTGTCATGTGTCATCACGTGTCATGTGTCATGTGGTGTCATGTGTCATGTATCATCATGTGTCATGTGATGTCATGTGTCATGTGTTGTCATGTGATGTCATGTGTCATGTGGTGTCATGTGTCATGTGGTGTCATGTATCATCATGTGTCATGTGTCATGTGTTGTCATGTCATGTCATGTGTGATGTGGTGTCATGTGTCATGTGATGTCATGTGTCATGTGGTGTTATGTGTCATCACATGTCATGTGGTGTCATGTGTCATGTATCGTCATGTGTCATGTGATGTCACGTGTCATGTGTTGTCATGTGATGTCATGTGTCATGTGGTGTCATGTATCGTCATGTGTGATGTCATGTGTCATGTGGTGTCATCATGTGTCATGTGTTGTCACATGGTGTCATGTGTCATCACGTCTTGTGTCACGTGGTGTCATGTGTTGTCATGTGATGTCATGTGTCATGTGGTGTCATGTATCGTCATGTGTCATGTGATGTCATGTGTCATGTGATGTCATGTGGTGTCATGTGTCATCATGTGTCATCTTGTGTCATGTGTCATCATGTGTCGTCATGTGGTGCCATGTGACGTCATGTGGTGTCATGTGGTATCATGTTTCATCATGTGTCATGTGGTGTCATGTGTCATCATGTGTCATGTGGTGTCATGTGTCATCACATGTCATGTGGTGTCATGTGTCATCACGTGTCATGTGTCATGTGGTGTCATGTGTCATGTATCATGTGTCATGTGTTGTCATGTGATGTCATGTGTCATGTGGTGTCATATGTCATGTGGTGTCATGTATCATCATGTGTCATGTGTTGTCATGTCATGTCATGTGATGTCATGTGTCATGTGTTGTCATGTGATGGCATGTGTCATGTGGTGTCATGTGTCATCACATGTCATGTGGTGTCATGTGTCATATATTGTCATGTGTCATGTGTCATGTGTTGTCATGTGATGTCATGTGTCATGTGGTGTCATGTATCGTCATGTGTGATGTCATGTGTCATGTGGTGTCATCATGTGTCATGTGTTGTCACATGGTGTCATGTGTCATCACGTCTTGTGTCACGTGGTGTCATGTGTTGTCATGTGATGTCATGTGTCATGTGATGTCATGTGTCATGTGGTGTCATGTGTCATGTGGTGTCATGTGATGTCATGTGTCATGTGATGTCATGTGGTGTCATGTGTCATCATGTGTCATCATGTGTCATCTTGTGTCATGTGTCATCATGTGTCGTCATGTGTTGTCATGTGTCATCATGTGGTGCCATGTGACGTCATGTGGTGTCATGTGGTATCATGTTTCATCATGTGTCATGTGGTGTCATTTGTTATCACGTGTCATGTGTCATGTGGTGTCATGTGTCATGTGTTGTCATGTGGTGTCATATGTCATGTAGTGTCATGTGATGTCATGTGTCATCACGTGTCATGTTTCATGTGGTGTCATGTGTCATGTATCGTCATGTGTCATGCGATGTCATGTGTCATGTGGTATCATGTGGTATGTGGTGTCATGTGTCATTATGTGTCATGTGGTGTCATGTGTCATCACATGTCATGTGGTGTCATGTGTCATCATGTGTCATGTGGTGTCATGTGTCATGTATCATCATGTGTCATGTGATGTCATGTGTCATGTGCTGTCATGTGATGTCATGTGGTGTCATGTGTCATGTGGTGTCATGTATCATCATGTGTCATGTGTCATGTGTTGTCATCTCATGTCATGTGTCATGTGGTGTCATGTGTCATGTGATGTCATGTGTTGTCATGTGATGGCATGTGTCATGTGGTGTCATGTGATGTCATGTGTCATGTGGTATCATGTGTCATGTGGTGTCATGTGGTGTCATGTGTCATGTATCGTCATGTGTCATGTGTTGTCATGTGATGGCATGTGTCATGTGTCATGTGATGTCATGTGGTGTCATGTGGTATCATGTTTCATCATGTGTCATGTGGTGTCATTTGTTATCACGTGTCATGTGTCATGTGGTGTCATGTGTCATGTGTTGTCATGTGGTGTCATGTGTCATGTAGTGTCATGTGTTGTCATGTGATGTCATGTGTCATCACGTGTCATGTTTCATGTGGTGTCATGTGTCATGTATCGTCATGTGTTATGTGATGTCATGTGTCATGAGTTGTCATGTGATGTCATGTGTCATGTGGTGTCATGTATCGTTATGTGTCATGTGATGTCATGTGTCATGTGTTGTCATGTGATGTCATGTGTCATGTGGTGTCATGTGATGTCATGTGTCATGTGGTGTCATGTGTTGTCATGTGTCATATGTGTCATGTGTTGTCATGTGTCATGTGGTGTCATGTGTCATGTATCATGTGTTGTCATGTGATGTCATGTGTCATGTGGTGTCATGTGTCATCATGTGTCATCTTGTGTCATGTGTCATCATGTGTCGTCATGTGTTGTCATGTGTCATCATGTGGTGCCATGTGACGTCATGTGGTGTCATGTGTCATGTATCGTCATGTGTCATGTGATGTCATGTGTCATGTGTTGTCATGTGATGTAATGTGTCATGTGGTGTCATGTGTCATGTATCGTCATGTGTCATGTGATGTCATGTGTCATGTGGTGTCATGTGTCATGTGTTGTCATGTGATGTCATGTGTCATGTGTCATGTGTCATGTGGTGTCATGTGATGTCATGTGTCATGTGATGTCATGTGTCATGTGGTGTCATGTGTCATGAGGTGTCATGTGGTGTCATGTGTCATGTATCGTCATGTGTGATGTCATGTTTCATGTGGTGTCATGTGGTAACATGTGGTGTCATGTGTCATGTATCGTCATGTGTCATGTGATGTCATGTGTCATGTGTTGTCATGTGTCATCACATGTCATGTGTCATGTGTTGTCATGTGTCATCACATGTCATGTGTCATGTGGTGTCATATATCGTCATGTGTCATGTGATGTCATGTGTTATGTGTTGTCATGTGTCATCACATGTCATGTGTCATGTGGTGTCATGTGTCATCACGTGTCATGTGTCAGGTGCTGTCATGTGGTGTCATGTGTCATCCTGTGCTGCCATGTGTCATCATGTGGTGCCATGTGACGTCATGTGTCATGTGTCATGTGGTGTCATGTGTCATGTGGTGTCATGTGTCATGTGTCATGTAGTGTCATGTGTCATGTGATGTCATGTGTTGTCATGTGATGTCATGTGTTGAAATGGTTGTCATGTGTCATGTGGTGTCATGTGTCATCATGTGTCATGTGGTGTCATGTGTCATCACATGTCATGTGGTGTCATGTGTCATCACGTGTCATGTGTCATGTGGTGCCATGTGTCATGTGTTGTCATGTGATGTCATGTGTCATGTGGTGTCATGTGTCATGTGGTGTCATGTATCATCATGTGTCATGTGTCATGTGTTGTCATGTCATGTCATGTGTCATGTGGTGTCATGTGTCATGTGATGTCATGTGTCATCATGTGATGGTATGTGTCATGTGGTGTCATGTGATGTCATGTGTCATGTGGTGTCATGTGTCATGTGTTGTCATGTGATGTCATGTGTCATGTGGTGTCATGTATTGTCATGTGTCATGTTGTGTCATGTGATGTCATGTGTCATGTGTTGTCATGTGGTGTCATGTGGTGTCATGTGTCATGTGTTGTCATGTGAGTCATGTGTCATGTGGTGTCGTGTCATGAGGTGTCATGTGTCATGTATCGTCATGTGTGATGTCATGTTTCATGTGGTGTCATGTGTCATGTATCGTCATGTGTCATGTGATGTCATGTGTCATGTGTTGTCATGTGTCATCATATGTCATGTGTCATGTGTTGTCATGTATCATATAGTGTCATATGTCATGTGATGTCACGTGTCATGTGTTGTCATGTGATGTCATGTGTCATGTGGTGTCATGTGTCATGTATCATCATGTGTCATGTGATGTCATGTGTCATGTGTTGTCATGTGATGTCATGTGTCATGTGGTGTCATGTGATGTCATGTGTCATGATGTGTCATGTGGTGTCATGTGTCATCATGTATCATGTGATGTCATGTGTCATCATGTGTCATGTTTCATGTGGTGTCATGTGTCATGTGGTGTCATGTGTCATGTGGTGTCATGTGTCATGTATTGTCATGTGTCATGTGATGTCATGTGTCATGTGTTGTCATGTGATGTCATGTGTCATGTGGTGTCATGTGTCATGTATCGTCATGTGTCATGTGATGTCATGTGTCATGTGGTGTCATGTGTCATGTGATGTCATGTGTCATGTGTCATGTGGTGTCATGTGATGTCATGTGTCATGTGGTGTCATGTATCATGAGGTGTCATGTGGTGTCATATGTGATGTCATGTTTCATGTGGTGTCATGTGGTGACGTGGTGTCATGTGTCATGTATCATCATGTGTCATGTGATGTCATGTGTCATGTGTTGTCATGTGTCATCACATGTCATGTGTCATGTGTTGTCATGTGTCATCACATGTCATGTGTCATGTGGTGTCATGTATCGTCATGTGTCATGTGATGTCATGTGTCATGTGTTGTCATGTGTCATCACATGTCATGTGTCATGTGGTGTCATGTGTCATCACGTGTCATGTGTCAGGTGCTGTCATGTGGTGTCATGTGTCATCCTGTGCTGCCATGTGTCATCATGTGGTGCCATGTGACGTCATGTGTCATGTGTCATGTGGTGTCATGTGTCATGTAGTGTCATGTGTCATGTGATGTCATGTGTTGTCATGTGATGTCATGTGTTGAAATGGTTGTCATGTGTCATGTGGTGTCATGTGTCATCATGTGTCATGTGGTGTCATGTGTCATCACATGTCATGTGGTGTCATGTGTCATCACGTGTCATGTGTCATGTGGTGTCATGTGTCATGTATCATCATGTGTCATGTGGTGTCATGTGTCATCATGTGTCATGTGATGTCATGTGTCATCACGTGTCATGTTTCATGTGGTGTCATGTGTCATGTGGTGTCATGTGTCATGTATCGTCATGTGTGATGTGATGTCATGTGTCATGTGTTGTCATGTGTAATGTGATGTCATGTGTCATGTGGTGTCATGTGTCATGTGTTGTCATATGATGTCATGTGTCATGTGTCATGTGTCATGTGTTGTCATGTGATGTCATGTGTCATGTGGTGTCGTGTCATGAGGTGTCATGTGGTGTCATGTGTCATGTATCGTCATGTGTGATGTCATGTTTCATGTGGTGTCATGTGGTGACATGTGGTGTCATGTGTCATGTATCATCATGTGTCATGTATCGTCATGTGTGATGTCATGTGTCATCATATGTCATGTGTCATGTGTTGTCATGTATCATATAGTGTCATGTGTCATGTGATGTTATGTGTCATGTGTTGTCATGTGTCATGTATCATCATGTGTCATGTGATGTCATGTGTGGTCATGTGATGTCATGTGTCATGTGGTGTCATGTGATGTCATGTGTCATGTGGTGTCATGTGTCATCATGTATCATGTGATGTCATGTGTCATCACGTGTCATGTTTCATGTGGTGTCATGTGTCATGTGGTGTCATGTGTCATGTATCGTCATGTGTCATGTGTCATGTGTTGTCATGTGATGTCATGTGTCATGTGGTGTCATGTGTCGTCATGTGTCATGTGATGTCATGTGTCATGTGGTGTCATGTGTCATGTGTTGTCATGTGATGTCATGTGTCATGTGTCATGTGTCATGTGGTGTCATGTGATGTCATGTGTCATGTGGTGTCATGTGTCATGAGGTGTCATGTGGTGTCATGTGTCATGTATCGTCATGTGTGATGTCATGTTTCATGTGGTGTCATGTGGTGACATGTGGTGTCATGTGTCATGTATCATCATGTGTCATGTGATGTCATATGTCATGTGTTGTCATGTGTCATCACATGTCATGTGTCATGTGTTGTCATGTGTCATCACATGTCATGTGTCATGTGGTGTCATGTATCGTCATGTGTCATGTGATGTCATCTGTCATGTGGTGTCATGTGTCATGTGGTGTCATGTGTCATGTGGTATCCTGTGTCATCACATGTCATGTGGTGTCATGTGTCATGTGGTGTCATGTGTCATGTATCATCATGTCATGTGATGTCATGTGTCATGTGTTGTCATGTGATGTCATGTGTCATGTGGTGTCATGTGTCATGTGTCATGTGTTGTCATTTGTTATCACGTGTCATGTGTCATGTGGTGTCATGTGTCATGTGTTGTCATGTGGTGTCATGTGTCATGTAGTGTCATGTGTTGTCATGTGATGTCATGTGTCATCACGTGTCATGTTTCATGTGGTGTCATGTGTCATGTATCGTCATGTGTTATGTGATGTCATGTGTCATGAGTTGTCATGTGATGTCATGTGTCATGTGGTGTCATGTATCGTTATGTGTCATGTGATGTCATGTATCATGTGTTGTCATGTGATGTCATGTGTCATGTGGTGTCATGTGATGTCATGTGTCATGTGTTGTCATGTGGTGTCATGTGGTGTCATGTGGTGTCATGTGTCATGTGTTGTCATGTGTCATATGTGTCATGTGTTGTCATGTGTCATGTGGTGTCATGTGTCATGTATCATGTATTGTCATGTGATGTCATATGTCATGTGGTGTCATGTGTCATCATGTGTCATGTGATGTCATGTGTCATCACGTGTCATGTTTCATGTGGTGTCATGTGTCATGTGGTGTCATGTGTCATGTATCGTCATGTGTCATGTGATGTCATTTGTCATGTGTTGTCATGTGTAATGTGATGTCATGTGTCATGTGGTGTCATGTGTCATGTGTTGTCATGTGATGTCATGTGTCATGTGTCATGTGTCATGTGGTGTCGTGTCATGAGGTGTCATGTGGTGTCATGTGTCATGTATCGTCATGTGTGATGTCATGTTTCATGTGGTGTCATGTGGTGACATGTGGTGTCATGTGTCATGTATCGTCATGTGTCATGTATCGTCATGTGTCATGTGATGTCATGTGTCATCATATGTCATGTGTCATGTGTTGTCATGTATCATATAGTGTCATGTGTCATGTGGTGTCATGTGTCATGTGTTGTCATGTGATGTCATGTGTCATGTGTCATGTGTCATGTGGTGTCATGTGTCATGAGGTGTCATGTGGTGTCATGTGTCATGTATCATCATGTGTGATGTCATGTTTCATGTGGTGTCATGTGGTAACATGTGGTGTCATGTGTCATGTATCGTCATGTGTCATGTGATGTCATGTGTCATGTGTTGTCATGTGTCATCACATGTCATGTGTCATGTGTTGTCATATGTCATCACATGTCATGTGTCATGTGGTGTCATGTATCGTCATGTTACATGTGATGTCATGTGTCATGTGTTGTCATGTGTCATCACATGTCATGTGTCATGTGGTGTCATGTGTCATCACGTGTCATGTGTCAGGTGCTGTCATGTGGTGTCATGTGTCATCCTGTGCTGCCATGTGTCATCATGTGGTGCCATGTGACGTCATGTGTCATGTGTCATGTGGTGTCATGTGTCATGTGGTGTCATGTGCCATGTGTCATGTAGTGTCATGTGTCATGTGATGTCATGTGTTGTCATGTGATGTCATGTGTTGAAATGGTTGTCATGTGTCATGTGGTGTCATGTGTCATCATGTGTCATGTGGTGTCATGTGTCATCACATGTCATGTGGTGTCATGTGTCATCACATGTCATGTGGTGTCATGTGTCATGTGTTGTCATGTGATGTCATGTGTCATGTGGTGTCATGTGTCATGTGTTGTCATGTCATGTCATGTGTCATGTGGTGTCATGTGTCATGTGATGTCATGTGTCATGTGGTGTCATGTGATGTCATGTGTCATGTGGTGTCATGTGTCATCATGTGTCATGTGATATCATGTGTCATCACGTGTCATGTGTCATGTGGTGTCATGTGTCATGTGGTGTCATGTGTCATGTATCGTCATGTGTGATGTGATGTCATGTGTCATGTGTTGTCATGTGTAATGTGATGTCATGTGTCATGTGGTGTCATGTGTCATGTGTTGTCATGTGATGTCATGTGTCATGTGTCATGTGTTGTCATGTGATGTCATGTGCCATGTGGTGTCGTGTCATGAGGTGTCATGTGGTGTCATGTGTTATGTATCGTCATGTGTGATGTCATGTTTCATGTGGTGTCATGTGGTGACATGTGGTGTCATGTGTCATGTATCGTCATGTGTCATGTATCGTCATGTGTCATGTGATGTCATGTGTCATCATATGTCATGTGTTGTCATGTATCATATAGTGTCATGTGTCATGTGATGTCATGTGTTGTCATGGGATGTCATGTGTCATGTGGTGTCATGTGTCATCATGTATCATGTGATGTCATGTGTCATCACGTGTCATGTTTCATGTGGTGTCATGTGTCATGTGGTGTCATGTGTCATGTGGTGTCATGTGTCATGTATCGTCATGTGTCATGTGATGTCATGTGTTGTCATGTGATGTCTTGTGTCATGTGGTGTCATGTGATGTCATGTGTCATGTGGTGTCATGTGTTGTCATGTGATGTCATGTGTCATGTGTCATGTGGTGTCATGTGATGTCATGTGTCATGTGGTGTCATGAGGTGTCATGTGGTGTCATGTGTCATCATGTGTGATGTCATGTTTCATGTGGTGACATGTGGTGTCATATGTCATGTATCGTCATGTGTCATGTGATGTCATGTGTCATGTGTTGTCATGTGTCATCACATGTCATGTGTCATGTGTTGTCATGTGTCATCACATGTCATGTGTCATGTGGTGTCATGTATCGTCATGTGTCATGTGATGTCATGTGTTGTCATGTGTCATCACATGTCATGTGTCATGTGGTGTCATGTGTCATCACGTGTCATGTGTCATGTGGTGTCATGTGGTGTCATGTGTCATCCTGTGCTGCCATGTGTCATCATGTGGTGCCATGTGACATCATGTGTCATGTGTCATGTGGTGTCATGTGTCATGTGGTGTCATGTGTCATGTAGTGTCATGTGTCATGTGATGTCATGTGTTGTCATGTGATGTCATGTGTTGAAATGGTTGTCATGTGTCATGTGGTGTCATGTGTCATCATGTGTCATGTGGTGTCATGTGTCATCACATGTCATGTGGTGTCATGTGTCATCACGTGTCATGTGTCATGTGGTGTTATGTGTCATGTATCATCATGTGTCATGTGGTGTCATGTGTCATCATGTGTCATGTGATGTCATATGTCATCACGTGTCATGTTTCATGTGGTGTCATGTGTCATCTGGTGTCATGTGTCATGTATCGTCATGTGTGATGTGATGTCATGTGTCATGTGTTGTCATGTGTAATGTGATGTCATGTGTCATGTGGTGTCATGTGTCATGTGTTGTCATGTGATGTCATGTGTCATGTGTCATGTGTTGTCATGTGATGTCATGTGTCATGTGATGTCATGTGTCATGTGGTGTCGTGTCATGAGTTGTCATGTGGTGTCGTGTCATGTATCATCATGTGTGATGTCATGTTTCATGTGGTGTCATGTGGTGACATGTGGTGTCATGTGTCATGTATCGTCATGTGTCATGTATCGTCATGTGTCATGTGATGTCATGTGTCATCATATGTCATGTGTCATGTGTTGTCATGTATCATATAGTGTCATGTGTCATGTGATGTCATGTGTCATGTGTTGTCATGTGATGTCATGTGTCATGTGGTGTCATGTGTCATGTATCATCATGTGTCATGTGATGTCATGTGTCATGTGTTGTCATGTGATGTCATATGTCATGTGGTGTCATGTGATGTCATGTGTCATGTGGTGTCATGTGTCATCATGTATCATGTGATGTCATGTGTCATCACGTGTCATGTTTCATGTGGTGTCATGTGTCATGTGGTGTCATGTGTCATGTATCGTCATGTGTCATGTGATGTCATGTGTCATGTGTTGTCATGTGATGTCATGTGTCATGTGGTGTCATGTGTCGTCATGTGTTATGTGATGTCGTGTCATGTGGTGTCATGTGTTGTCATGTGATGTCATGTGTCATGTGTCATGTGGTGTCATGTGATGTCATGTGTCATGTGGTGTCATGTGTCATGTGATGTCATGTGTCATGTGATGTGTTGTCATGTGATGTCATGTGTCATGTGGTGTCATGTGTCATCATATGTCATGTGGTGTCATGTGCCATGTGGTGTCATGTGTCATCACGTGTCATGTGTCATGTGGTGTCATGTGTCATCATGTGTTGTCATGTGATGTCATGTGTCATGTGTTGTCATGTGATGTCATGTGTCATGTGGTGTCATGTATCATCATGTGTCATGTGTCATGTGTTGTCATGTCATGTCATGTGTCATGTGGTGTCATGTGTCATGTGATGTCATGTGTCATGTGTTGTCATGTGATATCATGTGTCATGTGGTGTCATGTGTCATGTGTTGTCATGTGATGGCATGTGTCATGTGGTGTCATGTGATGTCATGTGTCATGTGGTGTCATGTGTCATGTGGTGTCATGTGGTGTCATGTGTCATGTATCGTCATGTGTCATGTGTTGTCATGTGATGGCATGTGTCATGTGGTGTCATGTGTCATGTGATGTCATGTGTCATGTGGTGACATGTGGTGTCATGTATCATCATGTGTCATGTGATGTCATGTGTCATGTGGTGTCATGTGTCATGTGTTGTCATGTGTCATGTGGTGTCATGTGTCATGAGGTGTCATGTGTCATGTATCGCCATGTGTCATGTGATGTCATGTGTCATGTGGTGTCATGTGTCATGTGGTGTCATGTGTCATGAATCGTCATGTGGTGTCATGTGTCATGTGTTGTCATGTGTCATGTGGTGTCATGTGTCATCACGTGTCATGTGGTGTCATGTGTCCTGTATTGTCATGTGTCATGTGATGTCATGTGTCATGTGTTGTCACGTGATGTCATGTGTCATGTGGTGTCATGTGTCATGTGGTGTCATGTGTCATGTATCGTCATGTGGTGTCATGTGATGTCATGTGTCATATGTTGTCATGTGATGTCATGTGTCATGTGGTGTCATGTGATGTCATGTGTCATGTGGTGTCATGTGTCATCATGTGTCATGTGTTGTCACATGGTGTCATGTGTCATCACATGTCTTGTGTCACGTGGTGTCATGTGTTGTCATTTGATGTCATGTGTCATGTGGTGTCATGTATCATCATGTGTCATGTGATGTCATGTGTCATGTGGTGTCATGTGTCATGTGGTGTCATGTGTCATCATGTGTCATCTTGTGTCATCATGTGTCGTCATGTGTTGTCATGTGTCATGTGGTGCCATGTGACGTGATGTGTCATGTCGTGTCATGTGATGTCATGTGTTGTCATGTGTCATGTGTTGTCATGTGAGTCATGTGTCATGTGGTGTCATGTCATGTGTCATGTGTTGTCATGTGATGTCAAGTGTCATGTGATGTCATGTGGTGTCATGTGATGTCATGTGTCATGTGGTTTCATGTGTCATGAGGTGTCATGTGGTGTCATGTATCGTCATGTGTGATGTCATGTGTCATGTGGTGTCACGTGCCATGTGATGTCATGTGTCATGTGGTGTCATGTGTGTCATGTGTCATCACGTGTCATGTGTCATGTGATGTCATTTGTTATCACGTGTCATGTGTCATGTGTTGTCATGTGTCATGTGTTGTCATGTGGTGTCATGTGTCATGTAGTGTCATGTGTTGTCATGTGATGTCATGTGTCATGTTTCATGTGGAGTCATGTGTCATGTGGTGTCATGTGTCATGTATCGTCATGTGTCATTTGATGTCATGTGTCATGTGTTGTCATGTGATGTCATGTGTCATGTGTTGTCATGTGATGTCATGTGTCATGTGGTGTCATGTATCGTCATGTGTCATGTCGTGTCATGTGTGTCATGTGTCATCACGTGTCATGTGTCATGTGATGTCATTTGTTATCACGTGTCATGTGTCATGTGGTGTCATGTGTCATGTGTTGTCATGTGGTGTCATGTGTCATGTAGTGTCATGTGTTGTCATGTGATGTCATGTGTCATGTTTCATGTGGAGTCATGTGTCATGTGGTGTCATGTGTCATGTATCGTCATGTGTCATTTGATGTCATGTGTCATGTGTTGTCATGTGATGTCATGTGTCATGTGTTGTCATGTGATGTCATGTGTCATGTGGTGTCATGTATCGTCATGTGTCATGTCGTGTCATGTGATGTCATGTGTTGTCATGTGTCATGTGTTGTCATGTGAGTCATGTGTCATGTGGTGTCATGTCATGTGTCATGTGTTGTCATGTGATGTCAAGTGTCATGTGATGTCATGTGGTGTCATGTGATGTCATGTGTCATGTGGTTTCATGTGTCATGAGGTGTCATGTGGTGTCATGTATCGTCATGTGTGATGTCATGTGTCATGTGGTGTCACGTGCCATGTGATGTCATGTGTCATGTGGTGTCATGTGTGTCATGTGTCATCACGTGTCATGTGTCATGTGATGTCATTTGTTATCACGTGTCATGTGTCATGTGTTGTCATGTGGTGTCATGTGTCATGTGGTGTCATGTGTCATGTATCGTCATGTGTCATGTGATGTCATGTGTTGTCATGTGATGTCATGTGTCATGTGGTGTCATGTGATGTCATGTGTCATGTGGTGTCATGTGTCATCATGTGTCATGTGATGTCATGTGTCATCATGTGTCATGTTTCATGTGGTGTCATGTGTCATGTGGTGTCATGTGTCATGCATCGTCATGTGTGATGTGATGTCATGTGTCATGTGTTGTCATGTGTAATGTGATGTCATGTGTCATGTGGTGTCATGTGTCATGTGTTGTCATGTGATGTCATGTGTCATGTGTCATGTGTTGTCATGTGATGTCATGTGTCATGTGGTGTCATGAGGTGTCATGTGGTGTCTTGTGTTATGTATCATCATGTGTGATGTCATGTTTCATGTGGTGTCATGTGGTGACATGTGGTGTCATTGGTCATGTATCGTCATGTGTCATGTATCGTCATGTGTCATGTGATGTCATGTGTCATCATATATCATGTGTCATGTGTTGTCATGTATCATATAGTGTCATGTGTCATGTGATGTCATGTGTCATGTGTTGTCATGTGATGTCATGTGTCATGTGGTGTCATGTGTCATGTATCATCATGTGTCATGTGATGTCATGTGTCATGTGTTGTCATGTGATATCATGTGTCATGTGGTGTCATGTGATGTCATGTGTCATGTGGTGTCATGTGTCATCATGTATCATGTGATGTCATGTGTCATCACGTGTCATGTTTCATGTGGTGTCATGTGTCATGTGGTGTCATGTGTCATGTATCGTCATGTGTCATGTGATGTCATGTGTCATGTGTTGTCATGTGATGTCTTGTGTCATGTGGTGTCATGTGTCATGTATCGTCATGTGTCATGTGATGTCATGTGTCATGTGGTATCATGTGTTGTCATGTGATGTCATGTGTCATGTGTCATGTGTCATGTGGTGTCATGTGATGTCATGTGTCATGTGGTGTCATGTGTCATGAGGTGTCATGTGGTGTCATGTGTCATGTATCGTCATGTGTGATGTCATGTTTCATGTGGTGTCATGTGTCATGTATCGTCATGTGTCATGTGATGTCATGTGTCATGTGTTGTCATGTGTCATCACATGTCATGTGTCATGTGTTGTCATGTGTCATCACATGTCATGTGTCATGTGGTGTCATGTATCGTCATGTGTCATGTGATGTCATGTGTCATGTGTTGTCATGTGTCATCACATGTCATGTGTCATGTGGTGTCATGTGTCATCACGTGTCATGTGTCAGGTGCTGTCATGTGGTGTCATGTGTCATCCTGTGCTGCCATGTGTCATCATGTGGTGCCATGTGACGTCATGTGTCATGTGTCATGTGGTGTCATGTGTCATGTAGTGTCATGTGTCATGTGATGTCATGTGTTGTCATGTGATGTCATGTGTTGAAATGGTTGTCATGTGTCATGTGGTGTCATGTGTCATCATGTGTCATGTGGTGTCATGTGTCATCACATGTCATGTGGTGTCATGTGTCATCACGTGTCATGTGTCATGTGGTGTCATGTGTCATGTATCATCATGTGTCATGTGGTGTCATGTGTCATCATGTGTCATGTGATGTCATGTGTCATCACGTGTCATGTTTCATGTGGTGTCATGTGTCATGTGGTGTCATGTGTCATGTATCGTCATGTGTGATGTGATGTCATGTGTTGTCATGTGTAATGTGATGTCATGTGTCATGTGGTGTCATGTGTCATGTGTTGTCATATGATGTCATGTGTCATGTGTCATGTGTCATGTGTTGTCATGTGATGTCATGTGTCATGTGGTGTCGTGTCATGAGGTGTCATGTGGTGTCATGTGTCATGTATCGTCATGTGTGATGTCATGTTTCATGTGGTGTCATGTGGTGACATGTGGTGTCATGTGTCATGTATCATCATGTGTCATGTATCGTCATGTGTGATGTCATGTGTCATCATATGTCATGTGTCATGTGTTGTCATGTATCATATAGTGTCATGTGTCATGTGATGTTATGTGTCATGTGTTGTCATGTGTCATGTATCATCATGTGTCATGTGATGTCATGTGTGGTCATGTGATGTCATGTGTCATGTGGTGTCATGTGATGTCATGTGTCATGTTGTGTCATGTGTCATCATGTATCATGTGATGTCATGTGTCATCACGTGTCATGTTTCATGTGGTGTCATGTGTCATGTGGTGTCATGTGTCATGTATCGTCATGTGTCATGTGTCATGTGTTGTCATGTGATGTCATGTGTCATGTGGTGTCATGTGTCGTCATGTGTCATGTGATGTCATGTGTCATGTGGTGTCATGTGTCATGTGTTGTCATGTGATGTCATGTGTCATGTGTCATGTGTCATGTGGTGTCATGTGATGTCATGTGTCATGTGGTGTCATGTGTCATGAGGTGTCATGTGGTGTCATGTGTCATGTATCGTCATGTGTGATGTCATGTTTCATGTGGTGTCATGTGGTGACATGTGGTGTCATGTGTCATGTATCATCATGTGTCATGTGATGTCATATGTCATGTGTTGTCATGTGTCATCACATGTCATGTGTCATGTGTTGTCATGTGTCATCACATGTCATGTGTCATGTGGTGTCATGTATCGTCATGTGTCATGTGATGTCATCTGTCATGTGGTGTCATGTGTCATGTGGTGTCATGTGTCATGTGGTATCCTGTGTCATCACATGTCATGTGGTGTCATGTGTCATGTGGTGTCATGTGTCATGTATCATCATGTCATGTGATGTCATGTGTCATGTGTTGTCATGTGATGTCATGTGTCATGTGGTGTCATGTGTCATGTGTCATGTGTTGTCATGTCATGTCATGTGGTGTCATGTATCGTCATGTGTGATGTCATGTGTCATGTGGTGTCATCAAGTGTCATGTGTTGTCACATGGTGTCATGTGTCATCACGTCTTGTGTCACGTGGTGTCATGTGTTGTCATGTGATGTCATGTGTCATGTGGTGTCATGTATAGTCATGTGTCATGTGATGTCATGTGTCATGTGATGTGGTGTCATGTGTCATCATGTGTCATCATGTGTCATGTGTCATCATGTGTCATCATGTGTTGTCATGTGTCATCATGTGGTGCCATGTGACGTCATGTGGTGTCATGTGGTATCATGTTTCATCATGTGTCATGTGGTGTCATTTGTTATCACGTGTCATGTGTCATGTGGTGTCATGTGTCATGTGTTGTCATGTGGTATCATGTGTCATGTAGTGTCATGTGTTGTCATGTGATGTCATGTGTCATCACGTGTCATGTTTCATGTGGTGTCATGTGTCATGTATCGTCATGTGTTATGTGATGTCATGTGTCATGAGTTGTCATGTGATGTCATGTGTCATGTGGTGTCATGTATCGTTATGTGTCATGTGATGTCATGTGTCATGTGTTGTCATGTGATGTCATGTGTCATGTGGTGTCATGTGATGTCATGTGTCATGTGTTGTCATGTGGTGTCATGTGGTGTCATGTGGTGTCATGTGTCATGTGTTGTCATGTGTCATATGTGTCATGTGTTGTCATGTGTCATGTGGTGTCATGTGTCATGTATCATGTATTGTCATGTGATGTCATATGTCATGTGGTGTCATGTGTCATCATGTGTCATGTGATGTCATGTGTCATCACGTGTCATGTTTCATGTGGTGTCATGTGTCATGTGGTGTCATGTGTCATGTATCGTCATGTGTCATGTGATGTCATTTGTCATGTGTTGTCATGTGTAATGTGATGTCATGTGTCATGTGGTATCATGTGTCATGTGTTGTCATGTGATGTCATGTGTCATGTGTCATGTGTCATGTGGTGTCGTGTCATGAGGTGTCATGTGGTGTCATGTGTCATGTATCGTCATGTGTGATGTCATGTTTCATGTGGTGTCATGTGGTGACATGTGGTGTCATGTGTCATGTATCGTCATGTGTCATGTATCGTCATGTGTCATGTGATGTCATGTGTCATCATATGTCATGTGTCATGTGTTGTCATGTATCATATAGTGTCATGTGTCATGTGGTGTCATGTGTCATGTGTTGTCATGTGATGTCATGTGTCATGTGTCATGTGTCATGTGGTGTCATGTGTCATGAGGTGTCATGTGGTGTCATGTGTCATGTATCATCATGTGTGATGTCATGTTTCATGTGGTGTCATGTGGTAACATGTGGTGTCATGTGTCATGTATCGTCATGTGTCATGTGATGTCATGTGTCATGTGTTGTCATGTGTCATCACATGTCATGTGTCATGTGTTGTCATATGTCATCACATGTCATGTGTCATGTGGTGTCATGTATCGTCATGTGTCATGTGATGTCATGTGTCATGTGTTGTCATGTGTCATCACATGTCATGTGTCATGTGGTGTCATGTGTCATCACGTGTCATGTGTCAGGTGCTGTCATGTGGTGTCATGTGTCATCCTGTGCTGCCATGTGTCATCATGTGGTGCCATGTGACGTCATGTGTCATGTGTCATGTGGTGTCATGTGTCATGTGGTGTCATGTGCCATGTGTCATGTAGTGTCATGTGTCATGTGATGTCATGTGTTGTCATGTGATGTCATGTGTTGAAATGGTTGTCATGTGTCATGTGGTGTCATGTGTCATCATGTGTCATGTGGTGTCATGTGTCATCACATGTCATGTGGTGTCATGTGTCATCACATGTCATGTGGTGTCATGTGTCATGTGTTGTCATGTGATGTCATGTGTCATGTGGTGTCATGTGTCATGTGTTGTCATGTCATGTCATGTGTCATGTGGTGTCATGTGTCATGTGATGTCATGTGAAGTAGTGTGGCTCACTGGTTAGAGGCGGCAGACCCGAGAGCAGAGGACGGCCCGGACCAGGGTTCGATTCCCGACGCGGCAGGTTTCTGGACCAGGGTCAGCGGACTCGATAATTCTCTCGCCTCGGTGCCCACTCTGATCAGCGATCACACTCGGCAACTCTGGGCACTAGCTTGCCTCATCTTCACTAACGGCCCCACCAGACCGCCGGGGATGCCTGGTCTCACCCTGGAGATACCCATTAAGGGTCCATCTCTCAGGGAAGCCAGGAAGGGTTTCGCAGCGGTCGAAGCGCGGAGGTACCCCTTCGGGAGTGATTCCAGCGCTATATAAGCACATAATTAATTAATTAATTAATGTGTCATGTGGTGTCATGTGATGTCATGTGTCATGTGGTGTCATGTGTCATCATGTGTCATGTGATATCATGTGTCATCACGTGTCATGTGTCATGTGGTGTCATGTGTCATGTGGTGTCATGTGTCATGTATCGTCATGTGTGATGTGATGTCATGTGTCATGTGTTGTCATGTGTAATGTGATGTCATGTGTCATGTGGTGTCATGTGTCATGTGTTGTCATGTGATGTCATGTGTCATGTGTCATGTGTTGTCATGTGATGTCATGTGCCATGTGGTGTCGTGTCATGAGGTGTCATGTGGTGTCATGTGTTATGTATCGTCATGTGTGATGTCATGTTTCATGTGGTGTCATGTGGTGACATGTGGTGTCATGTGTCATGTATCGTCATGTGTCATGTATCGTCATGTGTCATATGATGTCATGTGTCATCATATGTCATGTGTTGTCATGTATCATATAGTGTCATGTGTCATGTGATGTCATGTGTTGTCATGTGATGTCATGTGTCATGTGGTGTCATGTGTCATCATGTATCATGTGATGTCATGTGTCATCACGTGTCATGTTTCATGTGGTGTCATGTGTCATGTGGTGTCATGTGTCATCATGTATCATGTGATGTCATGTGTCATCACGTGTCATGTTTCATGTGGTGTCATGTGTCATGTGGTGTCATGTGTCATGTGGTGTCATGTGTCATGTATCGTCATGTGTCATGTGATGTCATGTGTTGTCATGTGATGTCTTGTGTCATGTGGTGTCATGTGATGTCATGTGTCATGTGGTGTCATGTGTTGTCATGTGATGTCATGTGTCATGTGTCATGTGTCATGTGGTGTCATGTGATGTCATGTGTCATGTGGTGTCATGAGGTGTCATGTGGTGTCATGTGTCATCATGTGTGATGTCATGTTTCATGTGGTGACATGTGGTGTCATATGTCATGTATCGTCATGTGTCATGTGATGTCATGTGTCATGTGTTGTCATGTGTCATCACATGTCATGTGTCATGTGGTGTCATGTATCGTCATGTGTCATGTGATGTCATGTGTTGTCATGTGTCATCACATGTCATGTGTCATGTGGTGTCATGTGTCATCACGTGTCATGTGTCATGTGGTGTCATGTGGTGTCATGTGTCATCCTGTGCTGCCATGTGTCATCATGTGGTGCCATGTGACGTCATGTGTCATGTGTCATGTGGTGTCATGTGTCATGTGGTGTCATGTGTCATGTAGTGTCATGTGTCATGTGATGTCATGTGTTGTCATGTGATGTCATGTGTTGAAATGGTTGTCATGTGTCATGTGGTGTCATGTGTCATCATGTGTCATGTGGTGTCATGTGTCATCACATGTCATGTGGTGTCATGTGTCATCACGTGTCATGTGTCATGTGGTGTCATGTGTCATGTATCATCATGTGTCATGTGGTGTCATGTGTCATCATGTGTCATGTGATGTCATGTGTCATCACGTGTCATGTTTCATGTGGTGTCATGTGTCATCTGGTGTCATGTGTCATGTATCGTCATGTGTGATGTGATGTCATGTGTCATGTGTTGTCATGTGTAATGTGATGTTATGTGTCATGTGGTGTCATGTGTCATGTGTTGTCATGTGATGTCATGTGTCATGTGTCATGTGTTGTCATGTGATGTCATGTGTCATGTGATGTCATGTGTCATGTGGTGTCGTGTCATGAGTTGTCATGTGGTATCGTGTCATGTATCATCATGTGTGATGTCATGTTTCATGTGGTGTCATGTGGTGACATGTGGTGTCATGTGTCATGTATCGTCATGTGTCATGTATCGTCATGTGTCATGTGATGTCATGTGTCATCATATGTCATGTGTCATGTGTTGTCATGTATCATATAGTGTCATGTGTCATGTGATGTCATGTGTCATGTGTTGTCATGTGATGTCATGTGTCATGTGGTGTCATGTGTCATGTATCATCATGTGTCATGTGATGTCATGTGTCATGTGTTGTCATGTGATGTCATATGTCATGTGGTGTCATGTGATGTCATGTGTCATGTGGTGTCATGTGTCATCATGTATCATGTGATGTCATGTGTCATCACGTGTCATGTTTCATGTGGTGTCATGTGTCATGTGGTGTCATGTGTCATGTATCGTCATGTGTCATGTGATGTCATGTGTCATGTGTTGTCATGTGATGTCATGTGTCATGTGGTGTCATGTGTCGTCATGTGTTATGTGATGTCGTGTCATGTGGTGTCATGTGTTGTCATGTGATGTCATGTGTCATGTGTCATGTGGTGTCATGTGATGTCATGTGTCATGTGGTGTCATGTGTCATGTGATGTCATGTGTCATGTGATGTGTTGTCATGTGATGTCATGTGTCATGTGGTGTCATGTGTCATCATATGTCATGTGGTGTCATGTGCCATGTGGTGTCATGTGTCATCACGTGTCATGTGTCATGTGGTGTCATGTGTCATCATGTGTTGTCATGTGATGTCATGTGTCATGTGTTGTCATGTGATGTCATGTGTCATGTGGTGTCATGTATCATCATGTGTCATGTGTCATGTGTTGTCATGTCATGTCATGTGTCATGTGGTGTCATGTGTCATGTGATGTCATGTGTCATGTGTTGTCATGTGATGGCATGTGTCATGTGGTGTCATGTGTCATGTATCGTCATGTGTCATGTGATGTCATGTGATGTCATGTGTCATGTGGTGTCATGTATCGTCATGTGTGATGTCATGTGTCATGTGGTGTCATCATGTGTCATGTGTTGTCACATGGTGTCATGTGTCATCACGTCTTGTGTCACGTGGTGTCATGTGTTTTCATGTGATGTCATGTGTCATGTGGTGTCATGTATCGTCATGTGTCATGTGATGTCATGTGTCATGTGATGTCATGTGGTGTCATGTGTCATGTGTCATCTTGTGTCATGTGTCATCATGTGTCGTCATGTGTCATCATGTGGTGCCATGTGACGTCGTGGTGTCATGTGGTGTCATGTGTCATCATGTGTCATGTGGTGTCATGTGTCATCACATGTCATGTGGTGTCATGTGTCATCACGTGTCATGTGTCATGTGGTGTCATGTGTCATGTGATGTCATGTGTCATGTGTTGTCATGTGATGTCATGTGTCATGTGGTGTCATGTGTCATGTGGTGTCATGTATCATCATGTGTCATGTGTCATGTGTTGTCATGTCATGTCATGGGTCATGTGGTATCATGTGTCATGTGATGTCATGTGTCATGTGTTGTCATGTGATGGCATGTGTCATGTGGTGTCATGTGTCATCACATGTCATGTGGTGTCATGTGTCATGTATTGTCATGTGTCATGTGATGTCATGTGTCATGTGTTGTCATGTGATGTCATGTGTCATGTGGTGTCATGTATCGTCATGTGTGATGTGATGTGTCATGTGGTGTCATCATGTGTCATGTGTTGTCACATGGTGTCATGTGTCATCACGTCTTGTGTCACGTGGTGTCATGTGTTGTCATGTGATGTCATGTGTCATGTGGTGTCATGTATCGTCATGTGTCATGTGATGTCATGTGTCATGTGATGTCATGTGGTGTCATGTGTCATCATGTGTCATCATGTGTCATCTTGTGTCCTCATGTGTTGTCATGTGTCATCATGTGGTGCCATGTGACGTCATGTGGTGTCATGTGGTATCATGTTTCATCATGTGTCATGTGGTGTCATTTGTTATCACGTGTCATATGTCATGTGTCATGTGTTGTCATGTGGTGTCATATGTCATGTAGTGTCATGTGATGTCATGTGTCATCACGTGTCATGTTTCATGTGGTGTCATGTGTCATGTATCGTCATGTGTCATGCAATGTCATGTGTCATGTGGTATCATGTGTCATGTGGTGTCATGTGTCATCACATGTCATGTGGTGTCATGTGTCATCATGTGTCATGTGGTGTCATGTGTCATGTATCATCATGTGTCATGTGATGTCATGTGTCATGTGGTGTCATGTGTCATGTGGTGTCATGTATCATCATGTGTCATGTGTTGTCATGTCATGTCATGTGTCATGTGGTGTCATGTGTCATGTGATGTCATGCGTTGTCATGTGATGTCATGTGTCATGTGGTGTCATGTGTCATGTATCATGTGTTGTCATGTGATGGCATGTGTCATGTGTCATGTGATGTCATGTGTCATGTGATGACATGTGGTGTCATGTGTCATGTATCATCATGTGTCATGTGATGTCATGTGTCATGTGGTGTCATGTGTCATCATGTGTCATCTTGTGTCATGTGGTGTCATCATGTGTTGTCATGTGTCATCATGTTGTGCCATGTGACGTCATATGTTGACAGTCATGTGGTATCATGGTTCATCATGTGTCATCTGTTGTCATGTGGTTTCATTTGTTATCACGTGTCATGTGTCATGTGGTGTCATGTGTCATGTAGTGTCATGTGTCATGTCTCATGTGTTGTCATGTGATGTCATGTGTCATGTGGTGTCATGTATCATCATGTGTAATGTGATGTCATGTGTCATGTGTTGTCATGTGATGTCATGTGTCATGTGGTGTCATGTGATGTCATGTGTCATGTGTTGTCATGTGTTGTCATGTGTCATGTGTCATGTGTCATGTGGTGTCATGTGTCATGTGGTGTCATGTATCATCATGTGTCATGTATTGTCATGTCATGTCATGTGTCATGTGGTGTCATGTGTTGTCATGTGATGGCATGTGTCATGTGGTGTCATGTGTCATGTGATGTCATGTGTCATGTGGTGACATGTGGTGTCATGTGTCATGTATCATCATGTGTCATGTGATGTCATGTGTCATGTGGTGTCATGTGTCATGTGTTGTCATGTGATGTCATGTGTCATGTGGTGTCATGTGTCATGTGTCATGTGGTGTCATATGTCATGTGGTGTCATGTGTCATCATGTGTCATGTGGTGTCATGTGTCATCACGTGTCATGTGTCATGTATCATCATGTGTCATGTGATGTCATGTGTCATGTGTTGTCATGTGATATCATGTGTCATGTGGTGTCATGTGTCATGTGGTGTCATGTATCATCATGTGTCATGTGTCATGTGTTGTCATGTCATGTCATGTGTCATGTGGTGTCATGTGATGTCATGTGTCATGTGGTGTCATGTGTCATGTGGTGTCATGTGTCATGTATCATCATGTGTCATGTGATGTCATGTGTCATGTGTTGTCATGTGATATCATGTGTCATGTGGTGTCATGTGTCATGTGTTGTCATGTGATGGCATGTGTCATGTGGTGTCATGTGATGTCATGTGTCATGTGGTGTCATGTGTCATGTGGTGTCATGTGGTGTCATGTGTCATGTATCGTCATGTGTCATGTGTTGTCATGTGATGGCATGTGTCATGTGGTGTCATGTGTCATGTGATGTCATGTGTCATGTGGTGACATGTGGTGTCATGTATCATCATGTGTCATGTGATGTCATGTGTCATGTGGTGTCATGTGTCATGTGTTGTCATGTGTCATGTGGTGTCATGTGTCATGAGGTGTCATGTGTCATGTATCGCCATGTGTCATGTGATGTCATGTGTCATGTGGTGTCATGTGTCATGTGGTGTCATGTGTCATGAATCGTCATGTGGTGTCATGTGTCATGTGTTGTCATGTGTCATGTGGTGTCATGTGTCATCACGTGTCATGTGGTGTCATGTGTCCTGTATTGTCATGTGTCATGTGATGTCATGTGTCATGTGTTGTCACGTGATGTCATGTGTCATGTGGTGTCATGTGTCATGTGGTGTCATGTGTCATGTATCGTCATGTGGTGTCATGTGATGTCATGTGTCATATGTTGTCATGTGATGTCATGTGTCATGTGGTGTCATGTGATGTCATGTGTCATGTGGTGTCATGTGTCATCATGTGTCATGTGTTGTCACATGGTGTCATGTGTCATCACATGTCTTGTGTCACGTGGTGTCATGTGTTGTCATTTGATGTCATGTGTCATGTGGTGTCATGTATCATCATGTGTCATGTGATGTCATGTGTCATGTGGTGTCATGTGTCATGTGGTGTCATGTGTCATCATGTGTCATCATGTGTCATCTTGTGTCATCATGTGTCGTCATGTGTTGTCATGTGTCATGTGGTGCCATGTGACGTCATGTGTTGTCAGTCATGTGGTGTCATGTGGTATCATGTTTCATTATGTGTCATGTGGTATCATTTGTTATCACGTGTCATGTGTCATGTGGTGTCATGTGTCATGTGTTGTCATGTGGTGTCATGTGTCATGTAGTGTCATGTGTTGTCATGTGATGTCATGTGTCATGTTTCATGTGGAGTCATGTGTCATGTGGTGTCATGTGTCATGTATCGTCATGTGTCATTTGATGTCATGTGTCATGTGTTGTCATGTGATGTCATGTGTCATGTGGTGTCATGTATCGTCATGTGTCATGTGGTGTCATGTGATGTCATGTGTTGTCATGTGTCATGTGTTGTCATGTGAGTCATGTGTCATGTGGTGTCATGTCATGTGTCATGTGTTGTCATGTGATGTCAAGTGTCATGTGATGTCATGTGGTGTCATGTGATGTCATGTGTCATGTGGTTTCATGTGTCATGAGGTGTCATGTGGTGTCATGTATCGTCATGTGTGATGTCATGTGTCATGTGGTGTCACGTGCCATGTGATGTCATGTGTCATGTGGTGTCATGTGTGTCATGTGTCATCACGTGTCATGTGTCATGTGATGTCATTTGTTATCACGTGTCATGTGTCATGTGTTGTCATGTGGTGTCATGTGTCATGTGGTGTCATGTGTCATGTATCGTCATGTGTCATGTGATGTCATGTGTTGTCATGTGATGTCATGTGTCATGTGGTGTCATGTGATGTCATGTGTCATGTGGTGTCATGTGTCATCATGTGTCATGTGATGTCATGTGTCATCACGTGTCATGTTTCATGTGGTGTCATGTGTCATGTGGTGTCATGTGTCATGCATCGTCATGTGTGATGTGATGTCATGAGTCATGTGTTGTCATGTGTAATGTGATGTCATGTGTCATGTGGTGTCATGTGTCATGTGTTGTCATGTGATGTCATGTGTCATGTGTCATGTGTTGTCATGTGATGTCATGTGTCATGTGGTGTCATGAGGTGTCATGTGGTGTCTTGTGTTATGTATCATCATGTGTGATGTCATGTTTCATGTGGTGTCATGTGGTGACATGTGGTGTCATTGGTCATGTATCGTCATGTGTCATGTATCGTCATGTGTCATGTGATGTCATGTGTCATCATATATCATGTGTCATGTGTTGTCATGTATCATATAGTGTCATGTGTCATGTGATGTCATGTGTCATGTGTTGTCATGTGATGTCATGTGTCATGTGGTGTCATGTGTCATGTATCATCATGTGTCATGTGATGTCATGTGTCATGTGTTGTCATGTGATATCATGTGTCATGTGGTGTCATGTGATGTCATGTGTCATGTGGTGTCATGTGTCATCATGTATCATGTGATGTCATGTGTCATCACGTGTCATGTTTCATGTGGTGTCATGTGTCATGTGGTGTCATGTGTCATGTATCGTCATGTGTCATGTGATGTCATGTGTCATGTGTTGTCATGTGATGTCTTGTGTCATGTGGTGTCATGTGTCATGTATCGTCATGTGTCATGTGATGTCATGTGTCATGTGGTGTCATGTGTCATGTGTTGTCATGTGATGTCATGTGTCATGTGTCATGTGTCATGTGGTGTCATGTGATGTCATGTGTCATGTGGTGTCATGTGTCATGAGGTGTCATGTGGTGTCATGTGTCATGTATCGTCATGTGTGATGTCATGTTTCATGTGGTGTCATGTGTCATGTATCGTCATGTGTCATGTGATGTCATGTGTCATGTGTTGTCATGTGTCATCACATGTCATGTGTCATGTGTTGTCATGTGTCATCACATGTCATGTGTCATGTGGTGTCATGTATCGTCATGTGTCATGTGATGTCATGTGTCATGTGTTGTCATGTGTCATCACATGTCATGTGTCATGTGGTGTCATGTGTCATCACGTGTCATGTGTCAGGTGCTGTCATGTGGTGTCATGTGTCATCCTGTGCTGCCATGTGTCATCATGTGGTGCCATGTGACGTCATGTGTCATGTGTCATGTGGTGTCATGTGTCATGTAGTGTCATGTGTCATGTGATGTCATGTGTTGTCATGTGATGTCATGTGTTGAAATGGTTGTCATGTGTCATGTGGTGTCATGTGTCATCATGTGTCATGTGGTGTCATGTGTCATCACATGTCATGTGGTGTCATGTGTCATCACGTGTCATGTGTCATGTGGTGTCATGTGTCATGTATCATCATGTGTCATGTGGTGTCATGTGTCATCATGTGTCATGTGATGTCATGTGTCATCACGTGTCATGTTTCATGTGGTGTCATGTGTCATGTGGTGTCATGTGTCATGTATCGTCATGTTTGATGTGATGTCATGTGTCATGTGGTGTCATGTGTCATGTGTTGTCATATGATGTCATGTGTCATGTGTCATGTGTCATGTGTTGTCATGTGATGTCATGTGTCATGTGGTGTCGTGTCATGAGGTGTCATGTGGTGTCATGTGTCATGTATCGTCATGTGTGATGTCATGTTTCATGTGGTGTCATGTGGTGACATGTGGTGTCATGTGTCATGTATCATCATGTGTCATGTATCGTCATGTGTGATGTCATGTGTCATCATATGTCATGTGTCATGTGTTGTCATGTATCATATAGTGTCATGTGTCATGTGATATTATGTGTCATGTGTTGTCATGTGTCATGTATCATCATGTGTCATGTGATGTCATGTGTGGTCATGTGATGTCATGTGTCATGTGGTGTCATGTGATGTCATGTGTCATGTGGTGTCATGTGTCATCATGTATCATGTGATGTCATGTGTCATCATGTGTCATGTTTCATGTGGTGTCATGTGTCATGTGGTGTCATGTGTCATGTATCGTCATGTGTCATGTGTCATGTGTTGTCATGTGATGTCATGTGTCATGTGGTGTCATGTGTCGTCATGTGTCATGTGATGTCATGTGTCATGTGGTGTCATGTGTCATGTGTTGTCATGTGATGTCATGTGTCATGTGTCATGTGTCATGTGGTGTCATGTGATGTCATGTGTCATGTGGTGTCATGTGTCATGAGGTGTCATGTGGTGTCATGTGTCATGTATCGTCATGTGTGATGTCATGTTTCATGTGGTGTCATGTGGTGACATGTGGTGTCATGTGTCATGTATCATCATGTGTCATGTGATGTCATATGTCATGTGTTGTCATGTGTCATCACATGTCATGTGTCATGTGTTGTCATGTGTCATCACATGTCATGTGTCATGTGGTGTCATGTATCGTCATGTGTCATGTGATGTCATCTGTCATGTGGTGTCATGTGTCATGTGGTGTCATGTGTCATGTGGTATCCTGTGTCATCACATGTCATGTGGTGTCATGTGTCATGTGGTGTCATGTGTCATGTATCATCATGTCATGTGATGTCATGTGTCATGTGTTGTCATGTGATGTCATGTGTCATGTGGTGTCATGTGTCATGTGTCATGTGTTGTCATGTCATGTCATGTGGTGTCATGTATCGTCATGTGTGATGTCATGTGTCATGTGGTGTCATCAAGTGTCATGTGTTGTCACATGGTGTCATGTGTCATCACGTCTTGTGTCACGTGGTGTCATGTGTTGTCATGTGATGTCATGTGTCATGTGGTGTCATGTATAGTCATGTGTCATGTGATGTCATGTGTCATGTGATGTGGTGTCATGTGTCATCATGTGTCATCATGTGTCATGTGTCATCATGTGTCATCATGTGTTGTCATGTGTCATCATGTGGTGCCATGTGACGTCATGTGGTGTCATGTGGTATCATGTTTCATCATGTGTCATGTGGTGTCATTTGTTATCACGTGTCATGTGTCATGTGTCATGTGGTGTCATGTGTCATGTGTTGTCATGTGGTGTCATGTGTCATGTAGTGTCATGTGTTGTCATGTGATGTCATGTGTCATCACGTGTCATGTTTCATGTGGTGTCATGTGTCATGTATCGTCATGTGTTATGTGATGTCATGTGTCATGAGTTGTCATGTGATGTCATGTGTCATGTGGTGTCATGTATCGTTATGTGTCATGTGATGTCATGTGTCATGTGTTGTCATGTGATGTCATGTGTCATGTGGTGTCATGTGATGTCATGTGTCATGTGTTGTCATGTGGTGTCATGTGGTGTCATGTGGTGTCATGTGTCATGTGTTGTCATGTGTCATATGTGTCATGTGTTGTCATGTGTCATGTGGTGTCATGTGTCATGTATCATGTATTGTCATGTGATGTCATATGTCATGTGGTGTCATGTGTCATCATGTGTCATGTGATGTCATGTGTCATCACGTGTCATGTTTCATGTGGTGTCATGTGTCATGTGGTGTCATGTGTCATGTATCGTCATGTGTCATGTGATGTCATTTGTCATGTGTTGTCATGTGTAATGTGATGTCATGTGTCATGTGGTGTCATGTGTCATGTGTTGTCATGTGATGTCATGTGTCATGTGTCATGTGTCATGTGGTGTCGTGTCATGAGGTGTCATGTGGTGTCATGTGTCATGTATCGTCATGTGTGATGTCATGTTTCATGTGGTGTCATGTGGTGACATGTGGTGTCATGTGTCATGTATCGTCATGTGTCATGTATCGTCATGTGTCATGTGATGTCATGTGTCATCATATGTCATGTGTCATGTGTTGTCATGTATCATATAGTGTCATGTGTCATGTGATGTCATATGTCATGTGTTGTCATGTGATGTCATGTGTCATGTGGTGTCATGTGTCATGTATCATCATGTGTCATGTGATGTCATGTGTCATGTGTTGTCATGTGATGTCATGTGTCATGTGGTGTCATGTGATGTCATGTGTCATGTGGTGTCATGTGTCATCATGTATCATGTGATGTCATGTGTCATCACGTGTCATGTTTCATGTGGTGTCATGTGTCATGTGGTGTCATGTGTCATGTATCATCATGTGTCATGTGATGTCATGTGTCATGTGTTGTCATGTGATGTAATGTGTCATGTGGTGTCATGTGTCATGTGTTGTCTTGTGATGTCATGTGTCATGTGTCATGTGTCATGTGGTGTCATGTGATGTCATGTGTCATGTGGTGTCATGTGTCATGAGGTGTCATGTGGTGTCATGTGTCATGTATCGTCATGTGTGATGTCATGTTTCATGTGGTGTCATGTGGTAACATGTGGTGTCATGTGTCATGTGGTGTCATGTGTCATGTGTTGTCATGTGATGTCATGTGTCATGTGTCATGTGTCATGTGGTGTCATGTGTCATGAGGTGTCATGTGGTGTCATGTGTCATGTATCATCATGTGTGATGTCATGTTTCATGTGGTGTCATGACACATGACATCACATGACATGTGTCATGTGATGTCATATGTCATGTGGTGTCATGTGTCATGTGGTGTCATGTGTCATGAATCGTCATGTGGTGTCATGTGTCATGTGTTGTCATGTGTCATGTGATGTCATGTGTCATGTGGTGTCATGTGTCATCACGTGTCATGTGGTGTCATGTGTCCTGTATTGTCATGTGTCATGTGATGTCATGTGTCATGTGTTGTCACGTGATGTCATGTGTCATGTGGTGTCATGTGTCATGTGGTGTCATGTGTCATATATCGTCATGTGGTGTCATGTGATGTCATGTGTCATATGTTGTCATGTGATGTCATGTGTCATGCGGTGTCATGTGATGTCATGTGTCATGTGGTGTCATGTGTCATCATGTGTCATGTGTTGTCACATGGTGTCATGTGTCATCACATGTCTTGTGTCACGTGGTGTCATGTGTCATGTGTTGTCATTTGATGTCATGTGTCATGTGGTGTCATGTATCATCATGTGTCATGTGATGTCATGTGGTGTCATGTGTCATGTGGTGTCATGTGTCATCATGTGTCATCATGTGTCATCTTGTGTCATGTGTCATCATGTGTCATCATGTGTTGTCATGTGTCATGTGGTGCCATGTGACGTCATGTGTTGTCAGTCATGTGGTGTCATGTGGTATCATGGTTCATCATGTGTCATGTGGTGTCATTTGTTATCATGTGTCATGTGTCATGTGGTGTCATGAGTCATGTGTTGTCATGTGTCATGTAGTGTTATGTGTTGTCATGTGATGTCATGTGTCATGTTTCATGTGGAGTCATGTGTCATGTGGTGTCATGTGTCATGTATCGTCATGTGTCATGTGATGTCATGTGGTGTCATGTATCGTCATGTGTCATGTGGTGTCATGTGATGTCATGTGTTGTCATGTGTCATGTGTTGTCATGTGAGTCATGTGTCATGTGGTGTCATGTCATGTGTCATGTGTTGTCATGTGATGTCAAGTGTCATGTGATGTCATGTGGTGTCATGTGATGTCATGTGTCATGTGGTTTCATGTGTCATGAGGTGTCATGTGGTGTCATGTATCATCATGTGTGATATCATGTGTCATGTGGTGTCACGTGCCATGTGATGTCATGTGTCATGTGTTGTCATGTGTCATCACATGTCATGTGTCATGTGGTGTCATGTGTGTCATGTGTCATCACATGTCATGTGTCATGTGATGTCATTTGTTATCACGTGTCATGTGTCATGTGTCATGTGTTGTCATGTGGTGTCATGTGTCATGTGGTGTCATGTGTCATGTATCGTCATGTGTCATGTGTTGTCATGTGATGTCATGTGTCATGTGGTGTCATGTGATGTCATGTGTCATGTGGTGTCATGTGTCATCATGTGTCATGTGATGTCATGTGTCATCACGTGTCATGTTTCATGTGGTGTCATGTGTCATGTGTCATGTATCGTCATGTGTGATGTGATGTCATGTGTCATGTGTTGTCATGTGTAATGTGATGTCATGTGTCATGTGGTGTCATGTGTCATGTGTTGTCATGTGATGTCATGTGTCATGTGTCATGTGTTGTCATGAGGTGTCATGTGTTATGTATCGTCATGTGTGATGTCATGTTTCATGTGGTGTCATGTGGTGACATGTGGTGTCATTGGTCATGTATCGTCATGTGTCATGTATCGTCATGTGTCATGTGATGTCATGTGTCATCATATGTCATGTGTCATGTGTTGTCATGTATCATATAGTGTCATGTGTCATGTGATGTCATGTGTCATGTGATGTCATGTGTCATGTGTTGTCATGTGATGTCATGTGTCATGTGGTGTCATGTGTCATGTATCATCATGTGTCATGTGATGTCATGTGTCATGTGTTGTCATGTGATATCATGTGTCATGTGGTGTCATGTGTCATGTGGTGTCATGTGTCATCATGTATCATGTGATGTCATGTGTCATCATGTGTCATGTTTCATGTGGTGTCATGTGTCATGTGGTGTCATGTGTCATGTATCGTCATGTGTCATATGTCATGTGTTGTCATGTGATGTCTTGTGTCATGTGGTGTCATGTGTCATGTGATGTCATGTGTCATGTGGTGTCATGTGTCATGTGTTGTCATGTGATGTCATGTGTCATGTGTCATGTGTCATGTGTCATGTGGTGTCATGTGATGTCATGTGTCATGTGGTGTCATGTGTCATGAGGTGTCATGTGGTATCATGTGTCATGTATCGTCATGTGTGATGTCATGTTTCATGTGGTGTCATGTGTCATGTATCGTCATGTGTCATGTGATGTCATGTGTCATGTGTTGTCATGTGTCATCACATGTCGTGTCATGTGTTGTCATGTGTCATCACATGTCATGTGTCATGTGGTGTCATGTATCGTCATGTGTCATGTGATGTCATGTGTCATGTGTTGTCATGTGTCATCACATGTCATGTGTCATGTGGTGTCATGTGTCATCACGTGTCATGTGTCAGGTGCTGTCATGTGGTGTCATGTGTCATCCTGTGCTGCCATGTGTCATCATGTGGTGCCATGTGACGTCATGTGTCATGTGGTGTCATGTGTCATGTGGTGTCATGTGTCATGTGTCATGTAGTGTCATGTGTCATGTGATGTCATGTGTTGTCATGTGATGTCATGTGTTGAAATGGTTGTCATGTGTCATGTGGTGTCATGTGTCATCATGTGTCATGTGGTGTCATGTGTCATCACATGTCATGTGGTGTCATGTGTCATCATGTGTCATGTGTCATGTGGTGTCATGTGTCATGTATCATCATGTGTCATGTGGTGTCATGTGTCATCATGTGTCATGTGATGTCATGTGTCATCACGTGTCATGTTTCATGTGGTGTCATGTGTCATGTGGTGTCATGTGTCATGTATCGTCATGTGTGATGTGATGTCATGTGTCATGTGTTGTCATGTGTAATGTGATGTCATGTGTCATGTGGTGTCATGTGTCATGTGTTGTCATGTGATGTCATGTGTCATGTGTCATGTGTTGTCATGTGATGTCATGTGTCATGTGGTGTCATGTCATGAGGTGTCATGTGGTGTCATGTATCGTCATGTGTGATGTCATGTTTCATGTGGTGTCATATGGTGACATGTGGTGTCATGTGTCATGTATCGTCATGTGTCATGTATCGTCATGTGTCATGTGATGTCATGTGTCATCATATGTCATGTGTCATGTGTTGTCATGTATCATATAGTGTCATGTGTCATGTGATGTCATGTGTCATGTGTTGTCATGTGATGTCATGTGTCATGTGGTGTCATGTGTCATGTATCATCATGTGTCATGTGATGTCATGTGTCATGTGTTGTCATGTGATGCCATGTGTCATGTGGTGTCATGTGATGTCATGTGTCATGTGGTGTCATGTGTCATCATGTATCATGTGATGTCATGTGTTATCACGTGTCATGTTTCATGTGGTGTCATGTGTCATGTGGTGTCATGTGTCATGTATCGTCATGTGTCATGTGATGTCATGTGTCATGTGTTGTCATGTGATGTCATGTGTCATGTGGTGTCATGTGTCGTCATGTGTCATGTGATGTCATGTGTCATGTGGTGTCATGTGTCATGTGTTGTCATGTGATGTCATGTGTCATGTGTCATGTGTCATGTGGTGTCATGTGATGTCATGTGTCATGTGGTGTCATGTGTCATGAGGTGTCATGTGGTGTCATGTGTCATGTATCGTCATGTGTGATGTCATGTTTCATGTGGTGTCATGTGGTGACATGTGGTGTCATGTGTCATGTATCATCATGTGTCATGTGATGTCATGTGTCATGTTTTGTCATGTGTCATGTGTTGTCATGTGTCATCACATGTCATGTGTCATGTGGTGTCATGTATCGTCATGTGTCATGTGATGTCATGTGTCATGTGTTGTCATGTGTCATCACATGTCATGTGTCATGTGGTGTCATGTGTCATCACGTGTCATGTGTCATGTGCTGTCATGTGGTGTCATGTGTCATCCTGTGTTGCCATGTGTCATCATGTGGTGCCATGTGACGTCATGTGTCATGTGTCATGTGGTGTCATGTGTCATGTGATGCCATGTGTCATGTAGTGTCATGTGTCATGTGATGCCATGTGTTGTCATGTGATGTCATGTGTCATGTGGTGTCATGTGTCATGTGGTGTCATGTGTCATCATGTGTCATGTGATGTCATGTGTCATCACATGTCATGTGGTGTCATGTGTCATCACGTGTCATGTGTCATGTGGTGTCATGTGTCATGTATCATCATGTGTCATGTGATGTCATGTGTCATGTGTTGTCATGTGGTGTCATGTGTCATGTGTTGTCATGTGATGTCATGTGTCATGTGTCATGTGTTGTCATGTGATGTCATGTGTCATGTGGTGTCGTGTCATGAGGTGTCATGTGGTGTCATGTGTCATGTATCGTCATGTGTGATGTCATGTTTCATGTGGTGTCATGTTGTGACATGTGGTGTCATGTGTCATGTATCGTCATGTGTCATGTATCGTCATGTGTCATGTGATGTCATGTGTCATCATATGTCATGTGTCATGTGTTGTCATGTATCATATAGTGTCATGTGTCATGTGATGTCATGTGTCATGTGTTGTCATGTGATGTCTTGTGTCATGTGGTGTCATGTGTCATGTAATGTCATGTGTCATGTGTTGTCATGTGATGTCATGTGTCATGTGGTGTCATGTGATGTCATGTGTCATGTGGTGTCAGGTGTCATCATGTATCATGTGATGTCATGTGTTATCACGTGTCATGTTTCATGTGGTGTCATGTGTCATGTGGTGTCATGTGTCATGTATCGTCATGTGTCATGTGATGTCATGTGTCATGTGTTGTCATGTGATGTCATGTGTCATGTGGTGTCATGTGTCGTCATGATTCATGTGATGTCATGTGTCATGTGGTGTCATGTGTCATGTGTTGTCATGTGATGTCATGTGTCATGTGTCATGTGTCATGTGGTGTCATGTGATGTCATGTGTCATGTGGTGTCATGTGTCATGAGGTGTCATGTGGTGTCATGTGTCATGTATCGTCATGTGTGATGTCATGTTTCATGTGGTGTCATGTGGTGACATGTGGTGTCATGTGTCATGTATCATCATGTGTCATGTGATGTCATGTGTCATGTTTTGTCATGTGTCATGTGTTGTCATGTGTCATCACATGTCATGTGTCATGTGGTGTCATGTATCGTCATGTGTCATGTGATGTCATGTGTCATGTGTTGTCATGTGTCATCACATGTCATGTGTCATGTGGTGTCATGTGTCATCATGTGTCATGTGCTGTCATGTGGTGTCGTGTCATCCTGTGTTGCCATGTGTCATCATGTGGTGCCATGTGACGTCATGTGTCATGTGTCATGTGGTGTCATGTGTCATGTGATGTCATGTGTCATGTAGTGTCATGTGTCATGTGATGCCATGTGTTGTCATGTGTCATGTGGTGTCATGTGTCATGTGGTGTCATGTGTCATCATGTGTCATGTGGTGTCATGTGTCATCACATGTCATGTGGTGTCATGTGTCATCACGTGTCATGTGTCATGTGGTGTCATGTGTCATGTATCATCATGTGTCATGTGATGTCATGTGTCATGTGTTGTCATGTGATGTCATGTGTCATGTGGTGTCATGTGTCATGTGGTGTCATGTATCATCATGTGTCATGTGTCATGTGTTGTCATGTCATGTCATGTGTGATGTGGTGTCATGTGTCATGTGATGTCATGTGTCATGTGGTGTTATGTGTCATCACATGTCATGTGGTGTCATGTGTCATGTATCGTCATGTGTCATGTGATGTCACGTGTCATGTGTTGTCATGTGATGTCATGTGTCATGTGGTGTCATGTATCGTCATGTGTGATGTCATGTGTCATGTGGTGTCATCATGTGTCATGTGTTGTCACATGGTGTCATGTGTCATCACGTCTTGTGTCACGTGGTGTCATGTGTTGTCATGTGATGTCATGTGTCATGTGGTGTCATGTATCGTCATGTGTCATGTGATGTCATGTGTCATGTGATGTCATGTGGTGTCATGTGTCATCATGTGTCATCTTGTGTCATGTGTCATCATGTGTCGTCATGTGGTGCCATGTGACGTCATGTGGTGTCATGTGGTATCATGTTTCATCATGTGTCATGTGGTGTCATGTGTCATCATGTGTCATGTGGTGTCATGTGTCATCACATGTCATGTGGTGTCATGTGTCATCACGTGTCATGTGTCATGTGGTGTCATGTGTCATGTATCATGTGTCATGTGTTGTCATGTGATGTCATGTGTCATGTGGTGTCATATGTCATGTGGTGTCATGTATCATCATGTGTCATGTGTTGTCATGTCATGTCATGTGATGTCATGTGTCATGTGTTGTCATGTGATGGCATGTGTCATGTGGTGTCATGTGTCATCACATGTCATGTGGTGTCATGTGTCATATATTGTCATGTGTCATGTGTCATGTGTTGTCATGTGATGTCATGTGTCATGTGGTGTCATGTATCGTCATGTGTGATGTCATGTGTCATGTGGTGTCATCATGTGTCATGTGTTGTCACATGGTGTCATGTGTCATCACGTCTTGTGTCACGTGGTGTCATGTGTTGTCATGTGATGTCATGTGTCATGTGATGTCATGTGTCATGTGGTGTCATGTGTCATGTGGTGTCATGTGATGTCATGTGTCATGTGATGTCATGTGGTGTCATGTGTCATCATGTGTCATCATGTGTCATCTTGTGTCATGTGTCATCATGTGTCGTCATGTGTTGTCATGTGTCATCATGTGGTGCCATGTGACGTCATGTGGTGTCATGTGGTATCATGTTTCATCATGTGTCATGTGGTGTCATTTGTTATCACGTGTCATGTGTCATGTGGTGTCATGTGTCATGTGTTGTCATGTGGTGTCATATGTCATGTAGTGTCATGTGATGTCATGTGTCATCACGTGTCATGTTTCATGTGGTGTCATGTGTCATGTATCGTCATGTGTCATGCGATGTCATGTGTCATGTGGTATCATGTGGTATGTGGTGTCATGTGTCATTATGTGTCATGTGGTGTCATGTGTCATCACATGTCATGTGGTGTCATGTGTCATCATGTGTCATGTGGTGTCATGTGTCATGTATCATCATGTGTCATGTGATGTCATGTGTCATGTGCTGTCATGTGATGTCATGTGGTGTCATGTGTCATGTGGTGTCATGTATCATCATGTGTCATGTGTCATGTGTTGTCATCTCATGTCATGTGTCATGTGGTGTCATGTGTCATGTGATGTCATGTGTTGTCATGTGATGGCATGTGTCATGTGGTGTCATGTGATGTCATGTGTCATGTGGTATCATGTGTCATGTGGTGTCATGTGGTGTCATGTGTCATGTATCGTCATGTGTCATGTGTTGTCATGTGATGGCATGTGTCATGTGTCATGTGATGTCATGTGTCATGTGGTGACATGTGGTGTCATGTGTCATGTATCATCATGTGTCATGTGATGTCATGTGTCATGTGGTGTCATGTGTCATCATGTGTCATCTTGTGTCATGTGGTGTCATGTGGTGTCATGTGTCATCATGTGTTGTCATGTGTCATCATGTTGTGCCATGTGACATCATGTGTTGACAGTCATGTGGTATCATGGTTCATCATGTGTCATCTGTTGTCATGTGGTTTCATTTGTTATCACGTGTCATGTGTCATGTGGTATCATGTGTCATGTGTCATGTAGTGTCATGTGTCATGTCTCATGTGTTGTCATGTGATGTCATGTGTCATGTGGTGTCATGTATCGTCATGTGTAATGTGATGTCATGTGTCATGTGTTGTCATGTGATGTCATGTGTCATGTGGTGTCGTGTGATGTCATGTGTCATGTGTTGTCATGTGGTGTCATGTGGTGTCATGTGTCATGTGGTGTCATGTGTCATGTGGTGTCATGTGTCATGTAGTGTCATGTGTCATGTGATGCCATGTGTTGTCATGTGATGTCATGTGTCATGTGGTGTCATGTGTCATGTGGTGTCATGTGTCATGTGGTGTCATGTGTCATCACATGTCATGTGGTGTCATGTGTCATCACGTGTCATGTGTCATGTGGTGTCATGTGTCATGTATCATCATGTGTCATGTGATGTCATGTGTCATGTGATGTCATGTGTCATGTGTTGTCATGTGATATCATGTGTCATGTGGTGTCATGTGTCATGTGGTGTCATGTATCATCATGTGTCATGTGTCATGTGTTGTCATGTCATGTGTCATGTGGTGTCATGTGTCATGTGTTGTCATGTGATGGCATGTGTCATCATGTGTCATGTAGTGTCATGTGTCATGTGGTGTCATGTGGTGTCATGTGTCATGTATCGTCATATGTCATGTGTTGTCATGTGATGGCATGTATCATGTGGTGTCATGTGTCATGTGATGTCATGTGTCATGTGGTGACATGTGGTGTCATGTGTCATGTATCATCATGTGTCATGTGATGTCATGTGGTATCATGTGTCATGTGTTATCATGTGATGTCATGTGTCATGTGGTGTCATGTGGTGTCATGTGTCATGTATCGCCATGTGTCATGTGATGTCATGTGTCATGTGGTGTCATGTGTCATCACGTGTCATGTGTCATGTGGTGTCATGTGTCCTGTATTGTCATGTGTCATATGTTGTCACATGATGTCATGTGTCATGTGGTGTCATGTGTCATGTGGTGTCATGTGTCATGAATCATCATGTGGTGTCATGTGTCATGTGTTGTCATGTGTTGTCATGTGTCATGTGGTGTCATGTGTCATCACGTGTCATGTGGTGTCATGTGTCCTGTATTGTCATGTGTCATGTGATGTCATGTGTTGTCACGTGATGTCATGTGTCATGTTGTGTCATGTGTCATGTGGTGTCATGTGTCATGTATCGTCATGTGGTATCATATGTCATGTGATGTCATGTGTCATATGTTGTCATGTGATGTCATGTGTCATGTGGTGTCATGTGATGTCATGTGTCATGTGGTGTCATGTGTCATCATGTGTCATGTGTTGTCACATGGTATCATGTGTCATCACATGTCTTGTGTCACGTGGTGTCATGTGTCATGTGTTGTCATTTGATGTCATGTGTCATGTGGTGTCATGTATCATCATGTGTCATGTGATGTCATGTGTCATGTGGTGTCATGTGTCATCATGTGTCATCATGTGTCATCTTGTGTCATGTGTCATCATGTGTCGTCATGTGTCATCATGTGGTGCCATGTGACGTCATGTGTTGTCAGTCATGTGGTGTCATGTGGTATCATGTTTCATCATGTGGTGTCATTTGTTATCACGTGTCATGTGTCATGTGGTGTCATGTGTCATGTAGTGTCATGTGTTGTCATGTGATGTCATGTGTCATGTGTCATGTTTCATGTGTAGTCATGTGTCATGTGGTGTCATGTGTCATGTATCGTCATGTGTCATGTGATGTCATGTGTCATGTGTTGTCATGTGATGTCATGTGTCATGTGGTGTCATGTATCGTCATGTGTCATGTGGTGTCATGTGATGTCATGTGTTGTCATGTGGTGTCATGTGGTGTCATGTGTCATGTGTTATCATGTGAGTCATGTGTCATGTTGTGTCATGTCATGTGTCATGTGTTGTCATGTGATGTCAAGTGTCATGTGATGTCATGTGGTGTCATGTGTTGTCATGTGTCATGTGTTGTCATGTGAGTCATGTGTCATGTGGTGTCATGTCATGTGTCATGTGTTGTCATGTGATGTCAAGTGTCATGTGATGTCATGTGGTGTCATGTGATGTCATGTGTCATGTGGTTTCATGTGTCATGAGGTGTCATGTGGTGTCATGTATCGTCATGTGTGATGTCATGTGTCATGTGGTGTCACGTGCCATGTGATGTCATGTGTCATGTGTTGTCATGTGTCATCACATGTCATGTGGTGTCATGTGTGTCATGTGTCATCACGTGTCATGTGTCATGTGATGTCATGTGTCATTTTTTTGTTTAAATATATTTTTATTTAAACCATTGCACAATTTACACAGTTCATTATAGATTCTTCAACCATCCATTGTATTCAATTATCGTATTACATCATACATAATAGAAAGTAAAGAAGAGAAAAAAGAAAAAGAAAAAGGCAGTTTAGAATTCATTGAGCAACATATCAGCATCTACTCAGGTTATTTACTTATTTCATTTGCCATGTCACGACCTGTTCAAGTCTCACAAATCCAGTCCTTCTTTCCAGCTTATTATAGGATCCCATATCCTTAACCCCAAGCTCCTCCCTTTCCTACCTTTCCGAGCGTATATGTTCTTTTCCAAGTTATAGGTTGATAACAAGTTTGATAGCCAAACTTGCATTCCTGGGGGGTTTTTATCTAACCAAGCCCTAGCTAGACATAACCTAAAAACAGCCATTGCAACAAAGATGAATTCTCTCTGCATAACATTCGTATCTGTAGCTATCCCGAGGAGTATTTCTGGAGGTTTTAAAGTAATCTGGATATTAAGAGTGGTATCCAGAAACTGCTCTATATCCTTTATCACTGTCTTTATCTGTGGGCATAGTGCAAATAGATGTATTAGATCTGCATTGGGGGAGGAGCATCTTGGGCATGTAGTGCCTGTAGTACCCCCCCATTTTGCTATTTTTGCAGGGGTAAAGTAGAGCGAATAAAGTGTTTTATACTGCTGCGATTGCAGCGGAGCTGAGCACAGGAGAGTACGCCCTAAGTCCAGCGACTCCTTAAACCAGCAGGGTTCCCCTTCTAGCCTCTCTGCCCACTTTTCACCATGTTTATCCATGTCATCTGGTTTACTTGCTACCAGTTCTGCATAAAAGCTCCGTATTGAGCAGTCTCCCCCCAATCTTATTTTCTCGAGGATTTCTACTTTAGCAAACCCTATACTTCCACCTTGCTTATTCCCAAGAAAGCTTCTTAGCTGAAAAAATTTAAAAAGGTCCCTCCTATCTAACCCAAATTTGGTCATTAGCTCCGTGAATTGAAGCATCCCTTCCATATTCCTCACATCTCCAAGCTGAACTATCCCCTTTTCCACCCAGCCTGCCATTGTAGTATCGCCGAAGATCTGCCTTGGGAGAGAGATGTTTTTATATAACCTCGTATACCAGTTGTATCGGCCCAACCCAAGTTTTTTCATCACTGCAATCCAAACCTTAGTAACAGCTTGTAGTGTCTTGAACCTAGTTCTTTTAAAATACGCAAAATCAATACATTTGAGGAAGGAGTTCTCTACCTCCGGTCCCAACACAGTAGAGTATATCCTGGATGAGTCATTCAATGTTCTAACGTCTACACCTCCCCCCCCTATCAATCCCCGCATATATTGGAGTACAGATGCCCAATAGTACAATCTGAAATCGGGCACCCCCCACCCTCCTTTCTCTCTGGGAAGGGACATAAAGCGGTATGCCCTTCGAGTCTTGCCATGGGCCCAAATAAATCTATTCAGAATTTTTTCCAGATCATTAAACCATTTTAGTTCAAAAAATAAAGGTATTGTCCTAAACAAATACAAAAATTTCGGTAAAATTAACATTTTTATAACATTGGTGCAGCCTACTAATGACAGGTGCAAATTATTCATACGTACTAGATCGGACTTGACTTTTAACATGAGTGGCGCAAGATTGTTCTGTACCAACTCATCCAAATTAGATGTGATTGCGACCCCCAAGTATATAGCAGAGTCTACAACTCTTTGATCAGTAAATACGCTATGTTGATTGCATACAATTTGGGTTTTGGAGCTGTTCAGGCTATAACCAGATATTTGCCCGAATCTTTGAGCTTCAGCCTCAATTTCCACTAAGGCCATGCTAGGATTAGGAGTCAAGATAGCAATGTCATCCGCGTAAGCTAGTGTCTTTATTACGCATCCGTTCAACCTTACTGGGGGGATTCTTATGTTGCATTCAATTTTCCTTATCAAGGGATCTAGGTAAAGAGCAAATAATAATGGTGATGCCGGACAGCCCTGTCTAGTTCCTCTCCCAATCATAACCGCTAATGATTTGCCTCTATTTACTCTAATCCTTGCTGTTGGGTTTTTATAAAGTGTCTTCGTTGCCGTTACAAAACTATTTCCAAATCCATTCCATTTTAATATTTGCCATAGATATTCCCAGGACACTCTATCGAAAGCCTTTTCGGCGTCTAAAAATAGTGCTGCGAGAGGGTCCCCCATGCCATTTGCTGCGTCAAATGCTGTAATAACTTGTCTGGTGTGTTGCGTTGTGCCTTTGCCAGGAATAAAACCATGCTGAGTATGGCTTACCAACCCCTCTATTACTCCCGCCAGTCTTGTCGCTATGATCTTAGAGTATATCTTCGCATCTGCATTCAACAGTGTGATAGGTCTGTATGACCCTGGGAGTGTTGGAATTTTCCCTTTTTTTAGAATAACAATAATATCTGCCTCCCCCCATGTCTCGGGTACTTTATCGCCTTTCTGTGCCTCCATCATGACATTAAACATTTCTAAACCCACTGTTTGATAAAAGACCTTGTAAAACTCCACCGGGATCTGATCCGGTCCGGCAGCTTTACCAGCCGGGAGCGTGCTTAAAGCCATGATAAATTCCTCTAGAGCAAAGGGGGAATCCAAGCTGTCTTTCTCATCTACCGTCAGGCCTGGATCGGGATCCTCCCTTAAATAATTTTCCAACTCACCCACCGTTCCCGTGCTATCCCTGGTATATAATTTTTCATAAAACTGCCTAAATACCTCTCTCACTCTATCTACTTCAGTTACCAAAGTTCCGTTCTCATTCATAATCTGGACAATATCCGATGCAGCTAGTCTCTGCCTGGTACGTACTGCCAAAAGATGACCTATCTTCTCGCTCAGCTCATAAGCATCCTCTCTTTTAGATAGATAATTCTCTGCTGCTTTTTTAGAGATACTCTCCGTCACCTCTGCCCTGAGTGCCACTATTTTTAGCAGATGATCTTCTATTGGTGCCCTGTTTCTTAAAGCCTGCGCCAAGTCCTCCTCCACCCTTATCAGTTTTTGTACCACTTCGCTGATTTTGAGTCTTGTTCTTTTCTGTGCTGAGAACACATACGTCATTGTTTCTCCCCGTACTCCTGCCTTAAAGGCATCCCAGACTACTCCCACTGGGGCTGAATCTTTATTAATTTCCCAATATGATCTAATCCATCCTGTCATATGACCCCTATAGCCTTCATCTTTCAGCAGAGCTCTGTCAAAAGTCCACTGTCTATCTTTTGTTTGTGCCTGACCCAGATTAATCGTTAAAACCAAGGGACTGTGGTCTGAAACAATTCGAGGCTGTTTCTCTATCTGTACCTCTGATAACAGGGAGTGTGAGATCAGAAAGTAGTCCAGCCTAACAAGTACTTTATGTGGGGCCGAATAAAATGTACTACTATCGATACCTGGTTTTATTTTTATCCATGGGTCTACTAAAGAGTTATTTACTACCATAGCTGATAATGCCCTATGAGTTCTCTTTTTTCTTCCTGTATAAATGGCCCCAATTTGACCAAATAAACTAGTAGGATCATGAATGTTAAGATCTCCGCAACATATGATTGGCTCAGGCCACAGTGCCAGCTCTGTGTCTAAGAATTGAAAGAGGTCTGGGTCATCTTCCGTAGACCCATACACAGAGACTATAGTGCATTTTTCCCCCTTAAATTTTATTTCTATTATAACCCATCTTCCCCACTTATCTTCTAACTTCCTTATTACTACCACATCAGAGGGTCTACCTAATACCGCCACTCCTCTGTGTTTTGTCCCTTGCGTAGTATTTGCCAATACCGAGAACCCTAGCTGACTCATTATATAACTCTTGGAAGCTTCAACATGCGTTTCTTGAAGGCAGACCAGATCCAGCTTGAGTGTCCTAAGTAATGCCGCCACCTTTAATCTTTTCCCCAAATCATTCAGACCACACACATTAATAGTAGCTATCCTACAGGTCATTTACCTAAATCGGTTATTTTGCCCAACTCCGCGAACCGTCCCTTGTCAAAGATTTTATTCTCATAGAAAACCTGATATGTATCGTGAGGTCTCATCCTTTCCATTATTGAATACCAATAAGAATTCTTTACTTGTGATCTGAAGTGTGTTTTTTTGTGCTGTTTCTTCCATAGTTTCACTCTTTTTTTTGTTGTTTTTTTAACCCTCTCTGCCCCCCCTTCCTCCCCTATTCCCGCCCTCCCCTGGCTCTGGACCCCTCCCCCCTCCCCCCCTTTACAGGCAAATAGGTCCGGCAGACCTATGTGTAGCAGCCGCAGTCTGTGGATATCGCTCCCCTCCCCCCCCTGGACCCAACACCCCAAGTGCTATATACTCCTCTGTGCCAATTCCCTATTCATTTGCAAAGAGCAATCCATTCTGCTTAACCAACTCTCCAACCCTCCAACCCATTGCACACCAGAGTCTGCCATTGCTTTCCTTGTCCTCTTTTAAACTTCTCAGCTCCCTTTCTGTGCCTTGATCTCCTCCAAGTATTGCTGGGCTTTTACCTCGGATTGAAAAATGTTTATTCTACCCCTTGTGACCACTTTGAGTCTAGCTGGAAACAAGAGAAAGGCCTCAGAGCCCAGAGCCTGAAAGGGTTTGATCAGCTGCCTAAGCCTCCATCTTCTCTCCACCGTTACGTGGCAGAAGTCCGGTCTGGCAAAGAAAGTGACTCCCTCAAACGATCTTTTCTTATCTGGTCTAGCCTTGTCCATTATCTCCTCTCTGAGCAGGTAATTCCCGACGTAGATCAAAATGGCTCTGGGCAAGACCTGTTGAGCTGCCAGTCTCTTATCCCCGTGGTTTTTCCTGATAGTAAATGGAAATCTGTGTGCACGTTGTATCTCTCGCCCCCACTCCCACTGTGATTCGGGAAAAGCTCCTTTCAACAGATTAACCATGAACCGCATAATGTCATCTCCCTCTGCACCTTCCTCTACTCCCAAAATGCGTATGTTATTCCGCCTCTGGCGGTTCTCAAAATCCTCCAACTTCCATTGTAAGTCAACTGACAGCTTCTCTTGCTCCATTTTAAAGTCCTGCCATCCTCCAAAATCATCCTCTAGTTTTCCAGTCCGAGCCTCCACCTCAGTCACTCTTACACTGAGGCCTTCGTATAATTTGTTAACTTTTCTGAGTGAGTTTTGAATTTTCTTTGAGTCCTGTCTAGCCCTTCGGCTTTCCGACCTTGCTTCCCCTTGCATCTGTTTAAGAGTAGAGCAGATCGTGTCAAAGGGGGCCATATCCTGAGTTGGATTATGGGTATTACCGGAGGCCTGAGGGGTACCTTCTTCTGCATAAGTCTGGGATGAAGCAGAGTAGTCCCAATCGAGTCTCCTACCCCCTACTCCACCATATCTTTTACCCTTTGGGTGTTTCCTTCTCTGTGTATTGTCTTTCACAGATGAACTTGACCCAGAACTTGCATCTTCCTCCGACTCCTCTGAAACCTCATTACTAGACTGAGAGGTGCCAATATCCTCGTTTACCGAAAAGAAACAATCTCCCTCCAGTGAGGCTCCCTCTCTTTTCTCCAGTTCAGTGCTTTTACTCTCAGTGCCTGAATTTGCAGTCTTTCCTGCTTCTGGTAAATTGTTTCTGTCCTTTAGATTTTTAATGTGCATTTCAGCTTCCAGCTGATTTAACGCTGCCAGCATGTCCGCGCTGCCTGCTAAGCTGGATTTATGGGGGGTAATCAATACAGCGGGAGCTATGTCTTCGCTAGCCCCTTTAACCTGCCTTTGCACATTAACATTGACTTTTTGACCCGCAGATTGCACTACCTTCGGAGCCTCCGCCTCAGCTCCCATTCCCTCTCCGCCTCCGCTGCCGCTTCCATTGCCTGTGTCGACGAGTGCTGCTGCTGAGTCTCTGTGTTGCCGAGCAACCACTATCTCCACGCATTGAGCGTCCGTCTCTGTTGGTTCCTCGGTTGCTGCGTCCTCGAGGACGCTTCTGCAGGCGGCAGGGTCTGTGTCCGGCTGTGAACCTCTCCTTGGGGTAAACGCTTCCAACAAGGTAGGCTGCCTCAGTCCTGCGTCTCTCCCCTTATTCATGCCTTGTTTTGTCGTGGTTATGCTATCTTCATTCGTAGAGTCCGAAGGCTGATCTTTCTTGGGTGCCGGCGCCTTTGCTGATTCGCGCTTTACCCGCGTCTCTGCCATCGCGGGTTTCTCGGCTTTCTCCTTCTCTATTTTCTTCATCTTTTGTGTCGGAGGGATTGCCTTTCTTATGGCGCCAGGCCCTCGATGTTGCTGATGTACTCCTGGGGTTGCATCGCCTCTGACCCCCTTCGCGCTATCCTGAGCGCTTTTTCCACTTGCCGCTTGTACTTTTGAAATAGTATCTTGCTGCATCTTTGCCTTCTCCTTGTCTTTGAGAAGGCGGGTATTCATCCTTGCCAGCCTGGTCCACTGATCGCGGAGCACTGCACTCAGCTCCAGTGCTCTTTGGAGAAGTCGGCTGAGTTGCTTTTTTACCCCTGGATATTTGGGACGGTACTCGTGGGGTCCTCTCTGCAGCCAGCTACTCAAATCCATAGAGGAGTATGGTAATGCTTATTTTCCTGCCATCTGGGTGACTCAGGGGAGGAGAGGTCCGGAGCGACTTCTCACCACAGCCTCGCGACGGCCATCTTGCCCCTAAGAACCAAGTCCGGGCTGTGATGTCATGTGTCATGTGGTGTCATGTGCTGTCATGTGGTGTCATGTGTCATCATGTGTCATCATGTGGTGCCATGTGACGTCATGTGTCATGTGATATCATGTGATATCATGTGTCATGTGGTGTCATGTGTCATGTGGTGTCATGTGTCATGTGGTGTCATGTGTCATCACATGTCATGTGGTGTCATGTGTCATGTATCATCATGTGTCATGTGATGTCATGTGTCATGTGTTGTCATGTGATGTCATGTGGTGTCATGTATCGTCATGTGTCATGTGGTGTCATGTGATGTCATGTGTCATGTGTTGTCATATGGTGTCATGTGGTGTCATGTGTTGTCATGTGAGTCATGTGTCATGTCATGTGTTGTCATGTGATGTCAAGTGTCATGTGATGTCATGTGGTGTCATGTGTCATGTGGTTTCATGTGTCATGAGGTGTCATGTGGTGTCATGTATCGTCATGTGTGATGTCATGTGTCATGTGGTGTCATGTGGTGACATGTGGTGTCATGTGTCATGTATCGTCATGTGTCATGTGATGTCATGTGTCATGTGATGACATGTGGTGTCATGTGTCATGTATCATCATGTGTCATGTGATGTCATGTGTCATGTGGTGTCATGTGTCATCATGTGTCATCTTGTGTCATGTGGTGTCATCATGTGTTGTCATGTGTCATCATGTTGTGCCATGTGACGTCATGTGTTGTCAGTCATGTGGTGTCATGTGGTGTCATGTGTCATCATGTGTCATGTGTTGTCATATGGTGTCATGTGTCATCACGTGTCATGTGGTGTCACGTATCATGTGGTATCATGTATCATATAGTGTCATGTGTCATGTGATGTCATGTGTCATGTGTTGTCATGTGATGTCATGTGTCATGTGGTGTCATGTGTCATGTGATGTCATGTGTCATGTGGTGTCATGTGTCATCACGTGTCATGTGTCATGTTATGTCATGTGTCATGTATCGTCATGTGTCATGTGACGTCATGTGTCATGTGTTTTTATGTGAAGTCATGTGGTGTCATGTGGTGTCACGTGTCATGTGATGTCATGTGTCATATGGTGTCATGTGTCATCACGTATGTGGTGTCATGTGTCATGAGGTGTCATGTGGTGTCATGTGTTGTCATGTGATATCATGTGTCATGTGGTGTCATGTGATGTCATGTGTCATGTGGTGTCATGAGGTGTCATGTGTCATCACGTGTCTTGTGTCATGTGGTGTCATGTGTCATGTGTCATGTGTCATGTGTTGTCATGTGATGGCATGTGTCATGTGATGTCATGTGTCATGTGGTGACATGTGGTGTCATGTGTCATGTATCGTCATGTTTGTAAGAAAGACAGGAGTAAACCCATAAACCAGGTTGGGATGGGTGTGCAGTATAAACAAAAACAATTCCCAACAGGTATCACTAGTAGTCAGTTTAAACGGTGCATGCAATCAGCATTACAATGAGAGGAAAACAAGGAGTCTCAGCGAAGTTTTGAGAGGTTTGTTATTAACCAGTTAGAAAGGGGTATTTCACATGGTAATACAGTTAAACAGCACTGTACAGAGCAAATCATGTGACAACCCGAGGGCACTTGGTGAAGAAGTGATATTTACAATTGGTGAAGGTGCAAGTGCTAAGGTGAACAGCGTGAACGACTTATGGTGACAAAAACTTCAGTGAAGGCTCCAAAAAGGTCAAGTTGTAGTCACTTAAAACATGGTTAAACAAATTTAAAGGAGCACAAAACATAAAATGCGCCACATAATTATGCTGTGGTGTCGACGGCGTTTCGATCCCCGTGAGTCGGGATCGTCATCAGGACAGGGTTGTCGATGCGGGCAGTGCTGTGGGGAAAAAGGGCACGTAAGAAGGGGCACTGGATGGAACCGCGGCATAAATTTATGTACTGCGTGGTGAGTTAAAAGGGTGGGGGATTAAGAACTAAGGAGAGTTAAGTGAGACAGAAGCGGTGGTGTCAATGCGCACTAATGGAGGCCCAAGAAGTGCGATTAGTGCACTAGGGCTTTTCGGAATCTACTAAGGGTAGTATCAGGGGTGTGTACCGTAGCCTAATAGAAACGGTTGTATGCCCTAGGGCATGGGGGAGTTAAGAAATAACGCATGAGCGCGTTATAAGCAAGCCCCGATCATGCGGTAATTTGCGGAAGGGCACCACCCGCCTGGGATAGGTTACTATGGCAATACCCCGGGATGATTGTGGGAGAGGCAGGAGCAGTTACGCGGTTGCGTGGGTTGGAAGGCAGGTGTAAGCGGAACCTACTTGATCACGCACAAAATTAAGGTGTGCGGGTAGCTGGAGTCCGGGGTAGAGTCTCGGGAATCAGCGGCTGCCGGGGGAGAAAAAAGGGAGTGATGAGCCAACGTAACGAGTTCAGTGAGACCCACCAACACCCAAGGTGAGCAAGGAATAGTTTGTTACCTGATCGTGGAATGGTGAATCCGATCAGTGAAGCACCTGTGGAAGGGAAGGGAGACAAGGACATAGTGGGCGAGTTTAGGACCGAGCAGGGGCTGGGTTGGAGACCGTGCGAGTCCATCGGTGAGCGAGTGAAACATACCTGAATTAAGCAGGGTTCTGGAGAGCGATTAGGGCTCTGGTTCTATGGGCGGCTCACGATGAATGCGGGAGCTGTGATGGGGCGGCGTGCCTGAGGCTGTGTGAAGTGAGAGAGGGCGGGGTTGGGCGGGGGCGTGGCCGGGAATAGGGGCAGGGCCAGGGAAAGTGTCACTGTGTTGTCAGCGCAACAGAGTAAACAGGAAGTTCGCCCGGAGAAAAGACAGTGAGTCAGGAAAGAACGCGCTTTGCAGGGTAGAGTGATCCAGGGGGATCATGAGATGTATATGGCATCGCGGTACATGGTTGTTATATCGAGGCGACGTGCATGACATGATTAGGCAGCTTAAAAACAATTTCAACAATGGAGTCAATATACACAGAAGTTCAAGCACAGAGTAACATAGTACAGTGTTGGTACATATAATTGATGCCCGGGGGGCGGGGGGGAGGGGGGCGGGCATGTGGTGTGAAACCGGAGGATTAGTGTACATATTCATAATGCATAGGGGAATGTCCCAGTGGTAGATACATTGAGGGGGACGTGGTGCCAGAGATTGACCATACATTAATGTACACATATAAGGCACTGGGAGAGAAGGTAAGGGAAACAGAATGTGACAGCGCGGCTTAGGGTTATAGTGATTTATACTGTAATGGTGTTATTCCACTCGTCAAGGGTGTTAAGTCCGTGATTGACCGAGTCAACACGTGCAATCCATTTACATTCAGCTCTGTTTAGGAGCTGTGCCATGTTAGCGCCTCTCATGGGCAGTTTGGGTTTCTCGATGACCATCCATCTCAAGTCTGCATGTTGCTTTTCAATGAAGTGTGTAACCATAGGGGCGGTCAACACTTTGCAGTTAATTCTGCTCTTATGTTGTATTATCCGCTGTTTAACCATTTGGGTGGTTTGGCCAATGTACATTAGGTCACATGGACAACGGATAGCGTAGATCACATTTTGACTCTTGCAGTTTGAATGGTGATTGAGTTGGTGGATGATTCCGTTGTAATTGAATTCTTTTGTATTGATGGTTAAATCACAGACGCTGCAGGATTGGCATTTGTAGTGGCCAAGGATCGGATCCATTCCCCATGCTGCTGTGATGGTGTGTTTCTCTATTGGTTGTATGGGCCAAGTAATAGCATGTACCAGGTGGTTGGCAATGTTGTTGCCCCTTTGGTATGAGAATAGGGGCGGTTCTTGGAATTGTTGTTGGGAACGGAGGATCGGGCAGTTTTTTTTTATTATTTTAGCAATCTTGTTGCTGTCAGGGCTGAAGACGGAGACAAAAGGGACTCTGGTCAATGTGTTTTTGTTGTTGGGAGTCAGCAAATTCTCACAATGATTATACCAGGCCCGTTTCTTGGCTTTTGAAACTAGGCGTTTGGGGTAGCCTCTGTTGACGAGCTTGGTGACCAAAATGTCTGCTTCTCTAAAGTAGTCTTTCCGCCATTTACAATTACGGCGGATCCGGAGGAACTGACCATAGGGAAGTCCATCGCGTAGGCCTCTGGGGTGGTAGCTGGAGTAATGTAACAGGGTGTTACGTTCCGTTGGTTTGCGGTACAGTGATGTCCCCAGGGCACCATCCTCGGCATGGATGATAACATCAAGGAACGGTAAATCATCGTGCTTATATTCGCTTGTGAATTTCAAGTGTTCCTGTGAGGTGTTGAGCCAGTCAACAAAAGGTTGGAGAGTGTCAGGGTGACCATTCCAAGTCATGTGGTGTCATGTGTCATTTGGTGTCATGTGTCATGTGTTGTCATGTGATGTCATCTGTCATGTGGTGTCATGTGTCATGTGGTGTCATGTGTCATGTGGTGTCCTGTGTCATCACATGTCATGTGGTGTCATGTGTCATGTGGTGTCATGTGTCATGTATCATCATGTCATGTGATGTCATGTGTCATGTGTTGTCATGTGATGTCATGTGTCATGTGGTGTCATGTGTCATGTGTCATCATGTGTCATGTGTCATGTGTTGTCATGTCATGTGGTGTCATGTATCGTCATGTGTGATGTCATGTGTCATGTGGTGTCATCAAGTGTCATGTGTTGTCACATGGTGTCATGTGTCATCACGTCTTGTGTCACGTGGTGTCATGTGTTGTCATGTGATGTCATGTGTCATGTGGTGTCATGTATAGTCATGTGTCATGTGATGTCATGTGTCATGTGATGTGGTGTCATGTGTCATCATGTGTCATCATGTGTCATGTGTCATCATGTGTCATTATGTGTTGTCATGTGTCATCATGTGGTGCCATGTGACGTCATGTGGTGTCATGTGGTATCATGTTTCATCATGTGTCATGTGGTGTCATTTGTTATCACGTGTCATGTGTCATGTGGTGTCATGTGTCATGTGTTGTCATGTGGTGTCATGTGTCATGTAGTGTCATGTGTTGTCATGTGATGTCATGTGTCATCACGTGTCATGTTTCATGTGGTGTCATGTGTCATGTATCGTCATGTGTTATGTGATGTCATGTGTCATGAGTTGTCATGTGATGTCATGTGTCATGTGGTGTCATGTATCGTTATGTGTCATGTGATGTCATGTGTCATGTGTTGTCATGTGATGTCATGTGTCATGTGGTGTCATGTGATGTCATGTGTCATGTGTTGTCATGTGGTGTCATGTGGTGTCATGTGGTGTCATGTGTCATGTGTTGTCATGTGTCATATGTGTCATGTGTTGTCATGTGTCATGTGGTGTCATGTGTCATGTATCATGTATTGTCATGTGATGTCATATGTCATGTGGTGTCATGTGTCATCATGTGTCATGTGATGTCATGTGTCATCACGTGTCATGTTTCATGTGGTGTCATGTGTCATGTGGTGTCATGTGTCATGTATCGTCATGTGTCATGTGATGTCATTTGTCATGTGTTGTCATGTGTAATGTGATGTCATGTGTCATGTGGTGTCATGTGTCATGTGTTGTCATGTGATGTCATGTGTCATGTGTCATGTGTCATGTGGTGTCGTGTCATGAGGTGTCATGTGGTGTCATGTGTCATGTATCGTCATGTGTGATGTCATGTTTCATGTGGTGTCATGTGGTGACATGTGGTGTCATGTGTCATGTATCGTCATGTGTCATGTATCGTCATGTGTCATGTGATGTCATGTGTCATCATATGTCATGTGTCATGTGTTGTCATGTATCATATAGTGTCATGTGTCATGTGATGTCATATGTCATGTGTTGTCATGTGATGTCATGTGTCATGTGGTGTCATGTGTCATGTATCATCATGTGTCATGTGATGTCATGTGTCATGTGTTGTCATGTGATGTCATGTGTCATGTGGTGTCATGTGATGTCATGTGTCATGTGGTGTCATGTGTCATCATGTATCATGTGATGTCATGTGTCATCACGTGTCATGTTTCATGTGGTGTCATGTGTCATGTGGTGTCATGTGTCATGTATCGTCATGTGTCATGTGATGTCATGTGTCATGTGTTGTCATGTGATGTAATGTGTCATGTGGTGTCATGTGTCATGTGTTGTCTTGTGATGTCATGTGTCATGTGTCATGTGTCATGTGGTGTCATGTGATGTCATGTGTCATGTGGTGTCATGTGTCATGAGGTGTCATGTGGTGTCATGTGTCATGTATCGTCATGTGTGATGTCATGTTTCATGTGGTGTCATGTGGTAACATGTGGTGTCATGTGTCATGTATCGTCATGTGTCATGTGATGTCATGTGTCATGTGGTGTCATGTGTCATGTGTTGTCATGTGATGTCATGTGTCATGTGTCATGTGTCATGTGGTGTCATGTGTCATGAGGTGTCATGTGGTGTCATGTGTCATGTATCATCATGTGTGATGTCATGTTTCATGTGGTGTCATGACACATGACATCACATGACATGTGTCATGTGATGTCATATGTCATGTGGTGTCATGTGTCATGTGGTGTCATGTGTCATGAATCGTCATGTGGTGTCATGTGTCATGTGTTGTCATGTGTCATGTGGTGTCATGTGTCATGTGGTGTCATGTGTCATCACGTGTCATGTGGTGTCATGTGTCCTGTATTGTCATGTGTCATGTGATGTCATGTGTCATGTGTTGTCACGTGATGTCATGTGTCATGTGGTGTCATGTGTCATGTGGTGTCATGTGTCATGTATCGTCATGTGGTGTCATGTGATGTCATGTGTCATATGTTGTCATGTGATGTCATGTGTCATGTGGTGTCATGTGATGTCATGTGTCATGTGGTGTCATGTGTCATCATGTGTCATGTGTTGTCACATGGTGTCATGTGTCATCACATGTCTTGTGTCACGTGGTGTCATGTGTCATGTGTTGTCATTTGATGTCATGTGTCATGTGGTGTCATGTATCATCATGTGTCATGTGATGTCATGTGGTGTCATGTGTCATGTGGTGTCATGTGTCATCATGTGTCATCATGTGTCATCTTGTGTCATGTGTCATCATGTGTCATCATGTGTTGTCATGTGTCATGTGGTGCCATGTGACGTCATGTGTTGTCAGTCATGTGGTGTCATGTGGTATCATGGTTCATCATGTGTCATGTGGTGTCATTTGTTATCACGTGTCATGTGTCATGTGGTGTCATGAGTCATGTGTTGTCATGTGTCATGTAGTGTTATGTGTTGTCATGTGATGTCATGTGTCATGTTTCATGTGGAGTCATGTGTCATGTGGTGTCATGTGTCATGTATCGTCATGTGTCATGTGATGTCATGTGGTGTCATGTATCGTCATGTGTCATGTGGTGTCATGTGATGTCATGTGTTGTCATGTGTCATGTGTTGTCATGTGAGTCATGTGTCATGTGGTGTCATGTCATGTGTCATGTGTTGTCATGTGATGTCAAGTGTCATGTGATGTCATGTGGTGTCATGTGATGTCATGTGTCATGTGGTTTCATGTGTCATGAGGTGTCATGTGGTGTCATGTATCATCATGTGTGATGTCATGTGTCATGTGGTGTCACGTGCCATGTGATGTCATGTGTCATGTGTTGTCATGTGTCATCACATGTCATGTGTCATGTGGTGTCATGTGTGTCATGTGTCATCACATGTCATGTGTCATGTGATGTCATTTGTTATCACGTGTCATGTGTCATGTGTCATGTGTTGTCATGTGGTGTCATGTGTCATGTGGTGTCATGTGTCATGTATCGTCATGTGTCATGTGTTGTCATGTGATGTCATGTGTCATGTGGTGTCATGTGATGTCATGTGTCATGTGGTGTCATGTGTCATCATGTGTCATGTGATGTCATGTGTCATCACGTGTCATGTTTCATGTGGTGTCATGTGTCATGTGTCATGTATCGTCATGTGTGATGTGATGTCATGTGTCATGTGTTGTCATGTGTAATGTGATGTCATGTGTCATGTGGTGTCATGTGTCATGTGTTGTCATGTGATGTCATGTGTCATGTGTCATGTGTTGTCATGAGGTGTCATGTGTTATGTATCATCATGTGTGATGTCATGTTTCATGTGGTGTCATGTGGTGACATGTGGTGTCATTGGTCATGTATCGTCATGTGTCATGTATCGTCATGTGTCATGTGATGTCATGTGTCATCATATGTCATGTATCATATAGTGTCATGTGTCATGTGATGTCATGTGTCATGTGATGTCATGTGTCATGTGTTGTCATGTGATGTCATGTGTCATGTGGTGTCATGTGTCATGTATCATCATGTGTCATGTGATGTCATGTGTCATGTGTTGTCATGTGATATCATGTGTCATGTGGTGTCATGTGTCATGTGGTGTCATGTGTCATCATGTATCATGTGATGTCATGTGTCATCACGTGTCATGTTTCATGTGGTGTCATGTGTCATGTGGTGTCATGTGTCATGTATCGTCATGTGTCATGTGTCATGTGTTGTCATGTGATGTCTTGTGTCATGTGGTGTCATGTGTCATGTGATGTCATGTGTCATGTGGTGTCATGTGTCATGTGTTGTCATGTGATGTCATGTGTCATGTGTCATGTGTCATGTGGTGTCATGTGATGTCATGTGTCATGTGGTGTCATGTGTCATGAGGTGTCATGTGGTGTCATGTGTCATGTATCGTCATGTGTGATGTCATGTTTCATGTGGTGTCATGTGTCATGTATCGTCATGTGTCATGTGATGTCATATGTCATGTGTTGTCATGTGTCATCACATGTCATGTGTCATGTGTTGTCATGTGTCATCACATGTCATGTGTCATGTGGTGTCATGTATCGTCATGTGTCATGTGATGTCATGTGTCATGTGTTGTCATGTGTCATCACATGTCATGTGTCATGTGGTGTCATGTGTCATCACGTGTCATGTGTCAGGTGCTGTCATGTGGTGTCATGTGTCATCCTGTGCTGCCATGTGTCATCATGTGGTGCCATGTGACGTCATGTGTCATGTGGTGTCATGTGTCATGTGGTGTCATGTGTCATGTGTCATGTAGTGTCATGTGTCATGTGATGTCATGTGTTGTCATGTGATGTCATGTGTTGAAATGGTTGTCATGTGTCATGTGATGTCATGTGTCATCATGTGTCATGTGGTGTCATGTGTCATCACATGTCATGTGGTGTCATGTGTCATCACGTGTCATGTGTCATGTGGTGTCATGTGTCATGTATCATCATGTGTCATGTGGTGTCATGTGTCATCATGTGTCATGTGATGTCATGTGTCATCACGTGTCATGTTTCATGTGGTGTCATGTGTCATGTGGTGTCATGTGTCATGTATCGTCATGTGTGATGTGATGTCATGTGTCATGTGTTGTCATGTGTAATGTGATGTCATGTGTCATGTGGTGTCATGTGTCATGTGTTGTCATGTGATGTCATGTGTCATGTGTCATGTGTTGTCATGTGATGTCATGTGTCATGTGGTGTCGTGTCATGAGGTGTCATGTGGTGTCATGTGTCATGTATCGTCATGTGTGATGTCATGTTTCATGTGGTGTCATATGGTGACATGTGGTGTCATGTGTCATGTATCGTCATGTGTCATGTATCGTCATGTGTCATGTGATGTCATGTGTCATCATATGTCATGTGTCATGTGTTGTCATGTATCATATAGTGTCATGTGTCATGTGATGTCATGTGTCATGTGTTGTCATGTGATGTCATGTGTCATGTGGTGTCATGTGTCATGTATCATCATGTGTCATGTGATGTCATGTGTCATGTGTTGTCATGTGATGCCATGTTTCATGGTGTCATGTGATGTCATGTGTCATGTGGTGTCATGTGTCATCATGTATCATGTGATGTCATGTGTTATCACGTGTCATGTTTCATGTGGTGTCATGTGTCATGTGGTGTCATGTGTCATGTATCGTCATGTGTCATGTGATGTCATGTGTCATGTGTTGTCATGTGATGTCATGTGTCATGTGGTGTCATGTGTCGTCATGTGTCATGTGATGTCATGTGTCATGTGGTGTCATGTGTCATGTGTTGTCATGTGATGTCATGTGTCATGTGTCATGTGTCATGTGGTGTCATGTGATGTCATGTGTCATGTGGTGTCATGTGTCATGAGGTGTCATGTGGTGTCATGTGTCATGTATCGTCATGTGTGATGTCATGTTTCATGTGGTGTCATGTGGTGACATGTGGTGTCATGTGTCATGTATCATCATGTGTCATGTGATGTCATGTGTCATGTTTTGTCATGTGTCATGTGTTGTCATGTGTCATCACATGTCATGTGTCATGTGGTGTCATGTATCGTCATGTGTCATGTGATGTCATGTGTCATGTGTTGTCATGTGTCATCACATGTTGTTGGACTTGGCCCGTCTGGCAGGTCCATCCCTGAAGTTTGTGCTTAGTATATGTGACCGGGGGATGGTGAGTCCCCTCCTGAGTGTGTGCGTGGTGAGAGAGACCTGCCGCCCATAGGAATGCATGGGGGATGTATGTGGCTCTGGTAGTTCCTGATGCGTGGGGCGTGCCGGGCCGTGGTTGGTATGTGTGCGCTCGTGAGGTTGAATGCTACAAGATGATGTCTGCGGCCTGCGTGTGGCTAGAAGGGAAGGGCCCCTTCTAGACCTTGGTGTGTGTGTGCAGTGGATGTGCTGGCGCCTGATTGGCTGAAGCCGGCTGGGCCTTCCCCCACCAGGCTGGCCCCACCCCCCCGGGGGTGCGTCCAGTGTCCCTGGCCTGGCCAGCACCAAGAAATTCCTTGTAACCAGTTCCAGCTGGTTCTCTCCCTGCCTGCCCCTTTTGGAGACAAAGGGCGCTCCTGTATAAAAGGGGGGTGGGCCCTTTTCTCTCTCTCTTCTCTCTTCCTGCTTCTCCTGACTGGAACCCTGCCAGGCGCTGCTGCTGCGTGGGCTCAGGGTTGGCTGGCCTCCCTGGGCCCTGCCCTGCTCCTGAACTGCTGTTGGGCCTCTGCCCCTCCTAGGAGCTGCTGTACTCCTCCTGAGGTCCTGGACTCTCCCATGGACTTGGCTATCCGTGGCCCTAGCGCTTGGGAGCGCTCCCCTGCTATCCTAGCGCCTCAAGGCGCTCCATTCCCGCTCCTAGCGCTTGGGAGCGCTCCCCTGCTATCCTAGCGCCTCAAGGCGCTCCATTCCCGCTCCTAGCGCTTAGGAGCGCTTTCCTGCGGTCTTAGCGCCTTGAGGCGCTGCCTTTCTGCCCCCCTGCCCCCAGCGCGGGGAGCGCGCTACTCTCCCAGCTGGTGCCCGGCATCGGCATGTTCGTGTGAGGGGGCCCGAGCCCCCAGCGAGTGTCTACCTCGCTTGCCCCGTCAATGCTGCCCTAATCGAGGGATCCTGGCCCTCGTCAAGCCACCCTGTATTCACCGCCGCAGCCCGGGACCCTTCGTGAGGCCCGCCCCCGGGCCGCGCTCTGAGTGGCTGGCGGCCCGGGCTGGGCTGATGACGTCCCCCCGGGCCGCGCTCTGATTGGCCGGCGGCCCGGGGAGCTGCAGAGAAGGACGGGGAGAGCAGAGACCTGCAGGGAGCGGCGGGAGCCTACTCCGCGCCCCTGCGTCCCCCCAGAAGAATGGCCGCTTCCCCCCGGGGCCCCCAAGGAGCGAGAGGGAGCCCCGGAGAGCGAGGAGAGACCGGCGCGTCTCCTAGCCGGTGAGTGAGGCCGGAGGGGAGGCGGGGCATCGGGCCACATTGCCGGTGGCCGCCCCTCCCCTCCAGCGCGCGCACACATGTGCTCAGAGGCCCCCGAGGCCCCCAGTGATGCCGGGTCCCCCGAGGGGGGCCCCGCTTGCCCGAAGCTTGACCCCTGAGCCCCGAGAGGCCCCGTGGGGCCACCAGTGATGCCGGGTCCCCTGAGGGGGGGCCCCGCCTGCCCGCAGCCTTGTCCCGAGCCCGTGGGGCTCCCACTATTCCCCGAGCCCAGCGAGGCTCCTACAATGCCTGAGCCCGAGAGGCTCCACCGTGACCATTTGCCCCTGAGCCCCGAGGAGGCTCCAACGTGCCCCGGCCCTGCCTGGGCCCCGAGAGGCCCCACCACGTGTCCCTGGCCCTGCCTGGGCCCGAGAGGCCCCACCACGTGTCCCTGGCCCTGCCTGGGCCCTGAGAGGCCCCACCATGTTTCCCTGAGCCCCGAGAGGCTCCACCATCGGCCTCCTGTCCCCCTGAGCCTGCAAGGCTCCACCCAAGTCCCTCAGCGGCCCAGCACTTCGTGGGCCGCTGCCACGTTTAGGCCTGCCCGGGCCATTTCAGGCCACTTTGGACACCGAGACTCTAAGGCGCCCCTTCCCCAGGACGGCCATCTGGCCTAGGGGGTGCTACTGCCTAATATCCATGTGATGCTGAGAATTATTATGTGTTGCCCTGCTGATGGGGGCCTCTGTTGTGTTATGTACCTTGCCTCATGTATGTCCATGCTGGTTAGAGTGAGTTCTAGTGCTAGTCCTATGAGACCCCGGGGCGTGACGTATTCTAATGCTAAGCTCCTGGTAATTATGTGTTCTAGTCCTAGTCCGAGGAAGCTCCCAGTGTTATATGTTCTAAATGCCAGTTCCATCAGATGTGTACCACTGGCAGTGGTCCCTTGGCCCTGCCCTGTACCTTTTCCCTGGTAACCCCTGCCGTGCCTTGAGCACCTTGTAAAGTGTATGTTCCTATGTGTCCTGTCTAATACAAAGACTATTTTCATATATACTTCGTGTGGAGTTCCTTTTGTGGGAGGCCTGGGATGTTGCTGTTGGTGGGTGCGTGCGCAAATGCTTCACACATGTCCTCCGAGATAGGCCTGACTGCCCGCGCCGCGTTACCTAGAGGGCGAGCAGGGGTCGACTTTAAATAGGAGTGGCGGTCTCTGACTGGCTGGGGCGCAAGCCCTGGCTGGCCGGGGGTCCCATTTCCTACACTGGTGGCAGCGGTGGGATCCGGACTGGTGTTTGCGCAAGTACCACAACGATAACTGGCCTCCCTACAAAAACTCTGTATTGTAACTGGTCGCAAAGAAAGCAGATTATTGTTTTTAGGAGGTTACTTAAATGTCCGTTCTGTGAAAAATGTGTTCTGGTTAGGTGACCCTAGCCCGGGAGGGTAGATCAACCCCCTAGTGCGATGTGTTTTCTGGATTCACCAGAAGGGTGGGATCCAGTGGTGGCAGCGTAATTGTGTTCAATGTGTATGGTCCCTGTTCCTTCCCTGGAGTAATGATACCTGCACCACATGGGGTCAGGTCAGGTTGCTAAAAATGTCTGCCCTATGGAAATGTTTAATGATCAATGGAAATGTCTGTTCTGTGGAAAAAGTGTCTGTGTACCCTGTTAGTTAGTTGCCCCTAGCTTGGGAGGGTAAATCATCTCCCTAGTGCAATATGGTTTTCTGGATTCCCCAGAAGGGTGGGATCCAGTGGTGTCTGCGTAGCTGTGTTCAAATGTGTATGGTCCTTGTCCCGCCCCTAGAATAATGGTACCTGTGCCACCAGGGTCAGTTTGAGGAATCTGGGCGGTAGAAAACTGTCTTACCAGTCTAAGGGACGATGTGTGGATGAATGTTGAGGTGTGCTGAGTAATGGGGTGTAAGTTCCCTGGGAGGGGGAGCTTGCTGAATCAACGGTAATAATGTCCTTCCTTACCCCGCTGAATGTGTTGGATGCATCAAGTCCCCTTACCCCGCTGGTTGTGTTTTAGGCGTCAGGTGTCGCCCTGGCGGAATGTATGTTGAGTTGTACTGAGACCTGCTGGCGCTGCCGCGGCTCATCTTGTAGTGCTCTAGATGTCAGGTGTCGCCCTGGCTGAATTTATGTTGCGTTGTACTGAGACCTGCTGGCGCTGCCGCGGCTCATCGTGTTGTGTTCTAGGTGTCAGGTGTCGCCCTGGCTGAATTTAGGTTGCGTTGTACTGAGACCTGCTGGCGCTGCCGCGGCTCATCTTGTTGTGTTCGTTGCACTGAGACCTGCTGGCGCTGCCGCGGCTCATCTTGTTGTGTTCTAGGTGTCAGGTGTCGCCCTGGCTGAATTTAGGTTGCGTTGTACTGAGACCTGCTGGCGCTGCCGCGGCTCATCTTGTTGTGTTCGTTGTACTGAGACCTGCTGGCGCTGCTGCGGCTCATCGTGTTGTGTTCTAGGTGTCAGGTGTCGCCCTGGCTGAATTTAGGTTGCGTTGTACTGAGACCTGCTGGCGCTGCCGCGGCTCATCTTGTTGTGTTCGTTGTACTGAGACCTGCTGGCGCTGCCGCGGCTCATCGTGTTGTGTTCTAGGTGTCAGGTGTCGCCCTGGCTGAATTTAGGTTGCGTTGTACTGAGACCTGCTGGCGCTGCCGCGGCTCATCTCGTGGTGTTTTAGGTGTCAGGTGTCGCCCTGGCGGAATTCATGTTAAGTTGTATCCCGGACAAGGAGGACCTGCTGGCTCGGCCGCGGCTTGCCTTGGAGAGAGCTGAACGCTTAGTTCCCAGGTGGAAGACCAGTGGAGGGAGGAAGTTCCAAGACTGGTAGGAAGGTGTGTTCTGAGGGTGTTTCTCCTGGGAGAACGCGGAACCTCAGAAGTAGAGGTAGGGTGGGGCATTCTTGCCCGTGACCTCTGGTAAACCTGAGGGTGCGGACCCTAGGTGGAAGGAACCGTGGTAGTCGTGGCTACACTGAGAAAGGGAGTGGAGAATGGCTGTTGGGGGCCAGGGGTACCGCCCCCCCACTTCGGATTAGCAGGGACCAGTGGTATCTGGATGGCTTAGGGCCTGGTCCTAGTCATGGGCAACTAAGGAGTACCAGGTGGGTAGCCTGGTTGGACCTATGTCTTCATTTTTTATTTTTTTTTGGTTGTTTTTTGTTTTAACTTTTATTATTTTTAATATGGATATGTTTATTGGTCCGGCACTGCGGGCCGCGTCCACGTCCTACCGCCCTGCAGCAGGGAAGTCCATCCCGGTAGTGATTGGTCTCCCCTGCGTTTGGGCTGGGGGGGGCATGTGTTGGACTTGGCCCGTCTGGCAGGTCCATCCCTGAAGTTTGTGCTTAGTATATGTGACCGGGGGATGGTGAGTCCCCTCCTGAGTGTGTGCGTGGTGAGAGAGACCTGCCGCCCATAGGAATGCATGGGGGATGTATGTGGCTCTGGTAGTTCCTGATGCGTGGGGCGTGCCGGGCCGTGGTTGGTATGTGTGCGCTCGTGAGGTTGAATGCTACAAGATGATGTCTGCGGCCTGCGTGTGGCTAGAAGGGAAGGGCCCCTTCTAGACCTTGGTGTGTGTGTGCAGTGGATATGCTGGCGCCTGATTGGCTGAAGCCGGCTGGGCCTTCCCCCACCAGGCTGGCCCCACCCCCCCGGGGGTGCGTCCAGTGTCCCTGGCCTGGCCAGCACCAAGAAATTCCTTGTAACCAGTTCCAGCTGGTTCTCTCCCTGCCTGCCCCTTTTGGAGACAAAGGGCGCTCCTGTATAAAAGGGGGGTGGGCCCTTTTCTCTCTCTCTTCTCTCTTCCTGCTTCTCCTGACTGGAACCCTGCCAGGCGCTGCTGCTGCGTGGGCTCAGGGTTGGCTGGCCTCCCTGGGCCCTGCCCTGCTCCTGAACTGCTGTTGGGCCTCTGCCCCTCCTAGGAGCTGCTGTACTCCTCCTGAGGTCCTGGACTCTCCCATGGACTTGGCTATCCGTGGCCCTAGCGCTTGGGAGCGCTCCCCTGCTATCCTAGCGCCTCAAGGCGCTCCATTCCCGCTCCTAGCGCTTGGGAGCGCTCCCCTGCTATCCTAGCGCCTCAAGGCGCTCCATTCCCGCTCCTAGCGCTTAGGAGCGCTTTCCTGCGGTCTTAGCGCCTTGAGGCGCTGCCTTTCTGCCCCCCTGCCCCCAGCGCGGGGAGCGCGCTACTCTCCCAGCTGGTGCCCGGCATCGGCATGTTCGTGTGAGGGGGCCCGAGCCCCCAGCGAGTGTCTACCTCGCTTGCCCCCGTCAATGCTGCCCTAATCGAGGGATCCTGGCCCTCGTCAAGCCACCCTGTATTCACCGCCGCAGCCCGGGACCCTTCATGAGGCCCGCCCCCGGGCCGCGCTCTGAGTGGCTGGCGGCCCGGGCTGGGCTGATGACGTCCCCCCGGGCCGCGCTCTGATTGGCCGGCGGCCCGGGGAGCTGCAGAGAAGGACGGGGAGAGCAGAGACCTGCAGGGAGCGGCGGGAGCCTACTCCGCGCCCCTGCGTCCCCCCAGAAGAATGGCCGCTTCCCCCCGGGGCCCCCCAGGAGCGAGAGGGAGCCCCGGAGAGCGAGGAGAGACCGGCGCGTCTCCTAGCCGGTGAGTGAGGCCGGAGGGGAGGCGGGGCATCGGGCCACATTGCCGGTGGCCGCCCCTCCCCTCCAGCGCGCGCACACATGTGCTCAGAGGCCCCCGAGGCCCCCAGTGATGCCGGGTCCCCCGAGGGGGGCCCCGCTTGCCCGAAGCTTGACCCCTGAGCCCCGAGAGGCCCCGTGGGGCCACCAGTGATGCCGGGTCCCCTGAGGGGGGGCCCCGCCTGCCCGCAGCCTTGTCCCGAGCCCGTGGGGCTCCCACTATTCCCCGAGCCCAGCGAGGCTCCTACAATGCCTGAGCCCGAGAGGCTCCACCGTGACCATTTGCCCCTGAGCCCCGAGGAGGCTCCAACGTGCCCCGGCCCTGCCTGGGCCCCGAGAGGCCCCACCACGTGTCCCTGGCCCTGCCTGGGCCCGAGAGGCCCCACCACGTGTCCCTGGCCCTGCCTGGGCCCTGAGAGGCCCCACCATGTTTCCCTGAGCCCCGAGAGGCTCCACCATCGCCCTCCTGTCCCCCTGAGCCTGCAAGGCTCCACCCAAGTCCCTCAGCGGCCCAGCACTTCGTGGGCCGCTGCCACGTTTAGGCCTGCCCGGGCCCTTTCAGGCCACTTTGGACACCGAGACTCTAAGGCGCCCCTTCCCCAGGACGGCCATCTGGCCTAGGGGGTGCTACTGCCTAATATCCATGTGATGCTGAGAATTATTATGTGTTGCCCTGCTGATGGGGGCCTCTGTTGTGTTATGTACCTTGCCTCATGTATGTCCATGCTGGTTAGAGTGAGTTCTAGTGCTAGTCCTATGAGACCCCGGGGCGTGACGTATTCTAATGCTAAGCTCCTGGTAATTATGTGTTCTAGTCCTAGTCCGAGGAAGCTCCCAGTGTTATATGTTCTAAATGCCAGTTCCATCAGATGTGTACCACTGGCAGTGGTCCCTTGGCCCTGCCCTGTACCTTTTCCCTAGTAACCCCTGCCGTGCCTTGAGCACCTTGTAAAGTGTATGTTCCTATGTGTCCTGTCTAATACAAAGACTATTTTCATATATACTTCGTGTGGAGTTCCTTTTGTGGGAGGCCTGGGATGTTGCTGTTGGTGGGTGCGTGCGCAAATGCTTCACACATGTCCTCCAAGATAGGCCTGACTGCCCGCGCCGCGTTACCTAGAGGGCGAGCAGGGGTCGACTTTAAATAGGAGTGGCGGTCTCTGACTGGCTGGGGCGCAAGCCCTGGCTGGCCGGGGGTCCCATTTCCTACACATGTCATGTGTCATGTGGTGTCATGTGTCATCACGTGTCATGTGTCATGTGCTGTCATGTGGTGTCATGTGTCATCCTGTGTTGCCATGTGTCATCATGTGGTGCCATGTGACGTCATGTGTCATGTGTCATGTGGTGTCATGTGTCATGTGATGTCATGTGTCATGTAGTGTCATGTGTCATGTGATGCCATGTGTTGTCATGTGATGTCATGTGTCATGTGGTGTCATGTGTCATGTGGTGTCATGTGTCATCATGTGTCATGTGGTGTCATGTGTCATCACATGTCATGTGGTGTCATGTGTCATCACGTGTCATGTGTCATGTGGTGTCATGTGTCATGTATCATCATGTGTCATGTGATGTCATGTGTCATGTGTTGTCATGTGGTGTCATGTGTCATGTGTTGTCATGTGATGTCATGTGTCATGTGTCATGTGTTGTCATGTGATGTCATGTGTCATGTGGTGTCGTGTCATGAGGTGTCATGTGGTGTCATGTGTCATGTATCGTCATGTGTGATGTCATGTTTCATGTGGTGTCATGTTGTGACATGTGGTGTTATGTGTCATGTATCGTCATGTGTCATGTATCGTCATGTGTCATGTGATGTCATGTGTCATCATATGTCATGTGTCATGTGTTGTCATGTATCATATAGTGTCATGTGTCATGTGATGTCATGTGTCATGTGTTGTCATGTGATGTCTTGTGTCATGTGGTGTCATGTGTCATGTAATGTCATGTGTCATGTGTTGTCATGTGATGTCATGTGTCATGTGGTGTCATGTGATGTCATGTGTCAGGTGGTGTCAGGTGTCATCATGTATCATGTGATGTCATGTGTTATCACGTGTCATGTTTCATGTGGTGTCATGTGTCATGTGGTGTCATGTGTCATGTATCGTCATGTGTCATGTGATGTCATGTGTCATGTGTTGTCATGTGATGTCATGTGTCATGTGGTGTCATGTGTCGTCATGTGTCATGTGATGTCATGTGTCATGTGGTGTCATGTGTCATGTGTTGTCATGTGATGTCATGTGTCATGTGTCATGTGTCATGTGGTGTCATGTGATGTCATGTGTCATGTGGTGTCATGTGTCATGAGGTGTCATGTGGTGTCATGTGTCATGTGTCATGTGTCATGTGGTGTCATGTGATGTCATGTGTCATGTGGTGTCATGTGTCATGAGGTGTCATGTGGTGTCATGTGTCATGTATCGTCATGTGTGATGTCATGTTTCATGTGGTGTCATGTGGTAACATGTGGTGTCATGTGTCATGTATCGTCATGTGTCATGTGATGTCATGTGTCATGTGTTGTCATGTGTCATCACATGTCATGTGTCATGTGTTGTCATGTGTCATCACATGTCATGTGTCATGTGGTGTCATATATCGTCATGTGTCATGTGATGTCATGTGTCATGTGTTGTCATGTGTCATCACATGTCATGTGTCATGTGGTGTCATGTGTCATCACGTGTCATGTGTCAGGTGCTGTCATGTGGTGTCATGTGTCATCCTGTGCTGCCATGTGTCATCATGTGGTGCCATGTGACGTCATGTGTCATGTGTCATGTGGTGTCATGTGTCATGTGGTGTCATGTGTCATGTGTCATGTAGTGTCATGTGTCATGTGATGTCATGTGTTGTCATGTGATGTCATGTGTTGAAATGGTTGTCATGTGTCATGTGGTGTCATGTGTCATCATGTGTCATGTGGTGTCATGTGTCATCACATGTCATGTGGTGTCATGTGTCATCACGTGTCATGTGTCATGTGGTGCCATGTGTCATGTGTTGTCATGTGATGTCATGTGTCATGTGGTGTCATGTGTCATGTGGTGTCATGTATCATCATGTGTCATGTGTCATGTGTTGTCATGTCATGTCATGTGTCATGTGGTGTCATGTGTCATGTGATGTCATGTGTCATCATGTGATGGTATGTGTCATGTGGTGTCATGTGATGTCATGTGTCATGTGGTGTCATGTGTCATGTGTTGTCATGTGATGTCATGTGTCATGTGGTGTCATGTATTGTCATGTGTCATGTTGTGTCATGTGATGTCATGTGTCATGTGTTGTCATGTGGTGTCATGTGGTGTCATGTGTCATGTGTTGTCATGTGAGTCATGTGTCATGTGGTGTCGTGTCATGAGGTGTCATGTGTCATGTATCGTCATGTGTGATGTCATGTTTCATGTGGTGTCATGTGTCATGTATCGTCATGTGTCATGTGATGTCATGTGTCATGTGTTGTCATGTGTCATCATATGTCATGTGTCATGTGTTGTCATGTATCATATAGTGTCATATGTCATGTGATGTCATGTGTCATGTGTTGTCATGTGATGTCATGTGTCATGTGGTGTCATGTGTCATGTATCATCATGTGTCATGTGATGTCATGTGTCATGTGTTGTCATGTGATGTCATGTGTCATGTGGTGTCATGTGATGTCATGTGTCATGTGGTGTCATGTGTCATCATGTATCATGTGATGTCATGTGTCATCATGTGTCATGTTTCATGTGGTGTCATGTGTCATGTGGTGTCATGTGTCATGTGGTGTCATGTGTCATGTATTGTCATGTGTCATGTGATGTCATGTGTCATGTGTTGTCATGTGATGTCATGTGTCATGTGGTGTCATGTGTCATGTATCGTCATGTGTCATGTGATGTCATGTGTCATGTGGTGTCATGTGTCATGTGATGTCATGTGTCATGTGGTGTCATGTGATGTCATGTGTCATGTGGTGTCATGTATCATGAGGTGTCATGTGGTGTCATATGTGATGTCATGTTTCATGTGGTGTCATGTGGTGACGTGGTGTCATGTGTCATGTATCATCATGTGTCATGTGATGTCATGTGTCATGTGTTGTCATGTGTCATCACATGTCATGTGTCATGTGTTGTCATGTGTCATCACATGTCATGTGTCATGTGGTGTCATGTATCGTCATGTGTCATGTGATGTCATGTGTCATGTGTTGTCATGTGTCATCACATGTCATGTGTCATGTGGTGTCATGTGTCATCACGTGTCATGTGTCATGTGCTGTCATGTGGTGTCATGTGTCATCCTGTGTTGCCATGTGTCATCATGTGGTGCCATGTGACGTCATGTGTCATGTGTCATGTGGTGTCATGTGTCATGTGATGTCATGTGTCATGTGATGTGTTGTCATGTGATGTCATGTGTCATGTGATGTCATGTGTCATGTGGTGTCATGTGTCATCATATGTCATGTGGTGTCATGTATCATCACATGTCATGTGGTGTCATGTGTCATCACATGTCATGTGGTGTCATGTGTCATCATGTGTCATGTGATGTCATGTGTCATGTGTTGTCATGTGATGTCATGTGTCATGTGGTGTCATGTATCATCATGTGTCATGTGTCATGTGTTGTCATGTCATGTCATGTGTCATGTGGTGTCATGTGTCATGTGATGTCATGTGTCATGTGTTGTCATGTGATTGCATGTGTCATGTGGTGTCATGTGTCATCACATGTCATGTGGTGTCATGTGTCATGTATCGTCATGTGTCATGTGATGTCATGTGATGTCATGTGTCATGTGGTGTCATGTATCGTCATGTGTGATGTCATGTGTCATGTGGTGTCATCATGTGTCATGTGTTGTCACATGGTGTCATGTGTCATCACGTCTTGTGTCACGTGGTGTCATGTGTTGTCATGTGATATCATGTGTCATGTGGTGTCATGTATCGTCATGTGTCATGTGATGTCATGTGATGTCATGTGGTGTCATGTGTCATCATGTGTCATCATGTGTCATCTTGTGTCATGTGTCATCATGTGTCGTCATGTGTTGTCATGTGTTGTCATGTGTCATCATGTGGTGCCATGTGATGTCATGTGGTGTCATGTGGTATCATGTTTCATCATGTGTCATGTGGTGTCATGTGTCATCATGTGTCATGTGGTGTCATGTGTCATCACATGTCATGTGGTGTCATGTGTCATCACGTGTCATGTGTCATGTGGTGTCATGTGTCATATATCATCATGTGTCATGTGATGTCATGTGTCAGGTGTTGTCATGTGATGTCATGTGTCATGTGGTGTCATGTGTCATGTGGTGTCATGTATCATCATGTGTCATGTGTCATGTGTTGTCATGTCATGTCATGTGTCATGTGGTGTCATGTGTCATGTGATGTCATGTGTCATGTGTTGTCATGTGATGGCATGTGTCATGTGGTGTCATGTGTCATCACATGTCATGTGGTGTCATGTGTCATGTATTGTCATGTGTCATGTGATGTCATGTGTCATGTGTTGTCATGTGATGTCATGTGTCATGTGGTGTCATGTATCATCATGTGTGATGTGATGTGTCATGTGGTGTCATCATGTGTCATGTGTTGTCACATGGTATCATGTGTCATCACGTCTTGTGTCACGTGGTGTCATGTGTTGTCATGTGATGTCATGTGTCATGTGGTGTCATGTATCGTCATGTGTCATGTGATGTCATGTGTCATGTGATGTCATGTGGTGTCATGTGTCATCATGTGTCATCATGTGTCATCTTGTGTCATGTGTCATCATGTGTCATCATGTGTTGTCATGTGTCATCATGTGGTGCCATGTGACGTCATGTGGTGTCATGTGGTATCATGTTTCATCATGTGTCATGTGGTGTCATTTGTTATCACGTGTCATGTGTCATGTGGTGTCATGTGTCATGTGTTGTCATGTGGTGTCATATGTCATGTAGCGTCATGTGATGTCATGTGTCATCACGTGTCATGTTTCATGTGGTGTCATGTGTCATGTATCGTCATGTGTCATGTGATGTCATGTGTCATGTGGTATCATGTGTCATGTGGTGTCATGTGTCATCACATGTCATGTGGTGTCATGTGTCATCATGTGTCATGTGGTGTCATGTGTCATGTATCATCATGTGTCATGTGATGTCATGTGATGTCATGTGTCATGTGGTGTCATGTGATATCATGTGTCATATGTCATGTGGTGTCATGTATCATCATGTGTCATGTGTCATGTGTTGTCATGTCATGTCATGTGTCATGTGGTGTCATGTGTCATGTGATGTCATGTGATGTCATGTGTCATGTGGTGTCATGTGTCATGTGGTGTCATGTGATGTCATGTGTCATGTGGTGTCATGTGTCATGTGGTGTCATGTGGTGTCATGTGTCATGTATCGTCATGTGTCATGTGTTGTCATGTGATGTCATGTGTCATGTGATGTCATGTGTCATGTGGTGACATGTGATGTAATGTGTCATGTATCATCATGTGTCATGTGATGTCATGTGTCATGTGGTGTCATGTGTCATCATGTGTCATCTTGTGTCATGTGGTGTCATGTGGTGTCATGTGTCATCATGTGTTGTCATGTGTCATCATGTTGTGCCATGTGACGTCATGTGTTGACAGTCATGTGGTATCATGGTTCATCATGTGTCATCTGTTGTCATGTGGTTTCATTTGTTATCACGTGTCATGTGTCATGTGGTGTCATGTGTCATGTAGTGTCATGTGTCATGTCTCATGTGTTGTCATGTGATGTCATGTGTCATGTGGTATCATGTATCATCATGTGTAATGTGATGTCATGTGTTGTCATGTGATGTCATGTGTCATGTGGTGTCATGTGATGTCATGTGTCATGTGTTGTCATGTGTTGTCATGTGGTGTCATGTGTCATGTGGTGTCATGTGTCATGTGGTGTCATGTGTCATGTGGTGTCATGTATCATCATGTGTCATGTGTCATGTATTGTCATGTCATGTCATGTGTCATGTGGTGTCATGTGTTGTCATGTGATGGCATGTGTCATGTGGTGTCATGTGTCATGTGGTGTCATGTGTCATGTGATGTCATGTGTCATGTGGTGACATGTGGTGTCATGTGTCATGTATCATCATGTGTCATGTGATGTCATGTGTCATGTGGTGTCATGTGTCATGTGTTGTCATGTGATGTCATGTGTCATGTGGTGTCATGTGTCATGTGATGTCATGTGTCATGTGGTGTCATATGTCATGTGGTGTCATATGTCATCATGTGTCATGTGTCATGTGGTGTCATGTGTCATGTATCATCATGTGTCATGTGATGTCATGTGTCATGTGTTGTCATGTGATATCATGTGTCATGTGGTGTCATGTGTCATGTGGTGTCATGTATCATCATGTGTCATGTGTCATGTGGTGTCATGTCATGTCATGTGTCATGTGGTGTCATGTGATGTCATGTGTCATGTGGTGTCATGTGTCATGTGGTGTCATGTGTCATGTATCATCATGTGTCATGTGATGTCATGTGTCATGTGTTGTCATATGATATCATGTGTCATGTGGTGTCATGTGGTGTCATGTATCATCATGTGTCATGTGTCATGTGTTGTCATGTGATGGCATGTGTCATGTGGTGTCATGTGATGTCATGTGTCATGTGGTGTCATGTGTCATGTGGTGTCATGTGGTGTCATGTGTCATGTATCATCATGTGTCATGTGTTGTCATATGATGGCATGTGTCATGTGGTGTCATGTGTCATGTGATGTCATGTGTCATGTGGTGACATGTGGTGTCATGTGTCATGTATCATCATGTGTCATGTGATTTCATGTGTCATGTGTTGTCATGTGATGTCATGTGTCATGTGGTGTCATGTGTCATGTGGTGTCATGTGTCATGTATCGCCATGTGTCATGTGATGTCATGTGTCATGTGGTGTCATGTGTCATGTGGTGTCATGTGTCATGAATCGTCATGTGGTGTCATGTGTCATGTGTTGTCATGTGTCATGTGGTGTCATGTGTCATGTGGTGTCATGTGTCATCACGTGTCATGTGGTGTCATGTGTCCTGTATTGTCATGTGTCATGTGATGTCATGTGTCATGTGTTGTCACGTGATGTCATGTGTCATGTGGAGTCATGTGTCATGTGGTGTCATGTGTCATGTATCGTCATGTGGTGTCATGTGATGTCATGTGTCATATGTTGTCATGTGATGTCATGTGTCATGTGGTGTCATGTGATGTCATGTGTCATGTGGTGTCATGTGTCATCATGTGTCATGTGTTGTCACATGGTGTCATGTGTCATCACATGTCTTGTGTCACGTGGTGTCATGTGTCATGTGTTGTCATTTGATGTCATGTGTCATGTGGTGTCATGTATCATCATGTGTCATGTGATGTCATGTGTCATGTGGTGTCATGTGTCATGTGGTGTCATGTGTCATCATGTGTCATCATGTGTCATCTTGTGTCATGTGTCATCATGTGTCGTCATGTGTTGTCATGTGTCATCATGTGGTGCCATGTGACGTCATGTGTTGTCAGTCATGTGTTGTCATGTGGTATCATGTTTCATCATGTGTCATGTGGTGTCATTTGTTATCACGTGTCATGTGGTGTCATGTGTCATGTGTTGTCATGTGGTGTCATGTAGTGTCATGTGTTGTCATGTGATGTCATGTGTCATGTTTCATGTGGAGTCATGTGTCATGTGGTGTCATGTGTCATGTATCGTCATGTGTCATGTATCGTCATGTGTCATGTGATGTCATGTGTCATGTGTTGTCATGTGATGTCATGTGTCATGTGGTGTCATGTATCGTCATGTGTCATGTGGTGTCATGTGATGTCATGTGTTGTCATGTGAGTCATGTGTCATGTGGTGTCATGTCATGTGTCATGTGTTGTCATGTGATGTCAAGTGTCATGTGATGTCATGTGGTGTCATGTGATGTCATGTGTCATGTGGTTTCATGTGTAATGAGGTGTCATGTGGTGTCATGTATCGTCATGTGTGATGTCATGTGTCATGTGGTGTCACGTGCCATGTGATGTCATGTGTCATGTGTTGTCATGTGTCATCACATGTCATGTGTCATGTGGTGTCATGTGTGTCATGTGTCATCACGTGTCATGTGTCATGTGATGTCATTTGTTATCACGTGTCATGTGTCATGTGTCATGTGTTGTCATGTGGTGTCATGTGTCATGTGGTGTCATGTGTCATGTATCGTCATGTGTCATGTGATGTCATGTGTCATGTGTTGTCATGTGATGTCATGTGTCATGTGGTGTCATGTGATGTCATGTGTCATGTGGTGTCATGTGTCATCATGTGTCATGTGATATCATGTGTCATCACGTGTCATGTATCATGTGGTGTCATGTGTCATGTGGTGTCATGTATCCTCATGTGTGATGTGATGTCATGTGTCATGTGTTGTCATGTGTAATGTGATGTCATGTGTCATGTGGTGTCATGTGTCATGTGGTGTCATGTGTCATGTATCGTCATGTGGTGTCATGTGATGTCATGTGTCATATGTTGTCATGTGATGTCATGTGTCATGTGGTGTCATGTGATGTCATGTGTCATGTGGTGTCATGTGTCATCATGTGTCATGTGTTGTCACATGGTGTCATGTGTCATCACATGTCTTGTGTCACGTGGTGTCATGTGTCATGTGTTGTCATTTGATGTCATGTGTCATGTGGTGTCATGTATCATCATGTGTCATGTGATGTCATGTGTCATGTGGTGTCATGTGTCATGTGGTGTCATGTGTCATCATGTGTCATCATGTGTCATCTTGTGTCATGTGTCATCATGTGTCGTCATGTGTTGTCATGTGTCATGTGGTGCCATGTGACGTCATGTGTTGTCAGTCATGTGGTGTCATGTGGTATCATGTTTCATCATGTGTCATGTGGTGTCATTTGTTATCATTTGATGTCATGTGTCATGTGTTGTCATGTGATGTCATGTGTCATGTGGTGTCATGTATCGTCATGTGTCATGTGGTGTCATGTGATGTCATGTGTTGTCATGTGTCATGTGTTGTCATGTGAGTCATGTGTCATGTGGTGTCATGTCATGTGTCATGTGTTGTCATGTGATGTCAAGTGTCATGTGATGTCATGTGGTGTCATGTGATGTCATGTGTCATGTGGTTTCATGTGTCATGAGGTGTCATGTGGTGTCATGTATCGTCATGTGTGATGTCATGTGTCATGTGGTGTCACGTGCCATGTGATGTCATGTGTCATGTTTTGTCATATGTCATCACATGTCATGTGTCATGTGGTGTCATGTGTGTCATCACGTGTCATGTGTCATGTGATGTCATTTGTTATCACGTGTCATGTGTCATGTGTTGTCATGTGGTGTCATGTGTCATGTGGTGTCATGTGTCATGTATCGTCATGTGTCATGTGATGTCATGTGTCATGTGTTGTCATGTGATGTCATGTGTCATGTGGTGTCATGTGATGTCATGTGTCATGTGGTGTCATGTGTCATCATGTGTCATGTGATGTCATGTGTCATCACGTGTCATGTTTCATGTGGTGTCATGTGTCATGTGGTGTCATGTGTCATGTATCGTCATGTGTGATGTGATGTCATGTGTCATGTGTTGTCATGTGTAATGTGATGTCATGTGTCATGTGGTGTCATGTGTCATGTGTTGTCATGTGATGTCATGTGTCATGTGTCATGTGTTGTCATGTGATGTCATGTGTCATGTGGTGTCATGAGGTGTCATGTGGTGTCTTGTGTTATGTATTGTCATGTGTGATGTCATGTTTCATGTGGTGTCATGTGGTGACATGTGGTGTCATTGGTCATGTATCGTCATGTGTCATGTATCGTCATGTGTCATGTGATGTCATGTGTCATCATATGTCATGTGTCATGTGTTGTCATGTATCATATAGTGTCATGTGTCATGTGATGTCATGTGTCATGTGTTGTCATGTGATGTCATGTGTCATGTGGTGTCATGTGTCATGTATCATCATGTGTCATGTGATGTCATGTGTCATGTGTTGTCATGTGATATCATGTGTCCTGTGGTGTCATGTGATGTCATGTGTCATGTGGTGTCATGTGTCATCATGTATCATGTGATGTCATGTGTCATCACGTGTCATGTTTCATGTGGTGTCATGTGTCATGTGGTGTCATGTGTCATGTATCGTCATGTGTCATGTGATGTCATGTGTCATCATATGTCATGTGTCATGTGTTGTCATGTATCATATAGTGTCATGTGTCATGTGATGTCATTTGTCATGTGTTGTCATGTGATGTCATGTGTCATGTGGTGTCATGTGTCATGTATCATCATGTGTCATGTGATGTCATGTGTCATGTGTTGTCATGTGATATCATGTGTCATGTGGTGTCATGTGATGTCATATGTCATGTGGTATCATGTGTCATCATGTATCATGTGATGTCATGTGTCATCACGTGTCATGTTTCATGTGGTGTCATGTGTCATGTGGTGTCATGTGTCATGTATCGTCATGTGTCATGTGATGTCATGTGTCATGTGTTGTCATGTGATGTCTTGTGTCATGTGGTGTCATGTGTCATGTATTGTCATGTGATGTCATGTGTCATGTGGTGTCATGTGTCATGTGTTGTCATGTGATGTCATGTGTCATGTGTCATGTGTCATGTGGTGTCATGTGATGTCATGTGTCATGTGGTGTCATGTGTCATGAGGTGTCATGTGGTGTCATGTGTCATGTATCGTCATGTGTGATGTCATGTTTCATGTGGTGTCATGTGTCATGTATCGTCATGTGTCATGTGATGTCATGTGTCATGTGTTGTCATGTGTCATCACATGTCATGTGTCATGTGTTGTCATGTGTCATCACATGTCATGTGTCATGTGGTGTCATGTATCGTCATGTGTCATGTGATGTCATCTGTCATGTGGTGTCATGTGTCATGTGGTGTCCTGTGTCATGTGGTGTCCTGTGTCATCACATGTCATGTGGTGTCATGTGTCATGTGGTGTCATGTGTCATGTATCATCATGTCATGTGATGTCATGTGTCATGTGATGTCATGTGTCATGTGGTGTCATGTGTCATGTGTCATCATGTGTCATGTGTTGTCATGTCATGTCATGTGGTGTCATGTATCATCATGTGTGATGTCATGTGTCATGTGGTGTCATCAAGTGTCATGTGTTGTCACATGGTGTCATGTGTCATCACGTCTTGTGTCACGTGGTGTCATGTGTTGTCATGTGATGTCATGTGTCATGTGGTGTCATGTATCGTCATGTGTCATGTGATGTCATGTGTCATGTGATGTGGTGTCATGTGTCATCATGTGTCATCATGTGTCATGTGTCATCATGTGTCATCATGTGTTGTCATGTGTCATCATGTGGTGCCATGTGACGTCATGTGGTGTCATGTGGTATCATGTTTCATCATGTGTCATGTGGTGTCATTTGTTATCACGTGTCATGTGTCATGTGGTGTCATGTGTCATGTGTTGTCATGTGGTGTCATGTGTCATGTAGTGTCATGTGTTGTCATGTGATGTCATGTGTCATCACGTGTCATGTTTCATGTGGTATCATGTGTCATGTATCGTCATGTGTTATGTGATGTCATGTGTCATGAGTTGTCATGTGATGTCATGTGTCATGTGGTGTCATGTATCGTTATGTGTCATGTGATGTCATGTGTCATGTGTTGTCATGTGATGTCATGTGTCATGTGTTGTCATGTGATGTCATGTGTCATGTGGTGTCATGTGGTGTCATGTGGTGTCATGTGTCATGTGTTGTCATATGTTGTCATGTGTCATATGTGTCATGTGTTGTCATGTGTCATGTGGTGTCATGTGTCATGTATCATGTATTGTCATGTGATGTCATATGTCATGTGGTGTCATGTGTCATCATGTGTCATGTGATGTCATGTGTCATCACGTGTCATGTTTCATGTGGTGTCATGTGTCATGTGGTGTCATGTGTCATGTATCGTCATGTGTCATGTGATGTCATTTGTCATGTGTTGTCATGTGTAATGTGATGTCATGTGTCATGTGGTGTCATGTGTCATGTGTTGTCATGTGATGTCATGTGTCATGTGTCATGTGTCATGTGTCATGTGGTGTCGTGTCATGAGGTGTCATGTGGTGTCATGTGTCATGTATCGTCATGTGTGATGTCATGTTTCATGTGGTGTCATGTGGTGACATGTGGTGTCATGTGTCATGTATCGTCATGTGTCATGTATCGTCATGTGTCATGTGATGTCATGTGTCATCATATGTCATGTGTCATGTGTTGTCATGTATCATATAGTGTCATGTGTCATGTGATGTCATATGTCATGTGTTGTCATGTGATGTCATGTGTCATGTGGTGTCATGTGTCATGTATCATCATGTGTCATGTGATGTCATGTGTCATGTGTTGTCATGTGATGTCATGTGTCATGTGGTGTCATGTGACGTCATGTGTCATGTGGTGTCATGTGTCATCATGTATCATGTGATGTCATGTGTCATCACGTGTCATGTTTCATGTGGTGTCATGTGTCATGTGGTGTCATGTGTCATGTATCGTCATGTGTCATGTGATGTCATGTGTCATGTGTTGTCATGTGATGTAATGTGTCATGTGGTGTCATGTGTCATGTGTTGTCATGTGATGTCATGTGTCATGTGTCATGTGTCATGTGGTGTCATGTGATGTCATGTGTCATGTGGTGTCATGTGTCATGAGGTGTCATGTGGTGTCATGTGTCATGTATCGTTATGTGTGATGTCATGTTTCATGTGGTGTCATGTGGTAACATGTGGTGTCATGTGTCATGTATCGTCATGTGTCATGTGATGTCATGTGTCATGTGGTGTCATGTGTCATGTGTTGTCATGTGATGTCATGTGTCATGTGTCATGTGTCATGTGGTGTCATGTGTCATGAGGTGTCATGTGGTGTCATGTGTCATGTATCATCATGTGTGATGTCATGTTTCATGTGGTGTCATGTGGTAACATGTGGTGTCATGTGTCATGTATCGTCATGTGTCATGTGATGTCATGTGTCATGTGTTGTCATGTGTCATCACATGTCATGTGTCATGTGTTGTCATATGTCATCACATGTCATGTGTCATGTGGTGTCATGTATCGTCATGTGTCATGTGATGTCATGTGTCATGTGTTGTCATGTGTCATCACATGTCATGTGTCATGTGGTGTCATGTGTCATCACGTGTCATGTGTCAGGTGCTGTCATGTGGTGTCATGTGTCATCCTGTGCTGCCATGTGTCATCATGTGGTGCCATTTGACGTCATGTGTCATGTGTCATGTGGTGTCATGTGTCATGTGGTGTCATGTGCCATGTGTCATGTAGTGTCATGTGTCATGTGATGTCATGTGTTGTCATGTGATGTCATGTGTTGAAATGGTTGTCATGTGTCATGTGGTGTCATGTGTCATCATGTGTCATGTGGTGTCATGTGTCATCACATGTCATGTGGTGTCATGTGTCATCACATGTCATGTGGTGTCATGTGTCATGTGTTGTCATGTGATGTCATGTGTCATGTGGTGTCATGTGTCATGTGTTGTCATGTCATGTCATGTGTCATGTGGTGTCATGTGTCATGTGATGTCATGTGTCATGTGGTGTCATGTGATGTCATGTGTCATGTGGTGTCATGTGTCATCATGTGTCATGTGATATCATGTGTCATCACGTGTCATGTGTCATGTGGTGTCATGTGTCATGTGGTGTCATGTGTCATGTATCGTCATGTGTGATGTGATGTCATGTGTCATGTGTTGTCATGTGTAATGTGATGTCATGTGTCATGTGGTGTCATGTGTCATGTGTTGTCATGTGATGTCATGTGTCATGTGTCATGTGTTGTCATGTGATGTCATGTGCCATGTGGTGTCGTGTCATGAGGTGTCATGTGGTGTCATGTGTTATGTATCGTCATGTGTGATGTCATGTTTCATGTGGTGTCATGTGGTGACATGTGGTGTCATGTGTCATGTATCGTCATGTGTCATGTATCGTCATGTGTCATGTGATGTCATGTGTCATCATATGTCATGTGTTGTCATGTATCATATAGTGTCATGTGTCATGTGATGTCATGTGTTGTCATGTGATGTCATGTGTCATGTGGTGTCATGTGTCATCATGTATCATGTGATGTCATGTGTCATCACGTGTCATGTTTCATGTGGTGTCATGTGTCATGTGGTGTCATGTGTCATGTGGTGTCATGTGTCATGTATCGTCATGTGTCATGTGATGTCATGTGTTGTCATGTGATGTCTTGTGTCATGTGGTGTCATGTGATGTCATGTGTCATGTGGTGTCATGTGTTGTCATGTGATGTCATGTGTCATGTGTCATGTGTCATGTGGTGTCATGTGATGTCATGTGTCATGTGGTGTCATGAGGTGTCATGTGGTGTCATGTGTCATCATGTGTGATGTCATGTTTCATGTGGTGACATGTGGTGTCATATGTCATGTATCGTCATGTGTCATGTGATGTCATGTGTCATGTGTTGTCATGTGTCATCACATGTCATGTGTCATGTGTTGTCATGTGTCATCACATGTCATGTGTCATGTGGTGTCATGTATCGTCATGTGTCATGTGATGTCATGTGTTGTCATGTGTCATCACATGTCATGTGTCATGTGGTGTCATGTGTCATCACGTGTCATGTGTCATGTGGTGTCATGTGGTGTCATGTGTCATCCTGTGCTGCCATGTGTCATCATGTGGTGCCATGTGACGTCATGTGTCATGTGTCATGTGGTGTCATGTGTCATGTGGTGTCATGTGTCATGTAGTGTCATGTGTCATGTGATGTCATGTGTTGTCATGTGATGTCATGTGTTGAAATGGTTGTCATGTGTCATGTGGTGTCATGTGTCATCATGTGTCATGTGGTGTCATGTGTCATCACATGTCATGTGGTGTCATGTGTCATCACGTGTCATGTGTCATGTGGTGTCATGTGTCATGTATCATCATGTGTCATGTGGTGTCATGTGTCATCATGTGTCATGTGATGTCATGTGTCATCACGTGTCATGTTTCATGTGGTGTCATGTGTCATCTGGTGTCATGTGTCATGTATCGTCATGTGTGATGTGATGTCATGTGTCATGTGTTGTCATGTGTAATGTGATGTCATGTGTCATATGGTGTCATGTGTCATGTGTTGTCATGTGATGTCATGTGTTATGTGTCATGTGTTGTCATGTGATGTCATGTGTCATGTGATGTCATGTGTCATGTGGTGTCGTGTCATGAGTTGTCATGTGGTGTCGTGTCATGTATCATCATGTGTGATGTCATGTTTCATGTGGTGTCATGTGGTGACATGTGGTGTCATGTGTCATGTATCGTCATGTGTCATGTATCGTCATGTGTCATGTGATGTCATGTGTCATCATATGTCATGTGTCATGTGTTGTCATGTATCATATAGTGTCATGTGTCATGTGATGTCATGTGTCATGTGTTGTCATGTGATGTCATGTGTCATGTGGTGTCATGTGTCATGTATCATCATGTGTCATGTGATGTCATGTGTCATGTGTTGTCATGTGATGTCATATGTCATGTGGTGTCATGTGATGTCATGTGTCATGTGGTGTCATGTGTCATCATGTATCATGTGATGTCATGTGTCATCACGTGTCATGTTTCATGTGGTGTCATGTGTCATGTGGTGTCATGTGTCATGTATCGTCATGTGTCATGTGATGTCATGTGTCATGTGTTGTCATGTGATGTCATGTGTCATGTGGTGTCATGTGTCGTCATGTGTTATGTGATGTCGTGTCATGTGGTGTCATGTGTTGTCATGTGATGTCATGTGTCATGTGTCATGTGGTGTCATGTGATGTCATGTGTCATGTGGTGTCATGTGTCATGTGATGTCATGTGTCATGTGATGTGTTGTCATGTGATGTCATGTGTCATGTGGTGTCATGTGTCATCATATGTCATGTGGTGTCATGTGCCATGTGGTGTCATGTGTCATCACGTGTCATGTGTCATGTGGTGTCATGTGTCATCATGTGTTGTCATGTGATGTCATGTGTCATGTGTTGTCATGTGATGTCATGTGTCATGTGGTGTCATGTATCATCATGTGTCATGTGTCATGTGTTGTCATGTCATGTCATGTGTCATGTGGTGTCATGTGTCATGTGATGTCATGTGTCATGTGTTGTCATGTGATGGCATGTGTCATGTGGTGTCATGTGGTGTCATGTGTCATGTATCGTCATGTGTCATGTGATGTCATGTGATGTCATGTGTCATGTGGTGTCATGTATCGTCATGTGTGATGTCATGTGTCATGTGGTGTCATCATGTGTCATGTGTTGTCACATGGTGTCATGTGTCATCACGTCTTGTGTCACGTGGTGTCATGTGTTGTCATGTGATGTCATGTGTCATGTGGTGTCATGTATCGTCATGTGTCATGTGATGTCATGTGTCATGTGATGTCATGTGGTGTCATGTGTCATCATGTGTCATCTTGTGTCATGTGTCATCATGTGTCGTCATGTGTCATCATGTGGTGCCATGTGACGTCATGTGGTGTCATGTGGTGTCATGTGTCATCATGTGTCATGTGGTGTCATGTGTCATCACATGTCATGTGGTGTCATGTGTCATCACGTGTCATGTGTCATGTGGTGTCATGTGTCATGTGATGTCATGTGTCATGTGTTGTCATGTGATGTCATGTGTCATGTGGTGTCATGTGTCATGTGGTGTCATGTATCATCATGTGTCATGTGTCATGTGTTGTCATGTCATGTCATGGGTCATGTGGTATCATGTGTCATGTGATGTCATGTGTCATGTGTTGTCATGTGATGGCATGTGTCATGTGGTGTCATGTGTCATCACATGTCATGTGGTGTCATGTGTCATGTATTGTCATGTGTCATGTGATGTCATGTGTCATGTGTTGTCATGTGATGTCATGTGTCATGTGGTGTCATGTATCGTCATGTGTGATGTGATGTGTCATGTGGTGTCATCATGTGTCATGTGTTGTCACATGGTGTCATGTGTCATCACGTCTTGTGTCACGTGGTGTCATGTGTTGTCATGTGATGTCATGTGTCATGTGGTGTCATGTATCGTCATGTGTCATGTGATGTCATGTGTCATGTGATGTCATGTGGTGTCATGTGTCATCATGTGTCATCATGTGTCATCTTGTGTCCTCATGTGTTGTCATGTGTCATCATGTGGTGCCATGTGACGTCATGTGGTGTCATGTGGTATCATGTTTCATCATGTGTCATGTGGTGTCATTTGTTATCACGTGTCATGTGTCATGTGTCATGTGTTGTCATGTGGTGTCATATGTCATGTAGTGTCATGTGATGTCATGTGTCATCACGTGTCATGTTTCATGTGGTGTCATGTGTCATGTATCGTCATGTGTCATGCAATGTCATGTGTCATGTGGTATCATGTGTCATGTGGTGTCATGTGTCATCACATGTCATGTGGTGTCATGTGTCATCATGTGTCATGTGGTGTCATGTGTCATGTATCATCATGTGTCATGTGATGTCATGTGTCATGTGGTGTCATGTGTCATGTGGTGTCATGTATCATCATGTGTCATGTGTTGTCATGTCATGTCATGTGTCATGTGGTGTCATGTGTCATGTGATGTCATGCGTTGTCATGTGATGGCATGTGTCATGTGGTGTCATGTGATGTCATGTGTCATGTGGTGTCATGTGTCATGTATCATGTGTTGTCATGTGATGGCATGTGTCATGTGTCATGTGATGTCATGTGTCATGTGATGACATGTGGTGTCATGTATCATCATGTGTCATGTGATGTCATGTGTCATGTGGTGTCATGTGTCATCATGTGTCATCTTGTGTCATGTGGTGTCATCATGTGTTGTCATGTGTCATCATGTTGTGCCATGTGACGTCATATGTTGACAGTCATGTGGTATCATGGTTCATCATGTGTCATCTGTTGTCATGTGGTTTCATTTGTTATCACGTGTCATGTGTCATGTGGTGTCATGTGTCATGTAGTGTCATGTGTCATGTCTCATGTGTTGTCATGTGATGTCATGTGTCATGTGGTGTCATGTATCATCATGTGTAATGTGATGTCATGTGTCATGTGTTGTCATGTGATGTCATGTGTCATGTGGTGTCATGTGATGTCATGTGTCATGTGTTGTCATGTGTTGTCATGTGTCATGTGTCATGTGTCATGTGGTGTCATGTGTCATGTGGTGTCATGTATCATCATGTGTCATGTATTGTCATGTCATGTCATGTGTCATGTGGTGTCATGTGTTGTCATGTGATGGCATGTGTCATGTGGTGTCATGTGTCATGTGATGTCATGTGTCATGTGGTGACATGTGGTGTCATGTGTCATGTATCATCATGTGTCATGTGATGTCATGTGTCATGTGGTGTCATGTGTCATGTGTTGTCATGTGATGTCATGTGTCATGTGGTGTCATGTGTCATGTGTCATGTGGTGTCATATGTCATGTGGTGTCATGTGTCATCATGTGTCATGTGGTGTCATGTGTCATCACGTGTCATGTGTCATGTATCATCATGTGTCATGTGATGTCATGTGTCATGTGTTGTCATGTGATATCATGTGTCATGTGGTGTCATGTGTCATGTGGTGTCATGTATCATCATGTGTCATGTGTCATGTGTTGTCATGTCATGTCATGTGTCATGTGGTGTCATGTGATGTCATGTGTCATGTGGTGTCATGTGTCATGTGGTGTCATGTGTCATGTATCATCATGTGTCATATGATGTCATGTGTCATGTGTTGTCATGTGATATCATGTGTCATGTGGTGTCATGTGTCATGTGTTGTCATGTGATGGCATGTGTCATGTGGTGTCATGTGATGTCATGTGTCATGTGGTGTCATGTGTCATGTGGTGTCATGTGGTGTCATGTGTCATGTATCGTCATGTGTCATGTGTTGTCATGTGATGGCATGTGTCATGTGGTGTCATGTGTCATGTGATGTCATGTGTCATGTGGTGACATGTGGTGTCATGTATCATCATGTGTCATGTGATGTCATGTGTCATGTGGTGTCATGTGTCATGTGTTGTCATGTGTCATGTGGTGTCATGTGTCATGAGGTGTCATGTGTCATGTATCGCCATGTGTCATGTGATGTCATGTGTCATGTGGTGTCATGTGTCATGTGGTGTCATGTGTCATGAATCGTCATGTGGTGTCATGTGTCATGTGTTGTCATGTGTCATGTGGTGTCATGTGTCATCACGTGTCATGTGGTGTCATGTGTCCTGTATTGTCATGTGTCATGTGATGTCATGTGTCATGTGTTGTCACGTGATGTCATGTGTCATGTGGTGTCATGTGTCATGTGGTGTCATGTGTCATGTATCGTCATGTGGTGTCATGTGATGTCATGTGTCATATGTTGTCATGTGATGTCATGTGTCATGTGGTGTCATGTGATGTCATGTGTCATGTGGTGTCATGTGTCATCATGTGTCATGTGTTGTCACATGGTGTCATGTGTCATCACATGTCTTGTGTCACGTGGGGTCATGTGTTGTCATTTGATGTCATGTGTCATGTGGTGTCATGTATCATCATGTGTCATGTGATGTCATGTGTCATGTGGTGTCATGTGTCATGTGGTGTCATGTGTCATCATGTGTCATCATGTGTCATCTTGTGTCATCATGTGTCGTCATGTGTTGTCATGTGTCATGTGGTGCCATGTGACGTCATGTGTTGTCAGTCATGTGGTGTCATGTGGTATCATGTTTCATTATGTGTCATGTGGTGTCATTTGTTATCACGTGTCATGTGTCATGTGGTGTCATGTGTCATGTGTTGTCATGTGGTGTCATGTGTCATGTAGTGTCATGTGTTGTCATGTGATGTCATGTGTCATGTTTCATGTGGAGTCATGTGTCATGTGGTGTCATGTGTCATGTATCGTCATGTGTCATTTGATGTCATGTGTCATGTGTTGTCATGTGATGTCATGTGTCATGTGGTGTCATGTATCGTCATGTGTCATGTGGTGTCATGTGATGTCATGTGTTGTCATGTGTCATGTGTTGTCATGTGAGTCATGTGTCATGTGGTGTCATGTCATGTGTCATGTGTTGTCATGTGATGTCAAGTGTCATGTGATGTCATGTGGTGTCATGTGATGTCATGTGTCATGTGGTTTCATGTGTCATGAGGTGTCATGTGGTGTCATGTATCGTCATGTGTGATGTCATGTGTCATGTGGTGTCACGTGCCATGTGATGTCATGTGTCATGTGGTGTCATGTGTGTCATGTGTCATCACGTGTCATGTGTCATGTGATGTCATTTGTTATCACGTGTCATGTGTCATGTGTTGTCATGTGGTGTCATGTGTCATGTGGTGTCATGTGTCATGTATCGTCATGTGTCATGTGATGTCATGTGTTGTCATGTGATGTCATGTGTCATGTGGTGTCATGTGATGTCATGTGTCATGTGGTGTCATGTGTCATCATGTGTCATGTGATGTCATGTGTCATCACGTGTCATGTTTCATGTGGTGTCATGTGTCATGTGGTGTCATGTGTCATGCATCGTCATGTGTGATGTGATGTCATGAGTCATGTGTTGTCATGTGTAATGTGATGTCATGTGTCATGTGGTGTCATGTGTCATGTGTTGTCATGTGATGTCATGTGTCATGTGTCATGTGTTGTCATGTGATGTCATGTGTCATGTGGTGTCATGAGGTGTCATGTGGTGTCTTGTGTTATGTATCATCATGTGTGATGTCATGTTTCATGTGGTGTCATGTGGTGACATGTGGTGTCATTGGTCATGTATCGTCATGTGTCATGTATCGTCATGTGTCATGTGATGTCATGTGTCATCATATATCATGTGTCATGTGTTGTCATGTATCATATAGTGTCATGTGTCATGTGATGTCATGTGTCATGTGTTGTCATGTGATGTCATGTGTCATGTGGTGTCATGTGTCATGTATCATCATGTGTCATGTGATGTCATGTGTCATGTGTTGTCATGTGATATCATGTGTCATGTGGTGTCATGTGATGTCATGTGTCATGTGGTGTCATGTGTCATCATGTATCATGTGATGTCATGTGTCATCACGTGTCATGTTTCATGTGGTGTCATGTGTCATGTGGTGTCATGTGTCATGTATCGTCATGTGTCATGTGATGTCATGTGTCATGTGTTGTCATGTGATGTCTTGTGTCATGTGGTGTCATGTGTCATGTATCGTCATGTGTCATGTGATGTCATGTGTCATGTGGTGTCATGTGTCATGTGTTTTTATGTGATGTCATGTGTCATGTGTCATGTGTCATGTGGTGTCATGTGATGTCATGTGTCATGTGGTGTCATGTGTCATGAGGTGTCATGTGGTGTCATGTGTCATGTATCGTCATGTGTCATGTGATGTCATGTGTCATGTGTTGTCATGTGTCATCACATGTCATGTGTCATGTGTTGTCATGTGTCATCACATGTCATGTGTCATGTGGTGTCATGTATCGTCATGTGTCATGTGATGTCATGTGTCATGTGTTGTCATGTGTCATCACATGTCATGTGTCATGTGGTATCATGTGTCATCACGTGTCATGTGTCAGGTGCTGTAATGTGGTGTCATGTGTCATCCTGTGCTGCCATGTGTCATCATGTGGTGCCATGTGACGTCATGTGTCATGTGTCATGTGGTGTCATGTGTCATGTAGTGTCATGTGTCATGTGATGTCATGTGTTGTCATGTGATGTCATGTGTTGAAATGGTTGTCATGTGTCATGTGGTGTCATGTGTCATCATGTGTCATGTGGTGTCATGTGTCATCACATGTCATGTGGTGTCATGTGTCATCACGTATCATGTGTCATGTGGTGTCATGTGTCATGTATCATCATGTGTCATGTGGTGTCATGTGTCATCATGTGTCATTGGATGTCATGTGTCATCACGTGTCATGTTTCATGTGGTGTCATGTGTCATGTGGTGTCATGTGTCATGTATCGTCATGTGTGATGTGATGTCATGTGTCATGTGTTGTCATGTGTAATGTGATGTCATGTGTCATGTGGTGTCATGTGTCATGTGTTGTCATATGATGTCATGTGTCATGTGTCATGTGTCATGTGTTGTCATGTGATGTCATGTGTCATGTGGTGTCGTGTCATGAGGTGTCATGTGGTGTCATGTGTCATGTATCGTCATGTGTGATGTCATGTTTCATGTGGTGTCATGTGGTGACATGTGGTGTCATGTGTCATGTATCATCATGTGTCATGTATCGTCATGTGTGATGTCATGTGTCATCATATGTCATGTGTCATGTGTTGTCATGTATCATATAGTGTCATGTGTCATGTGATGTTATGTGTCATGTGTTGTCATGTGTCATGTATCATCATGTGTCATGTGATGTCATGTGTGGTCATGTGATGTCATGTGTCATGTGGTGTCATGTGATGTCATGTGTCATGTTGTGTCATGTGTCATCATGTATCATGTGATGTCATGTGTCATCACGTGTCATGTTTCATGTGGTGTCATGTGTCATGTGGTGTCATGTGTCATGTATCGTCATGTGTCATGTGTCATGTGTTGTCATGTGATGTCATGTGTCATGTGGTGTCATGTGTCGTCATGTGTCATGTGATGTCATGTGTCATGTGGTGTCATGTGTCATGTGTTGTCATGTGATGTCATGTGTCATGTGTCATGTGGTGTCATGTGATGTCATGTGTCATGTGGTGTCATGTGTCATGAGGTGTCATGTGGTGTCATGTGTCATGTATCGTCATGTGTGATGTCATGTTTCATGTGGTGTCATGTGGTGACATGTGGTGTCATGTGTCATGTATCATCATGTGTCATGTGATGTCATATGTCATGTGTTGTCATGTGTCATCACATGTCATATGTCATGTGTTGTCATGTGTCATCACATGTCATGTGTCATGTGGTGTCATGTATCGTCATGTGTCATGTGATGTCATCTGTCATGTGGTGTCATGTGTCATGTGGTGTCATGTGTCATGTGGTATCCTGTGTCATCACATGTCATGTGGTGTCATGTGTCATGTGGTGTCATGTGTCATGTATCATCATGTCATGTGATGTCATGTGTCATGTGTTGTCATGTGATGTCATGTGTCATGTGGTGTCATGTGTCATGTGTCATGTGTTGTCATGTCATGTCATGTGGTGTCATGTATCGTCATGTGTGATGTCATGTGTCATGTGGTGTCATCAAGTGTCATGTGTTGTCACATGGTGTCATGTGTCATCACGTCTTGTGTCACGTGGTGTCATGTGTTGTCATGTGATGTCATGTGTCATGTGGTGTCATGTATAGTCATGTGTCATGTGATGTCATGTGTCATGTGATGTGGTGTCATGTGTCATCATGTGTCATCATGTGTCATGTGTCATCATGTGTCATCATGTGTTGTCATGTGTCATCATGTGGTGCCATGTGACGTCATGTGGTGTCATGTGGTATCATGTTTCATCATGTGTCATGTGGTGTCATTTGTTATCACGTGTCATGTGTCATGTGGTGTCATGTGTCATGTGTTGTCATGTGGTGTCATGTGTCATGTAGTGTCATGTGTTGTCATGTGATGTCATGTGTCATCACGTGTCATGTTTCATGTGGTGTCATGTGTCATGTATCGTCATGTGTTATGTGATGTCATGTGTCATGAGTTGTCATGTGATGTCATGTGTCATGTGGTGTCATGTATCGTTATGTGTCATGTGATGTCATGTGTCATGTGTTGTCATGTGATGTCATGTGTCATGTGGTGTCATGTGATGTCATGTGTCATGTGTTGTCATGTGGTGTCATGTGGTGTCATGTGGTGTCATGTGTCATGTGTTGTCATGTGTCATATGTGTCATGTGTTGTCATGTGTCATGTGGTGTCATGTGTCATGTATCATGTATTGTCATGTGATGTCATATGTCATGTGGTGTCATGTGTCATCATGTGTCATGTGATGTCATGTGTCATCACGTGTCATGTTTCATGTGGTGTCATGTGTCATGTGGTGTCATGTGTCATGTATCGTCATGTGTCATGTGATGTCATTTGTCATGTGTTGTCATGTGTAATGTGATGTCATGTGTCATGTGGTGTCATGTGTCATGTGTTGTCATGTGATGTCATGTGTCATGTGTCATGTGTCATGTGGTGTCGTGTCATGAGGTGTCATGTGGTGTCATGTGTCATGTATCGTCATGTGTGATGTCATGTTTCATGTGGTGTCATGTGGTGACATGTGGTGTCATGTGTCATGTATCGTCATGTGTCATGTATCGTCATGTGTCATGTGATGTCATGTGTCATCATATGTCATGTGTCATGTGTTGTCATGTATCATATAGTGTCATGTGTCATGTGATGTCATATGTCATGTGTTGTCATGTGATGTCATGTGTCATGTGGTGTCATGTGTCATGTATCATCATGTGTCATGTGATGTCATGTGTCATGTGTTGTCATGTGATGTCATGTGTCATGTGGTGTCATGTGATGTCATGTGTCATGTGGTGTCATGTGTCATCATGTATCATGTGATGTCATGTGTCATCACGTGTCATGTTTCATGTGGTGTCATGTGTCATGTGGTGTCATGTGTCATGTATCGTCATGTGTCATGTGATGTCATGTGTCATGTGTTGTCATGTGATGTAATGTGTCATGTGGTGTCATGTGTCATGTGTTGTCTTGTGATGTCATGTGTCATGTGTCATGTGTCATGTGGTGTCATGTGATGTCATGTGTCATGTGGTGTCATGTGTCATGAGGTGTCATGTGGTGTCATGTGTCATGTATCGTCATGTGTGATGTCATGTTTCATGTGGTGTCATGTGGTAACATGTGGTGTCATGTGTCATGTGGTGTCATGTGTCATGTGTTGTCATGTGATGTCATGTGTCATGGGTCATGTGTCATGTGGTGTCATGTGTCATGAGGTGTCATGTGGTGTCATGTGTCATGTATCATCATGTGTGATGTCATGTTTCATGTGGTGTCATGACACATGACATCACATGACATGTGTCATGTGATGTCATATGTCATGTGGTGTCATGTGTCATGTGGTGTCATGTGTCATGAATCGTCATGTGGTGTCATGTGTCATGTGTTGTCATGTGTCATGTGGTGTCATGTGTCATGTGGTGTCATGTGTCATCACGTGTCATGTGGTGTCATGTGTCCTGTATTGTCATGTGTCATGTGATGTCATGTGTCATGTGTTGTCACGTGATGTCATGTGTCATGTGGTGTCATGTGTCATGTGGTGTCATGTGTCATGTATCGTCATGTGGTGTCATGTGATGTCATGTGTCATATGTTGTCATGTGATGTCATGTGTCATGCGGTGTCATGTGATGTCATGTGTCATGTGGTGTCATGTGTCATCATGTGTCATGTGTTGTCACATGGTGTCATGTGTCATCACATGTCTTGTGTCACGTGGTGTCATGTGTCATGTGTTGTCATTTGATGTCATGTGTCATGTGGTGTCATGTATCATCATGTGTCATGTGATGTCATGTGGTGTCATGTGTCATGTGGTGTCATGTGTCATCATGTGTCATCATGTGTCATCTTGTGTCATGTGTCATCATGTGTCATCATGTGTTGTCATGTGTCATGTGGTGCCATGTGACGTCATGTGTTGTCAGTCATGTGGTGTCATGTGGTATCATGGTTCATCATGTGTCATGTGGTGTCATTTGTTATCACGTGTCATGTGTCATGTGGTGTCATGAGTCATGTGTTGTCATGTGTCATGTAGTGTTATGTGTTGTCATGTGATGTCATGTGTCATGTTTCATGTGGAGTCATGTGTCATGTGGTGTCATGTGTCATGTATCGTCATGTGTCATGTGATGTCATGTGGCGTCATGTATCGTCATGTGTCATGTGGTGTCATGTGATGTCATGTGTTGTCATGTGTCATGTGTTGTCATGTGAGTCATGTGTCATGTGGTGTCATGTCATGTGTCATGTGTTGTCATGTGATGTCAAGTGTCATGTGATGTCATGTGGTGTCATGTGATGTCATGTGTCATGTGGTTTCATGTGTCATGAGGTGTCATGTGGTGTCATGTATCATCATGTGTGATGTCATGTGTCATGTGGTGTCACGTGCCATGTGATGTCATGTGTCATGTGTTGTCATGTGTCATCACATGTCATGTGTCATGTGGTGTCATGTGTGTCATGTGTCATCACATGTCATGTGTCATGTGATGTCATTTGTTATCACGTGTCATGTGTCATGTGTCATGTGTTGTCATGTGGTGTCATGTGTCATGTGGTGTCATGTGTCATGTATCGTCATGTGTCATGTGTTGTCATGTGATGTCATGTGTCATGTGGTGTCATGTGATGTCATGTGTCATGTGGTGTCATGTGTCATCATGTGTCATGTGATGTCATGTGTCATCACGTGTCATGTTTCATGTGGTGTCATGTGTCATGTGTCATGTATCGTCATGTGTGATGTGATGTCATGTGTCATGTGTTGTCATGTGTAATGTGATGTCATGTGTCATGTGGTGTCATGTGTCATGTGTTATCATGTGATGTCATGTGTCATGTGTCATGTGTTGTCATGAGGTGTCATGTGTTATGTATCGTCATGTGTGATGTCATGTTTCATGTGGTGTCATGTGGTGACATGTGGTGTCATTGGTCATGTATCGTCATGTGTCATGTATCGTCATGTGTCATGTGATGTCATGTGTCATCATATGTCATGTGTCATGTGTTGTCATGTATCATATAGTGTCATGTGTCATGTGATGTCATGTGTCATGTGATGTCATGTGTCATGTGTTATCATGTGATGTCATGTGTCATGTGGTGTCATGTGTCATGTATCATCATGTGTCATGTGATGTCATGTGTCATGTGTTGTCATGTGATATCATGTGTCATGTGGTGTCATGTGTCATGTGGTGTCATGTGTCATCATGTATCATGTGATGTCATGTGTCATCATGTGTCATGTTTCATGTGGTGTCATGTGTCATGTGGTGTCATGTGTCATGTATCGTCATGTGTCATATGTCATGTGTTGTCATGTGATGTCTTGTGTCATGTGGTGTCATGTGTCATGTGATGTCATGTGTCATGTGGTGTCATGTGTCATGTGTTGTCATGTGATGTCATGTGTCATGTGTCATGTGTCATGTGGTGTCATGTGATGTTATGTGTCATGTTGTGTCATGTGTCATGAGGTGTCATGTGGTATCATGTGTCATGTATCGTCATGTGTGATGTCATGTTTCATGTGGTGTCATGTGTCATGTATTGTCATGTGTCATGTGATGTCATGTGTCATGTGTTGTCATGTGTCATCACATGTCGTGTCATGTGTTGTCATGTGTCATCACATGTCATGTGTCATGTGGTGTCATGTATCGTCATGTGTCATGTGATGTCATGTGTCATGTGTTGTCATGTGTCATCACATGTCATGTGTCATGTGGTGTCATGTGTCATCACGTGTCATGTGTCAGGTGCTGTCATGTGGTGTCATGTGTCATCCTGTGCTGCCATGTGTCATCATGTGGTGCCATGTGACGTCATGTGTCATGTGGTGTCATGTGTCATGTGGTGTCATGTGTCATGTGTCATGTAGTGTCATGTGTCATGTGATGTCATGTGTTGTCATGTGATGTCATGTGTTGAAATGGTTGTCATGTGTCATGTGGTGTCATGTGTCATCATGTGTCATGTGGTGTCATGTGTCATCACATGTCATGTGGTGTCATGTGTCATCATGTGTCATGTGTCATGTGGTGTCATGTGTCATGTATCATCATGTGTCATGTGGTGTCATGTGTCATCATGTGTCATGTGATGTCATGTGTCATCACGTGTCATGTTTCATGTGGTGTCATGTGTCATGTGGTGTCATGTGTCATGTATCGTCATGTGTGATGTGATGTCATGTGTCATGTGTTGTCATGTGTAATGTGATGTCATGTGTCATGTGGTGTCATGTGTCATGTGTTGTCATGTGATGTCATGTGTCATGTGTCATGTGTTGTCATGTGATGTCATGTGTCATGTGGTGTCGTGTCATGAGGTGTCATGTGGTGTCATGTGTCATGTATCGTCATGTGTGATGTCATGTTTCATGTGGTGTCATATGGTGACATGTGGTGTCATGTGTCATGTATCGTCATGTGTCATGTATCGTCATGTGTCATGTGATGTCATGTGTCATCATATGTCATGTGTCATGTGTTGTCATGTATCATATAGTGTCATGTGTCATGTGATGTCATGTGTCATGTGTTGTCATGTGATGTCATGTGTCATGTGGTGTCATGTGTCATGTATCATCATGTGTCATGTGATGTCATGTGTCATGTGTTGTCATGTGATGCCATGTGTCATGTGGTGTCATGTGATGTCATGTGTCATGTGGTGTCATGTGTCATCATGTATCATGTGATGTCATGTGTTATCACGTGTCATGTTTCATGTGGTGTCATGTGTCATGTGGTGTCATGTGTCATGTATCGTCATGTGTCATGTGATGTCATGTGTCATGTGTTGTCATGTGATGTCATGTGTCATGTGGTGTCATGTGTCGTCATGTGTCATGTGATGTCATGTGTCATGTGGTGTCATGTGTCATGTGTTGTCATGTGATGTCATGTGTCATGTGTCATGTGTCATGTGGTGTCATGTGATGTCATGTGTCATGTGGTGTCATGTGTCATGAGGTGTCATGTGGTGTCATGTGTCATGTATCGTCATGTGTGATGTCATGTTTCATGTGGTGTCATGTGGTGACATGTGGTGTCATGTGTCATGTATCATCATGTGTCATGTGATGTCATGTGTCATGTTTTGTCATGTGTCATGTGTTGTCATGTGTCATCACATGTCATGTGTCATGTGGTGTCATGTATCGTCATGTGTCATGTGATGTCATGTGTCATGTGTTGTCATGTGTCATCACATGTCATGTGTCATGTGGTGTCATGTGTCATCACGTGTCATGTGTCATGTGCTGTCATGTGGTGTCATGTGTCATCCTGTGTTGCCATGTGTCATCATGTGGTGCCATGTGACGTCATGTGTCATGTGTCATGTGGTGTCATGTGTCATGTGATGTCATGTGTCATGTAGTGTCATGTGTCATGTGATGCCATGTGTTGTCATGTGATGTCATGTGTCATGTGGTGTCATGTGTCAGCGCTTTCCTGCGGTCTTAGCGCCTTGAGGCGCTGCCTTTCTGCCCCCCTGCCCCCAGCGCGGGGAGCGCGCTACTCTCCCAGCTGGTGCCCGGCATCGGCATGTTCGTGTGAGGGGGCCCGAGCCCCCAGCGAGTGTCTACCTCGCTTGCCCCCGTCAATGCTGCCCTAATCGAGGGATCCTGGCCCTCGTCAAGCCACCCTGTATTCACCGCCGCAGCCCGGGACCCTTCATGAGGCCCGCCCCCGGGCCGCGCTCTGAGTGGCTGGCGGCCCGGGCTGGGCTGATGACGTCCCCCCGGGCCGCGCTCTGATTGGCCGGCGGCCCGGGGAGCTGCAGAGAAGGACGGGGAGAGCAGAGACCTGCAGGGAGCGGCGGGAGCCTACTCCGCGCCCCTGCGTCCCCCCAGAAGAATGGCCGCTTCCCCCCGGGGCCCCCCAGGAGCGAGAGGGAGCCCCGGAGAGCGAGGAGAGACCGGCGCGTCTCCTAGCCGGTGAGTGAGGCCGGAGGGGAGGCGGGGCATCGGGCCACATTGCCGGTGGCCGCCCCTCCCCTCCAGCGCGCGCACACATGTGCTCAGAGGCCCCCGAGGCCCCCAGTGATGCCGGGTCCCCCGAGGGGGGCCCCGCTTGCCCGAAGCTTGACCCCTGAGCCCCGAGAGGCCCCGTGGGGCCACCAGTGATGCCGGGTCCCCTGAGGGGGGCCCCGCCTGCCCGCAGCCTTGTCCCGAGCCCGTGGGGCTCCCACTATTCCCCGAGCCCAGCGAGGCTCCTACAATGCCTGAGCCCGAGAGGCTCCACCGTGACCATTTGCCCCTGAGCCCCGAGGAGGCTCCAACGTGCCCCGGCCCTGCCTGGGCCCCGAGAGGCCCCACCACGTGTCCCTGGCCCTGCCTGGGCCCGAGAGGCCCCACCACGTGTCCCTGGCCCTGCCTGGGCCCTGAGAGGCCCCACCATGTTTCCCTGAGCCCCGAGAGGCTCCACCATCGCCCTCCTGTCCCCCTGAGCCTGCAAGGCTCCACCCAAGTCCCTCAGCGGCCCAGCACTTCGTGGGCCGCTGCCACGTTTAGGCCTGCCCGGGCCCTTTCAGGCCACTTTGGACACCGAGACTCTAAGGCGCCCCTTCCCCAGGACGGCCATCTGGCCTAGGGGGTGCTACTGCCTAATATCCATGTGATGCTGAGAATTATTATGTGTTGCCCTGCTGATGGGGGCCTCTGTTGTGTTATGTACCTTGCCTCATGTATGTCCATGCTGGTTAGAGTGAGTTCTAGTGCTAGTCCTATGAGACCCCGGGGCGTGACGTATTCTAATGCTAAGCTCCTGGTAATTATGTGTTCTAGTCCTAGTCCGAGGAAGCTCCCAGTGTTATATGTTCTAAATGCCAGTTCCATCAGATGTGTACCACTGGCAGTGGTCCCTTGGCCCTGCCCTGTACCTTTTCCCTAGTAACCCCTGCCGTGCCTTGAGCACCTTGTAAAGTGTATGTTCCTATGTGTCCTGTCTAATACAAAGACTATTTTCATATATACTTCGTGTGGAGTTCCTTTTGTGGGAGGCCTGGGATGTTGCTGTTGGTGGGTGCGTGCGCAAATGCTTCACACATGTCCTCCGAGATAGGCCTGACTGCCCGCGCCGCGTTACCTAGAGGGCGAGCAGGGGTCGACTTTAAATAGGAGTGGCGGTCTCTGACTGGCTGGGGCGCAAGCCCTGGCTGGCCGGGGGTCCCATTTCCTACACATGTCATGTGTCATGTGGTGTCATGTGTCATCACGTGTCATGTGTCATGTGCTGTCATGTGGTGTCATGTGTCATCCTGTGTTGCCATGTGTCATCATGTGGTGCCATGTGACGTCATGTGTCATGTGTCATGTGGTGTCATGTGTCATGTGATGTCATGTGTCATGTAGTGTCATGTGTCATGTGATGCCATGTGTTGTCATGTGATGTCATGTGTCATGTGGTGTCATGTGTCATGTGGTGTCATGTGTCATCATGTGTCATGTGGTGTCATGTGGTGTCATGTGTCATCACGTGTCATGTGTCATGTGGTGTCATGTGTCATGTATCATCATGTGTCATGTGATGTCATGTGTCATGTGTTGTCATGTGGTGTCATGTGTCATGTGTTGTCATGTGATGTCATGTGTCATGTGTCATGTGTTGTCATGTGATGTCATGTGTCATGTGGTGTCGTGTCATGAGGTGTCATGTGGTGTCATGTGTCATGTATCGTCATGTGTGATGTCATGTTTCATGTGGTGTCATGTTGTGACATGTGGTGTTATGTGTCATGTATCGTCATGTGTCATGTATCGTCATGTGTCATGTGATGTCATGTGTCATCATATGTCATGTGTCATGTGTTGTCATGTATCATATAGTGTCATGTGTCATGTGATGTCATGTGTCATGTGTTGTCATGTGATGTCTTGTGTCATGTGGTGTCATGTGTCATGTAATGTCATGTGTCATGTGTTGTCATGTGATGTCATGTGTCATGTGGTGTCATGTGATGTCATGTGTCATGTGGTGTCAGGTGTCATCATGTATCATGTGATGTCATGTGTTATCACGTGTCATGTTTCATGTGGTGTCATGTGTCATGTGGTGTCATGTGTCATGTATCGTCATGTGTCATGTGATGTCATGTGTCATGTGTTGTCATGTGATGTCATGTGTCATGTGGTGTCATGTGTCGTCATGTGTCATGTGATGTCATGTGTCATGTGGTGTCATGTGTCATGTGTTGTCATGTGATGTCATGTGTCATGTGTCATGTGTCATGTGGTGTCATGTGATGTCATGTGTCATGTGGTGTCATGTGTCATGAGGTGTCATGTGGTGTCATGTGTCATGTGTCATGTGTCATGTGGTGTCATGTGATGTCATGTGTCATGTGGTGTCATGTGTCATGAGGTGTCATGTGGTGTCATGTGTCATGTATCGTCATGTGTGATGTCATGTTTCATGTGGTGTCATGTGGTAACATGTGGTGTCATGTGTCATGTATCGTCATGTGTCATGTGATGTCATGTGTCATGTGTTGTCATGTGTCATCACATGTCATGTGTCATGTGTTGTCATGTGTCATCACATGTCATGTGTCATGTGGTGTCATATATCGTCATGTGTCATGTGATGTCATGTGTCATGTGTTGTCATGTGTCATCACATGTCATGTGTCATGTGGTGTCATGTGTCATCACGTGTCATGTGTCAGGTGCTGTCATGTGGTGTCATGTGTCATCCTGTGCTGCCATGTGTCATCATGTGGTGCCATGTGACGTCATGTGTCATGTGTCATGTGGTGTCATGTGTCATGTGGTGTCATGTGTCATGTGTCATGTAGTGTCATGTGTCATGTGATGTCATGTGTTGTCATGTGATGTCATGTGTTGAAATGGTTGTCATGTGTCATGTGGTGTCATGTGTCATCATGTGTCATGTGGTGTCATGTGTCATCACATGTCATGTGGTGTCATGTGTCATCACGTGTCATGTGTCATGTGGTGCCATGTGTCATGTGTTGTCATGTGATGTCATGTGTCATGTGGTGTCATGTGTCATGTGGTGTCATGTATCATCATGTGTCATGTGTCATGTGTTGTCATGTCATGTCATGTGTCATGTGGTGTCATGTGTCATGTGATGTCATGTGTCATCATGTGATGGTATGTGTCATGTGGTGTCATGTGATGTCATGTGTCATGTGGTGTCATGTGTCATGTGTTGTCATGTGATGTCATGTGTCATGTGGTGTCATGTATTGTCATGTGTCATGTTGTGTCATGTGATGTCATGTGTCATGTGTTGTCATGTGGTGTCATGTGTCATGAGGTGTCATGTGGTGTCATGTGTCATGTATCGTTATGTGTGATGTCATGTTTCATGTGGTGTCATGTGGTAACATGTGGTGTCATGTGTCATGTATCGTCATGTGTCATGTGATGTCATGTGTCATGTGGTGTCATGTGTCATGTGTTGTCATGTGATGTCATGTGTCATGTGTCATGTGTCATGTGGTGTCATGTGTCATGAGGTGTCATGTGGTGTCATGTGTCATGTATCATCATGTGTGATGTCATGTTTCATGTGGTGTCATGTGGTAACATGTGGTGTCATGTGTCATGTATCGTCATGTGTCATGTGATGTCATGTGTCATGTGTTGTCATGTGTCATCACATGTCATGTGTCATGTGTTGTCATATGTCATCACATGTCATGTGTCATGTGGTGTCATGTATCGTCATGTGTCATGTGATGTCATGTGTCATGTGTTGTCATGTGTCATCACATGTCATGTGTCATGTGGTGTCATGTGTCATCACGTGTCATGTGTCAGGTGCTGTCATGTGGTGTCATGTGTCATCCTGTGCTGCCATGTGTCATCATGTGGTGCCATTTGACGTCATGTGTCATGTGTCATGTGGTGTCATGTGTCATGTGGTGTCATGTGCCATGTGTCATGTAGTGTCATGTGTCATGTGATGTCATGTGTTGTCATGTGATGTCATGTGTTGAAATGGTTGTCATGTGTCATGTGGTGTCATGTGTCATCATGTGTCATGTGGTGTCATGTGTCATCACATGTCATGTGGTGTCATGTGTCATCACATGTCATGTGGTGTCATGTGTCATGTGTTGTCATGTGATGTCATGTGTCATGTGGTGTCATGTGTCATGTGTTGTCATGTCATGTCATGTGTCATGTGGTGTCATGTGTCATGTGATGTCATGTGTCATGTGGTGTCATGTGATGTCATGTGTCATGTGGTGTCATGTGTCATCATGTGTCATGTGATATCATGTGTCATCACGTGTCATGTGTCATGTGGTGTCATGTGTCATGTGGTGTCATGTGTCATGTATCGTCATGTGTGATGTGATGTCATGTGTCATGTGTTGTCATGTGTAATGTGATGTCATGTGTCATGTGGTGTCATGTGTCATGTGTTGTCATGTGATGTCATGTGTCATGTGTCATGTGTTGTCATGTGATGTCATGTGCCATGTGGTGTCGTGTCATGAGGTGTCATGTGGTGTCATGTGTTATGTATCGTCATGTGTGATGTCATGTTTCATGTGGTGTCATGTGGTGACATGTGGTGTCATGTGTCATGTATCGTCATGTGTCATGTATCGTCATGTGTCATGTGATGTCATGTGTCATCATATGTCATGTGTTGTCATGTATCATATAGTGTCATGTGTCATGTGATGTCATGTGTTGTCATGTGATGTCATGTGTCATGTGGTGTCATGTGTCATCATGTATCATGTGATGTCATGTGTCATCACGTGTCATGTTTCATGTGGTGTCATGTGTCATGTGGTGTCATGTGTCATGTGGTGTCATGTGTCATGTATCGTCATGTGTCATGTGATGTCATGTGTTGTCATGTGATGTCTTGTGTCATGTGGTGTCATGTGATGTCATGTGTCATGTGGTGTCATGTGTTGTCATGTGATGTCATGTGTCATGTGTCATGTGTCATGTGGTGTCATGTGATGTCATGTGTCATGTGGTGTCATGAGGTGTCATGTGGTGTCATGTGTCATCATGTGTGATGTCATGTTTCATGTGGTGACATGTGGTGTCATATGTCATGTATCGTCATGTGTCATGTGATGTCATGTGTCATGTGTTGTCATGTGTCATCACATGTCATGTGTCATGTGTTGTCATGTGTCATCACATGTCATGTGTCATGTGGTGTCATGTATCGTCATGTGTCATGTGATGTCATGTGTTGTCATGTGTCATCACATGTCATGTGTCATGTGGTGTCATGTGTCATCACGTGTCATGTGTCATGTGGTGTCATGTGGTGTCATGTGTCATCCTGTGCTGCCATGTGTCATCATGTGGTGCCATGTGACGTCATGTGTCATGTGTCATGTGGTGTCATGTGTCATGTGGTGTCATGTGTCATGTAGTGTCATGTGTCATGTGATGTCATGTGTTGTCATGTGATGTCATGTGTTGAAATGGTTGTCATGTGTCATGTGGTGTCATGTGTCATCATGTGTCATGTGGTGTCATGTGTCATCACATGTCATGTGGTGTCATGTGTCATCACGTGTCATGTGTCATGTGGTGTCATGTGTCATGTATCATCATGTGTCATGTGGTGTCATGTGTCATCATGTGTCATGTGATGTCATGTGTCATCACGTGTCATGTTTCATGTGGTGTCATGTGTCATCTGGTGTCATGTGTCATGTATCGTCATGTGTGATGTGATGTCATGTGTCATGTGTTGTCATGTGTAATGTGATGTCATGTGTCATATGGTGTCATGTGTCATGTGTTGTCATGTGATGTCATGTGTTATGTGTCATGTGTTGTCATGTGATGTCATGTGTCATGTGATGTCATGTGTCATGTGGTGTCGTGTCATGAGTTGTCATGTGGTGTCGTGTCATGTATCATCATGTGTGATGTCATGTTTCATGTGGTGTCATGTGGTGACATGTGGTGTCATGTGTCATGTATCGTCATGTGTCATGTATCGTCATGTGTCATGTGATGTCATGTGTCATCATATGTCATGTGTCATGTGTTGTCATGTATCATATAGTGTCATGTGTCATGTGATGTCATGTGTCATGTGTTGTCATGTGATGTCATGTGTCATGTGGTGTCATGTGTCATGTATCATCATGTGTCATGTGATGTCATGTGTCATGTGTTGTCATGTGATGTCATATGTCATGTGGTGTCATGTGATGTCATGTGTCATGTGGTGTCATGTGTCATCATGTATCATGTGATGTCATGTGTCATCACGTGTCATGTTTCATGTGGTGTCATGTGTCATGTGGTGTCATGTGTCATGTATCGTCATGTGTCATGTGATGTCATGTGTCATGTGTTGTCATGTGATGTCATGTGTCATGTGGTGTCATGTGTCGTCATGTGTTATGTGATGTCGTGTCATGTGGTGTCATGTGTTGTCATGTGATGTCATGTGTCATGTGTCATGTGGTGTCATGTGATGTCATGTGTCATGTGGTGTCATGTGTCATGTGATGTCATGTGTCATGTGATGTGTTGTCATGTGATGTCATGTGTCATGTGGTGTCATGTGTCATCATATGTCATGTGGTGTCATGTGCCATGTGGTGTCATGTGTCATCACGTGTCATGTGTCATGTGGTGTCATGTGTCATCATGTGTTGTCATGTGATGTCATGTGTCATGTGTTGTCATGTGATGTCATGTGTCATGTGGTGTCATGTATCATCATGTGTCATGTGTCAAGTGTTGTCATGTCATGTCATGTGTCATGTGGTGTCATGTGTCATGTGATGTCATGTGTCATGTGTTGTCATGTGATGGCATGTGTCATGTGGTGTCATGTGGTGTCATGTGTCATGTATCGTCATGTGTCATGTGATGTCATGTGATGTCATGTGTCATGTGGTGTCATGTATCGTCATGTGTGATGTCATGTGTCATGTGGTGTCATCATGTGTCATGTGTTGTCACATGGTGTCATGTGTCATCACGTCTTGTGTCACGTGGTGTCATGTGTTGTCATGTGATGTCATGTGTCATGTGGTGTCATGTATCGTCATGTGTCATGTGATGTCATGTGTCATGTGATGTCATGTGGTGTCATGTGTCATCATGTGTCATCTTGTGTCATGTGTCATCATGTGTCGTCATGTGTCATCATGTGGTGCCATGTGACGTCATGTGGTGTCATGTGGTGTCATGTGTCATCATGTGTCATGTGGTGTCATGTGTCATCACATGTCATGTGGTGTCATGTGTCATCACGTGTCATGTGTCATGTGGTGTCATGTGTCATGTGATGTCATGTGTCATGTGTTGTCATGTGATGTCATGTGTCATGTGGTGTCATGTGTCATGTGGTGTCATGTATCATCATGTGTCATGTGTCATGTGTTGTCATGTCATGTCATGGGTCATGTGGTATCATGTGTCATGTGATGTCATGTGTCATGTGTTGTCATGTGATGGCATGTGTCATGTGGTGTCATGTGTCATCACATGTCATGTGGTGTCATGTGTCATGTATTGTCATGTGTCATGTGATGTCATGTGTCATGTGTTGTCATGTGATGTCATGTGTCATGTGGTGTCATGTATCGTCATGTGTGATGTGATGTGTCATGTGGTGTCATCATGTGTCATGTGTTGTCACATGGTGTCATGTGTCATCACGTCTTGTGTCACGTGGTGTCATGTGTTGTCATGTGATGTCATGTGTCATGTGGTGTCATGTATCGTCATGTGTCATGTGATGTCATGTGTCATGTGATGTCATGTGGTGTCATGTGTCATCATGTGTCATCATGTGTCATCTTGTGTCCTCATGTGTTGTCATGTGTCATCATGTGGTGCCATGTGACGTCATGTGGTGTCATGTGGTATCATGTTTCATCATGTGTCATGTGGTGTCATTTGTTATCACGTGTCATGTGTCATGTGTCATGTGTTGTCATGTGGTGTCATATGTCATGTAGTGTCATGTGATGTCATGTGTCATCACGTGTCATGTTTCATGTGGTGTCATGTGTCATGTATCGTCATGTGTCATGCAATGTCATGTGTCATGTGGTATCATGTGTCATGTGGTGTCATGTGTCATCACATGTCATGTGGTGTCATGTGTCATCATGTGTCATGTGGTGTCATGTGTCATGTATCATCATGTGTCATGTGATGTCATGTGTCATGTGGTGTCATGTGTCATGTGGTGTCATGTATCATCATGTGTCATGTGTTGTCATGTCATGTCATGTGTCATGTGGTGTCATGTGTCATGTGATGTCATGCGTTGTCATGTGATGGCATGTGTCATGTGGTGTCATGTGATGTCATGTGTCATGTGGTGTCATGTGTCATGTATCATGTGTTGTCATGTGATGGCATGTGTCATGTGTCATGTGATGTCATGTGTCATGTGATGACATGTGGTGTCATGTATCATCATGTGTCATGTGATGTCATGTGTCATGTGGTGTCATGTGTCATCATGTGTCATCTTGTGTCATGTGGTGTCATCATGTGTTGTCATGTGTCATCATGTTGTGCCATGTGACGTCATATGTTGACAGTCATGTGGTATCATGGTTCATCATGTGTCATCTGTTGTCATGTGGTTTCATTTGTTATCACGTGTCATGTGTCATGTGGTGTCATGTGTCATGTAGTGTCATGTGTCATGTCTCATGTGTTGTCATGTGATGTCATGTGTCATGTGGTGTCATGTATCATCATGTGTAATGTGATGTCATGTGTCATGTGTTGTCATGTGATGTCATGTGTCATGTGGTGTCATGTGATGTCATGTGTCATGTGTTGTCATGTGTTGTCATGTGTCATGTGTCATGTGTCATGTGGTGTCATGTGTCATGTGGTGTCATGTATCATCATGTGTCATGTATTGTCATGTCATGTCATGTGTCATGTGGTGTCATGTGTTGTCATGTGATGGCATGTGTCATGTGGTGTCATGTGTCATGTGATGTCATGTGTCATGTGGTGACATGTGGTGTCATGTGTCATGTATCATCATGTGTCATGTGATGTCATGTGTCATGTGGTGTCATGTGTCATGTGTTGTCATGTGATGTCATGTGTCATGTGGTGTCATGTGTCATGTGTCATGTGGTGTCATATGTCATGTGGTGTCATGTGTCATCATGTGTCATGTGGTGTCATGTGTCATCACGTGTCATGTGTCATGTATCATCATGTGTCATGTGATGTCATGTGTCATGTGTTGTCATGTGATATCATGTGTCATGTGGTGTCATGTGTCATGTGGTGTCATGTATCATCATGTGTCATGTGTCATGTGTTGTCATGTCATGTCATGTGTCATGTGGTGTCATGTGATGTCATGTGTCATGTGGTGTCATGTGTCATGTGGTGTCATGTGTCATGTATCATCATGTGTCATATGATGTCATGTGTCATGTGTTGTCATGTGATATCATGTGTCATGTGGTGTCATGTGTCATGTGTTGTCATGTGATGGCATGTGTCATGTGGTGTCATGTGATGTCATGTGTCATGTGGTGTCATGTGTCATGTGGTGTCATGTGGTGTCATGTGTCATGTATCGTCATGTGTCATGTGTTGTCATGTGATGGCATGTGTCATGTGGTGTCATGTGTCATGTGATGTCATGTGTCATGTGGTGACATGTGGTGTCATGTATCATCATGTGTCATGTGATGTCATGTGTCATGTGGTGTCATGTGTCATGTGTTGTCATGTGTCATGTGGTGTCATGTGTCATGAGGTGTCATGTGTCATGTATCGCCATGTGTCATGTGATGTCATGTGTCATGTGGTGTCATGTGTCATGTGGTGTCATGTGTCATGAATCGTCATGTGGTGTCATGTGTCATGTGTTGTCATGTGTCATGTGGTGTCATGTGTCATCACGTGTCATGTGGTGTCATGTGTCCTGTATTGTCATGTGTCATGTGATGTCATGTGTCATGTGTTGTCACGTGATGTCATGTGTCATGTGGTGTCATGTGTCATGTGGTGTCATGTGTCATGTATCGTCATGTGGTGTCATGTGATGTCATGTGTCATATGTTGTCATGTGATGTCATGTGTCATGTGGTGTCATGTGATGTCATGTGTCATGTGGTGTCATGTGTCATCATGTGTCATGTGTTGTCACATGGTGTCATGTGTCATCACATGTCTTGTGTCACGTGGGGTCATGTGTTGTCATTTGATGTCATGTGTCATGTGGTGTCATGTATCATCATGTGTCATGTGATGTCATGTGTCATGTGGTGTCATGTGTCATGTGGTGTCATGTGTCATCATGTGTCATCATGTGTCATCTTGTGTCATCATGTGTCGTCATGTGTTGTCATGTGTCATGTGGTGCCATGTGACGTCATGTGTTGTCAGTCATGTGGTGTCATGTGGTATCATGTTTCATTATGTGTCATGTGGTGTCATTTGTTATCACGTGTCATGTGTCATGTGGTGTCATGTGTCATGTGTTGTCATGTGGTGTCATGTGTCATGTAGTGTCATGTGTTGTCATGTGATGTCATGTGTCATGTTTCATGTGGAGTCATGTGTCATGTGGTGTCATGTGTCATGTATCGTCATGTGTCATTTGATGTCATGTGTCATGTGTTGTCATGTGATGTCATGTGTCATGTGGTGTCATGTATCGTCATGTGTCATGTGGTGTCATGTGATGTCATGTGTTGTCATGTGTCATGTGTTGTCATGTGAGTCATGTGTCATGTGGTGTCATGTCATGTGTCATGTGTTGTCATGTGATGTCAAGTGTCATGTGATGTCATGTGGTGTCATGTGATGTCATGTGTCATGTGGTTTCATGTGTCATGAGGTGTCATGTGGTGTCATGTATCGTCATGTGTGATGTCATGTGTCATGTGGTGTCACGTGCCATGTGATGTCATGTGTCATGTGGTGTCATGTGTGTCATGTGTCATCACGTGTCATGTGTCATGTGATGTCATTTGTTATCACGTGTCATGTGTCATGTGTTGTCATGTGGTGTCATGTGTCATGTGGTGTCATGTGTCATGTATCGTCATGTGTCATGTGATGTCATGTGTTGTCATGTGATGTCATGTGTCATGTGGTGTCATGTGATGTCATGTGTCATGTGGTGTCATGTGTCATCATGTGTCATGTGATGTCATGTGTCATCACGTGTCATGTTTCATGTGGTGTCATGTGTCATGTGGTGTCATGTGTCATGCATCGTCATGTGTGATGTGATGTCATGAGTCATGTGTTGTCATGTGTAATGTGATGTCATGTGTCATGTGGTGTCATGTGTCATGTGTTGTCATGTGATGTCATGTGTCATGTGTCATGTGTTGTCATGTGATGTCATGTGTCATGTGGTGTCATGAGGTGTCATGTGGTGTCTTGTGTTATGTATCATCATGTGTGATGTCATGTTTCATGTGGTGTCATGTGGTGACATGTGGTGTCATTGGTCATGTATCGTCATGTGTCATGTATCGTCATGTGTCATGTGATGTCATGTGTCATCATATATCATGTGTCATGTGTTGTCATGTATCATATAGTGTCATGTGTCATGTGATGTCATGTGTCATGTGTTGTCATGTGATGTCATGTGTCATGTGGTGTCATGTGTCATGTATCATCATGTGTCATGTGATGTCATGTGTCATGTGTTGTCATGTGATATCATGTGTCATGTGGTGTCATGTGATGTCATGTGTCATGTGGTGTCATGTGTCATCATGTATCATGTGATGTCATGTGTCATCACGTGTCATGTTTCATGTGGTGTCATGTGTCATGTGGTGTCATGTGTCATGTATCGTCATGTGTCATGTGATGTCATGTGTCATGTGTTGTCATGTGATGTCTTGTGTCATGTGGTGTCATGTGTCATGTATCGTCATGTGTCATGTGATGTCATGTGTCATGTGGTGTCATGTGTCATGTGTTTTTATGTGATGTCATGTGTCATGTGTCATGTGTCATGTGGTGTCATGTGATGTCATGTGTCATGTGGTGTCATGTGTCATGAGGTGTCATGTGGTGTCATGTGTCATGTATCGTCATGTGTCATGTGATGTCATGTGTCATGTGTTGTCATGTGTCATCACATGTCATGTGTCATGTGTTGTCATGTGTCATCACATGTCATGTGTCATGTGGTGTCATGTATCGTCATGTGTCATGTGATGTCATGTGTCATGTGTTGTCATGTGTCATCACATGTCATGTGTCATGTGGTATCATGTGTCATCACGTGTCATGTGTCAGGTGCTGTAATGTGGTGTCATGTGTCATCCTGTGCTGCCATGTGTCATCATGTGGTGCCATGTGATGTCATGTGTCATGTGTCATGTGGTGTCATGTGTCATGTAGTGTCATGTGTCATGTGATGTCATGTGTTGTCATGTGATGTCATGTGTTGAAATGGTTGTCATGTGTCATGTGGTGTCATGTGTCATCATGTGTCATGTGGTGTCATGTGTCATCACATGTCATGTGGTGTCATGTGTCATCACGTATCATGTGTCATGTGGTGTCATGTGTCATGTATCATCATGTGTCATGTGGTGTCATGTGTCATCATGTGTCATGTGATGTCATGTGTCATCACGTGTCATGTTTCATGTGGTGTCATGTGTCATGTGGTGTCATGTGTCATGTATCGTCATGTGTGATGTGATGTCATGTGTCATGTGTTGTCATGTGTAATGTGATGTCATGTGTCATGTGGTGTCATGTGTCATGTGTTGTCATATGATGTCATGTGTCATGTGTCATGTGTCATGTGTTGTCATGTGATGTCATGTGTCATGTGGTGTCGTGTCATGAGGTGTCATGTGGTGTCATGTGTCATGTATCGTCATGTGTGATGTCATGTTTCATGTGGTGTCATGTGGTGACATGTGGTGTCATGTGTCATGTATCATCATGTGTCATGTATCGTCATGTGTGATGTCATGTGTCATCATATGTCATGTGTCATGTGTTGTCATGTATCATATAGTGTCATGTGTCATGTGATGTTATGTGTCATGTGTTGTCATGTGTCATGTATCATCATGTGTCATGTGATGTCATGTGTGGTCATGTGATGTCATGTGTCATGTGGTGTCATGTGATGTCATGTGTCATGTTGTGTCATGTGTCATCATGTATCATGTGATGTCATGTGTCATCACGTGTCATGTTTCATGTGGTGTCATGTGTCATGTGGTGTCATGTGTCATGTATCGTCATGTGTCATGTGTCATGTGTTGTCATGTGATGTCATGTGTCATGTGGTGTCATGTGTCGTCATGTGTCATGTGATGTCATGTGTCATGTGGTGTCATGTGTCATGTGTTGTCATGTGATGTCATGTGTCATGTGTCATGTGGTGTCATGTGATGTCATGTGTCATGTGGTGTCATGTGTCATGAGGTGTCATGTGGTGTCATGTGTCATGTATCGTCATGTGTGATGTCATGTTTCATGTGGTGTCATGTGGTGACATGTGGTGTCATGTGTCATGTATCATCATGTGTCATGTGATGTCATATGTCATGTGTTGTCATGTGTCATCACATGTCATATGTCATGTGTTGTCATTTGTCATCACATGTCATGTGTCATGTGGTGTCATGTATCGTCATGTGTCATGTGATGTCATCTGTCATGTGGTGTCATGTGTCATGTGGTGTCATGTGTCATGTGGTATCCTGTGTCATCACATGTCATGTGGTGTCATGTGTCATGTGGTGTCATGTGTCATGTATCATCATGTCATGTGATGTCATGTGTCATGTGTTGTCATGTGATGTCATGTGTCATGTGGTGTCATGTGTCATGTGTCATGTGTTGTCATGTCATGTCATGTGGTGTCATGTATCGTCATGTGTGATGTCATGTGTCATGTGGTGTCATCAAGTGTCATGTGTTGTCACATGGTGTCATGTGTCATCACGTCTTGTGTCACGTGGTGTCATGTGTTGTCATGTGATGTCATGTGTCATGTGGTGTCATGTATAGTCATGTGTCATGTGATGTCATGTGTCATGTGATGTGGTGTCATGTGTCATCATGTGTCATCATGTGTCATGTGTCATCATGTGTCATCATGTGTTGTCATGTGTCATCATGTGGTGCCATGTGACGTCATGTGGTGTCATGTGGTATCATGTTTCATCATGTGTCATGTGGTGTCATTTGTTATCACGTGTCATGTGTCATGTGGTGTCATGTGTCATGTGTTGTCATGTGGTGTCATGTGTCATGTAGTGTCATGTGTTGTCATGTGATGTCATGTGTCATCACGTGTCATGTTTCATGTGGTGTCATGTGTCATGTATCGTCATGTGTTATGTGATGTCATGTGTCATGAGTTGTCATGTGATGTCATGTGTCATGTGGTGTCATGTATCGTTATGTGTCATGTGATGTCATGTGTCATGTGTTGTCATGTGATGTCATGTGTCATGTGGTGTCATGTGATGTCATGTGTCATGTGTTGTCATGTGGTGTCATGTGGTGTCATGTGGTGTCATGTGTCATGTGTTGTCATGTGTCATATGTGTCATGTGTTGTCATGTGTCATGTGGTGTCATGTGTCATGTATCATGTATTGTCATGTGATGTCATATGTCATGTGGTGTCATGTGTCATCATGTGTCATGTGATGTCATGTGTCATCACGTGTCATGTTTCATGTGGTGTCATGTGTCATGTGGTGTCATGTGTCATGTATCGTCATGTGTCATGTGATGTCATTTGTCATGTGTTGTCATGTGTAATGTGATGTCATGTGTCATGTGGTGTCATGTGTCATGTGTTGTCATGTGATGTCATGTGTCATGTGTCATGTGTCATGTGGTGTCGTGTCATGAGGTGTCATGTGGTGTCATGTGTCATGTATCGTCATGTGTGATGTCATGTTTCATGTGGTGTCATGTGGTGACATGTGGTGTCATGTGTCATGTATCGTCATGTGTCATGTATCGTCATGTGTCATGTGATGTCATGTGTCATCATATGTCATGTGTCATGTGTTGTCATGTATCATATAGTGTCATGTGTCATGTGATGTCATATGTCATGTGTTGTCATGTGATGTCATGTGTCATGTGGTGTCATGTGTCATGTATCATCATGTGTCATGTGATGTCATGTGTCATGTGTTGTCATGTGATGTCATGTGTCATGTGGTGTCATGTGATGTCATGTGTCATGTGGTGTCATGTGTCATCATGTATCATGTGATGTCATGTGTCATCACGTGTCATGTTTCATGTGGTGTCATGTGTCATGTGGTGTCATGTGTCATGTATCGTCATGTGTCATGTGATGTCATGTGTCATGTGTTGTCATGTGATGTAATGTGTCATGTGGTGTCATGTGTCATGTGTTGTCTTGTGATGTCATGTGTCATGTGTCATGTGTCATGTGGTGTCATGTGATGTCATGTGTCATGTGGTGTCATGTGTCATGAGGTGTCATGTGGTGTCATGTGTCATGTATCGTCATGTGTGATGTCATGTTTCATGTGGTGTCATGTGGTAACATGTGGTGTCATGTGTCATGTGGTGTCATGTGTCATGTGTTGTCATGTGATGTCATGTGTCATGGGTCATGTGTCATGTGGTGTCATGTGTCATGAGGTGTCATGTGGTGTCATGTGTCATGTATCATCATGTGTGATGTCATGTTTCATGTGGTGTCATGACACATGACATCACATGACATGTGTCATGTGATGTCATATGTCATGTGGTGTCATGTGTCATGTGGTGTCATGTGTCATGAATCGTCATGTGGTGTCATGTGTCATGTGTTGTCATGTGTCATGTGGTGTCATGTGTCATGTGGTGTCATGTGTCATCACGTGTCATGTGGTGTCATGTGTCCTGTATTGTCATGTGTCATGTGATGTCATGTGTCATGTGTTGTCACGTGATGTCATGTGTCATGTGGTGTCATGTGTCATGTGGTGTCATGTGTCATGTATCGTCATGTGGTGTCATGTGATGTCATGTGTCATATGTTGTCATGTGATGTCATGTGTCATGCGGTGTCATGTGATGTCATGTGTCATGTGGTGTCATGTGTCATCATGTGTCATGTGTTGTCACATGGTGTCATGTGTCATCACATGTCTTGTGTCACGTGGTGTCATGTGTCATGTGTTGTCATTTGATGTCATGTGTCATGTGGTGTCATGTATCATCATGTGTCATGTGATGTCATGTGGTGTCATGTGTCATGTGGTGTCATGTGTCATCATGTGTCATCATGTGTCATCTTGTGTCATGTGTCATCATGTGTCATCATGTGTTGTCATGTGTCATGTGGTGCCATGTGACGTCATGTGTTGTCAGTCATGTGGTGTCATGTGGTATCATGGTTCATCATGTGTCATGTGGTGTCATTTGTTATCACGTGTCATGTGTCATGTGGTGTCATGAGTCATGTGTTGTCATGTGTCATGTAGTGTTATGTGTTGTCATGTGATGTCATGTGTCATGTTTCATGTGGAGTCATGTGTCATGTGGTGTCATGTGTCATGTATCGTCATGTGTCATGTGATGTCATGTGGCGTCATGTATCGTCATGTGTCATGTGGTGTCATGTGATGTCATGTGTTGTCATGTGTCATGTGTTGTCATGTGAGTCATGTGTCATGTGGTGTCATGTCATGTGTCATGTGTTGTCATGTGATGTCAAGTGTCATGTGATGTCATGTGGTGTCATGTGATGTCATGTGTCATGTGGTTTCATGTGTCATGAGGTGTCATGTGGTGTCATGTATCATCATGTGTGATGTCATGTGTCATGTGGTGTCACGTGCCATGTGATGTCATGTGTCATGTGTTGTCATGTGTCATCACATGTCATGTGTCATGTGGTGTCATGTGTGTCATGTGTCATCACATGTCATGTGTCATGTGATGTCATTTGTTATCACGTGTCATGTGTCATGTGTCATGTGTTGTCATGTGGTGTCATGTGTCATGTGGTGTCATGTGTCATGTATCGTCATGTGTCATGTGTTGTCATGTGATGTCATGTGTCATGTGGTGTCATGTGATGTCATGTGTCATGTGGTGTCATGTGTCATCATGTGTCATGTGATGTCATGTGTCATCACGTGTCATGTTTCATGTGGTGTCATGTGTCATGTGTCATGTATCGTCATGTGTGATGTGATGTCATGTGTCATGTGTTGTCATGTGTAATGTGATGTCATGTGTCATGTGGTGTCATGTGTCATGTGTTATCATGTGATGTCATGTGTCATGTGTCATGTGTTGTCATGAGGTGTCATGTGTTATGTATCGTCATGTGTGATGTCATGTTTCATGTGGTGTCATGTGGTGACATGTGGTGTCATTGGTCATGTATCGTCATGTGTCATGTATCGTCATGTGTCATGTGATGTCATGTGTCATCATATGTCATGTGTCATGTGTTGTCATGTATCATATAGTGTCATGTGTCATGTGATGTCATGTGTCATGTGATGTCATGTGTCATGTGTTATCATGTGATGTCATGTGTCATGTGGTGTCATGTGTCATGTATCATCATGTGTCATGTGATGTCATGTGTCATGTGTTGTCATGTGATATCATGTGTCATGTGGTGTCATGTGTCATGTGGTGTCATGTGTCATCATGTATCATGTGATGTCATGTGTCATCATGTGTCATGTTTCATGTGGTGTCATGTGTCATGTGGTGTCATGTGTCATGTATCGTCATGTGTCATATGTCATGTGTTGTCATGTGATGTCTTGTGTCATGTGGTGTCATGTGTCATGTGATGTCATGTGTCATGTGGTGTCATGTGTCATGTGTTGTCATGTGATGTCATGTGTCATGTGTCATGTGTCATGTGGTGTCATGTGATGTTATGTGTCATGTTGTGTCATGTGTCATGAGGTGTCATGTGGTATCATGTGTCATGTATCGTCATGTGTGATGTCATGTTTCATGTGGTGTCATGTGTCATGTATCGTCATGTGTCATGTGATGTCATGTGTCATGTGTTGTCATGTGTCATCACATGTCGTGTCATGTGTTGTCATGTGTCATCACATGTCATGTGTCATGTGGTGTCATGTATCGTCATGTGTCATGTGATGTCATGTGTCATGTGTTGTCATGTGTCATCACATGTCATGTGTCATGTGGTGTCATGTGTCATCACGTGTCATGTGTCAGGTGCTGTCATGTGGTGTCATGTGTCATCCTGTGCTGCCATGTGTCATCATGTGGTGCCATGTGACGTCATGTGTCATGTGGTGTCATGTGTCATGTGGTGTCATGTGTCATGTGTCATGTAGTGTCATGTGTCATGTGATGTCATGTGTTGTCATGTGATGTCATGTGTTGAAATGGTTGTCATGTGTCATGTGGTGTCATGTGTCATCATGTGTCATGTGGTGTCATGTGTCATCACATGTCATGTGGTGTCATGTGTCATCATGTGTCATGTGTCATGTGGTGTCATGTGTCATGTATCATCATGTGTCATGTGGTGTCATGTGTCATCATGTGTCATGTGATGTCATGTGTCATCACGTGTCATGTTTCATGTGGTGTCATGTGTCATGTGGTGTCATGTGTCATGTATCGTCATGTGTGATGTGATGTCATGTGTCATGTGTTGTCATGTGTAATGTGATGTCATGTGTCATGTGGTGTCATGTGTCATGTGTTGTCATGTGATGTCATGTGTCATGTGTCATGTGTTGTCATGTGATGTCATGTGTCATGTGGTGTCGTGTCATGAGGTGTCATGTGGTGTCATGTGTCATGTATCGTCATGTGTGATGTCATGTTTCATGTGGTGTCATATGGTGACATGTGGTGTCATGTGTCATGTATCGTCATGTGTCATGTATCGTCATGTGTCATGTGATGTCATGTGTCATCATATGTCATGTGTCATGTGTTGTCATGTATCATATAGTGTCATGTGTCATGTGATGTCATGTGTCATGTGTTGTCATGTGATGTCATGTGTCATGTGGTGTCATGTGTCATGTATCATCATGTGTCATGTGATGTCATGTGTCATGTGTTGTCATGTGATGCCATGTGTCATGTGGTGTCATGTGATGTCATGTGTCATGTGGTGTCATGTGTCATCATGTATCATGTGATGTCATGTGTTATCACGTGTCATGTTTCATGTGGTGTCATGTGTCATGTGGTGTCATGTGTCATGTATCGTCATGTGTCATGTGATGTCATGTGTCATGTGTTGTCATGTGATGTCATGTGTCATGTGGTGTCATGTGTCGTCATGTGTCATGTGATGTCATGTGTCATGTGGTGTCATGTGTCATGTGTTGTCATGTGATGTCATGTGTCATGTGTCATGTGTCATGTGGTGTCATGTGATGTCATGTGTCATGTGGTGTCATGTGTCATGAGGTGTCATGTGGTGTCATGTGTCATGTATCGTCATGTGTGATGTCATGTTTCATGTGGTGTCATGTGGTGACATGTGGTGTCATGTGTCATGTATCATCATGTGTCATGTGATGTCATGTGTCATGTTTTGTCATGTGTCATGTGTTGTCATGTGTCATCACATGTCATGTGTCATGTGGTGTCATGTATCGTCATGTGTCATGTGATGTCATGTGTCATGTGTTGTCATGTGTCATCACATGTCATGTGTCATGTGGTGTCATGTGTCATCACGTGTCATGTGTCATGTGCTGTCATGTGGTGTCATGTGTCATCCTGTGTTGCCATGTGTCATCATGTGGTGCCATGTGACGTCATGTGTCATGTGTCATGTGGTGTCATGTGTCATGTGATGTCATGTGTCATGTAGTGTCATGTGTCATGTGATGCCATGTGTTGTCATGTGATGTCATGTGTCATGTGGTGTCATGTGTCATGTGGTGTCATGTGTCATCATGTGTCATGTGGTGTCATGTGTCATCACATGTCATGTGGTGTCATGTGTCATCACGTGTCATGTGTCATGTGGTGTCATGTGTCATGTATCATCATGTGTCATGTGATGTCATGTGTCATGTGTTGTCATGTGGTGTCATGTGTCATGTGTTGTCATGTGATGTCATGTGTCATGTGTCATGTGTTGTCATGTGATGTCATGTGTCATGTGGTGTCGTGTCATGAGGTGTCATGTGGTGTCATGTATCGTCATGTGTGATGTCATGTTTCATGTGGTGTCATGTTGTGACATGTGGTGTCATGTGTCATGTATCGTCATGTGTCATGTATCGTCATGTGTCATGTGATGTCATGTGTCATCATATGTCATGTGTCATGTGTTGTCATGTATCATATAGTGTCATGTGTCATGTGATGTCATGTGTCATGTGTTGTCATGTGATGTCTTGTGTCATGTGGTGTCATGTGTCATGTAATGTCATGTGTCATGTGTTGTCATGTGATGTCATGTGTCATGTGGTGTCATGTGATGTCATGTGTCATGTGGTGTCAGGTGTCATCATGTATCATGTGATGTCATGTGTTATCACGTGTCATGTTTCATGTGGTGTCATGTGTCATGTGGTGTCATGTGTCATGTATCGTCATGTGTCATGTGATGTCATGTGTCATGTGTTGTCATGTGATGTCATGTGTCATGTGGTGTCATGTGTCGTCATGATTCATGTGATGTCATGTGTCATGTGGTGTCATGTGTCATGTGTTGTCATGTGATGTCATGTGTCATGTGTCATGTGTCATGTGGTGTCATGTGATGTCATGTGTCATGTGGTGTCATGTGTCATGAGGTGTCATGTGGTGTCATGTGTCATGTATCGTCATGTGTGATGTCATGTTTCATGTGGTGTCATGTGGTGACATGTGGTGTCATGTGTCATGTATCATCATGTGTCATGTGATGTCATGTGTCATGTTTTGTCATGTGTCATGTGTTGTCATGTGTCATCACATGTCATGTGTCATGTGGTGTCATGTATCGTCATGTGTCATGTGATGTCATGTGTCATGTGTTGTCATGTGTCATCACATGTCATGTGTCATGTGGTGTCATGTGTCATCATGTGTCATGTGCTGTCATGTGGTGTCGTGTCATCCTGTGTTGCCATGTGTCATCATGTGGTGCCATGTGACGTCATGTGTCATGTGTCATGTGGTGTCATGTGTCATGTGATGTCATGTGTCATGTAGTGTCATGTGTCATGTGATGCCATGTGTTGTCATGTGATGTCATGTGTCATGTGGTGTCATGTGTCATGTGGTGTCATGTGTCATCATGTGTCATGTGGTGTCATGTGTCATCACATGTCATGTGGTGTCATGTGTCATCACGTGTCATGTGTCATGTGGTGTCATGTGTCATGTATCATCATGTGTCATGTGATGTCATGTGTCATGTGTTGTCATGTGATGTCATGTGTCATGTGGTGTCATGTGTCATGTGGTGTCATGTATCATCATGTGTCATGTGTCATGTGTTGTCATGTCATGTCATGTGTGATGTGGTGTCATGTGTCATGTGATGTCATGTGTCATGTGGTGTTATGTGTCATCACATGTCATGTGGTGTCATGTGTCATGTATCGTCATGTGTCATGTGATGTCACGTGTCATGTGTTGTCATGTGATGTCATGTGTCATGTGGTGTCATGTATCGTCATGTGTGATGTCATGTGTCATGTGGTGTCATCATGTGTCATGTGTTGTCACATGGTGTCATGTGTCATCACGTCTTGTGTCACGTGGTGTCATGTGTTGTCATGTGATGTCATGTGTCATGTGGTGTCATGTATCGTCATGTGTCATGTGATGTCATGTGTCATGTGATGTCATGTGGTGTCATGTGTCATCATGTGTCATCTTGTGTCATGTGTCATCATGTGTCGTCATGTGGTGCCATGTGACGTCATGTGGTGTCATGTGGTATCATGTTTCATCATGTGTCATGTGGTGTCATGTGTCATCATGTGTCATGTGGTGTCATGTGTCATCACATGTCATGTGGTGTCATGTGTCATCACGTGTCATGTGTCATGTGGTGTCATGTGTCATGTATCATGTGTCATGTGTTGTCATGTGATGTCATGTGTCATGTGGTGTCATATGTCATGTGGTGTCATGTATCATCATGTGTCATGTGTTGTCATGTCATGTCATGTGATGTCATGTGTCATGTGTTGTCATGTGATGGCATGTGTCATGTGGTGTCATGTGTCATCACATGTCATGTGGTGTCATGTGTCATATATTGTCATGTGTCATGTGTCATGTGTTGTCATGTGATGTCATGTGTCATGTGGTGTCATGTATCGTCATGTGTGATGTCATGTGTCATGTGGTGTCATCATTATTATTATTATTATTATTATTAACCGGATTTTGTAAAGCGCAAACAACCCGAAGGCCTCGTAGCGCTAAGTACCGTCATACTAAAAGAAAAAGAAGGGATCAGATGAACAGGTGGGTTTTTAAATTCCTCCGGAATTTTGAGAGGCTAGGTTCACTGCGGAGGAAGGTGGGCAGAGAATTCCATTCTTTTGCGGCGTTCCATGAGAAGGAGCGCCCGCCCCATCTGGCCCGTCTGATTTTATTGACAGTCGCCAGGAAGGCAGTGCTGGATCTTAAGGACCTGTGTGGAAGGTAGGGTTTAGCCAAGGAGCAGATCATAGTAGGGGCATTTTTCCACATAGCTTTGTGCATAAAGCAGAGAGACTTAAACAGCACTCTGGCCCTGATCGGAAGCCAATGCAATTTTCTGAGGGCAGTGCTAGCTGAGTCTCGTTTATTGAGGTCTAACAAAAGACGAGCTGCAGCATTTTGGGTCACCTGTAGCTTTTTAATTGTGAAGGCAGGGGCACCTAAGTATAGAGAATTCCCGTAATCTAGGCGGGACAGAATGATGGCTTGAACCATTATTCTGCGGGCTTCAAAAGGGAGAAGGGGCAGCACCTTTCTCAGCATACGCATTAGCCCAAAGCATGTAGCAGAGAGAGTGGTAGCTTGCTGCATGAAGCTGAGGTTGGAATCGAGCCAAATGCCTAAGCTCTTTATATGGCATTTTGATTGAGGCATAGGGCCCATACATGGTGGCCAGTCTAGCAAAGGAATGGGAATGGTTGAGTTGCCGAGCACCATAAGCTCAGTTTTCTCGCCATTTAATTTTAAATGCGAGGTTGACATCCACTGAGCCACAGCTACCAGGCAGTTACTTAGATTGGATGAGGACGGAGCTGCCTGATTCAAAGACACGACTAGTTGCGTGTCATCGGCGTAAGTTATTATGTCCAGGCCGAAAGAGTGGACTATATCAGCCAACGGCTGCATATAAATATTAAAAAGAGTAGGGCTCAATGAAGAGCCCTGAGGTACACCCCGATCCAAGGGCCAGACTTTGGAATAGATAGTACCCTCAGCTACCCTAAAAGAACGGTTCTCCAGAAATGACTGGAGCCAAAGCATGGCCTTCCCCGAGATTCCCATCTGGTTGAGGCGATGGAGAAGAATGCTGGTGTTAACGGTGTCGAAGGCGGCACTAAGGTCAAGCAACATAATTGCTGTAGTGCCGCCTTGATCCATTTGCTTCCTGGCCAGCTCAGTTACTGCCAGGAGAGCCGCTTCAGTTCCAAGTTTTGGACGAAAGCCAGCTTGGGAATCATGGAGAAGATGATTGTTCTCTAAAAATTGAGTGATAACCGAGTTGGCGTGTTTTTCAAGGAGCTTGCTGATCCATGGAAGGAGGGAAATAGGCCGATAATTGGCCATATTTTCCGGATCCAGAGTGGGTTTTTTCAGCAATGCCTTAACCTGTGCACATTTCCATGCAGTAGGAACTGTACCTGTGGAAATGGAGGTGTTTAATATGTTAAGGATTACAGGTTTGACTATGTTCTCAATTTTTACTATCTGAGAGGGTGGGGCAGGGTCTGTGGGGGATCCTGATTTTATTTTCGTCATGATAACTCCAAGTGAGTCTTCATCCAACAAAGGGAACTCAACTAATTTTGGGGTCGTGAGGTTGAATGAACTGGCTCCCAAGTCCTGAGGTAGAATAGATGGCTGAAAGGCAGAGGCAATTTTTTGTATTTTCCCGTAAAAATACTCAGCTTGACTCTCACATCGAGCCTGGGCTTTACTGGGGTCAGCGGGAACCAGAGGAGTATCAATCAGGAATTTTGCTATTTGGAAGATTTCTCTAGCGGAGTTAGAGGCGGTTGAAATTTTTTCCTCGAAGTATAGTGTTTTGGTTCGACTAATTTCTAATTTGTATTTTTTAATAGCTTCAAGATGCAAGGTTTTATCTGCCTTACTACGAGAGATCCTCCAATTTCTTTCGAATTTTCTGCACGCCCTTTTTAGTTCTTTAAGATGGGGGGTATACCAAGGTGAACTCTTGGATTTTGTTTTTTCTTTGAGGGCCTTAATAGGTGCAATAGTATCCAAGGCTGAGCACAGCCATTTGGTATAGTTCTCATATTGCTGTGCTGGGTCAATCGCTCTTAAGGGGGGGGCAGCCGAAAGCAAGTTAGCCCATTGGTCTGGAGAAACTTTAGACCAGTCTCTTCCAGTTAGGGTGGTGCGAGAGGGGGGCTGTAATGATGTCGCTGGAGTCCACTGAATAGGTATTAAATAGTGGTCGGTCCAGGTAAGAGGTAGTGGAGTTGCTACTTTCAGTCTGGTGTCATTACTAAGAACACCATCAAGAAGGTGGCCCTTTTCGTGCGTGGGCTCAAAGCCCTTTAATATGATCTGAAGGGCTGCCATACTATCCAGGAATGCCTTAGCCGTGGGGTTGTTAGGGTCCTCTAGGTGGATATTTATATCTCCTAGTATAGAAAAGTGGGATTTGCTAACCACCAGATTGGCTATTTTGGCTTGGAGTGAATCAATGAAATCTCCAATTTGATTGGGGGGACGATAAATAAGCACACCAGAAAATGAGTCTATGGGTGAGAGATCAAGAGTGAATATCATACTCTCACAATTAGAGATATCAGCCGAGGAAGTTCTACAGCGGTAGAGGGTTTTGTGGAGGATGCCAAGGCCGCCTCCTCTACCTCCTGGCCTGTCTAATCTCTGCAAGGTGTATCCCATTTGCAGAATAGACGTAATGTCTGAGTCAGAGGCGTCTTTTAACCACGTCTCCGTTAGGAAAACCACATCTGGCTCTTTTTCCTCCAGTAGGAGAGTCATTTGTGTAGCATGCTTGGTCAATGACCGACAGTTTATAAGAAACATTTTGTAGGAGTTACCAGGATGCTTATCTAGTTGGCTAGTGAGTGCAAAAGTACAGTAAGGGCAAGTCCCAGAGGGAGAGTCAGGGGGAATGGAGTGGTGACAGGCATGAGTAGTCAGAGGCATTAAGTTTTTCAGAGTGATTGAATCGTACCTCATCAATCTCCCATGTTCTGGTCCGCCTTGCACAGGGGGTATGGCCCCAGGTCCCGTCCGGTCGCGGACGGGCGCAGACGGGCTTGCCTTTGGCGCGCCTTCGGCGCGCCGCCGGCGCGCCCGCTGCGCCCGCCCGCTGCGCGGACGGGGGAGTCTGATGTTTATATCCACTGCAGGGGGCGTGAGGAGGGTGGGATCGTCGATCATCTAGACCGCGATCCTACCCCTACCCAAGATGGCGCCCGAAATGAGTGAAGCGCCGAGCGCCTCAACTAGCGACCCTTAGCAGCTAGAGAGGGGGTAGGAGGCCGCCCTGGGCAACGTCGATCTTGCACCAGAGGTAGGACCAACAGGAGGCTTAAAATCGCTTCCAATAAAATATTTACAATTTTTAAAAATGTGCTGTTATTCCTGTTCGTTTTTCGTTTTTAGTAATCAAAAGAGGAGCAAGAGTGCTCAAGGACCCCCGGCTTCCGCCTCAAGGGTGAAAAGGAGTATGACAAATACCCGGTTGAAGAGAAGAGGGACTCCTTTTGTATCTTGGGAGGGCGGGATCGTCGATCATCTAGACCGCGATCCTACCCCTACCCAAGATGGCGCCCGAAATGAGTGAAGCGCCGAGCGCCTCAACTAGCGACCCTTAGCAGCTAGAGAGGGGGTAGGAGGCCGCCCTGGGCAACGTCGATCTTGCACCAGAGGTAGGACCAACAGGAGGCTTAAAATCGCTTCCAATAAAATATTTACAATTTTTAAAAATGTGCTGTTATTCCTGTTCGTTTTTCGTTTTTAGTAATCAAAAGAGGAGCAAGAGTGCTCAAGGACCCCCGGCTTCCGCCTCAAGGGTGAAAAGGAGTATGACAAATACCCGGTTGAAGAGAAGAGGGACTCCTTTTGTATCTTGGGAGGGCGGGATCGTCGATCATCTAGACCGCGATCCTACCCCTACCCAAGATGGCGCCCGAAATGAGTGAAGCGCCGAGCGCCTCAACTAGCGACCCTTAGCAGCTAGAGAGGGGGTAGGAGGCCGCCCTGGGCAACGTCGATCTTGCACCAGAGGTAGGACCAACAGGAGGCTTAAAATCGCTTCCAATAAAATATTTACAATTTTTAAAAATGTGCTGTTATTCCTGTTCGTTTTTCGTTTTTAGTAATCAAAAGAGGAGCAAGAGTGCTCAAGGACCCCCGGCTTCCGCCTCAAGGGTGAAAAGGAGTATGACAAATACCTGTCATGTGTCATGTGTTGTCACATGGTGTCATGTGTCATCACGTCTTGTGTCACGTGGTGTCATGTGTTGTCATGTGATGTCATGTGTCATGTGATGTCATGTGTCATGTGGTGTCATGTGTCATGTGGTGTCATGTGATGTCATGTGTCATGTGATGTCATGTGGTGTCATGTGTCATCATGTGTCATCATGTGTCATCTTGTGTCATGTGTCATCATGTGTCGTCATGTGTTGTCATGTGTCATCATGTGGTGCCATGTGACGTCATGTGGTGTCATGTGGTATCATGTTTCATCATGTGTCATGTGGTGTCATTTGTTATCACGTGTCATGTGTCATGTGGTGTCATGTGTCATGTGTTGTCATGTGGTGTCATATGTCATGTAGTGTCATGTGATGTCATGTGTCATCACGTGTCATGTTTCATGTGGTGTCATGTGTCATGTATCGTCATGTGTCATGCGATGTCATGTGTCATGTGGTATCATGTGGTATGTGGTGTCATGTGTCATTATGTGTCATGTGGTGTCATGTGTCATCACATGTCATGTGGTGTCATGTGTCATCATGTGTCATGTGGTGTCATGTGTCATGTATCATCATGTGTCATGTGATGTCATGTGTCATGTGCTGTCATGTGATGTCATGTGGTGTCATGTGTCATGTGGTGTCATGTATCATCATGTGTCATGTGTCATGTGTTGTCATCTCATGTCATGTGTCATGTGGTGTCATGTGTCATGTGATGTCATGTGTTGTCATGTGATGGCATGTGTCATGTGGTGTCATGTGATGTCATGTGTCATGTGGTATCATGTGTCATGTGGTGTCATGTGGTGTCATGTGTCATGTATCGTCATGTGTCATGTGTTGTCATATGATGGCATGTGTCATGTGTCATGTGATGTCATGTGTCATGTGGTGACATGTGGTGTCATGTGTCATGTATCATCATGTGTCATGTGATGTCATGTGTCATGTGGTGTCATGTGTCATCATGTGTCATCTTGTGTCATGTGGTGTCATGTGGTGTCATGTGTCATCATGTGTTGTCATGTGTCATCATGTTGTGCCATGTGACATCATGTGTTGACAGTCATGTGGTATCATGGTTCATCATGTGTCATCTGTTGTCATGTGGTTTCATTTGTTATCACGTGTCATGTGTCATGTGGTATCATGTGTCATGTGTCATGTAGTGTCATGTGTCATGTCTCATGTGTTGTCATGTGATGTCATTTGTCATGTGGTGTCATGTATCGTCATGTGTAATGTGATGTCATGTGTCATGTGTTGTCATGTGATGTCATGTGTCATGTGGTGTCGTGTGATGTCATGTGTCATGTGTTGTCATGTGGTGTCATGTGGTGTCATGTGTCATGTGGTGTCATGTGTCATGTGGTGTCATGTGTCATGTAGTGTCATGTGTCATGTGATGCCATGTGTTGTCATGTGATGTCATGTGTCATGTGGTGTCATGTGTCATGTGGTGTCATGTGTCATGTGGTGTCATGTGTCATCACATGTCATGTGGTGTCATGTGTCATCACGTGTCATGTGTCATGTGGTGTCATGTGTCATGTATCATCATGTGTCATGTGATGTCATGTGTCATGTGATGTCATGTGTCATGTGTTGTCATGTGATATCATGTGTCATGTGGTGTCATGTGTCATGTGGTGTCATGTATCATCATGTGTCATGTGTCATGTGTTGTCATGTCATGTGTCATGTGGTGTCATGTGTCATGTGTTGTCATGTGATGGCATGTGTCATCATGTGTCATGTGGTGTCATGTGTCATGTGGTGTCATGTGGTGTCATGTGTCATGTATCGTCATATGTCATGTGTTGTCATGTGATGGCATGTATCATGTGGTGTCATGTGTCATGTGATGTCATGTGTCATGTGGTGACATGTGGTGTCATGTGTCATGTATCATCATGTGTCATGTGATGTCATGTGGTATCATGTGTCATGTGTTATCATGTGATGTCATGTGTCATGTGGTGTCATGTGGTGTCATGTGTCATGTATCGCCATGTGTCATGTGATGTCATGTGTCATGTGGTGTCATGTGTCATCATGTGTCATGTGTCATGTGGTGTCATGTGTCCTGTATTGTCATGTGTCATATGTTGTCACATGATGTCATGTGTCATGTGGTGTCATGTGTCATGTGGTGTCATGTGTCATGAATCGTCATGTGGTGTCATGTGTCATGTGTTGTCATGTATTGTCATGTGTCATGTGGTGTCATGTGTCATCACGTGTCATGTGGTGTCATGTGTCCTGTATTGTCATGTGTCATGTGATGTCATGTGTTGTCACGTGATGTCATGTGTCATGTGGTGTCATGTGTCATGTGGTGTCATGTGTCATGTATCGTCATGTGGTATCATATGTCATGTGATGTCATGTGTCATATGTTGTCATGTGATGTCATGTGTCATGTGGTGTCATGTGATGTCATGTGTCATGTGGTGTCATGTGTCATCATGTGTCATGTGTTGTCACATGGTATCATGTGTCATCACATGTCTTGTGTCACGTGGTGTCATGTGTCATGTGTTGTCATTTGATGTCATGTGTCATGTGGTGTCATGTATCATCATGTGTCATGTGATGTCATGTGTCATGTGGTGTCATGTGTCATCATGTGTCATCATGTGTCATCTTGTGTCATGTGTCATCATGTGTCGTCATGTGTCATCATGTGGTGCCATGTGACGTCATGTGTTGTCAGTCATGTGGTGTCATGTGGTATCATGTTTCATCATGTGGTGTCATTTGTTATCACGTGTCATGTGTCATGTGGTGTCATGTGTCATATAGTGTCATGTGTTGTCATGTGATGTCATGTGTCATGTGTCATGTTTCATGTGTAGTCATGTGTCATGTGGTGTCATGTGTCATGTATCGTCATGTGTCATGTGATGTCATGTGTCATGTGTTGTCATGTGATGTCATGTGTCATGTGGTGTCATGTATCGTCATGTGTCATGTGGTGTCATGTGATGTCATGTGTTGTCATGTGGTGTCATGTGGTGTCATGTGTCATGTGTTATCATGTGAGTCATGTGTCATGTTGTGTCATGTCATGTGTCATGTGTTGTCATGTGATGTCAAGTGTCATGTGATGTCATGTGGTGTCATGTGTTGTCATGTGTCATGTGTTGTCATGTGAGTCATGTGTCATGTGGTGTCATGTCATGTGTCATGTGTTGTCATGTGATGTCAAGTGTCATGTGATGTCATGTGGTGTCATGTGATGTCATGTGTCATGTGGTTTCATGTGTCATGAGGTGTCATGTGGTGTCATGTATCGTCATGTGTGATGTCATGTGTCATGTGGTGTCACGTGCCATGTGATGTCATGTGTCATGTGTTGTCATGTGTCATCACATGTCATGTGGTGTCATGTGTGTCATGTGTCATCACGTGTCATGTGTCATGTGATGTCATGTGTCATGTGGTGTCATGTGCTGTCATGTGGTGTCATGTGTCATCATGTGTCATCATGTGGTGCCATGTGACGTCATGTGTCATGTGATATCATGTGATATCATGTGTCATGTGGTGTCATGTGTCATGTGGTGTCATGTGTCATGTGGTGTCATGTGTCATCACATGTCATGTGGTGTCATGTGTCATGTATCATCATGTGTCATGTGATGTCATGTGTCATGTGTTGTCATGTGATGTCATGTGGTGTCATGTATCGTCATGTGTCATGTGGTGTCATGTGATGTCATGTGTCATGTGTTGTCATATGGTGTCATGTGGTGTCATGTGTTGTCATGTGAGTCATGTGTCATGTCATGTGTTGTCATGTGATGTCAAGTGTCATGTGATGTCATGTGGTGTCATGTGTCATGTGGTTTCATGTGTCATGAGGTGTCATGTGGTGTCATGTATCGTCATGTGTGATGTCATGTGTCATGTGGTGTCATGTGGTGACATGTGGTGTCATGTGTCATGTATCGTCATGTGTCATGTGATGTCATGTGTCATGTGATGACATGTGGTGTCATGTGTCATGTATCATCATGTGTCATGTGATGTCATGTGTCATGTGGTGTCATGTGTCATCATGTGTCATCTTGTGTCATGTGGTGTCATCATGTGTTGTCATGTGTCATCATGTTGTGCCATGTGACGTCATGTGTTGTCAGTCATGTGGTGTCATGTGGTGTCATGTGTCATCATGTGTCATGTGTTGTCATATGGTGTCATGTGTCATCACGTGTCATGTGGTGTCACGTATCATGTGGTATCATGTATCATATAGTGTCATGTGTCATGTGATGTCATGTGTCATGTGTTGTCATGTGATGTCATGTGTCATGTGGTGTCATGTGTCATATGATGTCATGTGTCATGTGGTGTCATGTGTCATCACGTGTCATGTGTCATGTGGTGTCATGTGTCATGTATCGTCATGTGTCATGTGACGTCATGTGTCATGTGTTTTTATGTGAAGTCATGTGGTGTCATGTGGTGTCACGTGTCATGTGATGTCATGTGTCATATGGTGTCATGTGTCATCACGTATGTGGTGTCATGTGTCATGAGGTGTCATGTGGTGTCATGTGTTGTCATGTGATATCATGTGTCATGTGGTGTCATGTGATGTCATGTGTCATGTGGTGTCATGAGGTGTCATGTGTCATCACGTGTCTTGTGTCATGTGGTGTCATGTGTCATGTGTCATGTGTCATGTGTTGTCATGTGATGGCATGTGTCATGTGATGTCATGTGTCATGTGGTGACATGTGGTGTCATGTGTCATGTATCGTCATGTTTGTAAGAAAGACAGGAGTAAACCCATAAACCAGGTTGGGATGGGTGTGCAGTATAAACAAAAACAATTCCCAACAGGTATCACTAGTAGTCAGTTTAAACGGTGCATGCAATCAGCATTACAATGAGAGGAAAACAAGGAGTCTCAGCGAAGTTTTGAGAGGTTTGTTATTAACCAGTTAGAAAGGGGTATTTCACATGGTAATACAGTTAAACAGCACTGTACAGAGCAAATCATGTGACAACCCGAGGGCACTTGGTGAAGAAGTGATATTTACAATTGGTGAAGGTGCAAGTGCTAAGGTGAACAGCGTGAACGACTTATGGTGACAAAAACTTCAGTGAAGGCTCCAAAAAGGTCAAGTTGTAGTCACTTAAAACATGGTTAAACAAATTTAAAGGAGCACAAAACATAAAATGCGCCACATAATTATGCTGTGGTGTCGACGGCGTTTCGATCCCCGTGAGTCGGGATCGTCATCAGGACAGGGTTGTCGATGCGGGCAGTGCTGTGGGGAAAAAGGGCACGTAAGAAGGGGCACTGGATGGAACCGCGGCATAAATTTATGTACTGCGTGGTGAGTTAAAAGGGTGGGGGATTAAGAACTAAGGAGAGTTAAGTGAGACAGAAGCGGTGGTGTCAATGCGCACTAATGGAGGCCCAAGAAGTGCGATTAGTGCACTAGGGCTTTTCGGAATCTACTAAGGGTAGTATCAGGGGTGTGTACCGTAGCCTAATAGAAACGGTTGTATGCCCTAGGGCATGGGGGAGTTAAGAAATAACGCGTGAGCGCGTTATAAGCAAGCCCCGATCATGCGGTAATTTGCGGAAGGGCACCACCCGCCTGGGATAGGTTACTGTGGCAATACCCCGGGATGATTGTGGGAGAGGCAGGAGCAGTTACGCGGTTGCGTGGGTTGGAAGGCAGGTGTAAGCGGAACCTACTTGATCACGCACAAAATTAAGGTGTGCGGGTAGCTGGAGTCCGGGGTAGAGTCTCGGGAATCAGCGGCTGCCGGGGGAGAAAAAAGGGAGTGATGAGCCAACGTAACGAGTTCAGTGAGACCCACCAACACCCAAGGTGAGCAAGGAATAGTTTGTTACCTGATCGTGGAATGGTGAATCCGATCAGTGAAGCACCTGTGGAAGGGAAGGGAGACAAGGACATAGTGGGCGAGTTTAGGACCGAGCAGGGGCTGGGTTGGAGACCGTGCGAGTCCATCGGTGAGCGAGTGAAACATACCTGAATTAAGCAGGGTTCTGGAGAGCGATTAGGGCTCTGGTTCTATGGGCGGCTCACGATGAATGCGGGAGCTGTGATGGGGCGGCGTGCCTGAGGCTGTGTGAAGTGAGAGAGGGCGGGGTTGGGCGGGGGCGTGGCCGGGAATAGGGGCAGGGCCAGGGAAAGTGTCACTGTGTTGTCAGCGCAACAGAGTAAACAGGAAGTTCGCCCGGAGAAAAGACAGTGAGTCAGGAAAGAACGCGCTTTGCAGGGTAGAGTGATCCAGGGGGATCATGAGATGTATATGGCATCGCGGTACATGGTTGTTATATCGAGGCGACGTGCATGACATGATTAGGCAGCTTAAAAACAATTTCAACAATGGAGTCAATATACACAGAAGTTCAAGCACAGAGTAACATAGTACAGTGTTGGTACATATAATTGATGCCCGGGGGGCGGGGGGGAGGGGGGCGGGCATGTGGTGTGAAACCGGAGGATTAGTGTACATATTCATAATGCATAGGGGAATGTCCCAGTGGTAGATACATTGAGGGGGACGTGGTGCCAGAGATTGACCATACATTAATGTACACATATAAGGCACTGGGAGAGAAGGTAAGGGAAACAGAATGTGACAGCGCGGCTTAGGGTTATAGTGATTTATACTGTAATGGTGTTATTCCACTCGTCAAGGGTGTTAAGTCCGTGATTGACCGAGTCAACACGTGCAATCCATTTACATTCAGCTCTGTTTAGGAGCTGTGCCATGTTAGCGCCTCTCATGGGCAGTTTGGGTTTCTCGATGACCATCCATCTCAAGTCTGCATGTTGCTTTTCAATGAAGTGTGTAACCATAGGGGCGGTCAACACTTTGCAGTTAATTCTGCTCTTATGTTGTATTATCCGCTGTTTAACCATTTGGGTGGTTTGGCCAATGTACATTAGGTCACATGGACAACGGATAGCGTAGATCACATTTTGACTCTTGCAGTTTGAATGGTGATTGAGTTGGTGGATGATTCCGTTGTAATTGAATTCTTTTGTATTGATGGTTAAATCACAGACGCTGCAGGATTGGCATTTGTAGTGGCCAAGGATCGGATCCATTCCCCATGCTGCTGTGATGGTGTGTTTCTCTATTGGTTGTATGGGCCAAGTAATAGCATGTACCAGGTGGTTGGCAATGTTGTTGCCCCTTTGGTATGAGAATAGGGGCGGTTCTTGGAATTGTTGTTGGGAACGGAGGATCGGGCAGTTTTTTTTTATTATTTTAGCAATCTTGTTGCTGTCAGGGCTGAAGACGGAGACAAAAGGGACTCTGGTCAATGTGTTTTTGTTGTTGGGAGTCAGCAAATTCTCACAATGATTATACCAGGCCCGTTTCTTGGCTTTTGAAACTAGGCGTTTGGGGTAGCCTCTGTTGACGAGCTTGGTGACCAAAATGTCTGCTTCTCTAAAGTAGTCTTTCCGCCATTTACAATTACGGCGGATCCGGAGGAACTGACCATAGGGAAGTCCATCGCGTAGGCCTCTGGGGTGGTAGCTGGAGTAATGTAACAGGGTGTTATGTTCCGTTGGTTTGCGGTACAGTGATGTCCCCAGGGCACCATCCTCGGCATGGATGATAACATCAAGGAACGGTAAATCATCGTGCTTATATTCGCTTGTGAATTTCAAGTGTTCCTGTGAGGTGTTGAGCCAGTCAACAAAAGGTTGGAGAGTGTCAGGGTGACCATTCCAAGTCATGTGGTGTCATGTGTCATTTGGTGTCATGTGTCATGTGTTGTCATGTGATGTCATCTGTCATGTGGTGTCATGTGTCATGTGGTGTCATGTGTCATGTGGTGTCCTGTGTCATCACATGTCATGTGGTGTCATGTGTCATGTGGTGTCATGTGTCATGTATCATCATGTCATGTGATGTCATGTGTCATGTGTTGTCATGTGATGTCATGTGTCATGTGGTGTCATGTGTCATGTGTCATCATGTGTCATGTGTCATGTGTTGTCATGTCATGTGGTGTCATGTATCGTCATGTGTGATGTCATGTGTCATGTGGTGTCATCAAGTGTCATGTGTTGTCACATGGTGTCATGTGTCATCACGTCTTGTGTCACGTGGTGTCATGTGTTGTCATGTGATGTCATGTGTCATGTGGTGTCATGTATCGTCATGTGTCATGTGATGTCATGTGTCATGTGATGTGGTGTCATGTGTCATCATGTGTCATCATGTGTCATGTGTCATCATGTGTCATCATGTGTTGTCTTGTGTCATCATGTGGTGCCATGTGACGTCATGTGGTGTCATGTGGTATCATGTTTCATCATGTGTCATGTGGTGTCATTTGTTATCACGTGTCATGTGTCATGTGGTGTCATGTGTCATGTGTTGTCATGTGGTGTCATGTGTCATGTAGTGTCATGTGTTGTCATGTGATGTCATGTGTCATCACGTGTCATGTTTCATGTGGTGTCATGTGTCATGTATCGTCATGTGTTATGTGATGTCATGTGTCATGAGTTGTCATGTGATGTCATGTGTCATGTGGTGTCATGTATCGTTATGTGTCATGTGATGTCATGTGTCATGTGTTGTCATGTGATGTCATGTGTCATGTGGTGTCATGTGATGTCATGTGTCATGTGGTGTCATGTGTTGTCATGTGTCATATGTGTCATGTGTTGTCATGTGTCATGTGGTGTCATGTGTCATGTATCATGTGTTGTCATGTGATGTCATGTGTCATGTGGTGTCATGTGTCATCATGTGTCATCTTGTGTCATGTGTCATCATGTGTCGTCATGTGTTGTCATGTGTCATCATGTGGTGCCATGTGACGTCATGTGGTGTCATGTGTCATGTATCGTCATGTGTCATGTGATGTCATGTGTCATGTGTTGTCATGTGATGTAATGTGTCATGTGGTGTCATGTGTCATGTATCGTCATGTGTCATGTGATGTCATGTGTCATGTGGTGTCATGTGTCATGTGTTGTCATGTGATGTCATGTGTCATGTGTCATGTGTCATGTGGTGTCATGTGATGTCATGTGTCATGTGGTGTCATGTGTCATGAGGTGTCATGTGGTGTCATGTGTCATGTATCGTCATGTGTGATGTCATGTTTCATGTGGTGTCATGTGGTAACATGTGGTGTCATGTGTCATGTATCGTCATGTGTCATGTGATGTCATGTGTCATGTGTTGTCATGTGTCATCACATGTCATGTGTCATGTGTTGTCATGTGTCATCACATGTCATGTGTCATGTGGTGTCATATATCGTCATGTGTCATGTGATGTCATGTGTCATGTGTTGTCATGTGTCATCACATGTCATGTGTCATGTGGTGTCATGTGTCATCACGTGTCATGTGTCAGGTGCTGTCATGTGGTGTCATGTGTCATCCTGTGCTGCCATGTGTCATCATGTGGTGCCATGTGACGTCATGTGTCATGTGTCATGTGGTGTCATGTGTCATGTGGTGTCATGTGTCATGTGTCATGTAGTGTCATGTGTCATGTGATGTCATGTGTTGTCATGTGATGTCATGTGTTGAAATGGTTGTCATGTGTCATGTGGTGTCATGTGTCATCATGTGTCATGTGGTGTCATGTGTCATCACATGTCATGTGGTGTCATGTGTCATCACGTGTCATGTGTCATGTGGTGCCATGTGTCATGTGTTGTCATGTGATGTCATGTGTCATGTGGTGTCATGTGTCATGTGGTGTCATGTATCATCATGTGTCATGTGTCATGTGTTGTCATGTCATGTCATGTGTCATGTGGTGTCATGTGTCATGTGATGTCATGTGTCATCATGTGATGGTATGTGTCATGTGGTGTCATGTGATGTCATGTGTCATGTGGTGTCATGTGTCATGTGTTGTCATGTGATGTCATGTGTCATGTGGTGTCATGTATTGTCATGTATCATGTGGTGTCATGTGATGTCATGTGTCATGTGTTGTCATGTGGTGTCATGTGTCATGTGTTGTCATGTGAGTCATGTGTCATGTGGTGTCGTGTCATGAGGTGTCATGTGTCATGTATCGTCATGTGTGATGTCATGTTTCATGTGGTGTCATGTGTCATGTATCGTCATGTGTCATGTGATGTCATGTGTCATGTGTCATATATCGTCATGTGTGATGTGTCATGTGTCATGTGGTGTCACGTGTCATGTATCGTCATGTGTCATGTGATGTCATGTGTCATGTGTTGTCATGTGATGTCAAGTGTCATGTGATGTCATGTGGTGTCATGTGATGTCATGTGTCATGTGGTTTCATGTGTCATGAGGTGTCATGTGGTGTCATGTATCGTCATGTGTGATGTCATGTGTCATGTGGTGTCACGTGCCATGTGATGTCATGTGTCATGTGGTGTCATGTGTGTCATGTGTCATCACGTGTCATGTGTCATGTGATGTCATTTGTTATCACGTGTCATGTGTCATGTGTTGTCATGTGGTGTCATGTGTCATGTGGTGTCATGTGTCATGTATCGTCATGTGTCATGTGATGTCATGTGTTGTCATGTGATGTCATGTGTCATGTGGTGTCATGTGATGTCATGTGTCATGTGGTGTCATGTGTCATCATGTGTCATGTGATGTCATGTGTCATCACGTGTCATGTTTCATGTGGTGTCATGTGTCATGTGGTGTCATGTGTCATGCATCGTCATGTGTGATGTGATGTCATGTGTCATGTGTTGTCATGTGTAATGTGATGTCATGTGTCATGTGGTGTCATGTGTCATGTGTTGTCATGTGATGTCATGTGTCATGTGTCATGTGTTGTCATGTGATGTCATGTGTCATGTGGTGTCATGAGGTGTCATGTGGTGTCTTGTGTTATGTATCATCATGTGTGATGTCATGTTTCATGTGGTGTCATGTGGTGACATGTGGTGTCATTGGTCATGTATCGTCATGTGTCATGTATCGTCATGTGTCATGTGATGTCATGTGTCATCATATATCATGTGTCATGTGTTGTCATGTATCATATAGTGTCATGTGTCATGTGATGTCATGTGTCATGTGTTGTCATGTGATGTCATGTGTCATGTGGTGTCATGTGTCATGTATCATCATGTGTCATGTGATGTCATGTGTCATGTGTTGTCATGTGATATCATGTGTCATGTGGTGTCATGTGATGTCATGTGTCATGTGGTGTCATGTGTCATCATGTATCATGTGATGTCATGTGTCATCACGTGTCATGTTTCATGTGGTGTCATGTGTCATGTGGTGTCATGTGTCATCACATGTCATGTGTCATGTGTTGTCATGTGTCATCACATGTCATGTGTCATGTGGTGTCATGTATCGTCATGTTTCATGTGATGTCATCTGTCATGTGGTGTCATGTGTCATGTGGTGTCATGTGTCATGTGGTATCCTGTGTCATCACATGTCATGTGGTGTCATGTGTCATGTGGTGTCATGTGTCATGTATCATCATGTCATGTGATGTCATGTGTCATGTGTTGTCATGTGATGTCATGTGTCATGTGGTGTCATGTGTCATGTGTCATGTGTTGTCATGTCATGTCATGTGGTGTCATGTATCGTCATGTGTGATGTCATGTGTCATGTGGTGTCATCAAGTGTCATGTGTTGTCACATGGTGTCATGTGTCATCACGTCTTGTGTCACGTGGTGTCATGTGTTGTCATGTGATGTCATGTGTCATGTGGTGTCATGTATAGTCATGTGTCATGTGATGTCATGTGTCATGTGATGTGGTGTCATGTGTCATCATGTGTCATCATGTGTCATGTGTCATCATGTGTCATCATGTGTTGTCATGTGTCATCATGTGGTGCCATGTGACGTCATGTGGTGTCATGTGGTATCATGTTTCATCATGTGTCATGTGGTGTCATTTGTTATCACGTGTCATGTGTCATGTGGTGTCATGTGTCATGTGTTGTCATGTGGTGTCATGTGTCATGTAGTGTCATGTGTTGTCATGTGATGTCATGTGTCATCACGTGTCATGTTTCATGTGGTGTCATGTGTCATGTATCGTCATGTGTTATGTGATGTCATGTGTCATGAGTTGTCATGTGATGTCATGTGTCATGTGGTGTCATGTATCGTTATGTGTCATGTGATGTCATGTGTCATGTGTTGTCATGTGATGTCATGTGTCATGTGGTGTCATGTGATGTCATGTGTCATGTGTTGTCATGTGGTGTCATGTGGTGTCATGTGGTGTCATGTGTCATGTGTTGTCATGTGTCATATGTGTCATGTGTTGTCATGTGTCATGTGGTGTCATGTGTCATGTATCATGTATTGTCATGTGATGTCATATGTCATGTGGTGTCATGTGTCATCATGTGTCATGTGATGTCATGTGTCATCACGTGTCATGTTTCATGTGGTGTCATGTGTCATGTGGTGTCATGTGTCATGTATCGTCATGTGTCATGTGATGTCATTTGTCATGTGTTGTCATGTGTAATGTGATGTCATGTGTCATGTGGTGTCATGTGTCATGTGTTGTCATGTGATGTCATGTGTCATGTGTCATGTGTCATGTGGTGTCGTGTCATGAGGTGTCATGTGGTGTCATGTGTCATGTATCGTCATGTGTGATGTCATGTTTCATGTGGTGTCATGTGGTGACATGTGGTGTCATGTGTCATGTATCGTCATGTGTCATGTATCGTCATGTGTCATGTGATGTCATGTGTCATCATATGTCATGTGTCATGTGTTGTCATGTATCATATAGTGTCATGTGTCATGTGATGTCATATGTCATGTGTTGTCATGTGATGTCATGTGTCATGTGGTGTCATGTGTCATGTATCATCATGTGTCATGTGATGTCATGTGTCATGTGTTGTCATGTGATGTCATGTGTCATGTGGTGTCATGTGATGTCATGTGTCATGTGGTGTCATGTGTCATCATGTATCATGTGATGTCATGTGTCATCACGTGTCATGTTTCATGTGGTGTCATGTGTCATGTGGTGTCATGTGTCATGTATCGTCATGTGTCATGTGATGTCATGTGTCATGTGTTGTCATGTGATGTAATGTGTCATGTGGTGTCATGTGTCATGTGTTGTCTTGTGATGTCATGTGTCATCACATGTCATGTGTCATGTGGTGTCATGTGTCATCACGTGTCATGTGTCAGGTGCTGTCATGTGGTGTCATGTGTCATCCTGTGCTGCCATGTGTCATCATGTGGTGCCATGTGACGTCATGTGTCATGTGTCATGTGGTGTCATGTGTCATGTGGTGTCATGTGTCATGTGTCATGTAGTGTCATGTGTCATGTGATGTCATGTGTTGTCATGTGATGTCATGTGTTGAAATGGTTGTCATGTGTCATGTGGTGTCATGTGTCATCATGTGTCATGTGGTGTCATGTGTCATCACATGTCATGTGGTGTCATGTGTCATCACGTGTCATGTGTCATGTGGTGCCATGTGTCATGTGTTGTCATGTGATGTCATGTGTCATGTGGTGTCATGTGTCATGTGGTGTCATGTATCATCATGTGTCATGTGTCATGTGTTGTCATGTCATGTCATGTGTCATGTGGTGTCATGTGTCATGTGATGTCATGTGTCATCATGTGATGGTATGTGTCATGTGGTGTCATGTGATGTCATGTGTCATGTGGTGTCATGTGTCATGTGTTGTCATGTGATGTCATGTGTCATGTGGTGTCATGTATTGTCATGTATCATGTGGTGTCATGTGATGTCATGTGTCATGTGTTGTCATGTGGTGTCATGTGTCATGTGTTGTCATGTGAGTCATGTGTCATGTGGTGTCGTGTCATGAGGTGTCATGTGTCATGTATCGTCATGTGTGATGTCATGTTTCATGTGGTGTCATGTGTCATGTATCGTCATGTGTCATGTGATGTCATGTGTCATGTGTCATATATCGTCATGTGTGATGTGTCATGTGTCATGTGGTGTCACGTGTCATGTATCGTCATGTGTCATGTGATGTCATGTGTCATGTGTTGTCATGTGATGTCAAGTGTCATGTGATGTCATGTGGTGTCATGTGATGTCATGTGTCATGTGGTTTCATGTGTCATGAGGTGTCATGTGGTGTCATGTATCGTCATGTGTGATGTCATGTGTCATGTGGTGTCACGTGCCATGTGATGTCATGTGTCATGTGGTGTCATGTGTGTCATGTGTCATCACGTGTCATGTGTCATGTGATGTCATTTGTTATCACGTGTCATGTGTCATGTGTTGTCATGTGGTGTCATGTGTCATGTGGTGTCATGTGTCATGTATCGTCATGTGTCATGTGATGTCATGTGTTGTCATGTGATGTCATGTGTCATGTGGTGTCATGTGATGTCATGTGTCATGTGGTGTCATGTGTCATCATGTGTCATGTGATGTCATGTGTCATCACGTGTCATGTTTCATGTGGTGTCATGTGTCATGTGGTGTCATGTGTCATGCATCGTCATGTGTGATGTGATGTCATGTGTCATGTGTTGTCATGTGTAATGTGATGTCATGTGTCATGTGGTGTCATGTGTCATGTGTTGTCATGTGATGTCATGTGTCATGTGTCATGTGTTGTCATGTGATGTCATGTGTCATGTGGTGTCATGAGGTGTCATGTGGTGTCTTGTGTTATGTATCATCATGTGTGATGTCATGTTTCATGTGGTGTCATGTGGTGACATGTGGTGTCATTGGTCATGTATCGTCATGTGTCATGTATCGTCATGTGTCATGTGATGTCATGTGTCATCATATATCATGTGTCATGTGTTGTCATGTATCATATAGTGTCATGTGTCATGTGATGTCATGTGTCATGTGTTGTCATGTGATGTCATGTGTCATGTGGTGTCATGTGTCATGTATCATCATGTGTCATGTGATGTCATGTGTCATGTGTTGTCATGTGATATCATGTGTCATGTGGTGTCATGTGATGTCATGTGTCATGTGGTGTCATGTGTCATCATGTATCATGTGATGTCATGTGTCATCACGTGTCATGTTTCATGTGGTGTCATGTGTCATGTGGTGTCATGTGTCATGTATCGTCATGTGTCATGTGATGTCATGTGTCATGTGTTGTCATGTGATGTCTTGTGTCATGTGGTGTCATGTGTCATGTATCGTCATGTGTCATGTGATGTCATGTGTCATGTGGTGTCATGTGTCATGTGTTGTCATGTGATGTCATGTGTCATGTGTCATGTGGTGTCATGTGATGTCATGTGTCATGTGGTGTCATGTGTCATGAGGTGTCATGTGGTGTCATGTGTCATGTATCGTCATGTGTGATGTCATGTTTCATGTGGTGTCATGTGTCATGTATCGTCATGTGTCATGTGATGTCATGTGTCATGTGTTGTCATGTGTCATCACATGTCATGTGTCATGTGTTGTCATGTGTCATCACATGTCATGTGTCATGTGGTGTCATGTATCGTCATGTGTCATGTGATGTCATGTGTCATGTGTTGTCATGTGTCATCACATGTCATGTGTCATGTGGTGTCATGTGTCATCACGTGTCATGTGTCAGGTGCTGTCATGTGGTGTCATGTGTCATCCTGTGCTGCCATGTGTCATCATGTGGTGCCATGTGACGTCATGTGTCATGTGTCATGTGGTGTCATGTGTCATGTAGTGTCATGTGTCATGTGATGTCATGTGTTGTCATGTGATGTCATGTGTTGAAATGGTTGTCATGTGTCATGTGGTGTCATGTGTCATCATGTGTCATGTGGTGTCATGTGTCATCACATGTCATGTGGTGTCATGTGTCATCACGTGTCATGTGTCATGTGGTGTCATGTGTCATGTATCATCATGTGTCATGTGGTGTCATGTGTCATCATGTGTCATGTGATGTCATGTGTCATCACGTGTCATGTTTCATGTGGTGTCATGTGTCATGTGGTGTCATGTGTCATGTATCGTCATGTGTGATGTGATGTCATGTGTCATGTGTTGTCATGTGTAATGTGATGTCATGTGTCATGTGGTGTCATGTGTCATGTGTTGTCATATGATGTCATGTGTCATGTGTCATGTGTTGTCATGTGATGTCATGTGTCATGTGGTGTCGTGTCATGAGGTGTCATGTGGTGTCATGTGTCATGTATCGTCATGTGTGATGTCATGTTTCATGTGGTGTCATGTGGTGACATGTGGTGTCATGTGTCATGTATCATCATGTGTCATGTATCGTCATGTGTGATGTCATGTGTCATCATATGTCATGTGTCATGTGTTGTCATGTATCATATAGTGTCATGTGTCATGTGATGTTATGTGTCATGTGTTGTCATGTGTCATGTATCATCATGTGTCATGTGATGTCATGTGTTGTCATGTGATGTCATGTGTCATGTGGTGTCATGTGATGTCATGTGTCATGTGGTGTCATGTGTCATCATGTATCATGTGATGTCATGTGTCATCACGTGTCATGTTTCATGTGGTGTCATGTGTCATGTGGTGTCATGTGTCATGTATCGTCATGTGTCATGTGTCATGTGTTGTCATGTGATGTCATGTGTCATGTGGTGTCATGTGTCGTCATGTGTCATGTGATGTCATGTGTCATATGGTGTCATGTGTCATGTGTTGTCATGTGATGTCATGTGTCATGTGTCATGTGTCATGTGGTGTCATGTGATGTCATGTGTCATGTGGTGTCATGTGTCATGAGGTGTCATGTGGTGTCATGTGTCATGTATCGTCATGTGTGATATCATGTTTCATGTGGTGTCATGTGGTGACATGTGGTGTCATGTGTCATGTATCATCATGTGTCATGTGATGTCATATGTCATGTGTTGTCATGTGTCATCACATGTCATGTGTCATGTGTTGTCATGTGTCATCACATGTCATGTGTCATGTGGTGTCATGTATCGTCATGTGTCATGTGATGTCATCTGTCATGTGGTGTCATGTGTCATGTGGTGTCATGTGTCATGTGGTATCCTGTGTCATCACATGTCATGTGGTGTCATGTGTCATGTGGTGTCATGTGTCATGTATCATCATGTCATGTGATGTCATGTGTCATGTGTTGTCATGTGATGTCATGTGTCATGTGGTGTCATGTGTCATGTGTCATGTGTTGTCATGTCATGTCATGTGGTGTCATGTATCGTCATGTGTGATGTCATGTGTCATGTGGTGTCATCAAGTGTCATGTGTTGTCACATGGTGTCATGTGTCATCACGTCTTGTGTCACGTGGTGTCATGTGTTGTCATGTGATGTCATGTGTCATGTGGTGTCATGTATAGTCATGTGTCATGTGATGTCATGTGTCATGTGATGTGGTGTCATGTGTCATCATGTGTCATCATGTGTCATGTGTCATCATGTGTCATCATGTGTTGTCATGTGTCATCATGTGGTGCCATGTGACGTCATGTGGTGTCATGTGGTATCATGTTTCATCATGTGTCATGTGGTGTCATTTGTTATCACGTGTCATGTGTCATGTGGTGTCATGTGTCATGTGTTGTCATGTGGTGTCATGTGTCATGTAGTGTCATGTGTTGTCATGTGATGTCATGTGTCATCACGTGTCATGTTTCATGTGGTGTCATGTGTCATGTATCGTCATGTGTTATGTGATGTCATGTGTCATGAGTTGTCATGTGATGTCATGTGTCATGTGGTGTCATGTATCGTTATGTGTCATGTGATGTCATGTGTCATGTGTTGTCATGTGATGTCATGTGTCATGTGGTGTCATGTGATGTCATGTGTCATGTGTTGTCATGTGGTGTCATGTGGTGTCATGTGGTGTCATGTGTCATGTGTTGTCATGTGTCATATGTGTCATGTGTTGTCATGTGTCATGTGGTGTCATGTGTCATGTATCATGTATTGTCATGTGATGTCATATGTCATGTGGTGTCATGTGTCATCATGTGTCATGTGATGTCATGTGTCATCACGTGTCATGTTTCATGTGGTGTCATGTGTCATGTGATGTCATGTGTCATGTATCGTCATGTGTCATGTGATGTCATTTGTCATGTGTTGTCATGTGTAATGTGATGTCATGTGTCATGTGGTGTCATGTGTCATGTGTTGTCATGTGATGTCATGTGTCATGTGTCATGTGTCATGTGGTGTCGTGTCATGAGGTGTCATGTGGTGTCATGTGTCATGTATCGTCATGTGTGATGTCATGTTTCATGTGGTGTCATGTGGTGACATGTGGTGTCATGTGTCATGTATCGTCATGTGTCATGTATCGTCATGTGTCATGTGATGTCATGTGTCATCATATGTCATGTGTCATGTGTTGTCATGTATCATATAGTGTCATGTGTCATGTGATGTCATATGTCATGTGTTGTCATGTGATGTCATGTGTCATGTGGTGTCATGTGTCATGTATCATCATGTGTCATGTGATGTCATGTGTCATGTGTTGTCATGTGATGTCATGTGTCATGTGGTGTCATGTGATGTCATGTGTCATGTGGTGTCATGTGTCATCATGTATCATGTGATGTCATGTGTCATCACGTGTCATGTTTCATGTGGTGTCATGTGTCATGTGGTGTCATGTGTCATGTATCGTCATGTGTCATGTGATGTCATGTGTCATGTGTTGTCATGTGATGTAATGTGTCATGTGGTGTCATGTGTCATGTGTTGTCTTGTGATGTCATGTGTCATGTGTCATGTGTCATGTGGTGTCATGTGATGTCATGTGTCATGTGGTGTCATGTGTCATGAGGTGTCATGTGGTGTCATGTGTCATGTATCGTCATGTGTGATGTCATGTTTCATGTGGTGTCATATGGTAACATGTGGTGTCATGTGTCATGTATCGTCATGTGTCATGTGATGTCATGTGTCATGTGGTGTCATGTGTCATGTGTTGTCATGTGATGTCATGTGTCATGTGTCATGTGTCATGTGGTGTCATGTGTCATGAGGTGTCATGTGGTGTCATGTGTCATGTATCATCATGTGTGATGTCATGTTTCATGTGGTGTCATGACACATGACATCACATGACATGTGTCATGTGATGTCATATGTCATGTGGTGTCATGTGTCATGTGGTGTCATGTGTCATGAATCGTCATGTGGTGTCATGTGTCATGTGTTGTCATGTGTCATGTGGTGTCATGTGTCATGTGGTGTCATGTGTCATCACGTGTCATGTGGTGTCATGTGTCCTGTATTGTCATGTGTCATGTGATGTCATGTGTCATGTGTTGTCACGTGATGTCATGTGTCATGTGGTGTCATGTGTCATGTGGTGTCATGTGTCATGTATCGTCATGTGGTGTCATGTGATGTCATGTGTCATATGTTGTCATGTGATGTCATGTGTCATGTGGTGTCATGTGATGTCATGTGTCATGTGGTGTCATGTGTCATCATGTGTCATGTGTTGTCACATGGTGTCATGTGTCATCACATGTCTTGTGTCACGTGGTGTCATGTGTCATGTGTTGTCATTTGATGTCATGTGTCATGTGGTGTCATGTATCATCATGTGTCATGTGATGTCATGTGGTGTCATGTGTCATGTGGTGTCATGTGTCATCATGTGTCATCATGTGTCATCTTGTGTCATGTGTCATCATGTGTCATCATGTGTTGTCATGTGTCATGTGGTGCCATGTGACGTCATGTGTTGTCAGTCATGTGGTGTCATGTGGTATCATGGTTCATCATGTGTCATGTGGTGTCATTTGTTATCACGTGTCATGTGTCATGTGGTGTCATGAGTCATGTGTTGTCATGTGTCATGTAGTGTTATGTGTTGTCATGTGATGTCATGTGTCATGTTTCATGTGGAGTCATGTGTCATGTGGTGTCATGTGTCATGTATCGTCATGTGTCATGTGATGTCATGTGGTGTCATATATCGTCATGTGTCATGTGGTGTCATGTGATGTCATGTGTTGTCATGTGTCATGTGTTGTCATGTGAGTCATGTGTCATGTGGTGTCATGTCATGTGTCATGTGTTGTCATGTGATGTCAAGTGTCATGTGATGTCATGTGGTGTCATGTGATGTCATGTGTCATGTGGTTTCATGTGTCATGAGGTGTCATGTGGTGTCATGTATCATCATGTGTGATGTCATGTGTCATGTGGTGTCACGTGCCATGTGATGTCATGTGTCATGTGTTGTCATGTGTCATCACATGTCATGTGTCATGTGGTGTCATGTGTGTCATGTGTCATCACATGTCATGTGTCATGTGATGTCATTTGTTATCACGTGTCATGTGTCATGTGTTGTCATGTGGTGTCATGTGTCATGTGGTGTCATGTGTCATGTATCGTCATGTGTCATGTGTTGTCATGTGATGTCATGTGTCATGTGGTGTCATGTGATGTCATGTGTCATGTGGTGTCATGTGTCATCATGTGTCATGTGATGTCATGTGTCATCACGTGTCATGTTTCATGTGGTGTCATGTGTCATGTGTCATGTATCGTCATGTGTGATGTGATGTCATGTGTCATGTGTTGTCATGTGTAATGTGATGTCATGTGTCATGTGGTGTCATGTGTCATGTGTTGTCATGTGATGTCATGTGTCATGTGTCATGTGTTGTCATGAGGTGTCATGTGTTATGTATCATCATGTGTGATGTCATGTTTCATGTGGTGTCATGTGGTGACATGTGGTGTCATTGGTCATGTATCGTCATGTGTCATGTATCGTCATGTGTCATGTGATGTCATGTGTCATCATATGTCATGTATCATATAGTGTCATGTGTCATGTGATGTCATGTGTCATGTGATGTCATGTGTCATGTGTTGTCATGTGATGTCATGTGTCATGTGGTGTCATGTGTCATGTATCATCATGTGTCATGTGATGTCATGTGTCATGTGTTGTCATGTGATATCATGTGTCATGTGGTGTCATGTGTCATGTGGTGTCATGTGTCATCATGTATCATGTGATGTCATGTGTCATCACGTGTCATGTTTCATGTGGTGTCATGTGTCATGTGGTGTCATGTGTCATGTATCGTCATGTGTCATGTGTCATGTGTTGTCATGTGATGTCTTGTGTCATGTGGTGTCATGTGTCATGTGATGTCATGTGTCATGTGGTGTCATGTGTCATGTGTTGTCATGTGATGTCATGTGTCATGTGTCATGTGTCATGTGGTGTCATGTGATGTCATGTGTCATGTGGTGTCATGTGTCATGAGGTGTCATGTGGTGTCATGTGTCATGTATCGTCATGTGTGATGTCATGTTTCATGTGGTGTCATGTGTCATGTATCGTCATGTGTCATGTGATGTCATGTGTCATGTGTTGTCATGTGTCATCACATGTCATGTGTCATGTGTTGTCATGTGTCATCACATGTCATGTGTCATGTGGTGTCATGTATCGTCATGTGTCATGTGATGTCATGTGTCATGTGTTGTCATGTGTCATCACATGTCATGTGTCATGTGGTGTCATGTGTCATCACGTGTCATGTGTCAGGTGCTGTCATGTGGTGTCATGTGTCATCCTGTGCTGCCATGTGTCATCATGTGGTGCCATGTGACGTCATGTGTCATGTGGTGTCATGTGTCATGTGGTGTCATGTGTCATGTGTCATGTAGTGTCATGTGTCATGTGATGTCATGTGTTGTCATGTGATGTCATGTGTTGAAATGGTTGTCATGTGTCATGTGATGTCATGTGTCATCATGTGTCATGTGGTGTCATGTGTCATCACATGTCATGTGGTGTCATGTGTCATCACGTGTCATGTGTCATGACAACACATGATACATGACACATGACACCACATGACACATGACACACGACATCAAATGACACCACATGACACATGACATCACATGACATCACATGACACCACATGACATGACACATGAAACTTGACGATACATGACACATGACACCACATGAGAACACAGGACACATGACATCACATGACACATGACGATACAGGACACCACATGACACATGACATCACATGACACGTGATGACACATGACACATGATGACACATGACATCACATGACACGTGATGACACATGACACCGCATGACAACACATGACGACACATGATACCACATGACACCACATGACACCACATGACAGCACATGACACATGACATCACATGACACATGACATATGACACCACATGACACCTCATGACACCACGTGACAACACATGACACATGACACCACATGACAACACATGATGACACATGACACCATATGACAACACATGACACATGTCACCACATGACACATGACATCACATGACACATGACACCACCTGACACATGCCATCACATGACATCACATGACACATGACGATACATGACACATGACATCACATGACACATGACACCACACACATGACACATGACATCACATGACACATGACATATACAGGCATGACACCATGACACCACATGACACATGACACAACATGACTCATGACATCACATGACACATGACACATGACACATGACACCACATGACACCTCATGACACATGACACCACGTGACACAAGACACATGATGACACATGACACCACATGACAACACATGACACTTGTCACCACATGACACATGATGACACATGACACATGACACATGACACCACATGACACCTCATGACACATGACACCACATGACACAAGACACGTGATGACACATGACAACACATGCCACATGACACATGACATCACATGACACATGACATCACTTAACACCACATGACACATGACACCACATGACACATGACACCACATGACACATGACATCACATGACACATGACGATACAGGACACCACATGACACATGACATCACATGACATGTGATGACACATGACACCACATGACACATGATGACACATGACATCACATGACACATGACAACACATGACATCACATGACACTACATGACACATGACACCACATGACACCACATGACACCACATGACACACGATGACACATGACACCACATGACACCACATGATATCACATGGCACCTCATGACAACACATGATGACATATGACACCACATGACAGCACATGACACATGATATCACATGACACCACATGACACATGACATCAAATGACACATGACACGTGATGACACATGACACACATGACACCACATGACACATGAAACGTGATGACACATGAAACCACATGTCACCACATGACACATGACATGGCACATGACACCACATGACACATGACACATGACACCACATGACACCTCATGACACATGACACCACATGACACAAGACATGTGATGACACATGACACCACATGACAACACATGACAAATGATGACACATGACACCACATGACATCACATGACACCACGTGACACAAGACACGTGATGACACCACGTGACACAAGACACGTGATGACACCACGTGACAACACATGACACATGACACCACATGACACATGACACGTGATGACACATGACACCACATGACAACACATGACACATGATGATACATGACTGACAACACATAACGTCACATGGCATCACATGATAACACATGACACCACATGACACCACAGGACACAAGATGACACATGACACCACATGACACATGACAGCACATGACAGCACATGACACATGACACCACATGACACATGACATCACATGACACATGACACATGACAACACATGACACATGATTGTTTGGAGTGTTTACAGACAGTTGACAGCCAATTAGCATTCAGCTCGTGCTCGGGAAGGTACAGATTACAGTAAGCTTACAGTAAGCTTACTGTGCTTGTACAGTACTCGTATTCTGCAGTTTTTGTAATGTACAGTACTCGTACTCTGCAGTTTTTGTAAAAAAAAAAAAAAATAGGGGGCCTTGTGGGTCCTTGTGGGATCCCTGAGCAGGCCTAGGGGGTCAGGGGGTTTCTACCCTGCCCCATTTTGGGTTCTACTTGTTTGTTTTTCTGCTTTCTTGTGCCTCAGTCTACCGAGGCACAAGATGGCGGCCAACACTTTCTAGTTTGGAGTGTTGACAGACAGTTGACAGCCAATTAGCATTCAGCTCGTGCAGGTACAGAGTACAGTAAGCTTACAGTAAGCTTAAAGGACTCGTATGATACTCTTCCCCCGTGGTTTTTGTCCCCTTTTTGCGTTTTACACGTTTGTTTTTCTGCTTTCTTGTGCCTCAGTCTACCGAGGCACAAGATGGCTGCCAACACTTTCTGGTTTGGAGTATTGACAGACAGTTGACAGCCAATTAGCATTCAGCTCATGCTCGGAAAGGTACAGAGTACAGTAAGCTTACAGTAATCTTACAGTAAGCTCCTCTATATATATATATAAATTTTTTGAAACATGACATATGACTCCACATGACACATGTCACCACATGACATCACATGACACCTCATGACACATGATACCACGTGACACAAGACATGTGATGACACATGACAACACATGACACCACATGACACATGACATCACATGACAACACATTACATGACACCACATGACATGACACATGACGATACATGACACCACATGACACATGACATCATATGACACGACACCACATGACAAATGACATCACATGTCATGTCATATGACACATGACACCACATGACACATGACACCACATGACATGACACGTGATGACACCACATGACACATGATGACACATGACACCACATGACTGACTGACAACTCATGACGTCACATGGCACTACATGATGACACATGACATCACATGACACATGACGATACATGACACATGACACCTCATGACACATGACACCACATGACAAGACATGTGATGACACATGATGACACATGACACCACATGACAACACATGACACATGATGATACATGACACCACATGACACATGACATCACATGACAACACATGGCACATGACATCATATGACATCATATGACACATGACATCACATGACAACACTTGACACATGACATCACATGACACATGACATCACATGCCACATGACACTACATGACACATGACATCACATGACACATGACATTACATGACACATGACATCACATGACACATGACAACACATGACACATGACAACACATGACACATGACATCACATGACACATGATGATACATGACATATGACACCACATGACACTACATGACACATGACATCACATGACACATGACACCACATGACACGTGTTATCAAATGACACCACATGACACATGATGAAACATGACACCACATGACACCACATGACTGACAACACATGACGTCACATGGCACCACATGATGACACATGACAACACATGACACCACATGACACCACATGACACATGACATCACATGACAACACATGACACATGACACCACATGTCACCACATGACAACACATGACACATGATGATATATGACAAATGACACCACATGATACCTCATGACACATGACACCACATGACAAAAGACACGTGATGACACATGACACCACGTGACAACACATGACACATGACACCACATGACACCACATGACAACACATGACACATGACATCACATGACACATGACACCACACGACACATGACATGACAACACATGACACATGATGATACATGACACATGACACCACATGACACATGACACCACATGACCCATGACATCACATGACAACACATGACACATGACATCACATGACACATGGCGATACATGACACCACATGACACCACATGACATGTGATGACGCACATGACATGTGATGGCACCACATGACACATGATGACACATGACACCACTTGACACATGACACCACATGACACATGACACTACATGACACATGACACCATATGACATCAAATGACACATGACGATACATGACACATGACACATGACATCACATGATAACACATGACATCACATGACACATGATGATACATGACACATGACACCACATGACACATGCAGACATGACACTACATGACACATGACACATGATGACACATGACACCACATGACACATGACATCACATGACACATGACATCACATGACACATGATATCACATGACAACACATGACACATGACACACACATGACACATGATACCACAAGACACATGACACCATGACACATGACACATGATGACACATGACACAACATGACATGACATCACATGACACATGACACCACATGACACATGACATCACATGACAACACATGACACATGATGACACATGACACCACATGACACATGACACCACATGACACATGACACTACATGACACATGACATCACATGACACATGACATTACATGACACATGACATCACATGACACATGACAACACATGACACATGACAACACATGACACATGACATCACATGACACATGATGATACATGACATATGACACCACATGACACTACATGACACATGACATCACATGACACATGACACCACATGAAACGTGTTATCAAATGACACCACATGACACATGTTGAAACATGACACCACATGACACCACATGACTGACAACACATGACGTCACATGGCACCACATGATGACACATGACAACACATGACACCACATGACACCACATGACACATGACATCACATGACAACACATGACACATGACACCACATGTCACCACATGACAACACATGACACATGATGATATATGACAAATGACACCACATGATACCTCATGACACATGACACCACATGACAAAAGACACGTGATGACACATGACACCACGTGACAACACATGACACATGACACCACATGACACCACATGACAACACATGACACATGACATCACATGACACATGACACCACACGACACATGACATGACAACACATGACACATGATGATACATGACACATGACACCACATGACACATGACACCACATGACCCATGACATCACATGACAACACATGACACATGACATCACATGACACATGGCGATACATGACACCACATGACACCACATGACATGTGATGACGCACATGACATGTGATGGCACCACATGACACATGATGACACATGACACCACTTGACACATGACACCACATGACACATGACACTACATGACACATGACACCATATGACATCAAATGACACATGACGATACATGACACATGACACATGACATCACATGATAACACATGACATCACATGACACATGATGATACATGACACATGACACCACATGACACATGCAGACATGACACTACATGACACATGACACATGATGACACATGACACCACATGACACATGACATCACATGACACATGACATCACATGACACATGATATCACATGACAACACATGACACATGACACACACATGACACATGATACCACAAGACACATGACACCATGACACATGACACATGATGACACATGACACAACATGACATGACATCACATGACACATGACACCACATGACACATGACATCACATGACAACACATGACACATGATGACACATGACACCACATGACACATGACGTCACATGACACATGATGACACATGCCATCACATGACAACACATGACACATGACGATACATGACACATGACACATGACACATAAAACATGACACCTCATGACACATGACACCACGTGACACAAGACACGTGATGACACATGACACCACATGACAACACATGACACATGATGACACATGACATCAAATGACACCACATCACACATGACATCACATGACACATGACATCACATGACACCACATGACATGACACATGAAACATGACGATACATGACACATGACACCACATGACACATGACACCACATGACACATGACATCACATGACATCACATGACAATACATGACACATGACATCACATGACACATGACACATGACATCACATGACACCATGATGATACATGACACATGACATCACATGACACATGACACCACACACATGACACATAACACAACATGACTCATGAAATCACATGACACATGACATCACATGACAACACGACACATGATGACACATGAAGACACATGACACCACATGACAACACATGACACATGTCACCACATGACACATGACATCACATGACATATGACACCACCTGACACATGCCATCACGTGACATCACATGACACATGATGATACATGACACATGACATCACATGACACCACACACATGACACATGATATCACATGACACATGACACATACAGACATGACACCATGACACCATGACACCATATGACACATGACACAACATGACTCATGACATCACATGACACATGACATCACATGACAACACATGACACATGATGACACATGATGACACATGACAACACATGACACATGTCACCACATGACATCACGACACATGACATCACTTGACACCACATGACACCACATGACACATGACATCACATGACAACAAATGACACATGACATCACATGACACATGACGATACAGGACACCACATGACACGTGATGACACATGACACCACATGACACCACATGACAACACATGACATCACATGACACTACATGACACATGACACCACATGACACATGACACCACATGACACACGATGACACATGACACCACATGACACCACATGATATCACATGGCACCTCATGACAACACATGATGACACATGACACCACATGACAGCACATGACACATGATATCACATGACACCACATGACACATGATACCACAAGACACATGATACCACAAGACACATGACACCATGACACATGACACATGACACAACATGACATGACATCACATGACACATGACATCACATGACAACACATGACACCACATGACACATCACATCACATGACACATGACACCACATGACACATGCCATCACATGACAACACATGACACATGACGATACATGACACATGACACATGACATGACACATGACGATACATGACACCACATGACACATGATATCACATGACACATGACACCACATGACATGACACGTGATGACACCACATGACACATGATGACACATGACACCACATGACTGACTGACAACTCATGACGTCACATGGCACTACATGATGACACATGACGATACATGACACATGACACCTCATGACACATGACACCACATGACAAGACATGTGATGACACATGATGACACCACATGACAACACATGACACATGATGATACATGACACCACATGACACATGACATCATATGACACATGACATCACATGACAACACTTGACACATGACATCACATGACACATGGTGACACATGACACATGACACCACATGACACATGACAACACATGACACATGATGATACATGACATATGACACCACATGACACCACATGACACATGACATCACATGACATCACATGACACCACATGATACGTGTTAACAAATGACACCACATGACAACACATGACACCACATTACACCACATGACTGACAACACATGACGTCACATGGCACCACATGATGACACATTACAACACATGACACCACATGACACATGACACCACATGACACATGACATCACATGACAACACATGACACCACATGTCACCACATGACAACATATGACACATGATGATATATGACAAATGACACCACATGATACCTCATGACACATGACACCACGTGACACAAGACACGTGATGACACATGACACCACGTGACAACACATGACACATGACACCACATGACACCACATGACACATGACATGACATCACATGACACATGACACCACATGACACATGACATGACATGACAACACATGACACCACATGACACATGACACCACATGACACATGACATCACATGACAACACATGACACATGACATCACATGACACATGGCGATACATGACACATGACAGCACATGACATGTGATGGCACCACATGACACATGATGACACATGACACCTCTTGACACATGACACCACATGACACATGACACTACATGACACATGACACCACATGACACATGACACCACATGACAAGACATGACACATGATGACACATGACACCACATGATGACACAAGACACCACATGACAGCACATGACACATGACATCACATGACACATGACACGTGATGACATGACACCACATGTCACATGACACCACATGACACCACATGACACATGACATCACATGACACCACATGACGACACATGATATCACATGACAACACATGACACATGACACATGACGATACATGAAACCACATGACACATGACATCACATGACGATACATGACACATGACACCACATGACACATGACATGTGATGACACATGACACATGATGACACATGACTGACAACACATGACGTCACATGGCACTACATGATGACACATGACACCACATGACTGACAACACATGACGTCACATGGCACTACATGATGACACATGACAACACATGACACCACAGGATACAAGATGACACATGATGACACATGACATATGACACCACATGACACATCACAGCACATGACAGTACATGACATCACATGACATCACATGACATGACACGTGATGACACATGACACCACATGACAACACATGACACATGATTGTTTGGACAACACATGACACATGACGATACATGACACATGACATCACATGACACATGACATGTGATGACACATGATGACATGACATCACATGACACATGTCATGTCACATGACACCACATGACACATGACGACACATGACAACACATGACACATGATGACACATGACTGACAACACATGACGTCACATGACAACACATGACACCACAGGATACAAGATGACACATGATGACACATGACATATGACACCACATGACACATCACAGCACATGACAGTACATGACATCACATGACACATGACATCACATGACACCACATGACACATGACACCACTTGTCACCACATGACACATGACATCACATGACACATGACATCACATGACACATGATGATACATGACATGACATGACACCACATGACACCTCATGACACCACGTGACATGACGATACATGACACATGACACCACATGACACATGACATCAAATGACACATGACGATACATGACACATGACACATGACATCACATGATAACACATGACATCACATGACACATGATGATACATGACACCACATGACAGAACACATGAAACATGACGATACATGACACCACATGACAGAACACATGAAACATGACGATACATGACACATGACACCACATGACACATGACATCACATGACAACACATGACATCACATGACACATGACGATACAGGACACCACATGACACATGACACATGACATCACATGACACATGACATCACATGACACGTGATGACACATGACACATGATGACACATGACACCACATGACATCACATGACACATGATGACACATGACACGTGATGACACATGACACCACATGACGTCACATGGCACCACATGACAACACATGGTGACACATGACACCACATGACACCACATGACAGCACATGACACATGACATCACATGACATATGACACCTCATGACACCACGTGACAACACATGACATCACATGACGATACATGACACCACATGACACATGACACCACATGACACATGACATCACATGACATCACATGACACATGACATCACATGACACATGACACCACACACATGACATCAAATGACACATGACATATACAGACATGACACCATGACACCACATGACACATGACATCACATGACAACACATGACACATGACATCACATGACAACACATGACACATGATGACACATGACACCACATGAAAACACATGTCACCACATGACACATGACATCACATGACACATGATACCACCTGACACATGCCATCACATGACAACACATGACACATGACGACACATGACACCACATGTCACCACATGACATCACATCACATGACAACACGACACATGACACCTCATGACACATGACATCACATGACACTTGACACCACATGGCATCACATGACACATGACACCACATGACACATGACACCACATGAAAACACATGACACATGACATCACATGACGATACAGGACACCACATGACACATGACATCACAGGACACATGACACCACATGACAGTTGACAGCCAATTAGCATTCAGCTCGTGCAGGTACAGAGTACAGTAAGCTTACAGTAAGCTTACAGGACTCGTATGGTACTCGTCCCCCGTGGTTTTTGTCCCCCAAAAAATTTGTCGGGGGGCCTTTGGGGTCCTTGTGAAACACCCAGAGCAGGCCTAGGGGGCAGGGTGTTTCTACCCTGCCCCCTTTTTGCGTTTTACACGTTTGTTTTTCTGCTTTCTTGTGCCTCAGTATACCGAGGCACAAGATGGCTGCCAACACTTTCTGGTTTGGAGTATTGACAGACGGTTGACAGCCAATTAGCATTCAGCTCATGCTTGGAAAGGTACAGAGTAGAGTAAGCTTACAGTAATCTTACAGTAAGCTCCTCTATATATATACATTTTTTGAAACATGACATATGACTCCACATGACACCACATGACACATGACATCACATGACACATGACACATGACACCACATGACACCTCATGACACCACGTGACAACACATGACACATGACATCACATGACACATGACATCATATGACACATGACAATACATGACACATGACACATGACACCACACACATGACACATGATACCACAAGACACATGACACCATGACACATGACACATGATGACACATGACACAACATGACATGACATCACATGACACATGACACCACATGACACATGACATCACATGACAACACATGACACATGATGACACATGATGACACATGACACCACATGACACATGACGTCACATGACACATGATGACACATGCCATCACATGACAACACATGACACATGACGATACATGACACATGACACATGACACATAAAACATGACACCTCATGACACATGACACCACGTGACACAAGACACGTGATGACACATGACACCACATGACAACACATGACACATGATGACACATGACATCAAATGACACCACATCACACATGACATCACATGACACATGACATCACATGACACCACATGACATGACACATGAAACATGACGATACATGACACATGACACCACATGACACATGACACCACATGACACATGACATCACATGACATCACATGACAATACATGACACATGACATCACATGACACATGACACATGACATCACATGACACCATGATGATACATGACACATGACATCACATGACACATGACACCACACACATGACACATAACACAACATGACTCATGAAATCACATGACACATGACATCACATGACAACACGACACATGATGACACATGAAGACACATGACACCACATGACAACACATGACACATGTCACCACATGACACATGACATCACATGACATATGACACCACCTGACACATGCCATCACATGACATCACATGACACATGATGATACATGACACATGACATCACATGACACCACACACATGACACATGATATCACATGACACATGACATATACAGACATGACACCATGACACCATGACACCATATGACACATGACACAACATGACTCATGACATCACATGACACATGACATCACATGACAACACATGACACATGATGACACATGATGACACATGACAACACATGACACATGTCACCACATGACACATGACATCACGACACATGACATCACTTGACACCACATGACACCACATGACACATGACATCACATGACAACAAATGACACATGACATCACATGACACATGACGATACAGGACACCACATGACACGTGATGACACATGACACCACATGACACCACATGACAACACATGACATCACATGACACTACATGACACATAACACCACATGACACATGACACCACATGACACACGATGACACATGACACCACATGACACCACATGATATCACATGGCACCTCATGACAACACATGATGACACATGACACCACATGACAGCACATGACACATGATATCACATGACACCACATGACACATGATACCACAAGACACATGATACCACAAGACACATGACACCATGACACATGACACATGACACAACATGACATGACATCACATGACACATGACATCACATGACAACACATGACACCACATGACACATCACATCACATGACACATGACACCACATGACACATGCCATCACATGACAACACATGACACATGATGATACATGACACATGACACATGACATGACACATGACGATACATGACACCACATGACACATGACATCACATGACACATGACACCACATGACATGACACGTGATGACACCACATGACACATGATGACACATGACACCACATGACTGACTGACAACTCATGACGTCACATGGCACTACATGATGACACATGACGATACATGACACATGACACCTCATGACACATGACACCACATGACAAGACATGTGATGACACATGATGACACCACATGACAACACATGACACATGATGATACATGACACCACATGACACATGACATCATATGACACATGACATCACATGACAACACTTGACACATGACATCACATGACACATGGTGACACATGACACATGACACCACATGACACATGACAACACATGACACATGATGATACATGACATATGACACCACATGACACCACATGACACATGACATCACATGACATCACATGACACCACATGATACGTGTTAACAAATGACACCACATGACAACACATGACACCACATTACACCACATGACTGACAACACATGACGTCACATGGCACCACATGATGACACATTACAACACATGACACCACATGACACATGACACCACATGACACATGACATCACATGACAACACATGACACCACATGTCACCACATGACAACATATGACACATGATGATATATGACAAATGACACCACATGATACCTCATGACACATGACACCACGTGACACAAGACACGTGATGACACATGACACCACGTGACAACACATGACACATGACACCACATGACACCACATGACACATGACATGACATCACATGACACATGACACCACATGACACATGACATGACATGACAACACATGACACCACATGACACATGACACCACATGACACATGACATCACATGACAACACATGACACATGACATCACATGACACATGGCGATACATGACACATGACAGCACATGACATGTGATGGCACCACATGACACATGATGACACATGACACCTCTTGACACATGACACCACATGACACATGACACTACATGACACATGACACCACATGACACATGACATCACATGACAAGACATGACACATGATGACACATGACACCACATGATGACACAAGACACCACATGACAGCACATGACACATGACATCACATGACACATGACACGTGATGACATGACACCACATGTCACATGACACCACATGACACCACATGACACATGACATCACATGACACCACATGACGACACATGATATCACATGACAACACATGACACATGACACATGACGATACATGAAACCACATGACACATGACATCACATGACGATACATGACACATGACACCACATGACACATGACATGTGATGACACATGACACATGATGACACATGACTGACAACACATGACGTCACATGGCACTACATGATGACACATGACACCACATGACTGACAACACATGACGTCACATGGCACTACATGATGACACATGACAACACATGACACCACAGGATACAAGATGACACATGATGACACATGACATATGACACCACATGACACATCACAGCACATGACAGTACATGACATCACATGACATCACATGACATGACACGTGATGACACATGACACCACATGACAACACATGACACATGATTGTTTGGACAACACATGACACATGACGATACATGACACATGACACCACATGACACCTCATGACACATGACACCACGTGACACAAGACACGTGATGACACATGACACCACGTGACAACACATGACACATGATGACACATGACACCACTTGACACATGACATCACATGACACCACATGACACATGGCATCACATGACAACACATGACACATGACATCACATAACACATGACACCACATGACACATGACGATACATGACACATGATGACACATGACAACACATGACATCACATGACACATGACACTACATGACACCACATGACACATGACACCACATGACACGTGATGACACATGACACCACATGACAACACATGACACATGATGACACATGACACCACATGACATCACATGGCACCACATGACAACACATGTTGACACATGACACCACATGACAGCACATGACACATGACACCACATGACACATGACATCACATGACACATGACACGTGATGACACATGACAACACATGACACATGACGATACATGACACATGACACCAAATGTCACCACATGACACATGACCTCACATGACACATGACGACACATGACACATGACATCACATGACACATGACGATTCATGACACCACATGACACCTCATGACACATGACACCACATGACACAAGAGATGTGATGACACATGACACCACGTGACAACACATGACACATGACATCATATGACACATGACATCACATGACACCTCATGACACATGACAACACATGACACCACATGACACATGACATCACATGACACATGACATCACAGACAACACATGACACATGACATCACATGACACATGACATGACACGACACATGACGATACATGACACATGACGATACATGACACATGACACCACATGACACATGACATCACATGACAACACATGACACATGACATCACATGACATGACGATACAGGACACATTACACCACATGACACCACATGACACGTGATGACACATGACATCACATGACACATGACAACACATGACACCACATGACACCACATGACAAATGACACCACATGACACATGACAACACATGACACATGACACAACATGACGATACATGACACAACATGACACGTGACAAGTGGCACATGACACATGACATCACATGACACATGACACTACATGACACGTGATGACACATGACACGATGACACATGACACCACATGACTGACAACACATGACGTTACATGGAACTACATGATGACACATGACAACACGATACCACATGACACCACAGGACACAAGATGACACATGACAACACATGACATATGACACCACATGACACATGACAGCACATGACACATGACACTACATGACACATGACACGTGATGACACATGACACCACATGACAACACATGACACATGATTGTTTGGAGTGTTTACAGACAGTTGACAGCCAATTAGCATTCAGCTCGTGCTCGGGAAGGTACAGATTACAGTAAGCTTACAGTAAGCTTACTGTGCTTGTACAGTACTCGTACTCTGCAGTTTTTGTAAAAAAAAATGGGGGTCCTTGTGGGTCCTTGTGGGATCCCTGAGCAGGCCTAGGGGGTCAGGGGGTTTCTACCCTGCCCCCTTTTTGCGTTCTACTTGTTTGTTTTTCTGCTTTCTTGTGCCTCAGTCTACCGAGGCACAAGATGGCGGCCAACACTTTGTGGTTTGGAGTGTTGACAGACAGTTGACAGCCAATTAGCATTCAGCTCATGCTCGGAAAGGTACAAAGTACAGTAAGCTTACAGTAATCTTACAGTAAGCTCCTCTAGATATATACATTTTTTGACACATGACATATGACTCCACATGACACATGACCCCACATGACACATGACACATGACATCACATGACATGATGATACATGACACATGACACCACATGTCACCACATGACACATGACATCACATGACACATGACACCACGTGATGACACATGACACCACATGACAACACATGACACATGATGACACATGACATCACATGGCACCACATGGCACATGACATCACATGACAACACATGACACATGACATCACATGACACATGACAATACATGACACATGACATCACATGATAACACATGACATCACATGACACATGATGATACATGACACATGACACCACATGACACATGATGACACATGACACCACATGACATGACATCACATGACACATGATACCACATGACACATGACATCACATGACAACACATGACACATGACGATACATGACACATGACACCACATGACACATGATACCACATGACACAACATCACATGACACATGACATCACATGACACATGATACCACATGACACATGACATCACATGACACATGACACCACATGACAACACATGACATCACATGACACATGACACTATATGACACATGACATCACATGACACCACATGACACATGACACGTGATGACACATGACACCACATGACACCACATGACACATGATGACACATGACATATGACACCACATGACACATGCCACATGACACATGACATCACATGACACCACATGACACATGACACCAAATGACACATGATGACACATGACACCACATGACAAGACATGACACATGATACCACATGACACCACATGATGACACATGACAACACATGACACCACATGACAGCACATGACACCACATGACACCACATGACATGACACCACATGACACATGATGACACATGACACACATGACACCACATGACACATGACATGTGATGACACATGACACCACATGTCACCACATGACACATGACATCACATGACACATGACACATGACACCACATGACAACACATGACACATGACACATGACATCACATGACACATGACACCACATGACACATGACATCACATGACAACACATGACACATGACGATACATGACACATGACACCACATGACACATGACACATGACATCACATGACAACACATGACACATGACGATACATGACACATGACACATGACACCACATGACACATGACACATGACATCACATGACAACACATGACACATGACGATACATGACACATGACACATGACACCACATGACACATGACATCACATGACACATGACGACACATGACACCACATGACACATGACATGTGATGACACCACATGACACATGATGACAAATGACATCACATGACACATGACACCACATGACACATGACATCACATGTCATGTCACATGACACCACATGACACGTGATGACACATGACACCACATGACAACACATGACACATGACATCACATGACACATGATGACATGACACCACATGACAACACATGACACATGATTGTTTGGAGTGTTTACAGACAGTTGACAGCCAATTAGCATTCAGCTCGTGCTGGGGAAGGTACAGATTACAGTAAGCTTACTGTGCTTGTACCGTATACATACTCTGCAGTTTTTGTTAAAAAAAAAAATGGGGGGCCTTGTGGGTCCTTGTGGGATCCCTGAGCAGGCCTAGGGGGTCAGGAAATTTCTACCCTGCCCCCTTTTTGCATTCTACTTGTTTGTTTTTCTGCTTTCTTGTGCCTCAGTCTACCGAGGCACAAGATGGCGGCCAACACTTTCTGGTTTGGAGTGTTGACAGACAGTTAACAGCCAATTAGCATTCAGCTCGTGCAGGTACAGAGTACTGTAAGCTTACAGGACTCGTATGGTACTCGTATGGTTTTTGTCCCCCCAAAAATTTGGGGGGGGGGCCTTTGGGGTCCTTGTGAAACACCCAGAGCAGGCCTAGGGGGCAGGGTTTTTCTACCCTGCCCCCTTTTTGCGTTTTACATGTTTGGTTTTCTGCTTTCTTGTGCCTCAGTCTACCGAGGCACAAGATGGCTGCCAACACTTTCTGGTTTGGAGTATTGACAGACAGTTGACAGACAATTAGCATTCAGCTCATGCTCGGAAAGGTACAGAGTACAGTAAGCTTACAGTAATCTTACAGTAAGCTCCTCTAGATATATACATTTTTGAAACATGACATATGACTCCACATGACACATGACACCACATGACACATGACACCACATGACACATGACGATACATGACACCACTTGTCACCACATGACACATGACATCACATGACACATGACGATACATGACACATGACATGACACCATATGACACCTCATGACACCACGTGACACAAGACACGTGATGACACATGACACCACATGACAACACATGACACATGACGATACATGACACATGACACCACATGATACCACATGACACATGACACATGACATCAAATGACACATGACGATACATGACACATGATAACACATGACATCACATGACACATGATGATACATGACACATGCAGACATGACACCACATGACATCACATGACACATGACATCACATGACACATGACATCACATGACAATACATGACACATGATGACACCACATGACACATGATGACACATGACACATGACACCACATGACACCACATGACATCACATGACACATGACACCACATGGCACATGACGATACATGACACATGACACCACATGACACATGACACCACATGATAACACATGACACATGACATCACATGACGATACAGGACACCACATGACACATGACATCACGTGATGACACATCACACCACATGACAGTTGACAGCCATTTAGCTCGTGCAGGTACATCAAATGACACATGACATATACAGACATGACACCACATGACACATGACACAACATGACTCATGACATCACATGACACATGGCACCACATGACACATGACATCACATGACAACACATGACACATGATGACACATGATGACACATGACACCACATGACAACACATGTCACCACATGACACATGACGACACATGACACATGACACATGACACCACATGACACCTCATGACACCACGTGACACAAGACACGTGATGACACATGACAACACATGCCACATGACACATGACATCACATGACACATGATATCACTTGACAGCACATGACACATGACATGACACATGACGATACATGACACATGACACCACATGACATCACATGACACCTCATGACACATGACACCACGTGACACAAGACACGTGATGACACCACGTGACAACACATGACACATGATGACACCATATGACAACACATGACACATGATGACACATGACACCACATGACATCACATCACATGACAACACGACACATGACACCTCATGACACATGACACCACCTGACACAAGACATGTGATGACACATGACAACACGTGACAACACATGACACCACATGACATATGACGATACATGACACCACATGACACATGACACCACATGACAACACATGACACATGACATCACATGACGATACAGGACACCACATGACACATGACATCACAGGACACATGACATCACATGACACGTGATGACACATGACACCACATGACAGTTGACAGCCAATTAGCATTCAGCTCGTGCAGGTACAGAGTACAGTAAGCTTACAGGACTCGTATGGTACTCGTCCCCCGTGGTTTTTGTCCCCCCAAAAATTTGGCGGGGGGCCTTTGGGGTCCTTGTGAAACACCCAGAGCAGGCCTAGGGGGCAGGGTGTTTCTACCCTGCCCCCTTTTTGCGTTTTACACGTTTGTTTTTCTGCTTTCTTGTGCCTCAGTATACCGAGGCTCATGCTTGGAAAGGTACAGAGTAGAGTAAGCTTACAGTAATCTTACAGTAAGCTCCTCTATATATATACATTTTTTGAAACATGACATATGACTCCACATGACACATGACACCACATGACACCACATGACACATGACATCACATGACATCACATGACACATGACACCACGTGACAACACATGACACATGACATCACATGACACATGACATCATATGACACATGACGATACATGACACATGACACCATGACACATGATACATGATGACACATGACATCACATGACACATGACACCACATGACATCACATGACAACACATGACACATGACACCACATGACATGACACCACATGACAACACATGACACATGACATCACATGACGATACAGGACACCACATGACACATGACACCACATGACACATGACACCACATGACACATGCCATCACATGACAACACATGACACATGACACATGATACATGACACCTCATGACACATGACACCACGTGACAAGACACGTGATGACACATGACACCACGTGACAACACATGACAACACATGACACCACATGACATCACATGACACATGACATCACATGACACCACATGACATGACACATAAAACATGACGATACATGACACATGACACCACATGACACATGACACCACATGACACATGACATCACATGACAACACAGGACACATGACATCACATGACACATGACGATACAGGACACCACATGACACATGACATCACATGACACATGACATCACATGACATCACATGACACATGACACCACATGACACATGACACGTGATGACACATGACACCGCATGACAACACATGATGACACATGACACCACATGACACCACATGATATCACATGACACATGACGTCACATGGCACCACATGACAACACATGATGACACATGACAGCACATGACATATGACACCACATGACACCTCATGACACCACGTGACAACACATGACACATGACATCACATGACGATATATGACACCACATGACACATGACACCACATGACACATGACATCACATGACACCACATGACACATGACGATACATGACACATGACATCACATGACACATGACATCACATGACACATGATGATACATGACACATGACATGACACCACATGACACCTCATGACACCACGTGACACAAGACACGTGATGACACATGACACCACATGACAACACATGACACATGACACATGACGATACATGACACATGACACCACATGATACCACATGACACATGACATCACATGATAACACATGACATCACATGACACATGATGATACATGACACCACATGACAGAACACATGAAACATGACGATACATGACACATGACACCACATGACACATGACATCACATGACACCACATGACAGAACACATGAAACATGACGATACATGACACATGACACCACATGACACATGACACCACATGACAAATGACATCACATGACAACATATGACACATGACATCACATGACACATGACAATACAGGATACCACATGACACATGACATCACATGACACATTACATCACATGACACGTGATGACACATGACACATGATGACACATGACACCACATGACATCACATGACACATGACACCACATGACACATGACACATGATGACACATGACACCACATGACAACACATGACGACACATGACACCACATGACACCACATGATGTCACATGGCACCACATGACAACACATGATGACACATGACATCACATGACACCACATGACAGCACATGACACATGACATCACATGACACATGACATATGACACCACATGACACCTCATGACACCACGTGATGACACATGACATCACACATGACATCACATGACACATGACGATACATGACACATGACATCACATGACACATGACATCAAATGACACATGACATATACAGACATGACATCATGACCACATGACACATGACATCACATGACACATGGCACCACATGACACATGACATCACATGACAACACATGACACATGACACCACATGACAACACATGTCACCACATGACACATGACATCACATGACACATGACATCACCTGACACATGCCATCACATGACAACACATGACACATGACGACACATGACACCACATGTCACCACATGACATCACATCACATGACACCTCATGACACATGACACCACGTGACACAAGGCACGTGATGACACATGACAACACGTGACAACACATGACACATGACACCACATGACACATTTGACACCACATGGCATCACATGACACATGACACCACATGACACATGATGATACATGACACATGACACCACATGACATGACACCACATGACAACACATGACACATGACATCACATGACGATACAGGACACCACATGACACATGACATCACAGGACACATGACATCACATGACACGTGATGACACATGACACCACATGACAGTTGACAGCCAATTAGCATTCAGCTCGTGCAGGTACAGAGTACAGTAAGCTTACAGTAAGCTTACAGGACTCGTATGGTACTCGTCCCCCGTGGTTTTTGTCCCCCCAAAAATTTGGCGGGGGGCCTTTGGGGTCCTTGTGAAACACCCAGAGCAGGCCTAGGGGGCAGGGTGTTTCTACCCTGCCCCCTTTTTGCGTTTTACACGTTTGTTTTTCTGCTTTCTTGTGCCTCAGTATACCGAGGCACAAGATGGCTGCCAACACTTTCTGGTTTGGAGTATTGACAGACGGTTGACAGCCAATTAGCATTCAGCTCATGCTTGGAAAGGTACAGAGTAGAGTAAGCTTACAGTAATCTTACAGTAAGCTCCTCTATATATATAAATTTTTTGAAACATGACATATGACTCCACATGACACATGACACCACATGACATCACATGACACATGACACATGACACCACATGACACCTCATGACACATGACACCACGTGACAACACATGACATGACATCACATGACACATGACATCATATGACACATGACAATACATGACACATGACACATAACACCACACACATGACACATGATACCACAAGACACATGACACCATGACACATGACACATGATGACACATGACACAACATGACACATGACACCACATGACACATGACAACACATGACACATGATGACACATGATGACACATGACACCACATGACACATGACGTCACATGACACATGACACCACATGACACATGCCATCACATGACAACACATGACACATGGCACATGACACATGATACATGGCACCTCATCACACATGACACCACGTGACATAAGACACGTGATGACACATGACACCACGTGACAACACATGACACATGACATCACATGACACCACATGACACATGACATCACATGACACATGACATCACATGACACCACATGACATGACACATGAAACATGACGATACATGACACATGACACCACATGACACATGACACCACATGACATCACATGACAACACAGGACACATGACATCACATGACACATGACGATACAGGACACCACATGACACATGACATCATATGACACATGACATCACATGACACGTGATGACACATGACACATGATGACACATGACACCACATGACATCACATGACACCACATGACACATGACACGTGATGACACATGACACCGCATGACAACACATGACGACACATGACACCACATGACACCACATGATATCACATGACACATGACGTCACATGGCACCACATGACAACACATGATGACACATGACAGCACATGACACATGACATCACAAGACACATGACATATGATACCACATGACACCTCATGACATCACATGACGATACATGACACATGACATCACATGACATCACATGACACATGACGATACATGACACATGACACCACACACATGACGCATGACATCACATGACACATGACATATACAGACATGACACCATGACACCACATGACACATGACACAACATGACTCATGAAATCACATGACACAAGACATCACATGACAACACATGACACATGATGACACATGATGACACATGACACCACATGACAACACATGACACATGTCACCACATGACACATGACATCACATGACATATGACACCACCTGACACATGCCATCACATGACATCACATGACACATGATGATACATGATGACACATGACACCACATGACAAGACATGACATCACGACACATGACATCACTTGACACCACATGACATGACATGACACATGACGATACATGACACATGACACCACATGACACATGACATCACATGACAACAAATGACACATACATGACGATACAGGACACCACATGACACATGATATCACATGACACGTGATGACACATGACACCACATGACACATGACATCACATGACAACACATGACATCACATGACACTACATGACACATGACACCACATGACACATGACACCACATGACACACGATGACACATGACACCACATGACACCACATGATATCACATGGCACCTCATGACAACACATGATGACACATGACACCACATGACACCACATGACAGCACATGACACATGACAACACATGACATCACATGACACTACATGACACATGACACCACATGACACACGATGACACATGACACCACATGACACCACATGATATCACATGGCACCTCATGACAACACATGATGACACATGACACCACATGACACCACATGACAGCACATGACACATGATATCACATGACAACACATGACACATGATGACACATGATGACACATGACACCACATGACAACACATGACACATGTCACCACATGTCACATGACATCACGACACATGACATCACTTGACACCACATGACACAGGACATGACACATGACGATACATGACACATGACACCACATGACACATGACATCACATTACAACAAATGACACATACATGACGATACAGGACACCACATGACACATGATATCACATGACACGTGATGACACATGACACCACATGACACCACATGACACATGACATCACATGACACATGACAACACATGACATCACATGACACATGACACCACATGACACATGACACCACATGACACACGATGACACATGACACCACATGACACCACATGATATCACATGGCACCTCATGACACCACATGATATCACATGACACCACATGATGACACATGAAAACACATGACACCACATGACAGCACATGACACCACATGACACATGACACGTGATGACACATGACACACATGACACCACATGACACATGACATCACATGACACATGACGATACATGACACATGACACCACATGTCACCACATGACACATGACATCACATGACGATACATGACACATGACAACACATGACACATGACACATGACATCACATGACACATGACATGTGATGACACATGACACACATGACACCATATGACACATGACATCACATGACACATGACGATACATGACACCAAATGTCACCACATGACATGACATCACATGACACATGACGATACATGACACATGACACCACATGACACATGACACATGATGACACATGACACCACATGACACATGACATGTGATGACACCACATGACATATGATGACACATGACATCACATGACACATGACACCACATGACATCACATGACACATGACACTATATGACATGACACCACATGACACGTGACACCACATGACACCACATGACACATGATGACACATGACATATGACACCACATGACACATGACAGCACATGACACCACATGACATATGACATCACATGATACCACATGACACCACATGACACATGACACTAAATGACACATGATGACACATGACACCACATGACAAGACATGACACATGACACAGGACACCACATGACACCACATGATGACACATGAAAACACATGACACCACATGACACCACATGACATCACATGACACCACATGACACATGACATCACATGACACATGACACGTGATGACACATGACACCACATGACACATGACATGTGATGACACATGACATCACATGACACATGACAATACATGACACATGACACCACATGTCACCACATGACACATGACATCACATGACACATGACGATACATGACACATGACACATGACACCACATGACAATACATGACACATGACACCACATGTCACCACATGACACATGACATCACATGACACATGACGACACATGACACCACATGACACATGACATGTGATGACACCACATGACATGACACATGACACCACATGACATCACATGTCATGTCACATGACACGTGATGACACATGACACATGATGACACATGACACCACATGACACCACATGACTGACAACACATGACGTCACATGGCACTACATGATGACACATGACACATGACAACACATGACACATGACAGCACATGACACATGACATCACATGACACATGACACCACATGACACATGACATCACATGACACATGATGACATGACACCACATGACAACACATGACATGATTGTTTGGAGTGTTTACAGACAGTTGACAGCCAATTAGCATTCAGCTCGTGCTGGGGAAGGTACAGATTACAGTAAGCTTACAGTAAGCTTACTGTGCTTGTACCGTATACGTACTCTGCAGTTTTTGTAAAAAAAAATGGGGGGCCTTGTGGGATCCCTGAGCAGGCCTAGGGGGTAAGGGGATTTCTACCCTGCCCCCTTTTTGCATTCTACTTGTTTGTTTTTCTGCTTTCTTGTGCCTCAGTCTACCGAGGCACAAGATGGCGGCCAACACTTTTTGGTTTGGAGTGTTGACAGACAGTTGAAAGCCAATTAGCATTCAGCTCGTGCAGGTACAGAGTACAGTAAGTTTACAGGACTCGTATGGTACTCGTATGGTTTTTGTCCCCCCAAAAATTTGGGGGGGGGCCTTTGGGGTCCTTGTGAAACACCCAGAGCAGGCCTAGGGGGCAGGGTTTTTCTACCCTGCCCCCTTTTTGCGTTTTACATGTTTGTTTTTCTGCTTTCTTGTGCCTCAGTCTACCGAGGCACAAGATGGCTGCCAACACTTTCTGGTTTGGAGTATTGACAGACAGTTGACAGACAATTAGCATTCAGCTCATGCTCGGAAAGGTATAGAGTACAATAAGCTTACAGTAATCTTACAGTAAGCTCCTCTAGATATATACATTTTTTGAAACATGACATATGACTCCACATGACACATGACACCACATGACACATGACACCACATGACACATGACGATACATGACACATGACACCACTTGTCACCACATGACACATGACATCACATGACACATGACGATACATGACACATGACATGACACCATATGACACCTCATGACACCACGTGACACAAGACACGTGATGACACATGACACCACATGACAACACATGACACATGACACATGACGATACATGACACATGACACCACATGATACCACATGACACATGACATCAAATGACACATGACGATACATGACATCACATGATAACACATGACATCACATGACACATGATGATACATGACACATGCAGACATGACACCACATGACACATGATGACACATGACACCACATGACATCACATGACACATGATACCACATGACACATGACATCACATGACAACACATGACACATGACGATACATGACACATGACACCACATGACACATGATACCACATGACACAACATCACATGACACATGACATCACATGACACATGATACCACATGACACATGACATCACATGACACATGACACCACATGACAACACATGACATCACATGACACATGACACTATATGACACATGACATCACATGACACCACATGACACATGACACGTGATGACACATGACACCACATGACACCACATGACACATGATGACACATGACATATGACACCACATGACACATGCCACATGACACATGACATCACATGACACCACATGACACATGACACCAAATGACACATGATGACACATGACACCACATGACAAGACATGACACATGATACCACATGACACCACATGATGACACATGACAACACATGACACCACATGACAGCACATGACACCACATGACACCACATGACATGACACCACATGACACATGATGACACATGACACACATGACACCACATGACACATGACATGTGATGACACATGACACCACATGTCACCACATGACACATGACATCACATGACACATGACACATGACACCACATGACAACACATGACACATGACACATGACATCACATGACACATGACACCACATGACACATGACATCACATGACAACACATGACACATGACGATACATGACACATGACACCACATGACACATGACACATGACATCACATGACAACACATGACACATGACGATACATGACACATGACACATGACACCACATGACACATGACACATGACATCACATGACAACACATGACACATGACGATACATGACACATGACACATGACACCACATGACACATGACATCACATGACACATGACGACACATGACACCACATGACACATGACATGTGATGACACCACATGACACATGATGACAAATGACATCACATGACACATGACACCACATGACACATGACATCACATGTCATGTCACATGACACCACATGACACGTGATGACACATGACACCACATGACAACACATGACACATGACATCACATGACACATGATGACATGACACCACATGACAACACATGACACATGATTGTTTGGAGTGTTTACAGACAGTTGACAGCCAATTAGCATTCAGCTCGTGCTGGGGAAGGTACAGATTACAGTAAGCTTACTGTGCTTGTACCGTATACATACTCTGCAGTTTTTGTTAAAAAAAAAAATGGGGGGCCTTGTGGGTCCTTGTGGGATCCCTGAGCAGGCCTAGGGGGTCAGGAAATTTCTACCCTGCCCCCTTTTTGCATTCTACTTGTTTGTTTTTCTGCTTTCTTGTGCCTCAGTCTACCGAGGCACAAGATGGCGGCCAACACTTTCTGGTTTGGAGTGTTGACAGACAGTTAACAGCCAATTAGCATTCAGCTCGTGCAGGTACAGAGTACTGTAAGCTTACAGGACTCGTATGGTACTCGTATGGTTTTTGTCCCCCCAAAAATTTGGGGGGGGGGCCTTTGGGGTCCTTGTGAAACACCCAGAGCAGGCCTAGGGGGCAGGGTTTTTCTACCCTGCCCCCTTTTTGCGTTTTACATGTTTGGTTTTCTGCTTTCTTGTGCCTCAGTCTACCGAGGCACAAGATGGCTGCCAACACTTTCTGGTTTGGAGTATTGACAGACAGTTGACAGACAATTAGCATTCAGCTCATGCTCGGAAAGGTACAGAGTACAGTAAGCTTACAGTAATCTTACAGTAAGCTCCTCTAGATATATACATTTTTGAAACATGACATATGACTCCACATGACACATGACACCACATGACACATGACACCACATGACACATGACGATACATGACACCACTTGTCACCACATGACACATGACATCACATGACACATGACGATACATGACACATGACATGACACCATATGACACCTCATGACACCACGTGACACAAGACACGTGATGACACATGACACCACATGACAACACATGACACATGACGATACATGACACATGACACCACATGATACCACATGACACATGACACATGACATCAAATGACACATGACGATACATGACACATGATAACACATGACATCACATGACACATGATGATACATGACACATGCAGACATGACACCACATGACATCACATGACACATGACATCACATGACACATGACATCACATGACAATACATGACACATGATGACACCACATGACACATGATGACACATGACACATGACACCACATGACACCACATGACATCACATGACACATGACACCACATGGCACATGACGATACATGACACATGACACCACATGACACATGACACCACATGATAACACATGACACATGACATCACATGACGATACAGGACACCACATGACACATGACATCACGTGATGACACATCACACCACATGACAGTTGACAGCCATTTAGCTCGTGCAGGTACATCAAATGACACATGACATATACAGACATGACACCACATGACACATGACACAACATGACTCATGACATCACATGACACATGGCACCACATGACACATGACATCACATGACAACACATGACACATGATGACACATGATGACACATGACACCACATGACAACACATGTCACCACATGACACATGACGACACATGACACATGACACATGACACCACATGACACCTCATGACACCACGTGACACAAGACACGTGATGACACATGACAACACATGCCACATGACACATGACATCACATGACACATGATATCACTTGACAGCACATGACACATGACATGACACATGACGATACATGACACATGACACCACATGACATCACATGACACCTCATGACACATGACACCACGTGACACAAGACACGTGATGACACCACGTGACAACACATGACACATGATGACACCATATGACAACACATGACACATGATGACACATGACACCACATGACATCACATCACATGACAACACGACACATGACACCTCATGACACATGACACCACCTGACACAAGACATGTGATGACACATGACAACACGTGACAACACATGACACCACATGACATATGACGATACATGACACCACATGACACATGACACCACATGACAACACATGACACATGACATCACATGACGATACAGGACACCACATGACACATGACATCACAGGACACATGACATCACATGACACGTGATGACACATGACACCACATGACAGTTGACAGCCAATTAGCATTCAGCTCGTGCAGGTACAGAGTACAGTAAGCTTACAGGACTCGTATGGTACTCGTCCCCCGTGGTTTTTGTCCCCCCAAAAATTTGGCGGGGGGCCTTTGGGGTCCTTGTGAAACACCCAGAGCAGGCCTAGGGGGCAGGGTGTTTCTACCCTGCCCCCTTTTTGCGTTTTACACGTTTGTTTTTCTGCTTTCTTGTGCCTCAGTATACCGAGGCACAAGATGGCTGCCAACACTTTCTGGTTTGGAGTATTGACAGACGGTTGACAGCCAATTAGCATTCAGCTCATGCTTGGAAAGGTACAGAGTAGAGTAAGCTTACAGTAATCTTACAGTAAGCTCCTCTATATATATACATTTTTTGAAACATGACATATGACTCCACATGACACATGACACCACATGACACCACATGACACATGACATCACATGACATCACATGACACATGACACCACGTGACAACACATGACACATGACATCACATGACACATGACATCATATGACACATGACGATACATGACACATGACACCATGACACATGATACATGATGACACATGACATCACATGACACATGACACCACATGACATCACATGACAACACATGACACATGACACCACATGACATGACACCACATGACAACACATGACACATGACATCACATGACGATACAGGACACCACATGACACATGACACCACATGACACATGACACCACATGACACATGCCATCACATGACAACACATGACACATGACACATGATACATGACACCTCATGACACATGACACCACGTGACAAGACACGTGATGACACATGACACCACGTGACAACACATGACAACACATGACACCACATGACATCACATGACACATGACATCACATGACACCACATGACATGACACATAAAACATGACGATACATGACACATGACACCACATGACACATGACACCACATGACACATGACATCACATGACAACACAGGACACATGACATCACATGACACATGACGATACAGGACACCACATGACACATGACATCACATGACACATGACATCACATGACATCACATGACACATGACACCACATGACACATGACACGTGATGACACATGACACCGCATGACAACACATGATGACACATGACACCACATGACACCACATGATATCACATGACACATGACGTCACATGGCACCACATGACAACACATGATGACACATGACAGCACATGACATATGACACCACATGACACCTCATGACACCACGTGACAACACATGACACATGACATCACATGACGATATATGACACCACATGACACATGACACCACATGACACATGACATCACATGACACCACATGACACATGACGATACATGACACATGACATCACATGACACATGACATCACATGACACATGATGATACATGACACATGACATGACACCACATGACACCTCATGACACCACGTGACACAAGACACGTGATGACACATGACACCACATGACAACACATGACACATGACACATGACGATACATGACACATGACACCACATGATACCACATGACACATGACATCACATGATAACACATGACATCACATGACACATGATGATACATGACACCACATGACAGAACACATGAAACATGACGATACATGACACATGACACCACATGACACATGACATCACATGACACCACATGACAGAACACATGAAACATGACGATACATGACACATGACACCACATGACACATGACACCACATGACAAATGACATCACATGACAACATATGACACATGACATCACATGACACATGACAATACAGGATACCACATGACACATGACATCACATGACACATTACATCACATGACACGTGATGACACATGACACATGATGACACATGACACCACATGACATCACATGACACATGACACCACATGACACATGACACATGATGACACATGACACCACATGACAACACATGACGACACATGACACCACATGACACCACATGATGTCACATGGCACCACATGACAACACATGATGACACATGACATCACATGACACCACATGACAGCACATGACACATGACATCACATGACACATGACATATGACACCACATGACACCTCATGACACCACGTGATGACACATGACATCACACATGACATCACATGACACATGACGATACATGACACATGACATCACATGACACATGACATCAAATGACACATGACATATACAGACATGACATCATGACCACATGACACATGACATCACATGACACATGGCACCACATGACACATGACATCACATGACAACACATGACACATGACACCACATGACAACACATGTCACCACATGACACATGACATCACATGACACATGACATCACCTGACACATGCCATCACATGACAACACATGACACATGACGACACATGACACCACATGTCACCACATGACATCACATCACATGACACCTCATGACACATGACACCACGTGACACAAGGCACGTGATGACACATGACAACACGTGACAACACATGACACATGACACCACATGACACATTTGACACCACATGGCATCACATGACACATGACACCACATGACACATGATGATACATGACACATGACACCACATGACATGACACCACATGACAACACATGACACATGACATCACATGACGATACAGGACACCACATGACACATGACATCACAGGACACATGACATCACATGACACGTGATGACACATGACACCACATGACAGTTGACAGCCAATTAGCATTCAGCTCGTGCAGGTACAGAGTACAGTAAGCTTACAGTAAGCTTACAGGACTCGTATGGTACTCGTCCCCCGTGGTTTTTGTCCCCCCAAAAATTTGGCGGGGGGCCTTTGGGGTCCTTGTGAAACACCCAGAGCAGGCCTAGGGGGCAGGGTGTTTCTACCCTGCCCCCTTTTTGCGTTTTACACGTTTGTTTTTCTGCTTTCTTGTGCCTCAGTATACCGAGGCACAAGATGGCTGCCAACACTTTCTGGTTTGGAGTATTGACAGACGGTTGACAGCCAATTAGCATTCAGCTCATGCTTGGAAAGGTACAGAGTAGAGTAAGCTTACAGTAATCTTACAGTAAGCTCCTCTATATATATAAATTTTTTGAAACATGACATATGACTCCACATGACACATGACACCACATGACATCACATGACACATGACACATGACACCACATGACACCTCATGACACATGACACCACGTGACAACACATGACATGACATCACATGACACATGACATCATATGACACATGACAATACATGACACATGACACATAACACCACACACATGACACATGATACCACAAGACACATGACACCATGACACATGACACATGATGACACATGACACAACATGACACATGACACCACATGACACATGACAACACATGACACATGATGACACATGATGACACATGACACCACATGACACATGACGTCACATGACACATGACACCACATGACACATGCCATCACATGACAACACATGACACATGGCACATGACACATGATACATGGCACCTCATCACACATGACACCACGTGACATAAGACACGTGATGACACATGACACCACGTGACAACACATGACACATGACATCACATGACACCACATGACACATGACATCACATGACACATGACATCACATGACACCACATGACATGACACATGAAACATGACGATACATGACACATGACACCACATGACACATGACACCACATGACATCACATGACAACACAGGACACATGACATCACATGACACATGACGATACAGGACACCACATGACACATGACATCATATGACACATGACATCACATGACACGTGATGACACATGACACATGATGACACATGACACCACATGACATCACATGACACCACATGACACATGACACGTGATGACACATGACACCGCATGACAACACATGACGACACATGACACCACATGACACCACATGATATCACATGACACATGACGTCACATGGCACCACATGACAACACATGATGACACATGACAGCACATGACACATGACATCACAAGACACATGACATATGATACCACATGACACCTCATGACATCACATGACGATACATGACACATGACATCACATGACATCACATGACACATGACGATACATGACACATGACACCACACACATGACGCATGACATCACATGACACATGACATATACAGACATGACACCATGACACCACATGACACATGACACAACATGACTCATGAAATCACATGACACAAGACATCACATGACAACACATGACACATGATGACACATGATGACACATGACACCACATGACAACACATGACACATGTCACCACATGACACATGACATCACATGACATATGACACCACCTGACACATGCCATCACATGACATCACATGACACATGATGATACATGATGACACATGACACCACATGACAAGACATGACATCACGACACATGACATCACTTGACACCACATGACATGACATGACACATGACGATACATGACACATGACACCACATGACACATGACATCACATGACAACAAATGACACATACATGACGATACAGGACACCACATGACACATGATATCACATGACACGTGATGACACATGACACCACATGACACATGACATCACATGACAACACATGACATCACATGACACTACATGACACATGACACCACATGACACATGACACCACATGACACACGATGACACATGACACCACATGACACCACATGATATCACATGGCACCTCATGACAACACATGATGACACATGACACCACATGACACCACATGACAGCACATGACACATGACAACACATGACATCACATGACACTACATGACACATGACACCACATGACACACGATGACACATGACACCACATGACACCACATGATATCACATGGCACCTCATGACAACACATGATGACACATGACACCACATGACACCACATGACAGCACATGACACATGATATCACATGACAACACATGACACATGATGACACATGATGACACATGACACCACATGACAACACATGACACATGTCACCACATGTCACATGACATCACGACACATGACATCACTTGACACCACATGACACAGGACATGACACATGACGATACATGACACATGACACCACATGACACATGACATCACATTACAACAAATGACACATACATGACGATACAGGACACCACATGACACATGATATCACATGACACGTGATGACACATGACACCACATGACACCACATGACACATGACATCACATGACACATGACAACACATGACATCACATGACACATGACACCACATGACACATGACACCACATGACACACGATGACACATGACACCACATGACACCACATGATATCACATGGCACCTCATGACACCACATGATATCACATGACACCACATGATGACACATGAAAACACATGACACCACATGACAGCACATGACACCACATGACACATGACACGTGATGACACATGACACACATGACACCACATGACACATGACATCACATGACACATGACGATACATGACACATGACACCACATGTCACCACATGACACATGACATCACATGACGATACATGACACATGACAACACATGACACATGACACATGACATCACATGACACATGACATGTGATGACACATGACACACATGACACCATATGACACATGACATCACATGACACATGACGATACATGACACCAAATGTCACCACATGACATGACATCACATGACACATGACGATACATGACACATGACACCACATGACACATGACACATGATGACACATGACACCACATGACACATGACATGTGATGACACCACATGACATATGATGACACATGACATCACATGACACATGACACCACATGACATCACATGACACATGACACTATATGACATGACACCACATGACACGTGACACCACATGACACCACATGACACATGATGACACATGACATATGACACCACATGACACATGACAGCACATGACACCACATGACATATGACATCACATGATACCACATGACACCACATGACACATGACACTAAATGACACATGATGACACATGACACCACATGACAAGACATGACACATGACACAGGACACCACATGACACCACATGATGACACATGAAAACACATGACACCACATGACACCACATGACATCACATGACACCACATGACACATGACATCACATGACACATGACACGTGATGACACATGACACCACATGACACATGACATGTGATGACACATGACATCACATGACACATGACAATACATGACACATGACACCACATGTCACCACATGACACATGACATCACATGACACATGACGATACATGACACATGACACATGACACCACATGACAATACATGACACATGACACCACATGTCACCACATGACACATGACATCACATGACACATGACGACACATGACACCACATGACACATGACATGTGATGACACCACATGACATGACACATGACACCACATGACATCACATGTCATGTCACATGACACGTGATGACACATGACACATGATGACACATGACACCACATGACACCACATGACTGACAACACATGACGTCACATGGCACTACATGATGACACATGACACATGACAACACATGACACATGACAGCACATGACACATGACATCACATGACACATGACACCACATGACACATGACATCACATGACACATGATGACATGACACCACATGACAACACATGACATGATTGTTTGGAGTGTTTACAGACAGTTGACAGCCAATTAGCATTCAGCTCGTGCTGGGGAAGGTACAGATTACAGTAAGCTTACAGTAAGCTTACTGTGCTTGTACCGTATACGTACTCTGCAGTTTTTGTAAAAAAAAATGGGGGGCCTTGTGGGATCCCTGAGCAGGCCTAGGGGGTAAGGGGATTTCTACCCTGCCCCCTTTTTGCATTCTACTTGTTTGTTTTTCTGCTTTCTTGTGCCTCAGTCTACCGAGGCACAAGATGGCGGCCAACACTTTTTGGTTTGGAGTGTTGACAGACAGTTGAAAGCCAATTAGCATTCAGCTCGTGCAGGTACAGAGTACAGTAAGTTTACAGGACTCGTATGGTACTCGTATGGTTTTTGTCCCCCCAAAAATTTGGGGGGGGGCCTTTGGGGTCCTTGTGAAACACCCAGAGCAGGCCTAGGGGGCAGGGTTTTTCTACCCTGCCCCCTTTTTGCGTTTTACATGTTTGTTTTTCTGCTTTCTTGTGCCTCAGTCTACCGAGGCACAAGATGGCTGCCAACACTTTCTGGTTTGGAGTATTGACAGACAGTTGACAGACAATTAGCATTCAGCTCATGCTCGGAAAGGTATAGAGTACAATAAGCTTACAGTAATCTTACAGTAAGCTCCTCTAGATATATACATTTTTTGAAACATGACATATGACTCCACATGACACATGACACCACATGACACATGACACCACATGACACATGACGATACATGACACATGACACCACTTGTCACCACATGACACATGACATCACATGACACATGACGATACATGACACATGACATGACACCATATGACACCTCATGACACCACGTGACACAAGACACGTGATGACACATGACACCACATGACAACACATGACACATGACACATGACGATACATGACACATGACACCACATGATACCACATGACACATGACATCAAATGACACATGACGATACATGACATCACATGATAACACATGACATCACATGACACATGATGATACATGACACATGCAGACATGACACCACATGACACATGATGACACATGACACCACATGACATCACATGACACATGATACCACATGACACATGACATCACATGACAACACATGACACATGACGATACATGACACATGACACCACATGACACATGATACCACATGACACAACATCACATGACACATGACATCACATGACACATGATACCACATGACACATGACATCACATGACACATGACACCACATGACAACACATGACATCACATGACACATGACACTATATGACACATGACATCACATGACACCACATGACACATGACACGTGATGACACATGACACCACATGACACCACATGACACATGATGACACATGACATATGACACCACATGACACATGCCACATGACACATGACATCACATGACACCACATGACACATGACACCAAATGACACATGATGACACATGACACCACATGACAAGACATGACACATGATACCACATGACACCACATGATGACACATGACAACACATGACACCACATGACAGCACATGACACCACATGACACCACATGACATGACACCACATGACACATGATGACACATGACACACATGACACCACATGACACATGACATGTGATGACACATGACACCACATGTCACCACATGACACATGACATCACATGACACATGACACATGACACCACATGACAACACATGACACATGACACATGACATCACATGACACATGACACCACATGACACATGACATCACATGACAACACATGACACATGACGATACATGACACATGACACCACATGACACATGACACATGACATCACATGACAACACATGACACATGACGATACATGACACATGACACATGACACCACATGACACATGACACATGACATCACATGACAACACATGACACATGACGATACATGACACATGACACATGACACCACATGACACATGACATCACATGACACATGACGACACATGACACCACATGACACATGACATGTGATGACACCACATGACACATGATGACAAATGACATCACATGACACATGACACCACATGACACATGACATCACATGTCATGTCACATGACACCACATGACACGTGATGACACATGACACCACATGACAACACATGACACATGACATCACATGACACATGATGACATGACACCACATGACAACACATGACACATGATTGTTTGGAGTGTTTACAGACAGTTGACAGCCAATTAGCATTCAGCTCGTGCTGGGGAAGGTACAGATTACAGTAAGCTTACTGTGCTTGTACCGTATACATACTCTGCAGTTTTTGTTAAAAAAAAAAATGGGGGGCCTTGTGGGTCCTTGTGGGATCCCTGAGCAGGCCTAGGGGGTCAGGAAATTTCTACCCTGCCCCCTTTTTGCATTCTACTTGTTTGTTTTTCTGCTTTCTTGTGCCTCAGTCTACCGAGGCACAAGATGGCGGCCAACACTTTCTGGTTTGGAGTGTTGACAGACAGTTAACAGCCAATTAGCATTCAGCTCGTGCAGGTACAGAGTACTGTAAGCTTACAGGACTCGTATGGTACTCGTATGGTTTTTGTCCCCCCAAAAATTTGGGGGGGGGGCCTTTGGGGTCCTTGTGAAACACCCAGAGCAGGCCTAGGGGGCAGGGTTTTTCTACCCTGCCCCCTTTTTGCGTTTTACATGTTTGGTTTTCTGCTTTCTTGTGCCTCAGTCTACCGAGGCACAAGATGGCTGCCAACACTTTCTGGTTTGGAGTATTGACAGACAGTTGACAGACAATTAGCATTCAGCTCATGCTCGGAAAGGTACAGAGTACAGTAAGCTTACAGTAATCTTACAGTAAGCTCCTCTAGATATATACATTTTTGAAACATGACATATGACTCCACATGACACATGACACCACATGACACATGACACCACATGACACATGACGATACATGACACCACTTGTCACCACATGACACATGACATCACATGACACATGACGATACATGACACATGACATGACACCATATGACACCTCATGACACCACGTGACACAAGACACGTGATGACACATGACACCACATGACAACACATGACACATGACGATACATGACACATGACACCACATGATACCACATGACACATGACACATGACATCAAATGACACATGACGATACATGACACATGATAACACATGACATCACATGACACATGATGATACATGACACATGCAGACATGACACCACATGACATCACATGACACATGACATCACATGACACATGACATCACATGACAATACATGACACATGATGACACCACATGACACATGATGACACATGACACATGACACCACATGACACCACATGACATCACATGACACATGACACCACATGGCACATGACGATACATGACACATGACACCACATGACACATGACACCACATGATAACACATGACACATGACATCACATGACGATACAGGACACCACATGACACATGACATCACGTGATGACACATCACACCACATGACAGTTGACAGCCATTTAGCTCGTGCAGGTACATCAAATGACACATGACATATACAGACATGACACCACATGACACATGACACAACATGACTCATGACATCACATGACACATGGCACCACATGACACATGACATCACATGACAACACATGACACATGATGACACATGATGACACATGACACCACATGACAACACATGTCACCACATGACACATGACGACACATGACACATGACACATGACACCACATGACACCTCATGACACCACGTGACACAAGACACGTGATGACACATGACAACACATGCCACATGACACATGACATCACATGACACATGATATCACTTGACAGCACATGACACATGACATGACACATGACGATACATGACACATGACACCACATGACATCACATGACACCTCATGACACATGACACCACGTGACACAAGACACGTGATGACACCACGTGACAACACATGACACATGATGACACCATATGACAACACATGACACATGATGACACATGACACCACATGACATCACATCACATGACAACACGACACATGACACCTCATGACACATGACACCACCTGACACAAGACATGTGATGACACATGACAACACGTGACAACACATGACACCACATGACATATGACGATACATGACACCACATGACACATGACACCACATGACAACACATGACACATGACATCACATGACGATACAGGACACCACATGACACATGACATCACAGGACACATGACAATCTTACAGTAAGCTCCTCTATATATATACATTTTTTGAAACATGACATATGACTCCACATGACACATGACACCACATGACACCACATGACACATGACATCACATGACATCACATGACACATGACACCACGTGACAACACATGACACATGACATCACATGACACATGACATCATATGACACATGACGATACATGACACATGACACCATGACACATGATACATGATGACACATGACATCACATGACACATGACACCACATGACATCACATGACAACACATGACACATGACACCACATGACATGACACCACATGACAACACATGACACATGACATCACATGACGATACAGGACACCACATGACACATGACACCACATGACACATGACACCACATGACACATGCCATCACATGACAACACATGACACATGACACATGATACATGACACCTCATGACACATGACACCACGTGACAAGACACGTGATGACACATGACACCACGTGACAACACATGACAACACATGACACCACATGACATCACATGACACATGACATCACATGACACCACATGACATGACACATAAAACATGACGATACATGACACATGACACCACATGACACATGACACCACATGACACATGACATCACATGACAACACAGGACACATGACATCACATGACACATGACGATACAGGACACCACATGACACATGACATCACATGACACATGACATCACATGACATCACATGACACATGACACCACATGACACATGACACGTGATGACACATGACACCGCATGACAACACATGATGACACATGACACCACATGACACCACATGATATCACATGACACATGACGTCACATGGCACCACATGACAACACATGATGACACATGACAGCACATGACATATGACACCACATGACACCTCATGACACCACGTGACAACACATGACACATGACATCACATGACGATATATGACACCACATGACACATGACACCACATGACACATGACATCACATGACACCACATGACACATGACGATACATGACACATGACATCACATGACACATGACATCACATGACACATGATGATACATGACACATGACATGACACCACATGACACCTCATGACACCACGTGACACAAGACACGTGATGACACATGACACCACATGACAACACATGACACATGACACATGACGATACATGACACATGACACCACATGATACCACATGACACATGACATCACATGATAACACATGACATCACATGACACATGATGATACATGACACCACATGACAGAACACATGAAACATGACGATACATGACACATGACACCACATGACACATGACATCACATGACACCACATGACAGAACACATGAAACATGACGATACATGACACATGACACCACATGACACATGACACCACATGACAAATGACATCACATGACAACATATGACACATGACATCACATGACACATGACAATACAGGATACCACATGACACATGACATCACATGACACATTACATCACATGACACGTGATGACACATGACACATGATGACACATGACACCACATGACATCACATGACACATGACACCACATGACACATGACACATGATGACACATGACACCACATGACAACACATGACGACACATGACACCACATGACACCACATGATGTCACATGGCACCACATGACAACACATGATGACACATGACATCACATGACACCACATGACAGCACATGACACATGACATCACATGACACATGACATATGACACCACATGACACCTCATGACACCACGTGATGACACATGACATCACACATGACATCACATGACACATGACGATACATGACACATGACATCACATGACACATGACATCAAATGACACATGACATATACAGACATGACATCATGACCACATGACACATGACATCACATGACACATGGCACCACATGACACATGACATCACATGACAACACATGACACATGACACCACATGACAACACATGTCACCACATGACACATGACATCACATGACACATGACATCACCTGACACATGCCATCACATGACAACACATGACACATGACGACACATGACACCACATGTCACCACATGACATCACATCACATGACACCTCATGACACATGACACCACGTGACACAAGGCACGTGATGACACATGACAACACGTGACAACACATGACACATGACACCACATGACACATTTGACACCACATGGCATCACATGACACATGACACCACATGACACATGATGATACATGACACATGACACCACATGACATGACACCACATGACAACACATGACACATGACATCACATGACGATACAGGACACCACATGACACATGACATCACAGGACACATGACATCACATGACACGTGATGACACATGACACCACATGACAGTTGACAGCCAATTAGCATTCAGCTCGTGCAGGTACAGAGTACAGTAAGCTTACAGTAAGCTTACAGGACTCGTATGGTACTCGTCCCCCGTGGTTTTTGTCCCCCCAAAAATTTGGCGGGGGGCCTTTGGGGTCCTTGTGAAACACCCAGAGCAGGCCTAGGGGGCAGGGTGTTTCTACCCTGCCCCCTTTTTGCGTTTTACACGTTTGTTTTTCTGCTTTCTTGTGCCTCAGTATACCGAGGCACAAGATGGCTGCCAACACTTTCTGGTTTGGAGTATTGACAGACGGTTGACAGCCAATTAGCATTCAGCTCATGCTTGGAAAGGTACAGAGTAGAGTAAGCTTACAGTAATCTTACAGTAAGCTCCTCTATATATATAAATTTTTTGAAACATGACATATGACTCCACATGACACATGACACCACATGACATCACATGACACATGACACATGACACCACATGACACCTCATGACACATGACACCACGTGACAACACATGACATGACATCACATGACACATGACATCATATGACACATGACAATACATGACACATGACACATAACACCACACACATGACACATGATACCACAAGACACATGACACCATGACACATGACACATGATGACACATGACACAACATGACACATGACACCACATGACACATGACAACACATGACACATGATGACACATGATGACACATGACACCACATGACACATGACGTCACATGACACATGACACCACATGACACATGCCATCACATGACAACACATGACACATGGCACATGACACATGATACATGGCACCTCATCACACATGACACCACGTGACATAAGACACGTGATGACACATGACACCACGTGACAACACATGACACATGACATCACATGACACCACATGACACATGACATCACATGACACATGACATCACATGACACCACATGACATGACACATGAAACATGACGATACATGACACATGACACCACATGACACATGACACCACATGACATCACATGACAACACAGGACACATGACATCACATGACACATGACGATACAGGACACCACATGACACATGACATCATATGACACATGACATCACATGACACGTGATGACACATGACACATGATGACACATGACACCACATGACATCACATGACACCACATGACACATGACACGTGATGACACATGACACCGCATGACAACACATGACGACACATGACACCACATGACACCACATGATATCACATGACACATGACGTCACATGGCACCACATGACAACACATGATGACACATGACAGCACATGACACATGACATCACAAGACACATGACATATGATACCACATGACACCTCATGACATCACATGACGATACATGACACATGACATCACATGACATCACATGACACATGACGATACATGACACATGACACCACACACATGACGCATGACATCACATGACACATGACATATACAGACATGACACCATGACACCACATGACACATGACACAACATGACTCATGAAATCACATGACACAAGACATCACATGACAACACATGACACATGATGACACATGATGACACATGACACCACATGACAACACATGACACATGTCACCACATGACACATGACATCACATGACATATGACACCACCTGACACATGCCATCACATGACATCACATGACACATGATGATACATGATGACACATGACACCACATGACAAGACATGACATCACGACACATGACATCACTTGACACCACATGACATGACATGACACATGACGATACATGACACATGACACCACATGACACATGACATCACATGACAACAAATGACACATACATGACGATACAGGACACCACATGACACATGATATCACATGACACGTGATGACACATGACACCACATGACACATGACATCACATGACAACACATGACATCACATGACACTACATGACACATGACACCACATGACACATGACACCACATGACACACGATGACACATGACACCACATGACACCACATGATATCACATGGCACCTCATGACAACACATGATGACACATGACACCACATGACACCACATGACAGCACATGACACATGACAACACATGACATCACATGACACTACATGACACATGACACCACATGACACACGATGACACATGACACCACATGACACCACATGATATCACATGGCACCTCATGACAACACATGATGACACATGACACCACATGACACCACATGACAGCACATGACACATGATATCACATGACAACACATGACACATGATGACACATGATGACACATGACACCACATGACAACACATGACACATGTCACCACATGTCACATGACATCACGACACATGACATCACTTGACACCACATGACACAGGACATGACACATGACGATACATGACACATGACACCACATGACACATGACATCACATTACAACAAATGACACATACATGACGATACAGGACACCACATGACACATGATATCACATGACACGTGATGACACATGACACCACATGACACCACATGACACATGACATCACATGACACATGACAACACATGACATCACATGACACATGACACCACATGACACATGACACCACATGACACACGATGACACATGACACCACATGACACCACATGATATCACATGGCACCTCATGACACCACATGATATCACATGACACCACATGATGACACATGAAAACACATGACACCACATGACAGCACATGACACCACATGACACATGACACGTGATGACACATGACACACATGACACCACATGACACATGACATCACATGACACATGACGATACATGACACATGACACCACATGTCACCACATGACACATGACATCACATGACGATACATGACACATGACAACACATGACACATGACACATGACATCACATGACACATGACATGTGATGACACATGACACACATGACACCATATGACACATGACATCACATGACACATGACGATACATGACACCAAATGTCACCACATGACATGACATCACATGACACATGACGATACATGACACATGACACCACATGACACATGACACATGATGACACATGACACCACATGACACATGACATGTGATGACACCACATGACATATGATGACACATGACATCACATGACACATGACACCACATGACATCACATGACACATGACACTATATGACATGACACCACATGACACGTGACACCACATGACACCACATGACACATGATGACACATGACATATGACACCACATGACACATGACAGCACATGACACCACATGACATATGACATCACATGATACCACATGACACCACATGACACATGACACTAAATGACACATGATGACACATGACACCACATGACAAGACATGACACATGACACAGGACACCACATGACACCACATGATGACACATGAAAACACATGACACCACATGACACCACATGACATCACATGACACCACATGACACATGACATCACATGACACATGACACGTGATGACACATGACACCACATGACACATGACATGTGATGACACATGACATCACATGACACATGACAATACATGACACATGACACCACATGTCACCACATGACACATGACATCACATGACACATGACGATACATGACACATGACACATGACACCACATGACAATACATGACACATGACACCACATGTCACCACATGACACATGACATCACATGACACATGACGACACATGACACCACATGACACATGACATGTGATGACACCACATGACATGACACATGACACCACATGACATCACATGTCATGTCACATGACACGTGATGACACATGACACATGATGACACATGACACCACATGACACCACATGACTGACAACACATGACGTCACATGGCACTACATGATGACACATGACACATGACAACACATGACACATGACAGCACATGACACATGACATCACATGACACATGACACCACATGACACATGACATCACATGACACATGATGACATGACACCACATGACAACACATGACATGATTGTTTGGAGTGTTTACAGACAGTTGACAGCCAATTAGCATTCAGCTCGTGCTGGGGAAGGTACAGATTACAGTAAGCTTACAGTAAGCTTACTGTGCTTGTACCGTATACGTACTCTGCAGTTTTTGTAAAAAAAAATGGGGGGCCTTGTGGGATCCCTGAGCAGGCCTAGGGGGTAAGGGGATTTCTACCCTGCCCCCTTTTTGCATTCTACTTGTTTGTTTTTCTGCTTTCTTGTGCCTCAGTCTACCGAGGCACAAGATGGCGGCCAACACTTTTTGGTTTGGAGTGTTGACAGACAGTTGAAAGCCAATTAGCATTCAGCTCGTGCAGGTACAGAGTACAGTAAGTTTACAGGACTCGTATGGTACTCGTATGGTTTTTGTCCCCCCAAAAATTTGGGGGGGGGCCTTTGGGGTCCTTGTGAAACACCCAGAGCAGGCCTAGGGGGCAGGGTTTTTCTACCCTGCCCCCTTTTTGCGTTTTACATGTTTGTTTTTCTGCTTTCTTGTGCCTCAGTCTACCGAGGCACAAGATGGCTGCCAACACTTTCTGGTTTGGAGTATTGACAGACAGTTGACAGACAATTAGCATTCAGCTCATGCTCGGAAAGGTATAGAGTACAATAAGCTTACAGTAATCTTACAGTAAGCTCCTCTAGATATATACATTTTTTGAAACATGACATATGACTCCACATGACACATGACACCACATGACACATGACACCACATGACACATGACGATACATGACACATGACACCACTTGTCACCACATGACACATGACATCACATGACACATGACGATACATGACACATGACATGACACCATATGACACCTCATGACACCACGTGACACAAGACACGTGATGACACATGACACCACATGACAACACATGACACATGACACATGACGATACATGACACATGACACCACATGATACCACATGACACATGACATCAAATGACACATGACGATACATGACATCACATGATAACACATGACATCACATGACACATGATGATACATGACACATGCAGACATGACACCACATGACACATGATGACACATGACACCACATGACATCACATGACACATGACATCACATGACAATACATGACACATGATGACACATGACAACACATGACACATGACACCACATGACACCACATGACACCACATGGCACATGACGATACATGACACATGACACCACATGACACATGACACCACATGACACATGACAACACATGACACATGACATCACATGACGATACAGGACACCACATGACACATGACATCACAGGACACATGACATCACATGACACGTGATGACACATCACACCACATGACAGTTGACAGCCATTTAGCATTCAGCTCGTGCAGGTACATCAAATGACACATGACATATACAGACATGACACCATGACACCACATGACACATGACACAACATGACTCATGACATCACATGACACATGGCACCACATGACACATGACATCACATGACAACACATGACACATGATGACACATGACACCACATGTCACCACATGACACATGACGACACATGACACATGACACATGACACCACATGACACCTCATGACACCACGTGACACAAGACACGTGATGACACATGACAACACATGCCACATGACACATGACATCACATGACACATGATATCACTTGACAGCACATGACACATGACATGACACATGACACCACATGACATCACATGACACCTCATGACACATGACACCACGTGACACAAGACACGTGATGACACCACGTGACAACACATGACACATGATGACACCATATGACAACACATGACACATGATGACACATGATGACACATGACACCACATGACATGACATCACATGACAACACGACACATGACACCTCATGACACATGACACCACCTGACACAAGACATGTGATGACACATGACAACACGTGACAACACATGACACATGATGACACATGACACCACATGACACATTTGACAGCACATAGCATCACATGACACATGACACCACATGACACATGACGATACATGACACCACATGACACATGACACCACATGACAACACATGACACATGACATCACATGACGATACAGGACACCACATGACACATGACATCACAGGACACATGACATCACATGACACGTGATGACACATGACACCACATGACAGTTGACAGCCAATTAGTATTCAGCTCGTGTAGGTACAGAGTACAGTAAGCTTACAGGACTTGTATGGTACTCGTCCCCCGTGGTTTTTGTCCCCCCAAAAATTTGGCGGGGGCCTTTGGGGTCCTTGTGAAACACCCAGAGCAGGCCTAGGGGGCAGGGTGTTTCTACCCTGCCCCCTTTTTGCGTTTTACACGTTTGTTTTTCTGCTTTCTTGTGCCTCAGTATACCGAGGCACAAGATGGCTGCCAACACTTTCTGGTTTGGAGTATTGACAGACGGTTGACAGCCAATTAGCATTCAGCTCATGCTTGGAAAGGTACAGAGTAGAGTAAGCTTACAGTAATCTTACAGTAAGCTCCTCTATATATATACATTTTTTGAAACATGACATATGACTCCACATGACACATGACACCACATGACACATGACATCACATGACATCACATGACACATGACGCATGACACCACATGACACCTCATGACACATGACACCACGTGACAACACATGACACATGACATCACATGACACATGACATCATATGACACATGACGATACATGACACATGACACCACACACATGACACATGATACCACAAGACACATGACACCATGACACATGATACATGATGACACATGACACAACATGACATCACATGACACATGACACCACATGACACATGACATCACATGACATCACATGACACATGACGCATGACACCACATGACACCTCATGACACATGACACCACGTGACAACACATGACACATGACATCACATGACACATGACATCATATGACACATGACGATACATGACACATGACACCACACACATGACACATGATACCACAAGACACATGACACCATGACACATGATACATGATGACACATGACACAACATGACATCACATGACACATGACACCACATGACACATGACATCACATGACAACACATGACACATGACACCACATGACACATGACATCACATGACACATGACACGTGATGACACATGACACCACATGACAACACATGACACATGATTGTTTGGAGTGTTTACAGACAGTTGACAGCCAATTAGCATTCAGCTCGTGCTCGGGAAGGTACAGATTACAGTAAGCTTACTGTGCTTGTACAGTACTCGTACTCTGCAGTTTTTGTAAAAAAAAATAATGGGGGGCCTTGTGGGTCCTTGTGGGATCCCTGAGCAGGCCTAGGGGGTCAGGGGGTTTCTACCAAGAATCATCCAATTCAGCCAGGGAATCCTTCTTAATTGTTAAGGAACTGCTTAAAGTCCCCAATTCTACCACCTCCACTACCCCTAAAGTTGACCGTAGCAACGAACTAGCTAACTACTTCAACGATAAAATCATAAGAATCCTGGCATCTCTCCCACCCCCCGACCCCACCAGTCACATGGAAAGTCGACTATCCCTCGACCAGGCCAAAAGCAATCCGCGCCCCGCTCTGCCGACATTTCGGCCAGTTACTTGTTTAGAAGTGGAAAAAACACTGATGAAAATGAAAAGCGGTTCACCTCTGGACCCAGCACCGATCAGGTTCCTTAAAACCGTAGCCTCGGTCATCGTACCCACTATCACAGAACTCATCAACAGTTCGCTCGCTCACGGATCTGTCCCTGATAGCTGGAAGAGTGCTGTTGTAAAAGCACTTCAAAAAAAACCCCAGCTAGATCCAGCAGACTTGGCGAATTATCGACCAATATCTCTGCTCCCGGGTATCAGCAAAGTAGCTGAGAAACTGGTAAATGCTCAGTTATCTCAGTTCTTTGAGACTAACAAAATACTTAGGCAATCCCAAACTGGATTTCGCCCGGGCCATGGGACAGACACCGCACTCCTCGCCGTCATTGAAGAAGCAAGGCGCATACTGGATTCAGGAGGATCAGTGGCAGTGATCCTCCTGGATCTAAGCGCAGCCTTTGACACAGTCAACCATCGTGCCCTTCTTCATAGACTGGCGGATGCAGGACTAACCGGGACGGCATACAGTTGGATGGAGTCATTCCTGACAGGGCGCACATTCCAAGTATGGGACAACAATCACCACTCAGCCATCTTTCCTCTCACAAGCGGTGTCCCTCAGGGCTCCTCCCTGAGTCCGACGCTTTTCAACGCGTATATGGCCTCCCTCGAGGATGTGGTGACACCATTTAATATAAAAATGGTAAGTTATGCCGACGACACTCAGCTGGTCGTCTCCCTGTCCCAACTGATAGACCACCCAGAAAATCTGGCCAACTGTCTTACAGGAATTCATAATTGGATGAATAATTCATCACTAAAACTCAATGGGTCAAAGACGGAGGTCATGCTCCTAGGGAAACAATGGAAGACCATCCCCCCAGCACTCTGGCCTGATGCATTCGGGGAAATTCCACCACCTAAACGCGAAATTAAAACACTCGGCGTGTGGCTCGAACCAGAGTTGTCCATGAAGACACAGGCAACGAAAACTTCAGGCACCTGCTTCGGGCTCCTACGCACAACCCGCAAGATCCTTCCCCTACTGCCACCAAACTCTAGGAAACTACTCATCCAGGGACTGGTATTGTCCCGCCTGGACTATAGTAATATGGTCTACCTAGGAGCCCCTGAGGCCACCCTGACAAAACTTCAGCGGACACAGAACGCAGCGGCACGCCTGCTCACCAACCTCCCCTCCAGAGTATCCGCCAAGCCGGCCCTCAAAGCTCTGCGCTGGCTCCCTGTGCGCCAAAGGGTGCAATTCAAAGCGATGTGCACAACACATAAGCTGATCAACGGTACTGGCCCCGAGATTCTCAGAAAAATTATTACCCCCTACACAACAACCAGATCTCTTCGATCTCAGAAGGAGAACCTGGCCAGCATACCGAGATTTAAAAAGACCCGCACAGGAGGACGGCAATTCTCCGTACAGGCGGCCGCCGGATGGAACGCCCTTCCACGGACCCTCAGACTCGAACCTAACTACCTGGCCTTCCGCAAGAAACTTAAAACACACCTCTTCCCTAAATAGTGTCCCCATATGAGTACCTTTCCCCCCCCCTTCCCCTCAACAGGATTGTAAACTCACAGCGCGGGGATACCCTAGGGTCACCAGGCGCTTTAGAAATCGCTATTAAATTAAATTAAATTAAATTACCCTGCCCCCTTTTTGCGTTCTACTTGTTTGTTTTTCTGCTTTCTTGTGCCTCAGTCTACCGAGGCACAAGATGGCGGCCAACACTTTCTGGTTTGGAGTGTTGACAGACAGTTGACAGCCAATTAGCATTCAGCTTGTGCAGGTACATAGTACAGTAAACTTACAGTAAGCTTACAGGACTCGTATGGTACTCGTCCCCCGTGGTTTTTGTCCCCCAAAAAATTTGGCGGGGGGCCTTTTGGGTCCTTGTGAAACACCCAGAGCAGGCCTAGGGGGCAGGGTGTTTCTACCCTGCCCCCTTTTTGCGTTTTACACATTTGTTTTTCTGCTTTCTTGTGCCTCAGTCTACCGAGGCACAAGATGGCTGCCAACACTTTCTGGTTTGGAGTATTGACAGACGGTTGACAGCCAATTAGCATTCAGCTCATGCTTGGAAAGGTACAGAGTAGAGTAAGCTTACAGTAATCTTACAGTAAGCTCCTCTATATATATACATTTTTTGAAACATGACATATGACTCCACATGACACCACATGACACATGACATCACATGACATCACATGACACATGCCACATGACACCACATGACACCTCATGACACCACGTGACACCACGTGACACATGACATCACATGACACATGACATCATATGACACATGACAATACATGACACATGACACATGACACCACACACATGACACATGATACCACAAGACACATGACACCATGACACATGACACATGATGACACATGACACAACATGACATGACATCACATGACACATGACATCACATGACAACACATGACACATGATGACACATGATGACACATGACACCACATGACACATGACATCACATGACACCACATGACACATGCCATCACATGACAACACATGACACATGACGATACATGACACATGATACATGACACCTCATGACACATGACACCACGTGACACAAGACACGTGATGACACATGACACCACGTGATAACACATGACACATGATGACATGACATCAAATGATACCACATCACACATGACATCACATGACACATGACATCACATGACACCACATGACATGACACATGAAACATGACGATACATGACACATGACACCACATGACACATGACACCACATGACACATGACATCACATGACATCACATGACACATGACACCACACACATGACACATGACATCACATGACACATGACATATACAGACATGACACCATGACACCATGACACCACATGACACATAACACAACATGACTCATGAAATCACATGACACATGACATCACATGACAACACGACACATGATGACACATGATGACACATGACACCACATGACAACACATGACAAATGTCACCACATGACACATGACATCACATGACATATGACACCACCTGACACATGCCATCACATGACATCACATGACACATGATGATACATGACACATGACATCACATGACACATGACACCACACACATGACACATGATATCACATGACATATACAGACATGACACCATGACACCATGACACCAAATGACACATGACACAACATGACTCATGACATCACATGACACATGACATCACATGACAACACATGACACATGATGACACATGATGACACATGACAACACATGACACATGTCACCACATGACACATGACATCACGACACATGACATCACTTGACACCACATGACACATGACATGACACATGACGATACATGACACATGACACCACATGACACATGACACCACATGACACATGACATCACATGACAACAAATGACACATGACATCACATGACACATGACGATACAGGACACCACATGACACATGATATCACATGACACGTGATGACACATGACACCACATGACACCACATGACACCACATGACACATGACATCACATGACACATGACAACACATGACATCACATGACACTACATGACACATGACACCACATGACACATGACACCACATGACACACGATGACACATGACACCACATGACACCACATGATATCACATGGCACCTCATGACAACACATGATGACACATGACACCACATGACACCACATGACAAATGATATCACATGACACCACATGACACATGACATCAAATGACACATGACACATGATGACACATGACACCTCATGACACATGACACCACGTGACAACACATGACACATGACATCACATGACACATGACATCATATGACACATGACGATACATGACACATGACACATGACACCACACACATGACATGATACCACAAGACACATGACACCATGACACATGACACATGATGACACATGACACAACATGACATGACATCACATGACACATGACATCACATGACACATGACATCACATGACAACACATGACACATGACACCACATGACACATGCCATTACATGACAACACATGACACATGACGATACATGACACATGACACATGACATGACACATGACGATACATGACACCACATGACACATGACATCACATGACACATGACACCACATGACAAATGACATCACATGTCATGTCACATGACACATGACACATGACACCACATGACACATGACACCACATGACATGACACGTGATGACACCACATGACACATGATGACACATGACACCACATGACTGACTGACAACTCATGACGTCACATGGCACTACATGATGACACATGACACCACATGACAAGACATGTGATGACACATGATGACACATGACACCACATGACAACATATGACACATGATGATACATGACACCACATGACACATGACATATGACACATGACATCACATGACAACACTTGACACATGACATCACATGACACATGGTGACACATGACACATGACACCACATGACACATGACAACACATGACACATGACATCACATGACACATGACATATAACACCACATGACACCACATGACACATGACATCACATGACATCACATGACATCACATGACACCACATGACACGTGTTAACAAATGACACCACATGACAACACATGACACATGATGAAACATGACACCACATGACACCACATGACTGACAACACATGACGTCACATGGCACCACATGATGACACATTACAACACATGACATCACATGACACATGACACCACATGACACATGACATCACATGACAACACATGACACATGACACCACATGTCACCACATGACAACACATGACACATGATGATATATGACAAATGACACCACATGATACCTCATGACACATGACACCACGTGACACAAGACACGTGATGACACATGACACCATGTGACAACACATGACACATGACACCACATGACACCACATGACACATGACATGACATGACATCACATGACACATGACACCACATGACACATGACATGACATGACAACACATGACACATGATGATACATGACACATGACACCACATGACACATGACATCACATGACACATGACATCACATGACACATGGCGATACATGACACATGACAGCACATGACATGTGATGGCACCACATGACACATGATGACACATGCCACCTCTTGACACATGACACCACATGACACATGACACTACATGACACATGACACCACATGACACATGACACCACATGACAAGACATGACACATGATGACACATGATGACACATGACACCACATGATGACACAAGACACCACATGACAGCACATGGCACATGACATCACATGACACATGACACGTGATGACACATGACACCACATGTCACATGACACTACATGACACCACATGACACCACATGACGACACATGATATCACATGACAACACATGACACATGACACATGACGATACATGACACCACATGACACATGACACCACATGACACATGACATGTGATGACACATGATGACACATGACATCACATGACACATGACACATGACAACACATGACACATGATGACACATGACACCACATGACTGACAACACATGACGTCACATGGCACTACATGATGACACATGACACCACATGACTGACAACACATGACGTCACATGGCACTACATGATGACACATGACAACACATGACACCACAGGATACAAGATGACACATGATGACACATGACATATGACACCACATGACACATCACAGCACAAGACAGTACATGACATCACATGACATCACATGACATGACACGTGATGACACATGACACCACATGACAACACATGACACATGATTGTTTGGACAACATATGACACATGACGATACATGACACATGACACCACATGACACCTCATGACACATGACACCACGTGACACAAGACACGTGATGACACATGACACCACGTGACAACACATGACACATGATGACACATGACACATGACATCACATGACACCTCATGACACATGACACCACGTGACACAAGACACGTGATGACACATGATACCACGTGACAACACATGACACATGATGACACATGATGACACATGACACCACATGACACATGACATCACATGACACCACATGACACATGGCATCACATGACAACACATGACACATGACATCACATGACACATGACACTACATGACACATGACACCACATGACACATGACACCACATGACACATGATGACACATGACACCACATGACAACACATGACACCACATGATGACACATGACATCACATGGCACCACATGACAACACATGATGACACATGACATCACATGACACCACATGACACCACATGACAGCACATGACACATGACACCACATGACACATGACATCACATGACACATGACACGTGATGACACATGACAACACATGACGATACATGACACATGACACCACATGTCACCACATGACACATGACCTCACATGACACATGATGACACTTGACACATGACATCACATGACACATGACGATTCATGACACCACATGACACCTCATGACACATGACACCACATGACACAAGAGATGTGATGACACATGACACCACGTGACAACACATGACACATGATGACACATGACATCATATGACAAATGACATCACATGACACCTCATGACACATGACACCACGTGACACAAGACACGTGATGACACATGACACCACGTGACAACACATGACACATGATGACACATGACACATGACATCACATGACACCTCATGACACATGACACCACGTGACACAAGACACGTGATGACACATGACACCACGTGACAACACATGACACATGATGACACATGATGACACATGACACCACATGACACATGACATCACATGACACCACATGACACATGGCATCACATGACAACACATGACACATGACATCACATGACACATGACACTACATGACACATGACACCACATGACACATGACACCACATGACACATGATGACACATGACACCACATGACAACACATGACACCACATGATGACACATGACATCACATGGCACCACATGACAACACATGATGACACATGACATCACATGACACCACATGACACCACATGACAGCACATGACACATGACACCACATGACACATGACATCACATGACACATGACACGTGATGACACATGACAACACATGACGATACATGACACATGACACCACATGTCACCACATGACACATGACCTCACATGACACATGACGACACTTGACACATGACATCACATGACACATGACGATTCATGACACCACATGACACCTCATGACACATGACACCACATGACACAAGAGATGTGATGACACATGACACCACGTGACAACACATGACACATGATGACACATGACATCATATGACACATGACATCACATGACACCTCATGACACATGACACCACGTGACAAGACACGTGTTGACACATGACACCACATGACAACACATGACACATGATGACACATGACACCACATGACCGATGACATCACATGACACATGACATCACAGACAACACATGACACATGACATCACATGACACGACACATGACAATACATGACATGACGATACATGACACATGACACCACATGACACATGACATCACATGACAACACATGACACATGACATCACATGACATGACGATACAGGACACATTACACCACATGACACCACATGACACGTGATGACACATGACATCACATGACACATGACAACACATGACACATGACACCACATGACACATGACACCACATGACAAATGACACCACATGACACATGACACCACATGACACATGACAACACATGACACATGACACAACATGACGATACATGACACAACATGACACGTGACACGTGGCACATGACACATGACATCACATGACACATGACACTACATGACACATGACACGTGATGACACATGACACGACGACACATGACACCACATGACTGACAACACATGATGTTACATGGAACTACATGATGACACATGACAACACGATACCACATGACACCACAGGACACAAGATGACACATGACAACACATGACATATGACACCACATGACACATGACAGCACATGACACATGACACTACATGACACATGACACGTGATGACACATGACACCACATGACAACACATGACAAATGATTGTTTGGAGTGTTTACAGACAGTTGACAGCCAATTAGCATTCAGCTCGTGCTCGGGAAGGTACAGATTACAGTAAGCTTACAGTAAGCTTACTGTGCTTGTACAGTACTCGTACTCTGCAGTTTTTGTAAAAAATAAAAATGGGGGTCCTTGTGGGTCCTTGTGGGATCCCTGAGCAGGCCTAGGGGGTCAGGGGGTTTCTACCCTGCCTCCTTTTTGCGTTCTACTTGTTTGTTTTTCTGCTTTCTTGTGCCTCAGTCTACCGAGGCACAAGATGGCGGCCAACACTTTGTGGTTTGGAGTGTTGACAGACAGTTGACAGCCAATTAGCATTCAGCTCGTGCTCGGAAAGGTACAAAGTACAGTAAGCTTACAGTAATCTTACAGTAAGCTCCTCTAGATATATACATTTTTTGACACATGACATATGACTCCACATGACACATGACCCCACATGACACATGACACCACATGACATCACATGACAACACATGACACATGACATCACATGACATGATGATACATAACACATGACACCACATGTCACCACATGACACATGACATCACATGACACATGACGATACATGACACATGACACCACGTGATGACACATGACACCACATGACAACACATGACACATGATGACACATGACATCACATGGCACCACATGGCACATGACATCACATGACAACACATGACACATGACATCACATGACACATGACAATACATGACACATGACATCACATGATAACACATGACATCACATGACACATGATGATACATGACACATGACACCACATGACACATGACACATGATGACACATGACACCACATGACATGACATCACATGACACATGATACCACATGACACATGACATCACATGACATTACATGACACATGACGATACATGACACGACACCACATGACACTTGACACCACATGACACATGACAACACATGACATCACATGACACATGACACTATATGACACATGACACCACATGACACGTGATGACACATGACACCACATGACATGATGACACATGACATATGACACCACATGACACATGACACATGACAGCACATGATACATGACATCACATGATACCACATGACACTATATGACACATGACACCACATGACACATGACACCACGTGACACATGATGACACATGACACCACATGACAAGACATGACACATGACACCACATGACACCACATGATGACACATGACAACACATGACACCACATGACAGCACATGACACCACATGACATCACATGACATATGACACCACATGACACATGACATCACATGACACATGACACGTGATGACACATGACACACATGACACCACATGACATGTGATGACACATGACATCACATGTCACATGACATCACATGACACATGACGATACATGACACATGACACCACATGTCACCACATGACACATGACATCACATGACACATGACGATACATGACACATGACACCACATGACATGACATCTCATGACACCACATGACACATGACAACACATGACACATGACATCACATGACACATGCCACATGACATCACATGACAACACATGACACATGACACATGACACCACATGACACATGACACATGACATCACATGACACATGACGACACATGACACCACATGACACATGACATCACATGACACATGACAATACATGACACATGACATCACATGATAACACATGACATGACATCACATGATAACACATGACATCACATGACATCACATGACACATGACGATACATGACACATGACACATGACACCACATGACATAACATCACATGACACATGACATCACATGACAACACATGACGATACATGACACGACACCACATGACACTTGACACCACATGACACATGATACCACATGACACATGACATCACATGACACCACATGACAACACATGACATCACATGACACTATATGACACATGACACATGACATCACATGACACCACATGACACGTGATGACACATGACACCACATGACACCACATGACACATGACATATGACACCACATGACACATGCCACATGACAGCACATGACACATGACATCACATGACACCACATGACATATGACATCACATGACACATGACATCACATGACAATACATGACACATGACACCACATGACACATGACACCAAATGACACATGATGACACATGACACCACATGACAAGACATGACACATGACACATGATACCACATGACACCACATGATGACACATGACATCACATGACACCACATGACAGCACATGACACCACATGACATCACATGACATGACACCACATGACACATGACACGTGATGACACATGACACACATGACACCACATGACACATGACATGTGATGACACATGACATCACATGACACATGACATCACATGACACATGACGATACATGACACCACATGTCACCACATGACACATGACATCACATGACACATGACACATGACACATGACACCACATGACACCACAGGACACCACATGACAACACATGACACATGACATCACATGACACATGACACCACATGACACATGACATCACATGACGACACATGACACATGACACCACATGACACGACACATGACATCACATGACAACACATGACACAATACACCACATGACACATGACATGTGATGACACCACATGACACATGACATCACATGTCATGTCACATGACACCACATGACACGTGATGACACATGACACCACATGACAACACATGACATCACATGACACATGATGACATGACACCACATGACAACACATGACATGATTGTTTGGAGTGTTTACAGACAGTTGACAGCCAATTAGCATTCAGCTCGTGCTGGGGAAGGTACAGATTACAGTAAGCTTAATGTGCTTGTACCGTATACATACTCTGCAGTTTTTGTTAAAAAAAAAATGGGGGGCCTTGTGGGTCCTTGTGGGATCCCTGAGCAGGCCTAGGGGGTCAGGGAATTTCTACCCTGCCCCCTTTTTGCATTCTACTTGTTTGTTTTTCTGCTTTCTTGTGCCTCAGTCTACCGAGGCACAAGATGGCGGCCAACACTTTCTGGTTTGGAGTGTTGACAGACAGTTGACAGCCAATTAGCATTCAGCTCGTGCAGGTACAGAGTACAGTAAGCTTACAGTAAGCTTACAGGACTTGTATGGTACTCGTATGGTTTTTGTCCCCCAAAAAATTTGGGGGGGGGGCCTTTGGGGTCCTTGTGAAACACCCAGAGCAGGCCTAGGGGGCAGGGTTTTTCTACCCTGCCCCCTTTTTGCGTTTTACATGTTTGTTTTTCTGCTTTCTTGTGCCTCAGTCTACCGAGGCACAAGATGGCTGCCAACACTTTCTGGTTTGGAGTATTGACAGACAGTTGACAGCCAATTAGCATTCAGCTCATGCTCGGAAAGGTACAGAGTACAGTAAGATTACAGTAAGCTCCTCTAGATATATACATTTTTTGAAACATGACATATGACTCCACATGACACATGACACCACATGACACATGACACCACATGACACATGACGATACATGACACATGACACCACTTGTCACCACATGACACATGACATCACATGACACATGACATCACATGACACATGACGATACATGACACATGACATGACACCACATGACACCTCATGACACCACGTGACAAGACATGTGATGACACATGACACCACATGACAACACATGACACATGACATCACATGACACATGACGATACATGACACATGACATCACATGACATCACATGACACATGATGATACATGACACATGACACATGACCCCACATGACACATGCAGACATGACACCACATGACACATGACACATGATGACACATGACATCACATGACACCACATGACACATGACATCACATGACACATGACGATACATGACACCTCATGACACATGACACCACATGACACATGACATCACATGACACCTCATGACACATGACACCACATGACACAAGACACGTGATGACACCACGTGACAACACATGACACATGATGACACATGACACCACGTGACAAATTATACCACATGACACATGATATCACATGACAACACATGACATGACATTACATGACACATGACACCACATGACACATGACGATACATGACACCACATGACACATGACATCACATGACAACACATGGGACATGACACCACATGACACATGACACCACATGACACATGACATGTGATGACACATGACACCACATGACATGATGACACATGACATCACATGACACATGAAACCACATGACACATGACATCACATGTCATGTCACATGACACCACATGACATGACACCACATGACAACACGTGACACATAATGACACATGACACCACATGACTGACAACACATGACGTCACATGGCACTACATGATGACACATGACAACACATGATGACACATGACACCACAGGATACAAGATGACACATGATGACACATGACATGACACCACATGACACATGACAGCACATGACAGCACATGACACATGACATCACATGACACATGACACCACATGACACATGACACGTGATGACACATGACACCACATGACACATGATTGTTTGGAGTGTTTACAGACAGTTGACAGCCAATTAGCATTCAGCTCGTGCTCGGGAAGGTACAGATTACAGTAAGCTTACAGTAAGCTTACTGTGCTTGTACCGTATACTTACTCTGCAGTTTTTGTAAAAAAAAAATCGAGGGCCTTGTGGGTCCTTGTGGGATCCCTGAGCAGGCCTAGGGGGTCAGGGGATTTCTATCCTGCCCCCTTTTTGCATTCTACTTGTTTGTTTTTCTGCTTTCTTGTGCCTCAGTCTACCGAGGCACAAGATGGCGGCCAACACTTTCTGGTTTGGAGTGTTGACAGACAGTTGACAGCCAATTAGCATTCAGCTCATGCTCGGAAAGGTACAGAGTACAGTAAGCTTACAGTAATCTTACAGTAAGCTCCTCTAGATATATACATTTTTTGACACATGACATATGACTCCACATGACACATGACACCACATGACACATGACTCCACATGACATCACATGACAACACATGACACATGACATGACGATACATGACACATGACACCACATGACACCACATGACACTTGACACCACATGACACATGATACCACATGACACATGACACCACATGACACCTCATGACACATGACACCACATGACACCACATGACAACACATGACACATGATGACACATGACACATGACATCACATGACACATGACACCACATGATATCACATGACAACACATGACACATGACATCTTACAGTAAGCTTACAGGACTCGTATGGTACTCGGGTATTTGGGGAGGGCCTTTGGGGTCCTTGTGAAACACCCAGAGCAGGCCTAGGGGGCAGGGTGTTTCTACCCTGCCCCCTTTTTGCGTTTTACACGTTTGTTTTTCTGCTTTCTTGTGCCTCAGTCTACCGAGGCACAAGATGGCTGCCAACACTTTCTGGTTTGGAGTATTGACAGACAGTTGACAGCCAATTAGCATTCAGCTCATGCTCGGAAAGGTACAGAGTACAGTAAGCTTACAGTAATCTTACAGTAAGCTCCTCTAGATATATACATTTTTTGACACATGACATATGACTCCACATGACACATGACACCACATGACATCACATGACAACACATGACACATGACATGACGATACATGACACATGACACCACATGACACCACATGACACTTGACACCCCATGACACATGATACCACATGACACATGACACCACATGACACCACATGACAACACATGACACATGATGACACATGACACATGACATCACATGACACATGACACCACATGACACATGACAATACATGACACATGACATCACATGATAACACATGACACCATGATGATACATGACACATGACACATGACACATGCCACCACATGACAACACATGACACATGACATCACATGACATGTGATGACACATGACACCACATATCACATGACATCACATGACACATGACGATACATGACACATGACACCACATGACACATGACGACACATGATGACACATGATGACACATGACACCACATGACACCACATGACACGACATGACACTTGACACCACATGACACATACCACATGAAACATGACAACACATGATACATGACATCACATGACACTATATGACACATGACACCACATGATACGTGACACCACATGACACGTGATGACACATGATACCACATGACACATGACACCACATGACACCACATGACACATGATGACACATGACATATGACACCACATGACACATGACACATGACAGCACATGACAGCACATGACACATGACATCACATGACACATGACACCATTGACACATGACATCACATGACACATGACATTTGTATTTGTATTTGTGGTATATTTGTAGAGCGCAGACCTGTCACCCCAAGGGCATCCTGGCGCTTCGAACCATGAACCAACAAATTTGCAGCAACTTAGCCTGTCCTGGGGAAAAGAGAGGTTTTTAACGCCTTCCTAAAGGCTAAGAGATCCTCAAGACTCCTTAGAGATATCGGCAGGGAGTTCCAGAGTTTGGCCGCTGCTACTCTGAAGGATCGGCCGCCCATCCTCACTCTCTGGAAGCGCGGTACTACGAGTGACCTGGATGAGGAGGAGCGTAAGGCTCGAGGTGGAAGGTACCAGGCAAACATCTTCCGCAGAGAGACCGGGCCTAGGCCATGGATAGCCCTGAACACGATGCAAGCTGCTTTATAATAAACGCGTAGATGGACCGGCAGCCAGTGAAGTTCCTGTAGCGCTGCCGTGGATGAGCTGTGGTAGGGGCGAGAGAGGGCGAGTTTGGCAGCCATGTTTTGCACGCTTTGTAGCTTACCCAGTAGTGTTATCGGGGCCTCCAGAAGTAGTGCGTTACAATAGTCAAGTCGACTTAAGATGGTACTCCGTACTACTTCGGGTCTGGCTTGCTCAGGGAGGAGGGGCAGAACTTTGCGCAGCATGTTGATCAGCATCATGCACGTCGAGGTGACCTTGTTTACGTGCAGATCTAACTGCAAGTTGGGCCCGAAACTAACACCCAAGTTGCGCGCCGATTGTGCGGCTGACACCGTCTCTGAGAATGACGAAGGCCAGAAGTCATCTGGGAGATTCCGCGGAACTCGGTCGTTGGAACAATACAGGACCTCTGTCTTAGTCCCATTGAACTGCAACGAGTTCAACCGGAGCCATTCCGCTGTAGCCTGCATGCATCGGTGGAAAGTTTCCAATGGGACTGCGTCCTGTCCCTCCAGTGAAAAGACCAGCTGGGTGTCATCCGCATAATTAAATGCGGAAATCCCAAATGATTTAATAAGCTGGACCAGAGGGCGGAGGTAAATATTAAAGAGTATAGGGCTGATGGCTGAGCCCTGAGGTACTCCTTGTCCTACTCTCCCCTCCGCTGAGCTGAAGGGAGGGAGCGATACCCGTTGCTGACGGTTGTCCAGATAGGAGATCAGCCAATCCCTGGCCTTATCTTTAACCCCGCACTCTTCCAGCCTCATGATCAAGGTAGGATGGCTGACCGTGTCGAACGCGGCCGACATGTCGAGCAGCACCAGAAAGGCTGCCCGACCACTGTCGACTCGCGTCCGCAGATTGTCTAGCACGGTCACTAACGCGGATTCCGTCCCATGAGCTGGGCGGAAACCGAATTGCCTTTCATCCAGCCAGGTGTTCCCTTCTAAGAAGCCGGACAGAGTGCGGGTGACCAGTTTTTCCATGATTTTGACTGGAAAAGGAAGCAGGGAAATTGGCTGATAATTGGAGAGACAGGCAGGGTCGAGCGTGGATTTTTTTAGGAGCGGAAAAACCATTGCCTTCTTCCAGCAGTCCGGTACAGTCCCTGTTCCAAACGACTGGCAACAGATGGAGTGCAAAGGCTGGAAGAGTTCCTCCTGAAACACCCTCCAAAATTTTAGAGGGAGAGGATCAAGAGGCGAGCCAGATGAGATCGTAAGGGCCAGGCTACCAAACTCCTCCAAGGAGGGAAGGGGAAAGCTGTTCAGCTGGGGTCGACTGGACTCTGTCGCCGGAGCTCCCAAGCTGAGTGCGTAGGCCTCTGGTCGGGGTCGACTGGAAGGTGTGGCCGGAGCTTCCAAACAGAGATCAAAACCCCTCTGCAGGGGTCGGCTGGCCGTCGCCTCCGGAGCTCCCAAACCAGTGGTAAGATTGACTGGATCCTGCAAACCCTCCAGAATTTTGCAGATTTTCTCCTCGAAGGCATCAGCAAGCGAATCACATAGAGCTTGCGATGTGGGTACGGTGTTGGCCGCACACATAGGGTGGGCGAGGTCCCTGACGATCCTAAAGAGGGCCTGTGCCTTGTTTGGGGCCTGGTTCAAGAAGGATTCAAGATAAGCCGCTTTAGCTATCTTGATCTGTGCCTTATATTTTTGTAAGGCGGACCGGAACACAGCTTTCTCCGAGTCTAAATACTGTTTCCTCCACGCTCTTTCAGCGCGTTTACAGCCAAATTTAAGCTGGCGTAGTTCGCTCGTATACCAAGGGCTAGCTCGAATCACCCTCCCTCGAGACTTCCGGAGGGGTGCCAACTTATCCAGCGAGCTCGTGATGGACTGGCTAAAGAGAGTATAGCTCTCTTCAGCTGAACTGCCAAGCTTAAAATCCTTCCCTAAAATATTCGGTAATGGAGAGATGTTAAGTATTCGGGACCAAGGTCTCCCTAACTTGGCTTGGGATAGTCCAGCTTCCCGCAAGGTGTGGTCCTCTAAACAAAGAGAGAACATAATCAGGAAGTGGTCTGTCCAAAACTGGCGCTTAATCTCATCCATAGATACCCATTGTGGATCGGCAAATATTAGGTCCAGGATATGACCCTTCCGATGCGTGGTGTCATTCACCAGCTGTTCCAGGCTGATATCTTTACAGGCTTGACTAAGGGAGGAGAATGCCTTGTCCAATGAGCCGCCAGCCCACAGGTTAAAATCTCCAAGAATCAATAACTTGGAGTGGGAGCTGGAGAGCTCATAGATCAGGTCAATAAGGAGCGATATTGAAGAGGCCGGTCCTGGAGGTCGATAGCACAGGATGCCCGAGCAAAGTGTCAGCTCCTGCTTTTTGACCGAGAATCCCATCAGTTCGAAGCCTGGCACCTCTCGAATCTTCAGCTGGGAAAGGGTCAGCGAGTCTTTATAGATGAACCCGATACCCCCTCCTCGGTTGAGTGTGCGCGGAGTATGACTAATTTTATAGCCTGAGGGGCAGGCTAGGCCCAGTTCAACCTCGCAGTCTTCCCGAGTCCAAGTTTCTGTGAGGAAAAGGACATCGAGATTTTCTGAATCAATGAGGAAGGCAATTTCAGTGTGGTGCTTGCAAAGGGATCTGACGTTCAGCAACCCACAGGAGATTTGCCTAGTAGTTGAGACATAGGCACTGGCTGGTTGCCTTACCGGGTTCTGGCTGGGTCTGAGTCTAAATAGCTCAGCCCGAGAGTAGGCTATACGGAGTGAGCCAGAGGGGCCAGAGGTAGCGGCCCTAAGCGCGTCCGTTGCGCGAACGGGCGCAAACGGGCTTACCTCTGGCGCACCTCCGGCGCGCCTACGACGTGCCCGCTGCGCGTCTGTCTGTCCATCCTAAATACTATTACGCTGAGCGGAGGACCGCCTACTAGCCTCTTGCCTTACGCAAGATGGCCATGGAGTACCTCGCCTCACTACCCAACCCAAGATGTCGGTCCCGACTAAATCTTTCTGATCCCCGCCGAGTGCGAGGGAGTGAGCTATTATGGTGCAGGTATGCCTCACAAGTTTCCCCGGCCTACGGACACCGACAAGAGTGGTAGAAGGGAAATTCCGGCCAAGAGGGTGAGTGCCGACAAGGTAAGCGCAATGTCAGAGCGCCGCGGGATTTAAAATACAAAATACAAATTGACGCTTTAAAATGCAGCAAGATAAAAGCACTACAGCTGAATGCGCTGGAAGCAGGTTCTGACTGACCTTGCCTCGAAGTTTCTTTAGTAACACACATGACATGACACCACATGACAACACATGACACATGATTGTTTGGAGTGTTTACAGACAGTTGACAGCCAATTAGCATTCAGCTCGTTGACATCTTTTTTATCTGGACCAATGGGAAAGACTCCCTTCTGGAGTTTTTGGAGTGGATTAATTTGACTGACAGTAATCTCAAATTTACTGCTCAATACAATGAGAAACAGGTAGAATTCTTGGATTTGTTAATCAGAGTTAACAACACCAAACTAGAAGTGGATCTATTTGTAAAATCTACGGCACGCAACACTTTACTACATTTTAGTAGTTTCCATCCTAAGTGTCAGCGTGAAAGCATTCCCTTCTCCCAGTTTTTAAGAGTTCGTAGGAACTGTACTAATCTGTCTGATTATGACAAACAAGCAGCAATAATGCGCAATAAGTTCTTGGAGCGTGGATACCCACACAGATTAGTAAGGAATTCCTACAAGCGGGCACGTTTTTTTGATCGAGATGCCCTCTTAACCCCCAAAGAGCAACCTGCGAAAAACCAATTGGTTTGTGTAACTACTCATTCAACCATGAATGAACGAGTTAGGCAAATCATCAATGCCAATTGGCATATTTTGAATTGCAATCCCTCATCAGAATCTGCATTACCAAAACCCTTATTTGCTCATAGGAGGAACAGAAACCTTAAAGATAAGCTGGTTCACTCCAAATTCAATCCCAAATGCTCCGATACCAACTTGTTGCAACGATCTCTATCGACGAGCCTTCCAGTCAAAGGAACAGTCCCCTGTTCCTCCTGTAAATCGTGCAAAAACATTCTAAGTGGTGAGACATTCACTCATAATGGCTTTACAGCCAAGACAACTGGTCTATGGAATTGTAAAACCACTAATGTGGTCTGTTGGACAGGCCGCATGGTCGGGCTGTCCCCCCTCCCCGCGATGGGACCCGGACCCTGGCTCTCCCGGAATCCCCAACCAGAGTCCCAAAACGACCACCCGAAGTACCCTGCAATCCCTCCACTACAAGACACCAGCGCCGGACCCAGCTGGCCCGGGTCATCATCCACACCACGACATCGACCCGGCCGCCATCTTGGGGCGCTGCAGCGCGAGGCCGCGTGGCCTCAACTCGACCCTAACCCGGGGCCCGGCCGGCCCCGCCATCGAGGCACCAACCTCCCCCCAGGAGGCAGAGTGACCACTTGGCGAGTCAATGGGAGAAGGAATCGTCAACGGCTCTCCTCCGCCAGGTGTCGATCACCCCCGGCCGCCCTGAGCGCTGGCTCCACCCCCCTGCTGGGTGTCTGGACTCCCTCATCCCGGACCTCCCGGCCCCCCAGGCGCGAGGGTCCGGACATCAAAGGGGACCAGACCTATAACTGGGGCAGGGCCAGACCAGGACAGGAGTTGTATCCTGGAGTCGAGAGACCCGAGAAGAACTCATCCGTAACTGGCCTGCTGGCGCTGCCGCGGCCCTCTGCCTCGTGAAACCATCGTCTTGGCCTGCTGGCGCTGCCGCGGCCCTCTGCCTCGTGAAACCATCGTCTTGGCCTGCTGGCGCTGCCGCGGCCCTCTGCCTCGTGAAACCATCGTCCTGGCCTGCTGGCGCTGCCGCGGCCCTCTGCCTCGTAAAACCATCGTCTTGGCCTGCTGGTGCTGCCGCGGCCCTCTGCCTCGTGAAACCATCGTCTTGGCCTGCTGGCGCCGCCGCGGCCCTCTGCTTTGTGAGACTATCATCTTGGCCTGCTGGCGCCGCCGCGGCCCGATCCACAGACACTCCAGCTCGAGGATTGTGAGCTCGCCTCTTAACATCACCTGTACCGATCCGGTACCAAGACTGTCCCGCTACCCCCTTTCCCTACAGAGACTAGAGGTGAGAGGACCCCCGGGTCCGAGATATCCTGTATCGCTGATATCCTTGCCTTAAGAACCTTACATAAAGCATTGAACTCGACTTGGTGTGGTGCCTGTTTGTGGGGAGGGAGGTAACTTGTCTGTACGATCGTCGGAGACGGTCCCACTCGGGGATCTCTCCCCCAGTATCCGGCCGACCCTCAGGGTCCCCGTCTAACATTGGTGGCAGCGGTGGGATCCGAACCTACGCATAATCGTACAGAAAGTCACCCGACCCACGACACACGACCACCATGACAACAGAGAGCGGAACAACGGAGAAATTCCAGATGGAAAAATTGGAAGACTACAACCACCGAGAACTGAAGCAATATTGCATGGAACTTGGTCTCCCAACCACGGGTCTGAGTACGAAGGAAGACTTCAAACGAGCCCTAGAAACCTGGGCGGAAACGGGTACGGCCGTACCCCGAACACAAACAACCGAAACGAGCCCCGCACCAACTAAAGAAAGAGCGGGTCTCTCCCTGGAAGAGATCCGAGAAAGAGAAAAAACCAGACTCCAGGAATTAGAACTAGCCCGACTTCGCTTGGATGGAGAACTCAAGCTGGCAGAACAAAAAATAACCCTGGAACACTTACGGCTCAGGGAAGAGCGAGAAGACAAGCAAAGACAGAGAGAGCTAGAGGAAAAGAAACTAGAGTACGAACATGAGCGCAATCTCAAAGCACTGGAGATCCAGAAACAGGATAAAGACCTCGGGCTCCCCGAACGACCGACCCCGTCTGCCTCGACCGAACCCAAGGTTCACATCCCCAAAGATGTCATCCGGGAATACCACAAGAACGATGATATACAGCAGTGGTTTAAAGCCTATGAGGTGGCAATGACCTCCCACCGGATTCCCCGAAGCGATTGGGGAGCCGGATTATGGGGGAGGTTTGTCAACGAAGGGCGGGACGCCCTGCTGCAACTCCCGGACCAACTGATGACCTCCTACGACCACATGAAGGCCGCCCTCCTCACTCGATACGGGCTCACACCTGAGATGTACCGCCAACGGTTCCGCGACTGCAAACGGATTCCGGGTACAACTTGGGTGGAGTACGTGAACTTTTTTAGCCGAGCCTTCGAGGGGTGGATCAAGGGCAACAAAGTAACCACCTACGAACAACTCTTTGACCTTATCGTATGGGAACACCTGTCGAACAACTGCTTCGTGGAGCTCCGGCAACACCTCCTGGACAGTAAGCTAACCGACCCTCGACAACTCGCCGTCGAAGCCGACCGATGGGAAAGCACCCGAGTTGGCCGGAACGCACCCAGCGAATTATCCAGATCGTATCGCCCCCGAGGGGGAGGAGGAAGTCAGGGTCGGGGGAGAGACCCCGGCCCCTCGTCACCCCCCAGAAACCCCTCGACCCCGGTTGGCCGGGGAAGCCCTGCCGTCCGGGCCGGTTTCCGGGCCAACATTACGTGCCACAGGTGCCAGCGACCCGGCCACTATGCCAGTGATCCCCACTGCCCAAAGAATCCGAACACTACCCCCCGCCAAGTTGCAGCGGCGGCCCTAGGGGAAGAACTAATCCCGGAAGACCAAGAAGAGTACGAGACCGATCCCTCTGAATGGGCACCCGCCGCCATGGCACTGGTCTGCTTAGGGGAGAGAGACATGATTCCGCGGGCCCCCCTTCCCGCCAACACACAGAAGTACGGTCAATGGGTCAACATTAATGGCCGCCGGGCGGAAGCCCTCCGCGACACCGGGGCCAGTGTAACGGTGGTCCGACGCCACCTCGTCACTCCAGACCAAATCTTGCCGAACGTTCTTTGCCCTGTCCGATCGGCCGACAACTCTGAAAGCCTGTGCCACATGGCCTGCGTCCCCTTCGAGTGGGGAGGAGTAGCAGGGATGTTAAAAGTAACTGTCCGCGATGATGCCCCCGTGGACTGCCTCCTCGGAAACGACCTTGAAAGCTCTCCCTGGGCAGCTGTCGAACGGAGGGAGCACCTGGGGATGCTTGGCCTCCCCGAATGGGTCTGCGTCACGACCCGGTCCATGACCGCCCGCGCGGTCCCCAGCCCAGAAGAGCCCGAGTGGCCAGAACCTCCTCCCGCGCTCATCCCAGAGGAGGCCGCCCCAGAAGCCAGTCCATTGACCCAAACTGAAGAGGGGTCCGACCAGCTTCGGGACGTCCCTGACCTGGCACACTGGCGGCAGGAGGGAGGCCCCACGCAGGAACAATTCCGGGCCGAACAGAAAACCTGTCCCTCTCTCGAAGGACTCCGGCAGCAAGCCCTGGCCCAGAGCACCGGGGATACCTCGGGGGCCCACTGGATCTACTGGGACCAAGACCTGCTCTACAGCGAGCAGAAAGTTGCAGAACTAGGGGCCGGTCGGGTGCTGGTGGTGCCCCTTCGCTTCCGAGACTTCCTCCTGAACTTAGCCCACGATGTCCCCCTTGCCGGACACCTGGGGCAGGATAAAACCTACGACCGCCTGGTGACCCATTTTTTCTGGCCCCGCATGCGGAAGGATGTCATCAACCACTGCAAGGCCTGCCCCACCTGCCAGGCCAGCGGAAAAAGTGGCCGAAAAATCAAAGCACCGTTACAACCCTTTCCTGTCGTCACCACCCCGTTTGAACGGGTGGGAATAGACATTGTGGGGCCCCTCGACCCTCGAACAGCCCAAGGACATCGGTTCATCCTGGTCCTGGTAGACCACGCCACCCGCTATCCCGAGGCCATCCCTCTTCGGACTGTGACGGCCCCCGTGGTGGGCCGGGCCCTGATGGGGATCTTCTCCCGGGTGGGGTTCCCCCGGGAGGTCGTCAGTGACAGGGGCACGAACTTTATCTCCAGATATATGAAGTCCCTCTGGCAGCAATGCGGGGTCACCTACAAGTTCACGACCCCCTATCACCCGCAAGGAAACGGACTGGTCGAGAGATTCAACCGCACCCTCAAGGGGATGATTAGGGGTCTAGAAGAACCCCTTCGACGCCAGTGGGACGTGCTACTTCCATGCCTCCTGTTTGCCTATCGGGAGGTCCCGCAGAAGTCCCTCGGCTTCAGCCCATTTGAACTCCTGTACGGGCACCCCGTCCGGGGCCCCCTCAGCCTAGTCAAGGAAGGTTGGGAGCAGCCTCCCCAGAAAACTCCCCCGGACATCTACAGGTATCTCCTGGCTCTCCGCAACCAGACCCGGCGGTTCCGAGACGCCGCCAAAGCCAACCTCGAGGCCAGTCAGGAGGACATGAAGAGGTGGTACGATCAGCACACGTCCTCCATTGAGTTCGAACCTGGACAGCAGGTCTGGGTGATGTCCCCGGTTGAGCCCTGTGCACTCCAAGACAGATGGTCCGGGCCCTTCAAGGTAATCGAACGCAAGGGGCCCGTCACCTATTTAATCGACATGGAGACTGCCCGGAACCCCCTACGGGTCCTCCATGCCAACAGGCTCAAACCCCATTTTGTGCGATCCGAACTCAGCCTCCTGATGGCTACCGATACTGGGACAGAAGAAGACTCCGAACCCCTTCCGGACTTACTGAGGGCCCTCGAGCAGGATGGCTCAGTGGAAGGGGTCCAGCTCTCCGAGGCCCTGTCTCCGGAGCAACGCCAAGACTGCCAAACGCTCCTGAGGCAGTTCGCCTCCCTGTTCTCCCTCACCCCCGGAGTCACCCCCTGGTGCCTCCACGATGTGGACACCGGGGACAGCCCTCCTATTCGACACCGAGCGTACTGCGTACCAGACCGGGTACGAGCCTGCATCCAGACCGAGGTGTCCAAAATGCTGACCCTAGGAGTGATCGAACCCTCAGACAGTCCCTGGGCGAGCCCAGTCGTCCTGGTTCCCAAGGCAGCTGCCCCGGGCGTTGCCCCTGAGCTCCGGTTCTGCGTGGACTATCGGGGGCTGAATGCAGTTACCCGGACCGACGCTCATCCCATCCCCCGGGCAGACGAGCTAATTGATCGGATGGGGGCCGCCCGCTACCTGAGCATCTTCGACCTAACAGCGGGCTACTGGCAGATCGGCCTCACCCCTAGGGCCCAAGAACGATCCGCCTTCTCTACCCCAGACGGGCACTACCACTTTAAAGTCATGCCCTTCGGCATGAAAAACGCCCCGGCAACGTTCCAACGGCTGGTAAACCAGGTACTGGCGGGCCTGGAAGACTTCAGCGCCGCCTACCTGGACGACATTGCTGTGTACAGCCACCAGTGGACCGACCACCTCCGCCACCTGCGGGAGGTTCTACACGCCCTCCAGCAAGCCGGGCTCACCATCAAAGCCAGCAAGTGCCAGGTTGGCCAAGGGTCCGTGACCTACCTAGGACACCAAGTGGGAAGCGGGCTGGTGGCCCCTCTCCAACTCAAGATTGCTGCCATCCAGGCCTGGCAACCCCCTACGATCCAAACAGAGGTCCGGGCCTTCCTGGGGCTCACCGGATACTACCGGCGGTTCGTAAAGGACTATGGCAGCATCGTGGGGCCCCTCACAGAGCTCACCTCCAAAAAGAGCCCCAAAACCGTCAACTGGACCCCGGACTGCCAATCGGCCTTCGAAAAGCTAAAGACCGCCATGTGCACGGCCCCCGTGCTCCAGGCTCCCGACTACAGCCGGGAGTTCATTGTGCAGACGGACGCCTCCGATCATGGTGTGGGGGCCGTCCTCTCCCAACTCAACGCCGAAGGGGTCGACCATCCGGTGGTCTTCATCAGCCGACGCCTCTTGCCCCGAGAACAGCGCTGGAGCACCATTGAGAGAGAGGCCTTCGCCGTAGTCTGGGCACTCAAGAAGCTCCGGCCATACCTCTTCGGCACCCACTTCCGGGTGCAAACAGACCACCGACCCCTACAATGGCTGATGCAAATGCGGGGGGAGAACCCGAAGCTGTTGCGCTGGTCCATCTCCCTGCAGGGGATGGACTTCACGGTGGAACACCGTCCAGGCCAGGACCACGCCAACGCCGACGGCCTGTCACGCTTTTTCCGCCTCAGCGAGGAGAGTCCCCAGGAAGATGGCTGACTCTCCCCCGCCTTCAGCTGGGGGGGACGCATGTTGGACAGGCCGCATGGTCGGGCTGTCCCCCCTCCCCGCGATGGGACCCGGACCCTGGCTCTCCCGGAATCCCCAACCAGAGTCCCCAAACGACCACCCGAAGTACCCTGCAATCCCTCCACTACAAGACACCAGCGCCGGACCCAGCTGGCCCGGGTCATCATCCACACCACGACATCGACCCGGCCGCCATCTTGGGGCGCTGCAGCGCGAGGCCGCGTGGCCTCAACTCGACCCTAACCTGGGGCCCGGCCGGCCCCGCCATCGAGGCACCAACCTCCCCCCAGGAGGCAGAGTGACCACTTGGCGAGTCAATGGGAGAAGGAATCGTCAACGGCTCTCCTCCGCCAGGTGTCGATCACCCCCGGCCGCCCTGAGCGCTGGCTCCACCCCCCTGCTGGGTGTCTGGACTCCCTCATCCCGGACCTCCCGGCCCCCCAGGCGCGAGGGTCCGGACATCAAAGGGGACCAGACCTATAACTGGGGCAGGGCCAGACCAGGACAGGAGTTGTATCCTGGAGTCGAGAGACCCGAGAAGAACTCATCCGTAACTGGCCTGCTGGCGCTGCCGCGGCCCTCTGCCTCGTGAAACCATCGTCTTGGCCTGCTGGCGCTGCCGCGGCCCTCTGCCTCGTGAAACCATCGTCTTGGCCTGCTGGCGCTGCCGCGGCCCTCTGCCTCGTGAAACCATCGTCCTGGCCTGCTGGCGCTGCCGCGGCCCTCTGCCTCGTGAAACCATCGTCTTGGCCTGCTGGCGCTGCCGCGGCCCTCTGCCTCGTGAAACCATCGTCTTGGCCTGCTGGCGCCGCCGCGGCCCTCTGCTTTGTGAGACTATCATCTTGGCCTGCTGGCGCCGCCGCGGCCCGATCCACAGACACTCCAGCTCGAGGATTGTGAGCTCGCCTCTTAACATCACCTGTACCGATCCGGTACCAAGACTGTCCCGCTACCCCCTTTCCCTACAGAGACTAGAGGTGAGAGGACCCCCGGGTCCGAGATATCCTGTATCGCTGATATCCTTGCCTTAAGAACCTTACATAAAGCATTGAACTCGACTTGGTGTGGTGCCTGTTTGTGGGGAGGGAGGTAACTTGTCTGTATGATCGTCGGAGACGGTCCCACTCGGGGATCTCTCCCCCAGTATCCGGCCGACCCTCAGGGTCCCCGTCTAACATGGTCTATTTCATCAATTGCCCTTGTGGCTTAGGCTACGTCGGCGAAACTTGTAGGTCGATTCAAACGCGCCTAACTGAGCATAGATCGGCAATAAAAACAAAAAAATTGAATGCACCCCTAGTGAAACACTTCTTGGACAAGAACCACAAATTGGATGAGTTCCAGTGGCGCATTTTAGAGAAGATAAGAATATCAGACAATAAAGGTGGATGTTCCATCAGGAAAGAAAGAGAGGTCTATTGGATTTTTGTTCTGGACACGCACAGAAGGGGATTGAATAGTGAGACTCCTTGGGAGAATGCCATACAATAAATACGCTCCTTTGCTCCAATTGGCCATTTTAAACAAAGTTTCGATCAGTTGGTTTATTTTTGGCCTAATATGTGAACGCCCTTTTGATCGATTTTCGGACACCACGTATCTGCTTCCCCTTTAGTATAGGATGTAACTGCGTGATAGTGAATACCATATCTTTGGTTTTACCAGTCACATCCTTTTGTGGGTCCATTCCCTTGTCCCCACGAAGGTGCTTGCCTTTGTTGGGCTGCGATTGACCGAGATTTGATTTATTTTTCATTTTCACGATTCTACCCCAGAATGAGTATTACCATTTTAATTTTGAAGGTGCATTGTACTTGATGTACTGTATTCGATGTATCTACACGGTTCAGTATTTGTTATTGTGGGACATTTTTGAATATTAATTTCAATCTCAAGCTAGATATTTTCAAAATTCCTCATAATTTTTGGTAAACTTCTTTTTCTACATCATATAATATGCATTATCCTCATTCATGTGACATGCATTGTTTTCTCGTGTCATTTCTTTTTATATCGCGTCAACTCGCACTCCTCTATTGCCGAAAGCAGTTCGGCTCTAGAGTCGTCCTTTTAGTTTAAAACTACATTTCCCATTAGGTACGTCCATTTGGCGTCTCTGCTTGTTCATTGGATTATCGTATCCATTGGCCGGCAGAGTGACCACCTGGTTGGATTTTGCTCTGAACGTCGGAGCGTTGCTTGCATCCATCTGATTGGATATTATATAAACTGATGGGCGGCCAAACTTCGGGTCAGTTGATTTTTACAACGGCTGCGGGACGCCAGCAGAGAAACATTCCGCGGCTCCCCAGGACTTTATACACGGACCGGAATATCTTCCCGGCGGTAAGAGGCCCTTTTTCCGGCTTAATATTAAAATTAAAATCGACTCCCCCTCTGTTTAATACGACGAAATACACCGATTATTTACAAACTAATCGGTTTTTTTCATCTTTTTTATTTCCTATCTTCGGCTTGAATAGTACTGACGTGGCGTGTGAACATATCTTTCCATGCGTCCACTGTAACGACTAACTTCAATTTCTCCTGTGTCACCACAAGAATGTTTCCTACCGACAGCTACTCCGCTCTCGGTAAGATTATATTGTTGATCTGCCAATGCCAGACTATCCGAGTTCAGCTACTATTGGATTGTCATTTTCTTCATTTGGGGTTTACTTTATTTGCAGAAACATAACTGTGACGTGGGGACATATCTTGTAGAGCTTGACTACGACGGCAAACTCCAAACCCGCTCTCTAATACAGCAACAGTTATTTTTTCTGTTCCTGGTAAGACAATCTGTTCGTTTATTAAGTGTTTTATATTTGTATTTTATTTGAGAACTAGGTAGTCTTTGGTGTGAGCGACACAAAATGTTTAGATTTTGTTTGAGGCAGTTACGATCAACGATCTCCGGTCTTGTCCACCATAATTTGTAGCCCCATTTAAAACACTCTGGAATGTTGGTGTGAAAGCGAACCCTCTAATGTTTCACATCCGTTTCTTGTCATTTACATCTGGCTAGTGTGTATTAGGACCGGGCACCTTGAGTAAGATCTATCGACTGGTCTATTGTTATCACAATAGATTCTCACATTAGAGAAATGCTAGCAAGCATTGTGAATCCATGGCTGTACATTTAGATATTGTGCATGGAAACTACCATCTCGGAATGCTCCTGTGACATTGTTTTTTGGACGATTGAAACATTATAGTAACTACAGGATGCCGTATATTATATATCTTCTCTGAATATCACCTTTCTCCCAGTTTACAGATCCGGTAGTTTGAAACACAACCCTTAAGAATGTCGAGCAACTTGGTTAAACGCATATACTAGCGTTCTATTTTCAAAGGTGCACTGTGAGGTGATTAGACGATCAATTATTTTGGTAAGAACTAGTTGCAACACAGGTTATACAGCATTTCAGTCCGCTATATTGATTTGGGACTTGCAAGCATATTATTGGACCCTGCCTATATCAGAGATATGTATTCCATCCTAAATATTATAGATAGATAGTTTAAAGGATAGATCCTACTGTTTTCTTCCTTTTTTCCATTTTTTCCTTTTTTCATTAAAAATAATGTTCTTAATTATTCTTGAATAGATTAGTAACATAATACCATTACAGGTTTTGATTCACATTTTTATTGAAAATTATACAGAACATGGTCCTGAGTTTGAGCTTACTATCCAGTATGGCTTTTAGAAATCCAATAAGAACCCACATAAATAAATCCTTTGCCCTTCCCCATCCTTCATTCCCTACCCCCCCGCTTGTATCTTATTTTTCCTAACTCTACCTTGGTCCTCATCTTTGGGTCTTGGATGGGTTTCCCATAAGATGGCTTGTTTGCTGCTCAAATGTTACAAAAATGTTAGTCTGTAGCTTGTCTCAGCTGTATTCATCAGTTGCACAAGCAGGGAGTATTTGGCACTAAGACACTATGCATTTCTTTTGGAAATGAACTATTTACAGATTTGATTAGTATATTGGAATGTACTATATTGGAATGTACCATTTTGAATGTGACCGTTGATAAAAAATCATGGTCTACTGATTAAAATTATGATGCATGTTTGTGGATATCTTTTTGATTATAATTTTAATATGTTTTTCAGATAATATTTGTGGCTCCTGAAGAAGGCGTTCCTCATAAACGCCGAAACGCGCGTCGAATAAATACACATTGCCACTGTGATAATATATTTTTAACTTATCTGTTGTATGTTGCATATGAATGTTTTTGACTTTTTGAATATTATTGATTTATACTTATGTGGTTTTTTTAAGTGTTTTTAAAGTGATCATCATGATACCTATTAAATGATATGGGTTTTTATAATCATTGTGTCTTATTATTATTGTTTTTTTGCCACTTCTCCCTCCCATTGTGTTGATAATATGCCAAAAAGTTTTCTACAATGACACCACATGACAACACATGACACATGATTGTTTGGAGTGTTTACAGACAGTTGACAGCCAATTAGCATTCAGCTCGTGCTGGGGAAGGTACAGATTACAGTAAGCTTACAGTAAGCTTACTGTGCTTGTACCGTATACGTACTCTGCAGTTTTTGTAAAAAAAAAAAATGGGGGGCCTTGTGGGATCCCTGAGCAGGCCTAGGGGGTCAGGGGGTTTCTACCCTGCCCCCTTTTTGCATTCTACTTGTTTGTTTTTCTGCTTTCTTGTGCCTCAGTCTACCGAGGCACAAGATGGCGGCCAACACTTTCTGGTTTGGAGTGTTGACAGACCGTTGACAGCCAATTAGCATTCAGCTCATGCAGGTACAGTAAGCTTACAGGACTCGTATGGTACTCGTCCCCCGTGGTTTTTGTCCCCCCAAAAATTTGGGGGGGCCTTTGGGGTCCTTGTGAAACACCCAGAGCAGGCCTGGCACATCACATACCCTGCACATGACACATGACATACCCTGCCCCCTTTTTGCATTTTACACGTTTGTTTTTCTGCTTTCTTGTGCCTCAGTATACCGAGGCACAAGATGGCTGCCAACACTTTCTGGTTTGGAGTATTTACAGACAGTTGACAGTCAATTAGCATTCAGCTCATGCTCGGAAAGGTACAGAGTACAGTAAGCTTACAGTAATCTTACAGTAAGCTCCTCTAGATATATACATTTTTTGACACATGACATATGACTCCACATGACACATGACACCACATGACACATGACACCACATGACATCACATGACAACACATGACACATGACATGACGATACATGACACATGACACCACATGACACCACATGACACGTGATACCACATGACACCACATGACACCTCATGACACATGACACCACGTGACACAAGACACGTGATGACACATGACACCACATGACAACACATGACACATGATGACACATGACACATGACATCACATGACACATGACACCACATGACATCACATGACAACACATGACATCACATGACACATGACAATACATGACACATGACATCACATGATAACACATGACACCATGATGATACATGACACATGACACCACATGACACATGACACCACATGACAACACATGACACATGACATCACATGACACATGACACCACATGAAACATGACACGTGATGACACATGACACCACTTGACACATGACATGTGATGACACATGACACCACATGACACATGACATCACATGACACATGACGATACATGACACATGACACCACATGACATGACACCACATGACACATGACGACACATGATGACACATGACACCACATGACACGACATGACACATGACACGACATGACACTTGACACCACATGACATGATACCACATGAAACATGACAACACATGACATCACATGACACATGACACTATATGACACATGACACCACATGATACGTGACACCACATGACAGGTGATGACACATGACACCACATGACACATGATGACACATGACACCACATGACACATGATGACACATGACATATGACACCACATGACACATGACACATGACATCACATAACACATGACACCATTGACACATGACATCACATGACACATGACATTTATATTTGTATTTGTATTTGTGGTATATTTATAGAGCGCAGACCTGTCACCCCAAGGGCATCCTGGCGCTTCGAACCATGAACCAACAAATTTGCAGCAACTTAGCCTGTCCTGGGGAAGAGATAGGTTTTTAACGCCTTCCTAAAGGCTAAGAGATCCTCAAGACTCCTTAGAGATATCGGCAGGGAGTTCCAGAGTTTGGCCGCCGCTACTCTGAAGGATCGGCTGCCCATCCTCACTCTCTGGAAGCGCGGTACTACGAGTGACCTGGATGAGGAGGAGCATAAGGCTCGAGGTGGAAGGTACCAGGCGAACATCTTCCGCAGAGAGACCGGGCCTAGGCCAAGGATAGCCCTGAACACGATGCAAGCTGCTTTATAATAAACGCATAGATGGACCGGCAGCCAGTGAAGTTCATGTAGCGCTGCCGTGGATGAGCTGTGGTAGGGGCGAGAGAGGGCGAGTTTGGCAGCCATGTTTTGCACGCTTTGTAGCTTACCCAGTAGTGTTATCGGGGCCTCCAGAAGTAGTGCGTTACAATAGTCAAGTCGACTTAAGATGGTACTCCGTACTACTTCGGGTCTGGCTTGCTCAGGGAGGAGGGGCAGAACTTTGCGCAGCATGCGGATCAGCATCATGCAAGTCGAGGTGACCTTGTTTACGTGCAGATCTAACTGCAAGTTGGGCCCGAAACTTATACCCAAGTTGCACGCCGATTGTGCGGCTGACACCGTCTCTGAGAATGACGAAGGCCAGAAGTCATCTGGGAGATTCCGCGGAACTCGGTCGTTGGAACAATACAGGACCTCTGTCTTAGTCCCATTGAACTGCAACGAGTTCAACTGGAGCCATTCCGCTGTAGCCTGCATGCATCGGTGGAAAGTTTCCAATGGGACTGCGTCCTGTCCCTCCGGTGAAAAGACCAGCTGGGTGTCATCCGCATAATTAAATGCGGAAATCCCAAATGATTTAATAAGCTGGACCAGAGGGCGGAGGTAAATATTAAAGAGTATAGGGCTGATGGCTGAGCCCTGAGGTACTCCTTGTCCTACTCTCCGCTCCGCTGAGCTGAAGGGAGGGAGCGATACCCGTTGCTGACGGTTGTCCAGATAGGAGATCAGCCAATCCCTGGCCTTATCTTTAACCCCGCACTCTTCCAGCCTCATGATCAAGGTAGGATGGCTGACCGTGTCGAACGCGGCCGACATGTCGAGCAGCACCAGAAAGGCTGCCCGACCACTGTCGACTCGCGTCCGCAGATTGTCTAGCACGGTCACTAACGCGGATTCCGTCCCATGAGCTGGGCGGAAACCGAATTGCGTTTCATCCAGCCAGGTGTTCCCTTCTAAGAAGCCGGACAGAGTGCGGGTGACCAGTTTTTCCATGATTTTGACTGGAAAAGGAAGCAGGGAAATTGGCCGATAATTGGAGAGACAGGCAGGGTCGAGCGTGGATTTTTTTAGGAGCGGAAAAACCGCTGCCTTCCTCCAGCAGTCCGGTACAGTCCCTGTTCCAAACGACTGGCAACAGATGGAGTGCAAAGGCTTGAAGAGTTCCTCCTGAAACACCCTCCAAAATTTTGGAGGGAGAGGATCAAGAGGCGAGCCAGATGAGATCGTAAGGGCCAGGCTACCAAACTCCTTCAAAGGAGGGAAGAGGAAAGCTGTTCAGCTGGGGTCGACTGGACTCTGTCGCCGGAGCTCCCAAGCTGAGTGCGTGGGCCTCTGGTCGGGGTCGACTGGAAGGCGTGGCCGGAGCTTCCAAACAGAGGTCAAAACCCCTCTGCAGGGGTCGGCTGGCCGTCGCCTCCGGAGCTCCCAAACCAGTGGTAAGATTGACTGGATCCTGCAAACCCTCCAGAATTTTGCAGATTTTCTCCTCGAAGGCATCAGCAAGCGAATCACATAGAGCTTGCGATGTGGGTATGGTGTTGGCCGCACACATAGGGTGGGCGAGGTCCCTGACGATCTTAAAGAGGGCCTGTGCCTTGTTTGGGGCCTGGTTCAAGAAGGATTCAAGATAAGCCGCTTTAGCTATCTTGATCTGTGCCTTATATTTTTGTAAGGCGGACCGGAACACAGCTTTCTCCGAGTCTAAATACTGTTTCCTCCACGCTCTTTCAGCGCGTTTACTGCCAAGTTTAAGCTCGCGTAGTTCGCTCGTATACCAAAGGCTAGCTCGAATCACCCTCCCTCGAGACTTCCGGAGGGGGGCCAACTTATCCAGCGAGCTCGTGATGGACTGGCTAAAGAGAGTATAGCTCTCTTCAGCTGAACTGCCAAGCTTAAAATCCTTCCCTAAAATATTCGGTAATGGAGAGATGTTAAGTATTCGGGACCAAGGTCTCCCTAACTTGGCTTGGGATAGTCCAGCTTCCCGCAAGGTGTGGTCCTCTAAACAAAGAGAGAACATAATCAGGAAGTGGTCTGTCCAAAACTGGCGCTTAATCTCATCCATAGATACCCATTGTGGATCGGCAAATATTAGGTCCAGGGTATGACCCTTCCGATGCGTGGTGTCATTCACCAGCTGTTCCAGGCTGATATCTTTACAGGCTTGACTAAGGGAGGAGAATGCCTTGTCCAATGAGCCGCCAGCCCACAGGTTAAAATCTCCAAGAATCAAAAACTTGTAGTGGGAGCTGGAGAGCTCATAGATCAGGTCAATAAGGAGCGATATTGAAGAGGCCGGTCCTGGAGGTCGATAGCACAGGACGCCCGAGCAAAGTGTCAGCTCCTGCTTTTTGACCGAGAATCCCATCAGTTCGAAGCCTGGCACCTCTCGAATCTTCAGCTGGGAAAGGGTCAGCGAGTCTTTATAGATTAACCCGATACCCCCTCCTCGGTTGAGTGTGCGCGGAGTATGACTAATTTTATAGCCTGAGGGGCAGGCTAGGCCCAGTTCAACCTCGCAGTCTTCCCGAGTCCAAGTTTCTGTGAGGAAAAGGACATCGAGATTTTCTGAATCAATGAGGAAGGCAATTTCCGTGTGGTGCTTGCAAAGGGATCTGACGTTCAGCAACCCACAGGAGATTTGCCTAGTAGTTGAGACATAGGCACTGGCTGGTTGCCTTACCGGGTTCTGGCTGGGTCTGAGTCTAAATAGCTCAGCCCGAGAGTAGGCTATACGGAGTGAGCCAGAGGGGCCAGAGGTAGCGGCCCTAAGTGCGTCCGTTGCGCGAATGGGCGCAAACGGGCTTACCTCTGGCGCGCCTACGACGCGCCCGCTGCGCGCGAGCGCTGCGCGTCTGTCTGTCCATCCTAAATACTATTACGCTGAGCGGAGGACCGCCTACTAGCCTCTTGCCTTATGCAAGATGGCCGCGGAGTACCTCGCCTCACTAACCAACCCAAGATGTCGGTCCCGACTAAATCTTTCTGATCCCCGCCGAGTGCGAGGGAGTGAGCTATTATGGTGCAGGTATGCCTCACAAGTTTCCCCGGCCTACGGACGCCGACAAGCGTGGTAGAAGGGAAATTCCGGCCAAGAGGGTGAGCGCCGACAAGGTAAGCGCAATGTCAGAGCGCCGCGGGATTTAAAATACAAAATACAAATTGACGCTTTAAAATGCAGCAAGATAAAAGCGCGGCAGCTGAATGCGCTGGAAGCAGGTTCTGACTGACCTTGCCTCGAAGTTTCTTTAGTAGCACCCCAGAGTGCGGAGGACCGCCTACTAGCCTCTTGCCTTACGCAAGATGGCCGCGGAGTACCTCGCCTCACTACCCAACCCAAGATGTCGGACCCGACTAAATCTTTCTGATCCCCGCCGAGTGCGAGGGAGTGAGCTATTATGGTGCAGGTATGCCTCACAAGTTTCCCCGGCCTACGGACGCCGACAAGAGTGGTAGCAGGGAAATTCCGGCCAAGAGGGTGAGCGCCGACAAGGTAAGCGCAATGTCAGAGCGCCGCGGGATTTAAAATACAAAATACAAATTGACGCTTTAAAATGCAGCAAGATAAAAGCGCGGCAGCTGAATGCGCTGGAAGCAGGTTCTGACTGACCTTGCCTCGAAGTTTCTTTAGTAGCACCCCAGAGTGCGGAGGACCGCCTACTAGCCTCTTGCCTTACGCAAGATGGCCGCGGAGTACCTCGCCTCACTACCCAACCCAAGATGTCGGACCCGACTAAATCTTTCTGATCCCCGCCGAGTGCGAGGGAGTGAGCTATTATGGTGCAGGTATGCCTCACAAGTTTCCCCGGCCTATGGACGCCAACAAGAGTGGTAGAAGGGAAATTCCGGCCAAGAGGGTGAGCGCCGACAAGGTAAGCGCAATGTCGGAGCGCCGCGGGATTTAAAATACAAAATACAAATTGACGCTTTAAAATGCAGCAAGATAAAAGCGCGGCAGCTGAATGCGCTGGAAGCAGGTTCTGACTGACCTTGCCTCGAAGTTTCTTTAGTAGCACCCCAGAGTGCGGAGGACCGCCTACTAGCCTCTTGCCTTACGCAAGATGGCCGCGGAGTACCTCACCTCACTACCCAACCCAAGATGTCGGACCCGACTAAATCTTTCTGATCCCCGCCGAGTGCGAGGGAGTGAGCTATTATGGTGCAGGTATGCCTCACAAGTTTCCCCGGCCTACGGACGCCGACAAGAGTGGTAGAAGGGAAATTCCGGCCAAGAGGGTGAGCGCCGACAAGGTAAGCGCAATGTCAGAGCGCCACGGGATTTAAAATACAAAATACAAATTGACGCTTTAAAATGCAGCAAGATAAAAGCGCGGCAGCTGAATCCGCTGGAAGCAGGTTCTGACTGACCTTGCCTCGAAGTTTCTTTAGTAGCACCCCAGAGTGCGGAGGACCGCCTACTAGCCTCTTGCCTTACGCAAGATGGCCGCAGAGTACCTCGCCTCACTACCCAACTCAAGATGTCGGACCCGACTAAATCTTTCTGATCCCCGCCGAGTGCGAGGGAGTGAGCTATTATAGTGCAGGTATGCCTCACAAGTTTCCCCGGCCTACGGATGCCGACAAGAGTGGTAGAAGGGAAATTCCGGCCAAGAGGGTGAGCGCCGACAAGGTAAGCGCAATGTCAGACCGCCGCGGGATTTAAAATACAAAATACAAATTGACGCTTTAAAATGCAGCAAGATAAAAGCGCGGCAGCTGAATGCGCTGGAAGCAGGTTCACATGATGACACATGACACCACATGACAACACATTTATTTATTTATTTATTTATAAACAGTTTTCTATAGCGCGAACTAGACCCATGGGTATCAGAGCGCTTTACAACAATGGCATAGGATAAAAACAGCAGTGTATATAACAAGCAATGATATTGCGCACCGTAGTTGGTAATATTTTCAGCATAGTCATTCCACTGTTCTTCAATTTCTCATTTTGTTATCTTAAGAACCTCACAGTTAAGTCATAGAAGGAGAAATGCCTGCCTATGGGAGGAATTTGCTCATGAGGAAGGTCTTAGCTTCCTTCTTAAACGAGGCTATGTTCGAAATTTTTCTGATATTCACAGGCAGAGAGTTCCAGATTCTAGGGGCTGCTCCGGAGAACGCTCTCTCATAAGTTTTTTTCTTCCTAAAGATAGGTGGTCTCAGCAGTAGCAAATTGGCACTTCGGGCTGGTCTGTTTCTTCCTGAAATTTCTATTTTCTGGGCAAGATATCTGGGTGTGTTGTGGTGAATCGCTTTGTGGGCGATACATGCCATTTTTAGTTGTATTCTAGCTTCAAAGGGTAGCCAGTTTAGCGCCTTCAGGTGAGGGGTGATGTGGTCAAATTTCCTCGTTCCTGTGATAAGTATTGCCGCTGCATTGAGACAAGCTTTTAGGGGGGCTATGGAAATTTTTGGAAGACCTGCTAGAGTTGTACATTCATATTTAATTCTTGAGATAACCAGTGATTGCACAGCTAGTTTTAGGTCTTTCTCCGATAAAACACATGACACCACATGACACATGACACCACATGACACATGACATCACATGACAACACATGGCACATGACACCACATTACACATGACAACACATGACACATGACACCACATGACACCACATGACAACACATGACACATGACATCACATGACACATGATACCACATGAAACATGACACGTGATGACACATGACACCACTTGAGACATGACACATGACATGTGATGACACATGACACCACATGACACATGACATCACATGACAACACATGGCACATGACATCATATGACATCATATGACACATGACAACACATGACACATGACATCACATGACACATGCCAATACATGACACATGACACCACATGACACATGACAACACGTGACACATGACATCACATGACACATGATGACACATGACACCACATGACAACACATGACAACACATGGCACCACATGATGACACATGACACCACATGACACCATATGACACATGATGACACATCATCATGACATCACATGACAACACATGACATCACATGACACATGACACCACATGTCACCACATGACACATGCCATCACATGACAACACATGACACATGACACCACATGATGACACATAACAACACATGACACCACATGACACCACATGACAGCACATGACACATGACACCACATGACACATGACACGTGATGACACATGACACACATGACACCACATGACACATGACATGTGATGACACATGCCACATGACACATGTCACCACATGACACATGACATCACATGACACATGACACCACATGACACATGACAACACATGACACCACATGACAGCACATGACACCACATGATAGCACATGACACATGACACCACATGACACATGACATCACATGACACATGACACGTGATGACACATGACACACATGACCCCACATGACACATGACATGTGATGACACATGACACATGACATCACATGACACATGACAATACATGACACCACATGTCACCACATGACACATGACACCTCATGACACATGACACCACATGACACCACATGACACATGACAACACATGACACATGACAACACATGACACATGCCGATACATGACGCATGACACATGACACCACATGACACATGACATCACATGACATCACATGACACATGACGACACACAACACCACATGACATGTGATGACACATGACATCACATGACACATGACACCACATGACACATGACACCAAATAACACATGACACGTGATGACACATGACACCACATGACACATGACACCACATAACACATGACACCAAATGACACATGACACGTGATGACACATGACACCACATGACAACACATGACACATGATGACACATGACACCACATGACACCACATGACTGACAACACATGACGTCACATGGCACTACATGATGAAACATGACAACACCTGATGACACATGACAGTTTTTGTAAAAAAAAAATGGGGGTCCTTGTGGGTCCTTGTGGGATCCCTGAGCAGGCCTAGGGGGTCAGGGGATTTCTACCCTGCCCCCTTTTTGCATTCTACTTGTTTGTTTTTCTGCTTTCTTGTGCCTCAGTCTACTGAGGCACAAGATGGCGGCCAACACTTTCTGGTTTGGAGTGTTGACAGACAGTTGACAGCCAATTAGCATTCAGCTCGTGCAGGTACAGAGTACAGTAAGCTTACAGTAAGCTTACAGGACTCGTATGGTACTCGTCCCCCGTGGTTTTTGTCCCCCAAAAAATTTGGGGGGGGGCCTTTGGGGTCCTTGTGAAACACCCAGAGCAGGCCTAGGGGGCAGGGTGTTTCTACCCTGCCCCCTTTTTGCGTTTTACACGTTTGTTTTTCTGCTTTCTTGTGCCTCAGTCTACCGAGGCACAAGATGGAAGTTTGGAGTATTGACAGACAGTTGACAGCCAATTAGCATTCAGCTCATGCTTGGTAAGGTACAGAGTACAGTAAGCTTACAGTAATCTTACAGTAAGCTCCTCTATATATATACATTTTTTGAAACATGACATATGACTCCACATGACACATGACACCACATGACATCATGTCAATACATGGCACCACATGACACATGACACATGACGATACATGACACATGACACCACATGTCACCACATGACACATGACATCACATGACACATGACATCACATGACACATGACACATGACACCACATGACACCTCGTGACAACACATGACATCACATGACACATGACGATACATGACACATGACATATGACGCCACATGACATATGACATCACATGACATGACATATACAGACATGACACCACATGACACCACATGACACATGACATCACATGACAACACATGACACATGATGACACATGATGACACATGACACCACATGACAACACATGACACATGATGACACATGACACCACATGACACATGACGACACATCATGACACATGACACATGACGATACATGACACATGACACATGACACATGACACCATGTGACACAAGACACATGATGACACATGACACCACGTGACAACACATGACACATGACACATGACATCACATGACATCACATGACACATGACATCACATGACACCACATGACACATCACATGACGATACATGACACATGACACCACATGACACATGACATCACATGACAACACATGACACATGACAACACATGACATCACATGACACATGACAACACATGACATCACATGACACATGACATCACATGACACGTGATGACACATGACACCACATGACACCACATGACACATGACATCACGTGACAACACATGAAACATGACATCACATGACAACACATGACATCACATGACACATGACACTACATGACACCACATGACACATGACACATGATGACACATGACACCACATGATATCACATGACACATGACGTCACATGGCACCACATGACAACACATGATGACACATGACATCACATGACACCTCATGACACATGATACCACGTGACACAAGACATGTGATGACACATGACACCACGTGACAACATATGATGACACATGATACCACATGACACATGACATCACATGACAACACATGACACATGACATCACATGACACATGATACCACATGACACATGACATGACACGACACATGACGATACACGACACATGACGATACATGACACATGACACCACATGACACCACATGACACGTGATGACACATGACACCACATGACACATGACACCACATGACACATGACACCACATGACACATGATGACACATGACACATGACATCACATGACACATGACACATGACATCACATGACACATCACACCACATGACATCACATGACACATGACGATACATGACACATGACACCACATGACACATGACACCACATGACAACACATGACATCACATGACACATGACGATACATGACACATGACACCTAGCACACATGACACCACATGACACATGATGACACATGACACCACATGACACATGATGACACATGACATCACATGACACATGACACGTGATGACACATGACAACACATGACACATGATGATACATGACACCACATGACATGTGACACATGACACGTGACACATGACACGTGATGACACATGACATCACATGACACATGATGACACATGACACCTCATGACACATGACACCACATGACACATGACATCACATGTCATGTCACATGACACATGACACTACATGACACATGACACCACATGACACATGACACCAAATGACACATGACACGTGATGACACTAGACACCACATGACAACACATGACATGATGACACATGACACCAAATGACTGACAACACATGACGTCAAATGGCACTACATGATGACACATGACAACACATGATGACACATGACACCACATGACACCACATGACACAAGATGACACATGACATATGACACCACATAACACATGACAGCACATGACACATGACATCACATGACATCACATGACATGACACGTGATGACACATGACACCACATGACACATGACTGTTTGGAGTGTTTACAGACAGTTGACAGCCAATTAGCATTCAGCTCGTGCTCGGATAGGTACAGATTACAGTAAGCTTACAGTAAGATTACCATGCTTGTACAGTACTCGTACTCTGTAGTTTTTGTAAAAAAAAAATGGGGGGCCTTGTGGGTCCTTGTGGGATCCCTGGGCAGGCCTAGGGGGTCAGGGGGTTTCTACCCTGCCCCCTTTTTGCGTTTTACACGTTTGTTTTTCTGCTTTCTTGTGCCTCAGTCTACCGAGGCACAAGATGGCTGCCAACACTTTCTGGTTTGGAGTATTGACAGACAGTTGACAGCCAATTAGCATTCAGCTCATGCTCGGAAAGGTACAGAGTATAGTTAGCTTACAGTAATCTTATAGTAAGCTCCTCTATATATATACATTTTTTGAAACATGACATATGACTTCACATGACACATGACACCACATGACATCATGTCAATACATGACACCACATGACACATGACACATGACGATACAGGACACATGACACCACATGACATCACATGACACATGACACCACGTGACAACACATGAAACATGACATCACATGACACATGACATATGACGATACATGACACATGACATCACATGACACCACATGACATGACATATACAGACATGACACCACATGACACCATATGACACATGATGATACATGACACATGACACCACATGTCACCACATGACATCACATGACACATGACACCACATGACACCACATTACACATGATACCACGTGACAACACATGACATCACATGACACATGACGATACATGACACATGACACCACATGACACATGCCATCACATGACATCACATGACACATGACGATACATGACACATTACATCACATGACACATGACGATACATGACACATGACACCACATGACACATGACATATACAGACATGACACCACATGACACATGACATCACATGACATATGACACCACATGACACATGACATCACATGACAACACATGACACATGATGACACATGATGACACATAATGACACATGACACCACATGACAACACATGACACATGATGACACATGACGACACATGACACCACATGACACATGACACATGACACCATATGACACATGCTATCACATGACAACACATGACATGACAATACATGACACATGACGATACATGACACATGACACCACATGACACCTCATGACACATGACACCACATGACACAAGACACGTGATGACACATGACACCATGTGACAACACATGACATCACATAACACCACATGACATCACATGACACATGACATCAAATGACACCACATGACACATGACATCACATTACAACACATGACACATGACATCACATGACACATGACGACACATGACATCACATGACACATGACACCACATGACAACACATGACACATGATGACACACGACACCACATGACACCACATGATATCATATGACACATGACGTCACATGGCACCACATGACAACACATGATGACACATGACACCACATGACACCACATGACAGCACATGACACATGATATCACATGACACCACATGACACATGACACCACATGACACGTGATGACACATGACAACACACGACACATGACATCACATGACACATGATACCACATGAAACATGACACATGATGACACATGACACCACTTGAGACATGACACATGACATGTGATGACACATGACACCACATGACATCACATGACAACACATGGCACATGACATCATATGACACATGACATCACATGATAACACATGACACATGACATCACATGACACATGCCGATACATGACACATGACACCACATGACACATGACAACACGTGACACATGACATCACATGACACATGATGATACATGACACCACATGACACATGGCACCACATGAAACATGACACATGATGACACATGACACCACATGACAACACATGACAACACATGGCACCACATGATGACACATGACACCACATGACACCATATGACACATGATGACACATCATCATGACATCACATGACAACACATGACATCACATGACACATGACACCACATGTCACCACATGACACATGACATCACATGACACATGACACCACATGACACATGCCATCACATGACAACACATGACACATGACACCACATAATGACACATGACAACACATGACACCACATGACAGCACATGACACCACATGACATCACATGACACATGACACATGACATCACATGACACATGACACATGATGACACATGACACACATGACACCACATGACACATGACATGTGATGACACATGACACATGACATCACATGACACATGACAATACATGACACCACATGTCACCACATGACACATGACATCACATGACACATGACGATATATGACACATGACACCTCATGACACATGACACACATGACACCACATGACATCACATGACACATGACAACACATGACACATGACAACACATGACACATGCCGATACATGACGCATGACACATGACACCACATGACACATGACATCACATGACATCACATGACACATGACAACACACGACACCACATGACACATGATGATGACACATGACATCACATGACACATGACACCACATGACACATGACACCAAATAACACATGACACGTGATGACACATGACACCACATGACAACACATGACACATGACACCACATGACAACACATGACACATGACACCACATGACTGACAACACATGACGTCACATGGCACTACATGATGAAACATGACAACACCTGATGACACATGACAGTTTTTGTAAAAAAAAAATGGGGGGCCTTGTGGGTCCTTGTGGGATCCCTGAGCAGGCCTAGGGGGTCAGGGGATTTCTACCCTGCCCCCTTTTTGCATTCTACTTGTTTGTTTTTCAGCTTTCTTGTGCCTCAGTCTACCGAGGCACAAGATGGCGGCCAACACTTTCTGGTTTGGAGTGTTGACAGACAGTTGACAGCCAATTAGCATTCAGCTCGTGCAGGTACAGAGTACAGTAAGCTTACAGTAAGCTTACAGGACTCGTATGGTACTCGTCCCCCGTGGTTTTTGTCCCCCAAAAAATTTGGGGGGGGCCTTTGGGGTCCTTGTGAAACACCCAGAGCAGGCCTAGGAAGCAGGGTGTTTCTACCCTGCCCCCTTTTTGCGTTTTACACGTTTGTTTTTCTGCTTTCTTGTGCCTCAGTCTACCGAGGCACAAGATGGCTGCCAACACTTTCTGGTTTGGAGTATTGACAGACAGTTGACAGCCAATTAGCATTCAGCTCATGCTCGGTAAGGTACAGAGTACAGTAAGCTTACAGTAATCTTACAGTAAGCTCCTCTATATATATACATTTTTTGAAACATGACATATGACTCCACATGACACATGACACATGACACCACATGACATCATGTCAATACATGACACCACATGACACATGACGATACATGACACATGACACCACATGTCACCACATGACACATGACATCACATGACACATGACATCACATGACACATGACACATGACACCACATGACACCTCGTGACAACACATGACATCACATGACACATGACGATACATGACACATGACATATGACGCCACATGACATATGACATCACATGACACCATATGACATGACATATACAGACATGACACCACATGACACCACATGACACATGACGACACATGACATCACATGACAACACATGACACATGATGACACATGATGACACATGACACCACATGACAACACATGACACATGATGACACATGACACCACATGACAACACATGACACATGACGACACATGATGACACATGACACATGACGATACATGACACATGACACATGACACATGACACCATGTGACACAAGACACATGATGACACATGACACCACGTGACAACACATGACACATGACACATGACATCACATGACATCACATGACATCACATGACACCACATGACACATCACATGACGATACATGACACATGACACATGACACCACATGACACATGACATCACATGACAACACATGACACATGACAACACATGACATCACATGACACATGACATCGCATGACACGTGATTACACATGACACCACATGACACCACATGACACATGACATCACATGACAACACATGAAACATGACATCACATGACAACACATGACATAACATGACACATGACACATGACACATGATGACACATGACACCACATGACACCACATGATATCACATGACACATGACGTCACATGGCACCACATGACAACACATGACATATGATGACACATGATACCACATGACACATGACATCACATGACAACACATGACACATGACATCACATGACACATGATACCACATGACGATACATGACACATGACACCACATGACACCACATGACACGTGATGACACATGACACCACATGACACATGACACCACATGACACATGACACCACATGACACATGATGACACATGACACATGACATCACATGACACATGACATCACATGACACATCACACCACATGACATCACATGACACATGACGATACATGACACATGACACCACATGACACATGACACCACATGACACATGACATCACATGACACATGACGATACAGGACACATGACACCTAGCACACATGACACCACATGACACATGATGACACATGACACCACATGACACATGATGACACATGACATCACATGACACATGACACATGACAACACATGACACATGATGATACATGACACATGACACCACATGACATGTGACACATGGCACGTGACACATGACACGTGATGACACATGACATCACATGACACATGATGACACATGACACCTCATGACACATGACATCACATGACACATGACACCACATGACATCACATGTCATGTCACATGACACATGACACTACATGACACATGACACCACATGACACATGACACCAAATGACACATGACACGTGATGACACTAGACACCACATGACAACACATGACATGATGACACATGACACCAAATGACTGACAACACATGACGTCAAATGGCACTACATGATGACACATGACAACACATGATGACACATGACACCACATGACACCACATGACACCACAGGACACAAGATGACACATGACATATGACACCACATAACACATGACAGCACATGACACATGACATCACATGACACATGACATCACATGACATGACACGTGATGACACATGACACCACATGACACATGACTGTTTGGAGTGTTTACAGACAGTTGACAGCCAATTAGCATTCAGCTCGTGCTCGGGAAGGTACAGATTACAGTAAGCTTACAGTAAGATTACCATGCTTGTACAGTACTCGTACTCTGTAGTTTTTGTAAAAAAAAATGGGGGGCCTTGTGGGTCCTTGTGGGATCCCTGAGCAGGCCTAGGGGGTCAGGGGGTTTCTACCCTGCCCCCTTTTTGCGTTTTACACGTTTGTTTTTCTGCTTTCTTGTGCCTCAGTCTACCGAGGCACAAGATGGCTACCAACACTTTCTGGTTTGGAGTATTGACAGAGAGTTGACAGCCAATTAGCATTCAGCTCATGCTCGGAAAGGTACAGAGTATAGTTAGCTTACAGTAATCTTACAGTAAGCTCCTCTATATATATACATTTTTTGAAACATGACATATGACTTCACATGACACATGACACATGACACCACATGACATCATGTCAATACATGACACCACATGACACATGACGATACAGGACACATGACACCACATGACATCACATGACACATGACACATGACACCACATGACACCTCATGACACATGACACCACGTGACAACACATGAAACATGACATCACATGACACATGACGATACATGACACATGACATATGACGATACATGACACAACATGACATGACATATACAGACATGACACCACATGACACCATATGACACATGATGATACATGACACATGACACCACATGTCACCACATGACATCACATGACACATGACACCACATTACACATGATACCACGTGACAACACATGACATCACATGACACATGACGATACATGACACATGACACCACATGACACATGCCATCACATGACAACACATGACACATGACATCACATGACACATGACGATACATGACACATTACATCACATGACACATGACGATACATGACACATGACACCACATGACACATGACATATACAGACATGACACCACATGATACCACATGACACATGACATCACATGACATATGACACCACATGACACATGACATCACATGACAACACATGACACATGATGACACATGATGACACATGATGACACATGATGACACATGATGACACATGACACCACATGACAACACATGACACATGATGACACATGACGACACATGACACCACATGACACATGACACATGACACCACATGACACATGCCATCACATGACAACACATGACATGACAATACATGATACATGACACATGACGATACATGACACATGACACCACATGACACCTCATGACACATGACACCACGTGATGACACATGACACCATGTGACAACACATGACATCACATAACACCACATGACATCACATGACACATGACATCAAATGACACCACATGACACATGACGATACATGACACATGACACCACATGACACATGACACCACATGACACATGACATCACATTACAACACATGACACATGACATCACATGACACATGACGACACATGACATCACATGACACATGACATCACATGACACGTGATGACACATGACACCACATGACACATGATGACACATGACACCACATGACATCATATGACAACACATGACATCACATGACACATGACACTACATGACACATGACACTACCTGACACATGACGCGTGATGACACATGACACCACATGACAACACATGACACATGATGACACACGACACCACATGACACCACATGATATCATATGACACATGACGTCACATGGCACCACATGACAACACATGATGACACATGACACCACATGACACCACATGACAGCACATGACACATGATATCACATGACACCACATGACATCACATGACACATGACACATGACACCACATGACACGTGATGACACATGACAACACATGACACATGACACATGATGATATATGACACATGACACCACATGTCACCACATGACACATGACATCACATGACAAATGACACCACATGACACATGACGATACATGACACATGACACCCAAAGACACCTCATGACACATGACACCACATGACACAAGACATGTGACGACACATGACACCACGTGACAACACATGACACATGATGACACATGACACATGACATCACATGACATCTCATGGCACATGACACCACGTGACACATGATACCACGTGACAACACATGACACCACATGACACATGACATGACACGACACATGACGATACATGACACATGACACCACATGACACATGACACCACATGACACATGACATCACATGACAACACATGACACATGACATCACAGGACACATGATACCACATGACACATGACACCACATGACACGTGATGACACATGACACCACATGACACATGATGACACATGACGACACATGACACATGACATCACATGACACATGACACATGACACATGACACATGACATCACATGACACATGACATCACATGACACATCACACATGACGATACATGACACCACATGACAACACATGACATCACATGACACATGACGATACATGACACATGACACCACATGACACATGTCACGTGACACCTGACGTGACACATGACACGTGATGACACATGACACCACATGACACCACATGACACATGACAATACATGACACATGACACCACATGACACATGACACCACATGACACATGACATCACGACAACACATGACACATGACATCACAGGACACATGATACCACATGACACATGACACCACATGACACGTGATGACACATGGCACCACATGACACATGATGACACACGACACATGACATCACATGACACATTACACATGACACATGACACCACATGACACATGACATCATATGGCAACACATGACACATGACGATACATGACATGACACCACATGACAACACATGACATCACATGACACATGACGATACATGACACATGACACCACATGACACATGACACGTGACACCTGACATGATACATGACACGTGATGACACATGACATCATATGACATATGATGACACATGACACCACATGACACATGACACCACATGACACATGACATCACATGTCATGTCACATGACACATGACACTACATGACACATGATACCACATGACACATGACACCAAATGACACATGACACGTGATGACACATGACACCACATGACAACACATGACACATGACACCACATGACGTCACATGGCACTACATGATGACACATGACAACACATGATGACACATGACACCACATGACAACACATGACACATGACACCACATGACACCACATGATATCACATGACACATGACGTCACATGGCACCACATGACAACACATGATGACACAAGACGACACATGACACCACATGACACATGATACCACATGACACATGAAATGACACGACACATGACGATACATGACACATGACACCACATGACACCACATGACACATGACATCACATGACAACACATGACACATGACGATACAGGACACATGACACCACATGACACATGAAGACACATGACACCACATGACACATGATGACACATGACACCACATGACACATGACATCACATGACATGGCACATGACACCACATGACACATGACAGCACATGACACATGACGACTCATGACACCACATGACACATGACACCACATGACACATGACATCACATGGCAACACATGACAAATGACATGACGATACATGACACCACATGACACGTGACACATGACATGTGATGACACATGACATCACATGACACATGACACCACATGACACATGACATCACATGTCATGTCACATGACATGACACTACATGACACCACATGACACATGACACCAAATGACACATAACACGTGATGACACATGACACCACATGACAACACATGACACATGATGACACCACATGACACCACATGACTGACAACACATGACGTCACATGGCACTACATGATGACACATGACAACACATGATGACACATGACACCACAGGACACAAGATGAAACATGACATATGACACCACATAACACATGACAGCACATGACATCACATGATACATGACACCACATGACATGACACGCGATGACACATGACACCACATGACAACACATGACACATGATTGTTTGGAGAGTTTACAGACAGTTGACAGCCAATTAGCATTCAGCTCATGCTCGGGAAGGTACAGATTACAGTAAGCTTACAGTAAGCTTACTTTGCTTGTACAGTACTCTTACTCTGCAGTTTTTGTAAAAAAAAAATGGGGGGCCTTGTGGGTCCTTGTGGGATCCCTGAGCAGGCCTAGGGGGTAAGGGGATTTCTACCCTGCCCCCTTTTTGCGTTCTACTTGTTTGTTTTTCTGCTTTCTTGTGCCTCAGTCTACCGAGGCACAAGATGGCGGCCAACACTTTCTGGTTTGGAGTGTTGACAGACAGTTGACAGCCAATTAGCATTCAGCTCGTGCAGGTACAGAGTACAGTAAGCTTACAGTAAGCTTACAGGACTCGTATGGTACTCGTCCCCCGTGGTTTTTGTCCCCCAAAAAATTTGGGGGGTGTCCTTTGGGGTCCTTGTGAAACACCCAGAGCAGGCCTAGGGGGCAGGGTGTTTCTACCCTGCCCCCTTTTTGCGTTTTACACGTTTGTTTTTCTGCTTTCTTGTGCCTCAGTCTACCGAGGCACAAGATGGCTGCCAACACTTTCTGGTTTGGAGTATTGACAGACAGTTGACAGCCAATTAGCATTCAGCTCATGCTCGGAAAGGTACAGAGTACAGTAAGCTTACAGTAATCTTACAGTAAGCTCCTCTATATATATACATTTTTTGAAACATGACATATGACTCCACATGACACATGACACATGACACCACATGACATCATGTCAATACATGACACATGACGATACATGACACATGACACCACATGTCATCACATGACACATGACATCACATGACACATGACACATGACACCACATGACACCTCATGACACATGACACCACGTGACAACACATGACATCACATGACACATGACGATACATGACATATGACGCCACATGACATGACATCACATGACACCACATGACATGACATATACAGACATGACACCACATGACACCACATGACACATGACGACACATGACATCACATGACAACACATGACACATGATGACACATGACACCACATGACAACACATGACACATGATGACACATGACACCACATGACAACACATGACACATGACACCACATGACACCACATGACTGACAACACATGACGTCACATGGCACTACATGATGACACATGACAACACATGATGACACATGACACCACATGACAACACATGACACATGACACCACATGACACCACATGATATCACATGACACATGACGTCACATGGCACCACATGACAACACATGATGACACAAGACGACACATGACACCACATGACAGCACATGACACATGATACCACATGACACATGAAATGACACGACACATGACGATACATGACACATGACACCACATGACACCACATGACACATGACATCACATGACAACACATGGCACATGACATCACATGACACATGACGATACAGGACACATGACACCACATGACACATGACACCACATGACACGTGAAGACACATGACACCACATGACACATGATGACACATGACACCACATGACACATGACATCACATGACATGGCACATGACACCACATGACACATGACATCACATGGCAACACATGACACATGACATGACGATACATGACACATGACACCACATGACACGTGACATGACACGTGATGACACATGACATCACATGACACATGACACCACATGACACATGACATCACATGTCATGTCACATGACATGACACTACATGACATCACATGACACATGACACCAAATGACACATAACACGTGATGACACATGACACCACATGACAACACATGACACATGATGACACCACATGACTGACAACACATGACGTCACATGGCACTACATGATGACACATGACAACACATGATGACACATGACACCACAGGACACAAGATGACACATGACATATGACACCACATAACACATGACAGCACATGACACATGACATCACATGATACATGACACCACATGACATCACATGACATGACACGCGATGACACATGACACCACATGACACATGATTGTTTGGAGAGTTTACAGACAGTTGACAGCCAATTAGCATTCAGCTCGTGCTCGGGAAGGTACAGATTACAGTAAGCTTACAGTAAGCTTACTTTGCTTGTACAGTACTCTTACTCTGCAGTTTTTGTAAAAAAAAAATGGGGGGCCTTGTGGGTCCTTGTGGGATCCCTGAGCAGGCCTAGGGGGTCAGGGGATTTCTACCCTGCCCCCTTTTTGCGTTCTACTTGTTTGTTTTTCTGCTTTCTTGTGCCTCAGTCTACCGAGGCACAAGATGGCGGCCAACACTTTCTGGTTTGGAGTGTTGACAGACAGTTGACAGCCAATTAGCATTCAGCTCGTGCAGGTACAGAGTACAGTAAGCTTACAGTAAGCTTACAGGACTCGTATGGTACTCGTCCCCCGTGGTTTTTGTCCCCCAAAAAATTTGGGGGGTGTCCTTTGGGGTCCTTGTGAAACACCCAGAGCAGGCCTAGGGGGCAGGGTGTTTCTACCCTGCCCCCTTTTTGCGTTTTACACGTTTGTTTTTCTGCTTTCTTGTGCCTCAGTCTACCGAGGCACAAGATGGCTGCCAACACTTTCTGGTTTGGAGTATTGACAGACAGTTGACAGCCAATTAGCATTCAGCTCATGCTCGGAAAGGTACAGAGTACAGTAAGCTTACAGTAATCTTACAGTAAGCTCCTCTATATATATACATTTTTTGAAACATGACATATGACTCCACATGACACATGACACATGACACCACATGACATCATGTCAATACATGACACATGACGATACATGACACATGACACCACATGTCATCACATGACACATGACATCACATGACACATGACACATGACACCACATGACACCTCATGACACATGACACCACGTGACAACACATGACATCACATGACACATGACGATACATGACATATGACGCCACATGACATGACATCACATGACACCACATGACATGACATATACAGACATGACACCACATGACACCACATGACACATGACGACACATGACATCACATGACAACACATGACACATGATGACACATGACACCACATGACAACACATGACACATGATGACACATGACACCACATGACAACACATGACACATGACACCACATGACACCACATGACTGACAACACATGACGTCACATGGCACTACATGATGACACATGACAACACATGATGACACATGACACCACATGACACCACATGACACATGACACCACATGACAACACATGACACATGACACATATCACATGATGATACATGGCACATGACACCACATGACACATGACACCACATGACACATCATACCACATGACACATGACATCACATGACACATGACACCACATGACACATGACATCACATGACAACACATGACACATGACATCACATGACACATGACGATACATGACATGACACATGATGACACATGACCCCACATGACATGACACCACATGACACATGACATCACATGACACATGACATGACACATGATGACACATGACACCACATGACAACACATGACACATGATGACACATGACACCACATGACAACACATGACACATGACGACACATGATGACACATGACACATGACGATACATGACACATGACACATGACACATGACACCATGTGACACAAGACACATGATGACACATGACACCACGTGACAACACATGACACATGACACATGACATCACATGACATCACATGACATCACATGACACCACATGACACATCACATGACGATACATGACACATGACACATGACACCACATGACACATGACATCACATGACAACACATGACACATGACAACACATGACATCACATGACACATGACATCGCATGACACATGATGACACATGACACCACATGACACCACATGACACATGACATCACATGACAACACATGAAACATGACATCACATGACAACACATGACATCACATGACACATGACACATGACACATGATGACACATGACACCACATGACACCACATGATATCACATGACACATGACGTCACATGGCACCACATGACAACACATGACATATGATGACACATGATACCACATGACACATGACATCACATGACAACACATGACACATGACATCACATGATACATGATACCACATGACGATACATGACACATGACACCACATGACACCACATGACACGTGATGACACATGACACCACATGACACATGACACCACATGACACATGACACCACATGACACATGATGACACATGACACATGACATCACATGACACATGACATCACATGACATATCACACCACATGACATCACATGACACATGACGATACATGACACATGACACCACATGACACATGACACCACATGACACATGACATCACATGACACATGACGATACAGGACACATGACACCTAGCACACATGACACCACATGACACATGATGACACATGACACCACATGACACATGATGACACATGACATCACATGACATATGACACATGACAACACATGACACATGATGATACATGACACATGACACCACATGACATGTGACACATGGCACGTGACACATGACACGTGATGACACATGACATCACATGACACATGATGACACATGACACCTCATGACACATGACATCACATGACACATGACACCACATGACATCACATGTCATGTCACATGACACATGACACTACATGACACATGACACCACATGACACATGACACCAAATGACACATGACACGTGATGACACTAGACACCACATGACAACACATGACATGATGACACATGACACCAAATGACTGACAACACATGACGTCAAATTGCACTACATGATGACACATGACAACACATGATGACACATGACACCACATGACACCACATGACACCACAGGACACAAGATGACACATGACATATGACACCACATAACACATGACAGCACATGACACATGACATCACATGACACATGACATCACATGACATGACACGTGATGACACATGACACCACATGACACATGACTGTTTGGAGTGTTTACAGACAGTTGACAGCCAATTAGCATTCAGCTCGTGCTCGGGAAGGTACAGATTACAGTAAGTTTACAGTAAGATTACCATGCTTGTACAGTACTCGTACTCTGTAGTTTTTGTAAAAAAAAAATGGGGGGCCTTGTGGGTCCTTGTGGGATCCCTGAGCAGGCCTAGGGGGTCAGGGGGTTTCTACCCTGCCCCCTTTTTGCACATGACATGACAATACATGATACATGACACATGACGATACATGACACATGACACCACATGACACCTCATGACACATGACACCACGTGATGACACATGACACCATGTGACAACACATGACATCACATAACACCACATGACATCACATGACACATGACATCAAATGACACCACATGACACATGACGATACATGACACATGACACCACATGACACATGACACCACATGACACATGACATCACATTACAACACATGACACATGACATCACATGACACATGACGACACATGACATCACATGACACATGACATCACATGACACGTGATGACACATGACACCACATGACACATGATGACACATGACACCACATGACATCATATGACAACACATGACATCACATGACACATGACACTACATGACACATGACACTACCTGACACATGACACGTGATGACACATGACACCACATGACAACACATGACACATGATGACACACGACACCACATGACACCACATGATATCATATGACACATGACGTCACATGGCACCACATGACAATACATGATGACACATGACACCACATGACACCACATGACAGCACATGACACATGATATCATATGACACCACATGACATCACATGACACATGACACATGACACCACATGACACGTGATGACACATGACAACACATGACACATGACACATGATGATATATAACACATGACACCACATGTCACCACATGACACATGACATCACATGACAAATGACACCACATGACACATGACGATACATGACACATGACACCCAAAGACACCTCATGACACATGACACCACATGACACAAGACATATGACGACACATGACACCACGTGACAACACATGACACATGATGACACATGACACATGACATCACATGACATCTCATGACACATGACACCACGTGACACATGATACCACGTGACAACACATGACACCACATGACACATGACATGACACGACACATGACGATACATGACACATGACACCACATGACACATGACACCACATGACACATGACATCACATGACAACACATGACACATGACATCACAGGACACATGATACCACATGACACATGACACCACATGACACGTGATGACACATGACACCACATGACACATGATGACACATGACGACACATGACACATGACATCACATGACACATGACACATGACACATGACACATGACATCACATGACACATGACATCACATGACACATCACACATGACGATACATGACACCACATGACAACACATGACATCACATGACACATGACGATACATGACACATGACACCACATGACACATGTCACGTGACACCTGACGTGACACATGACACGTGATGACACATGACACCACATGACACCACATGACACATGACAATACATGACACCTGACACCACATGACACATGACACCACATGACACATGACATCACGACAACACATGACACATGACATCACAGGACACATGATACCACATGACACATGACACCACATGACACGTGATGACACATGGCACCACATGACACATGATGACACACGACACATGACATCACATGACACATTACACATGACACATGACACCACATGACACATGACATCACATGGCAACACATGACACATGACGATACATGACATGACACCACATGACAACACATGACATCACATGACACATGACGATACATGACACATGACACCACATGACACATGACACGTGACACCTGACATGATACATGACACGTGATTACACATGACATCATATGACATATGATGACACATGACACCACATGACACATGACACCACATGACACATGACATCACATGTCATGTCACATGACACATGACACTACATGACACATGATACCACATGACACATGACACCAAATGACACATGACACGTGATGACACATGACACCACATGACAACACATGACACATGACACCACATGACGTCACATGGCACTACATGATGACACATGACAACACATGATGACACATGACACCACATGACAACACATGACACATGACACCACATGACACCACATGATATCACATGACACATGATGTCACATGGCACCACATGACAACACATGATGACACAAGACGACACATGACACCACATGACACATGATACCACATGACACATGAAATGACACGACACATGATGATACATGACACATGACACCACATGACACCACATGACACATGACATCACATGACAACACATGACACATGACGATACAGGACACATGACACCACATGACACATGAAGACACATGACACCACATGACACATGATGACACATGACACCACATGACACATGACATCACATGACATGGCACATGACACCACATGACACATGACAGCACATGACACATGACGACTCATGACACCACATGACACATGACACCACATGACACATGACATCACATGGCAACACATGACACATGACATGATGATACATGACACCACATGACACGTGACACATGACATGTGATGACACATGACATCACATGACACATGACACCACATAACACATGACATCACATGTCATGTCACATGACATGACACTACATGACACCACATGACACATGACACCAAATGACACATAACACGTGATGACACATGACACCACATGACAACACATGACACATGATGACACCACATGACACCACATGACTGACAACACATGACGTCACATGGCACTACATGATGACACATGACAACACATGATGACACATGACACCACAGGACACAAGATGAAACATGACATATGACACCACATAACACATGACAGCACATGACACATGACATCACATGATACATGACACCACATGACATGACACGCGATGACACATGACACCACATGACAACACATGACACATGATTGTTTGGAGAGTTTACAGACAGTTGACAGCCAATTAGCATTCAGCTCGTGCTCGGGAAGGTACAGATTACAGTAAGCTTACAGTAAGCTTACTTTGCTTGTACAGTACTCTTACTCTGCAGTTTTTGTAAAAAAAAAAATGGGGGGCCTTGTGGGTCCTTGTGGGATCCCTGAGCAGGCCTAGGGGGTCAGGGGATTTCTACCCTGCCCCCTTTTTGCGTTCTACTTGTTTGTTTTTCTGCTTTCTTGTGCCTCAGTCTACCGAGGCACAAGATGGCGGCCAACACTTTCTGGTTTGGAGTGTTGACAGACAGTTGACAGCCAATTAGCATTCAGCTCGTGCAGGTACAGAGTACAGTAAGCTTACAGTAAGCTTACAGGACTCGTATGGTACTCGTCCCCCGTGGTTTTTGTCCCCCAAAAAATTTGGGGGGGGGCCTTTGGGGTCCTTGTGAAACACCCAGAGCAGGCCTAGGGGGCAGGGTGTTTCTACCCTGCCCCCTTTTTGCGTTTTACACGTTTGTTTTTCTGCTTTCTTGTGCCTCAGTCTACCGAGGCACAAGATGGCTGCCAACACTTTCTGGTTTGGAGTATTGACAGACAGTTGACAGCCAATTAGCATTCAGCTCATGCTCGGAAAGGTACAGAGTACAGTAAGCTTACAGTAATCTTACAGTAAGCTCCTCTATATATATACATTTTTTGAAACATGACATATGACTCCACATGACACATGACACATGACACCACATGACATCATGTCAATACATGACACATGACGATACATGACACATGACACCACATGTCATCACATGACACATGACATCACATGACACATGACACATGACACCACATGACACCTCATGACACATGACACCACGTGACAACACATGACATCACATGACACATGACGATACATGACATATGACGCCACATGACATGACATCACATGACACCACATGACATGACATATACAGACATGACACCACATGACACCACATGACACATGACGACACATGACATCACATGACAACACATGACACATGATGACACATGACACCACATGACAACACATGACACATGATGACACATGACACCACATGATAACACATGACACATGACACCACATGATACCACATGACTGACAACACATGACGTCACATGGCACTACATGATGACACATGACAACACATGATGACACATGACACCACATGACAACACATGACACATGACACCACATGACACCACATGATATCACATGACACATGACGTCACATGGCACCACATGACAACACATGATGACACAAGACGACACATGACACCACATGACAGCACATGACACATGATACCACATGACACATGAAATGACACGACACATGACGATACATGACACATGACACCACATGACACCACATGACACATGACATCACATGACAACACATGGCACATGACATCACATGACACATGACGATACAGGACACATGACACCACATGACACATGACACCACATGACACGTGAAGACATATGACACCACATGACACATGATGACACATGACACCACATGACACATGACACCACATTACACATGATACCACGTGACAACACATGACATCACATGACACATGACGATACATGACACATGACACCACATGACACATGCCATCACATGACAACACATGACACATGACATCACATGACACATGACGATACATGACACATTACATCACATGACACATGACGATACATGACACATGACACCACATGACACATGACATATACAGACATGACACCACATGACACCACATGACACATGACATCACATGACATATGACACCACATGACACATGACATCACATGACAACACATGACACATGATGACACATGATGACACATGATGACACATGATGACACATGATGACACATGACACCACATGACAACACATGACACATGATGACACATGACGACACATGACACCACATGACACATGACACATGACACCACATGACACATGCCATCACATGACAACACATGACATGACAATACATGATACATGACACATGACGATACATGACACATGACACCACATGACACCTCATGACACATGACACCACGTGATGACACATGACACCATGTGACAACACATGACATCACATAACACCACATGACATCACATGACACATGACATCAAATGACACCACATGACACATGACGATACATGACACATGACACCACATGACACATGACACCACATGACACATGACATCACATTACAACACATGACACATGACATCACATGACACATGACGACACATGACATCACATGACACATGACATCACATGACACGTGATGACACATGACACCACATGACACATGATGACACATGACACCACATGACATCATATGACAACACATGACATCACATGACACATGACACTACATGACACATGACACTACCTGACACATGACACGTGATGACACATGACACCACATGACAACACATGACACATGATGACACACGACACCACATGACACCACATGATATCATATGACACATGACGTCACATGGCACCACATGACAACACATGATGACACATGACACCACATGACACCACATGACACCACATGACACATGATATCACATGACACCACATGACATCACATGACACATGACACATGACACCACATGACACGTGATGACACATGACAACACATGACACATGACACATGATGATATATGACACATGACACCACATGTCACCACATGACACATGACATCACATGACAAAAGACACCACATGACACATGACGATACATGACATATGACACCCAAAGACACCTCATGACACATGACACCACATGGCACAAGACATGTGACGACACATGACACCACGTGACAACACATGACACATGATGACACATGACACATGACATCACATGACATCTCATGACACATGACACCACGTGACACATGATACCACGTGACAACACATGACACTACATGACACATGACATGACACGACACATGACGATACATGACACATGACACCACATGACACATGACACCACATGACACATGACATCACATGACAACACATGACACATGACATCACAGGACACATGATACCACATGACACATGACACCACATGACACGTGATGACACATGACACCACATGACACATGATGACACATGACGACACATGACACATGACATCACATGACATATGACACATGACACATGACACATGACATCACATGACACATGACATCACATGACACATCACACATGACGATACATGACACCACATGACAACACATGACATCACATGACACATGACGATACATGACACATGACACCACATGACACATGTGACGTGACACCTGACGTGACACATGACACGTGATGACACATGACACCACATGACACCATATGACACATGACAATACATGACATATGACACCACATGACACATGACACCACATGACACATGACATCACGACAACACATGACACATGACATCACAGGACACATGATACCACATGACACATGACACCACATGACACGTGATGACACATGGCACCACATGACACATGATGACACACGACACATGACATCACATGACACATTACACATGACACATGACACCACATGACACATGACATCACATGGCAACACATGACACATGACGATACATGACATGACACCACATGACAACACATGACATCACATGACACATGACGATACATGACACATGACACCACATGACACATGACACGTGACACCTGACATGATACATGACACGTGATGACACATGACATCATATGACATATGATGACACATGACACCACATGACACATGACACCACATGACACATGACATCACATGTCATGTCACATGACACATGACACTACATGACACATGATACCACATGACACATGACACCAAATGACACATGACACGTGATGACACATGACACCACATGACAACACATGACACATGACACCACATGACGTCACATGGCACTACATGATGACACATGACAACACATGATGACACATGACACCACATGACAACACATGACACATGACACCACATGACACCACATGATATCACATGACACATGACGTCACATGGCACCACATGACAACACATGATGACACAAGACGACACATGACACCACATGACACATGATACCACATGACACATGAAATGACACGACACATGACGATACATGACACATGACACCACATGACACCACATGACACATGACATCACATGACAACACATGACACATGACGATACAGGACACATGACACCACATGACACATGAAGACACATGACACCACATGACACATGATGACACATGACACCACATGACACATGACATCACATGACATGGCACATGACACCACATGACACATGACAGCACATGACACATGACGACTCATGACACCACATGACACATGACACCACATGACACATGACATCACATGGCAACACATGACACATGACATGACGATACATGACACCACATGACACGTGACACATGACATGTGATGACACATGACATCACATGACACATGACACCACATGACACATGACATCACATGTCATGTCACATGACATGACACTACATGACACCACATGACACATGACACCAAATGACACATAACACGTGATGACACATGACACCACATGACAACACATGACACATGATGACACCACATGACACCACATGACTGACAACACATGACGTCACATGGCACTACATGATGACACATGACAACACATGATGACACATGACACCACAGGACACAAGATGAAACATGACATATGACACCACATAACACATGACAGTACATGACACATGACATCACATGATACATGACACCACATGACATGACACGCGATGACACATGACACCACATGACAACACATGACACATGATTGTTTGGAGAGTTTACAGACAGTTGACAGCCAATTAGCATTCAGCTCGTGCTCGGGAAGGTACAGATTACAGTAAGCTTACAGTAAGCTTACTTTGCTTGTACAGTACTCTTACTCTGCAGTTTTTGTAAAAAAAAAATGGGGGGCCTTGTGGGTCCTTGTGGGATCCCTGAGCAGGCCTAGGGGGTCAGGGGATTTCTACCCTGCCCCCTTTTTGCGTTCTACTTGTTTGTTTTTCTGCTTTCCTGTGCCTCAGTCTACCGAGGCACAAGATGGCGGCCAACACTTTCTGGTTTGGAGTGTTGACAGACAGTTGACAGCCAATTAGCATTCAGCTCGTGCAGGTACAGAGTACAGTAAGCTTACAGTAAGCTTACAGGACTCGTATGGTACTCGTCCCCCGTGGTTTTTGTCCCCCAAAAAATTTGGGGGGGGGCCTTTGGGGTCCTTGTGAAACACCCAGAGCAGGCCTAGGGGGCAGGGTGTTTCTACCCTGCCCCCTTTTTGCGTTTTACGTTTTTCTGCTTTCTTGTGCCTCAGTCTACCGAGGCACAAGATGGCTGCCAACACTTTCTGGTTTGGAGTATTGACAGACAGTTGACAGCCAATTAGCATTCAGCTCATGCTCGGAAAGGTACAGAGTACAGTAAGCTTACAGTAATCTTACAGTAAGCTCCTCTATATATATACATTTTTTGAAACATGACATATGACTCCACATGACACATGACACATGACACCACATGACATCATGTCAATACATGACACATGACGATACATGACACATGACACCACATGTCATCACATGACACATGACATCACATGACACATGACACATGACACCACATGACACCTCATGACACATGACACCACGTGACAACACATGACATCACATGACACATGACGATACATGACATATGACGCCACATGACATGACATCACATGACACCACATGACATGACATATACAGACATGACACCACATGACACCACATGACACATGACGACACATGACATCACATGACAACACATGACACATGATGACACATGACACCACATGACAACACATGACACATGATGACACATGACACCACATGACAACACATGACACATGACACCACATGACACCACATGACTGACAACACATGATGTCACATGGCACTACATGATGACACATGACAACACATGATGACACATGACACCACATGACAACACATGACACATGACACCACATGACACCACATGATATCACATGACACATGACGTCACATGGCACCACATGACAACACATGATGACACAAGACGACACATGACACCACATGACAGCACATGACACATGATACCACATGACACATGAAATGACACGACACATGACGATACATGACACATGACACCACATGACACCACATGACACATGACATCACATGACAACACATGGCACATGACATCACATGACACATGATGATACAGGACACATGACACCACATGACACATGACACCACATGACACGTGAAGACACATGACACCACATGACACATGATGACACATGATACCACATGACACATGACATCACATGACATGGCACATGACACCACATGACACATGACATCACATGGCAACACATGACACATGACATGACGATACATGACACATGACACCACATGACACGTGACATGACACGTGATGACACATGACATCACATGACACATGACACCACATGACACATGACATCACATGTCATGTCACATGACATGACACTACATGACACCACATGACACATGACACCAAATGACACATAACACGTGATGACACATGACACCACATGACAACACATGACATATGATGACACCACATGACTGACAACACATGACGTCACATGGCACTACATGATGACACATGACAACACATGATGACACATGACACCACAGGACACAAGATGACACATGACATATGACACCACATAACACATGACAGCACATGACACATGACATCACATGATACATGACACCACATGACATCACATGACATGACACGCGATGACACATGACACCACATGACACATGATTGTTTGGAGAGTTTACAGACAGTTGACAGCCAATTAGCATTCAGCTCGTGCTCGGGAAGGTACAGATTACAGTAAGCTTACAGTAAGCTTACTTTGCTTGTACAGTACTCTTACTCTGCAGTTTTTGTGAAAAAAAAATGGGGGGCCTTGTGGGTCCTTGTGGGATCCCTGAGCAGGCCTAGGGGGTCAGGGGATTTCTACCCTGCCCCCTTTTTGCGTTCTACTTGTTTGTTTTTCTGCTTTCTTGTGCCTCAGTCTACCGAGGCACAAGATGGCGGCCAACACTTTCTGGTTTGGAGTGTTGACAGACAGTTGACAGCCAATTAGCATTCAGCTCGTGCAGGTACAGTAAGCTTACAGGACTCGTATGGTACTCGTCCCCCGTGGTTTTTGTCCCCCAAAAAATTTGGGTGGGCCTTTGGGGTCCTTGTGAAACACCCAGAGCAGGCCTAGGGGGCAGGGTCTTTCTACCCTGCCCCCTTTTTGCGTTTTACATGTTTGTTTTACATGTTTGTTTTTCAGCTCATGCAGGTACAGAAAGCTTACAGGACTCGTATGGTACTCGTCCCCCGTGGTTTTTGTCCCCCCAAAAATTTTGGGGGGGGCCTTTGGGGTCCTTGTGAAACACCCAGAGCAGGCCTAGTGGGCAGGGTATTCCTACCCTGCCCCTTTTTGCGTTTTACATGTTTGTTTTTCTGCTTTCTTGTGCCTCAGTCTACCGAGGCACAAGATGGCTGCCAACACTTTCTGGTTTGGAGTATTGACTGACAGTTGACAGCCAATTAGCATTCAGCTCGTGCTCGGAAAGGTACAGAGTACAGTAAGCTTACAGTAATCTTACAGTAAGCTCCTCTAGATATATACATTTTTTGACACATGACATATGACTCCACATGACACGACACCACATGACACATGACACCACATGACACATGACATCACATGACAACACATGACACATGACACCACATGACACATGACACCACATGACACATGACATCACATGACAACACATGACACATGACACATATCACATGATGATACATGGCACATGACACCACATGACACATGACACCACATGACACATCATACCACATGACACATGACATCACATGACACATGACACCACATGACACATGACATCACATGACAACACATGACACATGACATCACATGACACATGACGATACATGACATGACACATGATGACACATGACCCCACATGACATGACACCACATGACACATGACATCACATGACACATGACATGACACATGATGACACATGACACCACATGACAACACATGACACATGATGACACATGACACCACATGACAACACATGACACATGACGACACATGATGACACATGACACATGACGATACATGACACATGACACATGACACATGACACCATGTGACACAAGACACATGATGACACATGACACCACGTGACAACACATGACACATGACACATGACATCACATGACATCACATGACATCACATGACACCACATGACACATCACATGACGATACATGACACATGACACATGACACCACATGACACATGACATCACATGACAACACATGACACATGACAACACATGACATCACATGACACATGACATCGCATGACACATGATGACACATGACACCACATGACACCACATGACACATGACATCACATGACAACACATGAAACATGACATCACATGACAACACATGACATCACATGACACATGACACATGACACATGATGACACATGACACCACATGACACCACATGATATCACATGACACATGACGTCACATGGCACCACATGACAACACATGACATATGATGACACATGATACCACATGACACATGACATCACATGACAACACATGACACATGACATCACATGACACATGATACCACATGACGATACATGACACATGACACCACATGACACCACATGACACGTGATGACACATGACACCACATGACACATGACACCACATGACACATGACACCACATGACACATGATGACACATGACACATGACATCACATGACACATGACATCACATGACACATCACACCACATGACATCACATGACACATGACGATACATGACACATGACACCACATGACACATGACACCACATGACACATGACATCACATGACACATGACGATACAGGACACATGACACCTAGCACACATGACACCACATGACACATGATGACACATGACACCACATGACACATGATGACACATGACATCACATGACACATGACACATGACAACACATGACACATGATGATACATGACACATGACACCACATGACATGTGACACATGGCACGTGACACATGACACGTGATGACACATGACATCACATGACACATGATGACACATGACACCTCATGACACATGACATCACATGACACATGACACCACATGACATCACATGTCATGTCACATGACACATGACACTACATGACACATGACACCACATGACACATGACACCAAATGACACATGACACGTGATGACACTAGACACCACATGACAACACATGACATGATGACACATGACACCAAATGACTGACAACACATGACGTCAAATGGCACTACATGATGACACATGACAACACATGATGACACATGACACCACATGACACCACATGACACCACAGGACACAAGATGACACATGACATATGACACCACATAACACATGACAGCACATGACACATGACATCACATGACACATGACATCACATAACATGACACGTGATGACACATGACACCACATGACACATGACTGTTTGGAGTGTTTACAGACAGTTGACAGCCAATTAGCATTCAGCTCGTGCTCGGGAAGGTACAGATTACAGTAAGCTTACAGTAAGATTACCATGCTTGTACAGTACTCGTACTCTGTAGTTTTTGTAAAAAAAAAATGGGGGGCCTTGTGGGTCCTTGTGGGATCCCTGAGCAGGCCTAGGGGGTCAGGGGGTTTCTACCCTGCCCCCTTTTTGCGTTTTACACGTTTGTTTTTCTGCTTTCTTGTGCCTCAGTCTACCGAGGCACAAGATGGCTACCAACACTTTCTGGTTTGGAGTATTGACAGACAGTTGACAGCCAATTAGCATTCAGCTCATGCTCGGAAAGGTACAGAGTATAGTTAGCTTACAGTAATCTTACAGTAAGCTCCTCTATATATATACATTTTTTGAAACATGACATATGACTTCACATGACACATGACACCACATGACATCATGTCAATACATGACACCACATGACACATGACACATGACGATACAGGACACATGACACCACATGACATCACATGACACATGACACATGACACCACATGACACCTCATGACACATGACACCATGTGACAACACATGAAACATGACATCACATGACACATGACGATACATGACACATGACATATGACGATACATGACACAACATGACATGACATATACAGACATGACACCACATGACACCATATGACACATGATGATACATGACACATGACACCACATGTCACCACATGACATCACATGACACATGACACCACATTACACATGATACCATGTGACAACACATGACATCACATGACACATGACGATACATGACACATGACACCACATGACACATGCCATCACATGACAACACATGACACATGACATCACATGACACATGACGATACATGACACATTACATCACATGACAAATGATGATACATGACACATGACACCACATGACACATGACATATACAGACATGACACCACATGACACCACATGACACATGACATCACATGACATATGACACCACATGACACATGACATCACATGACAACACATGACACATGATGACACATGATGACACATGATGACACATGATGACACATGATGACACATGACACCACATGACAACACATGACACATGATGACACATGACGACACATGACACCACATGACACATGACACATGACACCACATGACACATGCCATCACATGACAACACATGACATGACAATACATGATACATGACACATGATGATACATGACACATGACACCACATGACACCTCATGACACATGACACCACGTGATGACACATGACACCATGTGACAACACATGACATCACATAACACCACATGACATCACATGACACATGACATCAAATGACACCACATGACACATGACGATACATGACACATGACACCACATGACACATGACACCACATGACACATGACATCACATTACAACACATGACACATGACATCACATGACACATGACGACACATGACATCACATGACACATGACATCACATGACACGTGATGACACATGACACCACATGACACATGATGACACATGACACCACATGACATCATATGACAACACATGACATCACATGACACATGACACTACATGACACATGACACTACCTGACACATGACACGTGATGACACATGACACCACATGACAACACATGACACATGATGACACACAACACCACATGACACCACATGATATCATATGACAAATGACGTCACATGGCACCACATGACAATACATGATGACACATGACACCACATGACACCACATGACACCACATGACAGCACATGACACATGATATCACATGACACCACATGACATCACATGACACATGACACATGACACCACATGACACGTGATGACACATGACAACACATGACACATGACACATGATGATATATAACACATGACACCACATGTCACCACATGACACATGACATCACATGACAAATGACACCACATGACACATGACGATACATGACACATGACACCCAAAGACACCTCATGACACATGACACCACATGATACAAGACATGTGACGACACATGACACCACGTGACAACACATGACACATGATGACACATGACACATGACATCACATGACATCTCATGACACATGACACCACGTGACACATGATACCACGTGACAACACATGACACCACATGACACATGACATGACATGACACATGACGATACATGACACATGACACCACATGACACATGACACCACATGACACATGACATCACATGACAACACATGACACATGACATCACAGGACACATGATACCACATGACACATGACACCACATGACACGTGATGACACATGACACCACATGACACATGATGACACATGACGACACATGACACATGACATCACATGACACATGACACATGACACATGACACATGACATCACATGACACATGACATCACATGACACATCACACATGACGATACATGACACCACATGACAACACATGACATCACATGACACATGACGATACATGACACATGACACCACATGACACATGTCACGTGACACCTGACGTGACACATGACACGTGATGACACATGACACCACATGACACCACATGACACATGACAATACATGACACATGACACCACATGACACATGACACCACATGACACATGACATCACGACAACACATGACACATGACATCACAGGACACATGATACCACATGACACATGACACCACATGACACGTGATGACACATGGCACCACATGACACATGATGACACACGACACATGACATCACATGACACATTACACATGACACATGACACCACATGACACATGACATCACATGGCAACACATGACACATGACGATACATGACACCACATGACAACACATGACATCACATGACACATGACGATACATGACACATGACACCACATGACACATGACACCTGACATGATACATGACACGTGATGACACATGACATCATATGACATATGATGACACATGACACCACATGACACATGACACCACATGACACATGACATCACATGTCATGTCACATGACACATGACACTACATGACACATGATACCACATGACACATGACACCAAATGACACATGACACGTGATGACACATGACACCACATGACAACACATGACACATGACACCACATGACGTCACATGGCACTACATGATGACACATGACAACACATGATGACACATGACACCACATGACAACACATGACACATGACACCACATGACACCACATGATATCACATGACACATGATGTCACATGGCACCACATGACAACACATGATGACACAAGACGACACATGACACCACATGACACATGATACCACATGACACATGAAATGACACGACACATGATGATACATGACACATGACACCACATGACACCACATGACACATGACATCACATGACAACACATGACACATGACGATACAGGACACATGACACCACATGACACATGAAGACACATGACACCACATGACACATGATGACACATGACACCACATGACACATGACATCACATGACATGGCACATGACACCACATGACACATGACAGCACATGACACATGACGACTCATGACACCACATGACACATGACACCACATGACACATGACATCACATGGCAACACATGACACATGACATGACGATACATGACACCACATGACACGTGACACATGACATGTGATGACACATGACATCACATGACACATGACACCACATAACACATGACATCACATGTCATGTCACATGACATGACACTACATGACACCACATGACACATGACACCAAATGACACATAACACGTGATGACACATGACACCACATGACAACACATGACACATGATGACACCACATGACACCACATGACTGACAACACATGACGTCACATGGCACTACATGATGACACATGACAACACATGATGACACATGACACCACAGGACACAAGATGAAACATGACATATGACACCACATAACACATGACAGCACATGACACATGACATCACATGATACATGACACCACATGACATGACACGCGATGACACATGACACCACATGACAACACATGACAAATGATTGTTTGGAGAGTTTACAGACAGTTGACAGCCAATTAACATTCAGCTCGTGCTCGGGAAGGTACAGATTACAGTAAGCTTACAGTAAGCTTACTTTGCTTGTACAGTACTCTTACTCTGCAGTTTTTGTAAAAAAAAAATGGGGGGCCTTGTGAGTCCTTGTGGGATCCCTGAGCAGGCCTAGGGGGTCAGGGGATTTCTACCCTGCCCCCTTTTTGCGTTCTACTTGTTTGTTTTTCTGCTTTCTTGTGCCTCAGTCTACCGAGGCACAAGATGGCGGCCAACACTTTCTGGTTTGGAGTGTTGACAGACAGTTGACAGCCAATTAGCATTCAGCTCGTGCAGGTACAGAGTACAGTAAGCTTACAGTAAGCTTACAGGACTCGTATGGTACTCGTCCCCCGTGGTTTTTGTCCCCCCAAAAATTTGGGGGGGGGGCTTTGGGGTCCTTGTGAAACACCCAGAGCAGGCCTAGGGGGCAGGGTGTTTCTACCCTGCCCCCTTTTTGCGTTTTACACGTTTGTTTTTCTGCTTTCTTGTGCCTCAGTCTACCGAGGCACAAGATGGCTGCCAACACTTTCTGGTTTGGAGTATTGACAGACAGTTGACAGCCAATTAGCATTCAGCTCATGCTCGGAAAAGTACAGAGTACAGTAAGCTTACAGTAATCTTACAGTAAGCTCCTCTATATATATACATTTTTTGAAACATGACATATGACTCCACATGACACATGACACATGACACCACATGACATCATGTCAATACATGACACATGACGATACATGACACATGACACCACATGTCATCACATGACACATGACATCACATGACACATGACACATGACACCACATGACACCTCATGACACATGACACCACGTGACAACACATGACATCACATGACACATGACGATACATGACATATGACGCCACATGACATGACATCACATGACACCACATGACATGACATATACAGACATGACACCACATGACACCACATGACACATGACGACACATGACATCACATGACAACACATGACACATGATGACACATGATACCACAAGACAACACATGACACATGATGACACATGACACCACATGACAACACATGACACATGACACCACATGACACCACATGACTGACAACACATGACGTCACATGGCACTACATGATGACACATGACAACACATGATGACACATGACACCACATGACAACACATGACACATGACACCACATGACACCACATGATATCACATGACACATGACGTCACATGGCACCACATGACAACACATGATGACACAAGACGACACATGACACCACATGACAGCACATGACACATGATACCACATGACACATGAAATGACACGACACATGACGATACATGACACATGACACCACATGATACCACATGACACATGACATCACATGACAACACATGGCACATGACATCACATGACACATGACGATACAGGACACATGACACCACATGACACATGACACCACATGACACGTGAAGACACATGACACCACATGACACATGATGACACATGACACCACATGACACATGACACCACATTACACATGATACCACGTGACAACACATGACATCACATGACACATGACGATACATGACATATGACACCACATGACACATGCCATCACATGACAACACATGACACATGACATCACATGACACATGACGATACATGACACATTACATCACATGACACATGACGATACATGACACATGACACCACATGACACATGACATATACAGACATGACACCACATGACACCACATGACACATGACATCACATGACATATGACACCACATGACACATGACATCACATGACAACACATGACACATGATGACACATGATGACACATGATGACACATGATGACACATGATGACACATGACACCACATGACAACACATGACACATGATGACACATGACGACACATGACACCACATGACACATGACACATGACACCACATGACACATGCCATCACATGACAACACATGACATGACAATACATGATACATGACACATGACGATACATGACACATGACACCACATGACACCTCATGACACATGACACCACGTGATGACACATGACACCATGTGACAACACATGACATCTCATAACACCACATGACATCACATGACACATGACATCAAATGACACCACATGACACATGACGATACATGACACATGACACCACATGACACATGACACCACATGACACATGACATCACATTACAACACATGACACATGACATCACATGACACATGACGACACATGACATCACATGACACATGACATCACATGACACGTGATGACACATGACACCACATGACACATGATGACACATGACACCACATGACATCATATGACAACACATGACATCACATGACACTACATGACACATGACACTACCTGACATATGACACGTGATGACACATGACACCACATGACAACACATGACACATGATGACACACGACACCACATGACACCACATGATATCATATGACACATGACGTCACATGGCACCACATGACAACACATGATGACACATGACACCACATGACACCACATGACAGCACATGACACATGATATCACATGACACCACATGACATCACATGACACATGACACATGACACCACATGACACGTGATGACACATGACAACACATGACACATGACACATGATGATATATGACACATGACACCACATGTCACCACATGACACATGACATCACATGACAAATGACACCACATGACACATGACGATACATGACACATGACACCCAAAGACACCTCATGACACATGACACCACATGACACAAGACATGTGATGACACATGACACCACGTGACAACAAATGACACATGATGACACATGACACATGACATCACATGACATCTCATGACACATGACACCACGTGACACATGATACCACGTGACAACACATGACACCACATGACACATGACATGACACGACACATGACGATACATGACACATGACACCACATTACACATGACACCACATGACACATGACATCACATGACAACACATGGCACATGACATCACAGGACACATGATACCACATGACACATGACACCACATGACACGTGATGACACATGACACCACATGACACATGATGACACATGACGACACATGACACATGACATCACATGACACATGACACATGACACATGACACATGACATCACATGACACATGACATCACATGACACATCACACATGACGATACATGACACCACATGACAACACATTACATCACATGACACATGACGATACATGACACATGACACCACATGACACATGTCACGTGACACCTGACGTGACACATGACACGTGATGACACATGACACCACATGACACCACATGACACATGACAATACATGACACATGACACCACATGACACATGACACCACATGACACATGACATCACGACAACACATGACACATGACATCACAGGACACATGATACCACATGACACATGACACCACATGACACGTGATGAAACATGGCACCACATGACACATGATGACACACGACACATGACATCACATGACACATTACACATGACACAACATGACACATGACATCACATGGCAACACATGACACATGACGATACATGACATGACACCACATGACAACACATGACATCACATGACACATGACGATACATGACACATGACACCACATGACACATGACACGTGACACCTGACATGATACATGACACGTGATGACACATGACATCATATGACATATGATGACACATGACACCACATGACACATGACACCACATGACACATGACATCACATGTCATGTCACATGACACTACATGACACATGATACCACATGACACATGACACCAAATGACACATGACACGTGATGACACATGACACCACATGACAACACATGACACATGACACCACATGACGTCACATGGCACTACATGATGACACATGACAACACATGATGACACATGACACCACATGACAACACATGACACCACATGATATCACATGACACATGACGTCACATGGCACCACATGACAACACATGATGACACAAGACGACACATGACATCACATGACACATGATACCACATGACACATGAAATGACACGACACATGACGATACATGACACATGACACCACATGACACCACATGACACATGACATCACATGACAACACATGACACATGACGATACAGGACACATGACACCATATGACACATGAAGACACATGACACCACATGACACATGATGACACATGACACCACATGACACATGACATCACATGACATGGCACATGACACCACATGACACATGACAGCACATGACACATGACGACTCATGACACCACATGACACATGACACCACATGACACATGACATCACATGGCAACACATGACACATGACATGACGATACATGACACCACATGACACGTGACACATGACATGTGATGACACATGACATCACATGACACATGACACCACATAACACATGACATCACATGTCATGTCACATGACATGACACTACATGACACCACATGACACATGACACCAAATGACACATAACACGTGATGACACATGACACCACATGACAACACATGACACATGATGACACCACATGACACCACATGACTGACAACACATGACGTCACATGGCACTACATGATGACACATGACAACACATGATGACACATGACACCACAGGACACAAGATGAAACATGACATATGACACCACATAACACATGACAGCACATGACACATGACATCACATGATACATGACACCACATGACATGACACGCAATGACACATGACACCACATGACAACACATGACACATGATTGTTTGGAGAGTTTACAGACAGTTGACAGCCAATTAGCATTCAGCTCGTGCTCGGGAAGGTACAGATTACAGTAAGCTTACAGTAAGCTTACTTTGCTTGTACAGTACTCTTACTCTGCAGTTTTTGTAAAAAAAAAATGGGGGGCCTTGTGGGTCCTTGTGGGATCCCTGAGCAGGCCTAGGGGGTCAGGGGATTTCTACCCTGCCCCCTTTTTGCGTTCTACTTGTTTGTTTTTCTGCTTTCTTGTGCCTCAGTCTACCGAGGCACAAGATGGCGGCCAACACTTTCTGGTTTGGAGTGTTGACAGACAGTTGACAGCCAATTAGCATTCAGCTCGTGCAGGTACAGAGTACAGTAAGCTTACAGTAAGCTTACAGGACTCGTATGGTACTCGTCCCCCGTGGTTTTTGTCCCCCAAAAAATTTGGGGGGGGGCCTTTGGGGTCCTTGTGAAACACCCAGAGCAGGCCTAGGGGGCAGGGTGTTTCTACCCTGCCCCCTTTTTGCGTTTTACACGTTTGTTTTTCTGCTTTCTTGTGCCTCAGTCTACCGAGGCACAAGATGGCTGCCAACACTTTCTGGTTTGGAGTATTGACAGACAGTTGACAGCCAATTAGCATTCAGCTCATGCTCGGAAAGGTACAGAGTACAGCAAGCTTACAGTAATCTTACAGTAAGCTCCTCTATATATATACATTTTTTGAAACATGACATATGACTCCACATGACACATGACACATGACACCACATGACATCATGTCAATACATGACACATGACGATACATGACACATGATACCACATGTCATCACATGACACATGACATCACATGACACATGACACATGACACCACATGACACCTCATGACACATGACACCACGTGACAACACATGACATCACATGACACATGACGATACATGACATATGACGCCACATGACATGACATCACATGACACCACATGACATGACATATACAGACATGACACCACATGACACCACATGACACATGACGACACATGACATCACATGACAACACATGACACATGATGACACATGACACCACATGACAACACATGACACATGATGACACATGACACCACATGACAACACATGACACATGACACCACATGACACCACATGACTGACAACACATGACGTCACATGACACTACATGATGACACATGACAACACATGATGACACATGACACCACATGACAACACATGACACATGACACCACATGACACCACATGATATCACATGACACATGACGTCACATGGCACCACATGACAACACATGATGACACAAGACGACACATGACACCACATGACAGCACATGACACATGATGACACATGACGATACATGACACATGACACCACATGACACCACATGACACATGACATCACATGACAACACATGGCACATGACATCACATGACACATGACGATACAGGACACATGACACCACATGACACATGACACCACATGACACGTGAAGACACATGACACCACATGACACATGATGACACATGACACCACATGACACATGACATCACATGACATGGCACATGACACCACATGACACATGACATCACATGGCAACACATGACACATGACATGACGATACATGACACATGACACCACATGACACATGACATGACACGTGATGACACATGACATCACATGACACATGACACCACATGACACATGACATCACATGTCATGTCACATGACATGACACTACATGACACCACATGACACATGACACCAAATGACACATAACACGTGATGACACATGACACCACATGACAACACATGACACATGATGACACCACATGACTGACAACACATGACGTCACATGGCACTACATGATGACACATGACAACACATGATGACACATGACACCACAGGACACAAGATGACACATGACATATGACACCACATAACACATGACAGCACATGACACATGACATCACATGATACATGACACCACATGACATCACATGACATGACATGCGATGACACATGACACCACATGACACATGATTGTTTGGAGAGTTTACAGACAGTTGACAGCCAATTAGCATTCAGCTCGTGCTCGGGAAGGTACAGATTACAGTAAGCTTACAGTAAGCTTACTTTGCTTGTACAGTACTCTTACTCTGCAGTTTTTGTAAAAAAAAATGGGGGGCCTTGTGGGTCCTTGTGGGATCCCTGAGCAGGCCTAGGGGTCAGGGGATTTCTACCCTGCCCCCTTTTTGCGTTCTACTTGTTTGTTTTTCTGCTTTCTTGTGCCTCAGTCTACCGAGGCACAAGATGGCGGCCAACACTTTCTGGTTTGGAGTGTTGACAGACAGTTGACAGCCAATTAGCATTCAGCTCGTGCAGGTACAGTAAGCTTACAGGACTCGTATGGTACTCGTCCCCCGTGGTTTTTGTCCCCCAAAAAATTTGGGTGGGCCTTTGGGGTCCTTGTGAAACACCCAGAGCAGGCCTAGGGGGCAGGGTGTTTCTACCCTGCCCCCTTTTTGCGTTTTACATGTTTGTTTTACATGTTTGTTTTTCAGCTCATGCAGGTACAGAAAGCTTACAGGACTCGTATGGTACTCGTCCCCCGTGGTTTTTGTCCCCCCAAAAATTTGGGGGGGGCCTTTGGGGTCCTTGTGAAACACCCAGAGCAGGCCTAGTGGGCAGGGTATTCCTACCCTGCCCCTTTTTGCGTTTTACATGTTTGTTTTTCTGCATTCTTGTGCCTCAGTCTACCGAGGCACAAGATGGCTGCCAACACTTTCTGGTTTGGAGTATTGACTGACAGTTGACAGCCAATTAGCATTCAGCTCGTGCTCGGAAAGGTACAGAGTACAGTAAGCTTACAGTAATCTTACAGTAAGCTCCTCTGGATATATACATTTTTTGACACATGACATATGACTCCACATGACACGACACCACATGACACATGACACCACATGACACATGACATCACATGACAACACATGACACATGACACCACATGACACATGACACCACATGACACATGACATCACATGACAACACATGACACATGACACATATCACATGATGATACATGGCACATGACACCACATGACACATGACACCACATGACACATCATACCACATGACACATGACATCACATGACACATGACACCACATGACACATGACATCACATGACAACACATGACACATGACATCACATGACACATGACGATACATGACATGACACATGATGACACATGACCCCACATGACATGACACCACATGACACATGACATCACATGACACATGACATGACACATGACATCACGTGACACATGACACTACATGACACTTGACACCACATGACACATGACACATGATGACACATGACACCACATGACACATGACACATGATGACACATGACACTACATAACAACTGACACCACAATACACCTGACACATGACACCACATGACACCACATGACACATGACATCACATGACACATGACACCACACGACACATGACATGTGATGACACATGACACCACATGACAACACATGACACATGATGACACATGACTGGCATCACATGATGACACATGACACCACATGACACCACAGGACACAAGATGACACATGACATATGACACCACAAGACACATGACACCACATGACAGCACATGACACATGACACCACATGACATATAACATCACGTGACAACACATGACACATGATTGTTTGGAGTGTTTACAGACAGTTAACAGCCAATTAGCATTCAGCTCGTGCTCAGGAAGGTACAGATTACAGTAAGCTTACAGTAAGCTTACTGTGCTTGTACAGTACTCGTACTCTGCAGTTTTTGTAAAAAAAAAATGGGGGGCCTTGTGGGTCCTTGTGGGATCCCTGAGCAGGCCTAGGGGGTCAGGGGGTTTCTACCCTGCCCCCTTTTTGCATTCTACTTGTTTGTTTTTCTGCTTTCTTGTGCCTCAGTCTACCGAGGCACAAGATGGCGGCCAACACTTTCTAGTTTGGAGTCCACATGACACCACATGACACATGATGACACATGACACCACATGACACATGACACCACATGACACATGACATCACATGACACATGACACCACATGACACATGACATCACATGACAACACATGACACATGACATCACATGACACCACATACCACATGACACATGACACGTGATGACACATGACACCACATGACATCACATGACACATGACATGACACATGTCATCACGTGACACATGACACTTGACACCACATGATACATGACACCACATGACACATGACACGTGATGACACAGGACACCACATGACACATGATGACACATGACACCACATGACACATGACATCACATGACACCACATGACACTACATAACTGATACCACAATATACCTGACACATGACACCACATGACACATGACATCACATGACACATGACACCACACGACACATGACACGTAATGACACATGACACCACATGACAACACATGACACATGATGATACATGACTGACAACACATGACGTCACATGGCATCACATGATAACACATGACACCACAGGACACAAGATGACACATGACACATGACACCACATGACACATGACACATGACAGCACATGACAGCACATGACATCACATGACACATTACATCACATGACACATGACATGTGACAACACATGACACATGATTGTTTGGAGTGTTTACAGACAGTTGACATCCAATTAGCATTCAGCTCGTGCTCAGAAAGGTACAGATTACAGTAAGCTTACAGTAAGCTTACTGTGCTTGTACAGTACTCGTACTCTGCAGTTTTTGTAATGTACAGTACTCGTACTCTGCAGTTTTTGTAAAAAAAAAAATGGGGGTCCTTGTGGGTCCTTGTGGGATCCCTGAGCAGGCCTAGGGGGTCAGGGGGTTTCTACCCTGCCCCCTTTTTGCGTTCTACTTGTTTGTTTTTCTGCTTTCTTGTGCCTCAGTCTACCGAGGCACAAAATGGCGGCCAACACTTTCTTTGAGAAATTCACAAAGATTCATCAGCTTGCACCAAAGTTATTCCCAATAGAATGTTGCAGATTTCCTATGGAAACTAGGTCCTAACTATATATACCTACTGGCGACCGCCAGTAGGTAATATATATATATATATATATGTATATCTATGCCCCCTTTTTGCTTTCTTTTTTTTTTTTTTTTTTTGTTCCTCATCTCAACCATGGCTGAACCATCAGAGCCGTGGGCTCGAAAGAGTGTGACTTGGAAGACTAAAATGCTGTCTCAGTACATGACTGGTAGGGGTCGGTCGTTTAAGAGGGAGCGCCAAGACCCTACAGCTAGATTAGCTTAACGCTAAGTCACAACCCCTTTAACAATATAAGATGGAACTTGCCATTAGCCAAATTACACCACCGCCTATGCCACAATTGACCTTAGGTATGAAGGACAGATGTGAATAAGCAAAAAGGAGCTCGACATGGCTTCGTAATCATAGGAACTGGGGAAAAAAAAAAAAAAAAAAAAAAAAAAAAACCCAGTTTCTACTCATTGAGACCAATCGAGTTTCAACCAAAATGCTCTTTTTTCTGGTTTACCTCCTCTAGATAAATCTAGTTTCGATATAGAAAGCATGGAGGAACTCCAATCTTGTAGTGTCGGTGGGGAGGCCTCTTTCCAACGCTTACAAATCTCTCGTCGAGCCACCAAAATTGAGTAGAACAAAAGGTTATTATTTGCACTACGCTTTTTGTCTTTTACTCCAAAGATTACAAGGCCTAAATCTATATTCACCATGGTACCTATAGAAGATGTTAGTCTGTTGCTTATTGATTGCCAGTAAACTGTTAGATGTGGGCAATCGTGAAACATATGTGCATCTGAGGCTTCGACTTGTCCACACCGAGGGCAGGCCACTGGTGTACCAGATGAAAATTTGGACAACCTCTGAGGCGAATAATAAGCCCTATGGAGGGTAAAGAGGTGGTTTCTTCGCAGCCACGCTGGTTTTACAATATCCCATAACACGGTAAAGGATATTTCCCAAAGTTCATGCAGATTAGTTATCGGCAATAGACGACCCCAAAGATGATCTGGAAGGTGGAATATTCCGTCTATTTCCTCTAAGATTAAATTATAGAAATGGGAAACCTCTTTGGTTTTTAGGGCATTGTCAAGTAGGGAGGATTCTAGTTGGCTGATATCACCCAATAAAGGGATTAGTTGGCGAGTGGAGTCAGATTTTTGTGCTGCCGCCCAACTGGAGATCTGGAGAAATTTCAGTCTTGATAAGTTTGAGCCTACCCTACTCACTAGATGTTCCCAGGAATACATTTCCCCTTCAAAAAAGAGATCACCCCAAGTCAAAATCCCAGCTTCTTTTAGCGGGCTTATCAATGCATCTTTAGTCCATTCAGGTGGAGCTGGAAGATCCCATATAGGAGAACCGTTGGAATAGTAGCCTATTTTGGTAGTAGTTCTAAGGTTGTACCAGGTTCTTGCCAGACCCTGTAGTATCTTCAACTTAATTTTCTTAAAAAATTTTGGATCTCCAAACTTAAATAAAAATCCTGTTTGATTTAAGCCTTCACATTTTAGTAGTGTAGAAAACATAAGGCCTATGCCCTGATCTTTTGGAGTTTTAAATAGGATTCGAGCATGTGCCAACTGGAATGCCCAAGCATAGATTTGGATATCGGGGCCAGCCAGACCCCCCTTCTCCCTACGGCGCCTTAGTTTATTCCAAGCGATTCTTACAGACTTATTCCTCCATATAAATGAAGTAATGTCACTTTGCATCTTTGCTATCATTTTCTTCTCAAAGTAAAGTGGTAAACTGTTGAAAATAAAGGTCAATTTAGGCAGAATGGACATCTTGACCAGATTCGAGCGGCCTAAGAGCGTCAATGGGAGATGTCTCCAAGAATTCATTAAGTTCCTGCAGTCTTTGGCTACCTGGGTAAAATTTATGTGGGCAATCTGGTTGATATCATTTAAAATTTTAATACCTAAATATCTCATATTGTCACAGGGTTGTACTGGTAATGTCGTATTAGTAATGTTCCATACCATTACCTCGGTTTTTGTGGCGTTGATTTCATAGCCGGAAATTTTGCCGAATTTTTGTGCCAGATTAATTACTAATGGGAATGCTGTGTTGATGTCAGATGTTAAGATCATAAGATCATCCGCGTATAGAGACACTTTTTTTTCCCAATTTCTGTGACTAAATGGAGTGATGTTAATTTCTTCACGAATCAATTGGGCGAAAGGCTCCATATAGATATCAAAAAGTAAGGGCGAGAGCGGGCAACCCTGCCGGGTGCCTCTTGTAATGGTAAAGGGTTCCGACAGCCCACCATTGACCAAGACCGAGGCTGAAGGTTCATGGTATAATAGTTCCACCGTTCTACGAAAAGCTCGGCCCACCCCAAATTTTTCCAAGGCCCCCGACAGGTATTTCCAATTGACCCTGTCGAAGGCCTTGGCAGCGTCTAAAGCAAGAATGGCCAAGGGCAGTGATGAAGTAGTTGCCATATCAATTGCACCTATAAGGTCGTAAATTAATTCGTAGAGTTGGCGACCCTTAACAAAACCCTTCTGGTTAGAGTGTAAAATTAAGGGGGCTACCTGTCCCATTCGTATAGCTAGTATAGACGCGAAAATCTTATAGTCAGCGTTGAGGACTGAAATTGGGCGATATGAGCCACAGGCTGTAGCTACTTTGCCTGGTTTCAAGATAAGCGTAATGGAAGCTTTGTTCCATGATGGAGGGGGGAAGTCTCCCTCAACCAGTATCAGATTAAATAAATTGGTAAGAAAAGGGGCGATATCGGCTACAATATGCTTATAAATCTCTACCGGAAGACCATCCGGGCCTGCCGCCTTCCCATTTTTACTGTTTAATATGGCTGATGTTACCTCCTCTAACATAATTGGGTGGTCTAATAGGTTCGCCTGCTCTTTAGAGAGAGTCGGTAGGGTGATTTTGTTAAGCCAGTTTTCTATCTGAATTGGGGTGATATTATTGTCCTCCCTATAGATAGCTTGAAAAAAGTCTTTAAAAGCTAATCTTATTTCTGGGTCTGAAGTCGCTGTACCAGAATTCGTTATTATGGAAATGATATTATCACGTTTTTGATCTGTTCTGGACTTCCAGGCTAACAGTTTGCCTGCCCCTTCGCCAAATTCGAAATTAGCTAATTTACTAGCTTCCCACCTCTGCAGGATTCGCTGATTTAGTACAGAAGCCATTTGTCCTTTAAGTTTCGTGAGCTCCTCCTGTTTGGTCTGTATAGCATAGTCTGAGCTGTTGTTTGTATTTTCTAAATATGATTCAGCTTTTAGTATATTGGCCTCTATCTGTGAAACCTCTTGAGTATATTGCTTCTTACGGTATGAAGTTTTGTTCTTGACAATCCCTCTCAAAGAACCTTTGAATGCATCCCATACTAAACTGTGTGACGCCGATCCAATGTTGGTTTTAAAAAATTCTTGCGTCTCGACCTTAACATAGTCCAGATCCTCAGGGGATGTAAGGAACGATCTGTCAATTGTCCAAGACCTTGTCACGGTGTGAGACTGTAGTTCAAGGTCTAAACATACTGCCGAATGGTCGGACAGGTGTGATGGTAAATAAGTTATATCCCTTACTGACTTTTCCAAGCACTTGTTAACCAATATGAAATCGATCCTTGATCTGTGTCGATACTTATAATTTCGAAAAGAGAAGCCAGATTTCGAGCCCGATCTTACCCTCCAAATATCAATAAGTCCGTATTGGTGCATATTTTTAATTAGAAAATCTCTTGATTTGGAATGTAGCTGTTGTCTGGTAGAAGTGGACTTATCCAACTTCGGATCAAGGACGATGTTAAAGTCACCCGCTATTATCATTGGTTCTGGAAAATGTAACAGCTCGGAAAACAACGTGGCCAGAATAGATGGGTCATCTCGATTAGGCCCATAATAGCCTACTAATGTAATGCTTGACCCCCCAATCATTACTGTCGCGATTGCCCATCTGCCATGCGGATCGACCTTTTGTTTCAAGAGTTTTGTAGTGATGTTTTTTTTAAAAAGAATGACAACCCCTTTTGTGTTAACTATCTGAGAAGTAGAGACTGTTAAATCTATCCATCTATTCTTTTTTACCAAGTCTAAAATTTCATCTTCAACCAAATGTGTCTCCTGGAGGATAATGACCTGGGCACCAAAATCCCGAATATATTGTACTATTGTGTTGGCTCTAGGTTTGGTGCGCAGGCCATTAACGTTCCAGGAGAGAATCTTAATGGTGCTCATACTTGGCATGTCTACTGATATTTATTGAAAGTCCTGCCGATACATTTCCCTTAATATTGCTAAGATAAGAAAAGCTAGCCCATTTTTTATTTATGTAATTATCGACCGCCATTTTAGAAATGAGAAACATTTTATTTTTTATTCCCCTAACCCCTTCCCTCGTGTTGATTTCCCCCCCACCCCTGAGGAACCCTAGATTATCCAACCGGAAGGGATCCGGTTTGTGATACCCCTAAAGCTCTATCTAGGCTCAGGCGGAACGTTCTTAAATTAAGGTAGTAGAGGACCTAATATAAGTGATGTGTCTAACTCAAGTGGAACCTATGGTGAAAATATAATTCAATAGCTTAAAGTAGTATCTATAAGTGGGTTTAAAAGTGCTCTTTATTGATTTATTGATTTAATTTGTGAAAAATGTGAAAGAAATGTACAAACACACACACATATATATACATACATACACACATATATATATATTACCTACTGGCGGTCGCCAGTAGGTATATATAGTTAGGATTTTTTCTCTATGGGTTTTTTGAAAATTCTATGTCTAATAACTTTGGCGTTTGTGGACGGAATTGGCTGAAATTTTCAGGAAAATGGCACATTTTGTTTCTGAGCAGCCCCTGAAAATTGGGGGGGGTTTCGTCCAGGGGGGGTCGAGAAAAAAGGGGGGTCCCAAAACGTGTTTTTAACATTGAGTTTTCCATAGGGCGGTTGGCCTCACTTTTAGCCCGAACGGCTGAATGGATTTGCACGAAACTTGGCAAAATTGTAGGGACTGGTAGCCCGATGTGCCTTTTGTAGGTCTCAATATATGTGCTCCAGTGGATTTTGAGAAATTAACGTTTAAAAAAAGATATATATCTGTAACAGCGGACCGGGCAGCGTCCCAGGACGCGTACTTTTCGCGCAACGGAGCTTTGTGAAGCGAAGCTGATTGGTTCTCCGGCGTCTGTCAACATTCCAAACAGTCCGTAGCGGCCGCCATCTTGTCTCTCGGTAGGATCGAGAGACAAGAGGAGGCGAAAGCGAAGGGGCAAATGACCATAAGGGGGAATAGTAGATCCTCGCTGACCCCCTAGGTTTGATGTGGAGGTTTTAAAAGGGCCCCGCGGGGCAAAAAAAAATAATAATAATAATAATCGAACGGCTGAATGGATTTGCACGAAACTTGGTAAAATATTAGGGACTGGTAGCCCGATGTGCCTTTGCTAGGTCTCAATATATGTGCTCCAGTGGATTTTGAGAAATTAACGTTCAAAAAAAGATATATATCTGTAACAGCGCTCCGCTTCGCGTACTTTTCGCGTTACGGAGCTTTGCGAAGCTGATTGGTTCTCCGGCGTCTGTCAACATTCCAAACAGTCCGTAGCGGCCGCCATCTTGTCTCTCGGTAGGATTGAGAGACAAGAGGAGGCCAAAGCGAAGGGGGAAATGACCATAAGGGGGCATAGTAGATCCTTCCTGACCTCTTAGGTTTGATGTACCATTTTGCCAAGTTTGGTGTAATTCCGTTCAGCCATTCAGGCTGTAGACGTATGTAAATGTCCTATGGAAAATTGCATGGGGAAAACACATTTGAAAGTGTTGAAATTTAGAACCAATTAAAATGTTACTTTGGTTTTGTATTTGTGTGTGATGAAAGTTAATTGGTTATGTATATATGTCAAATGAGAGGAAACCACAGCCATTTTGTGATACTACTGTCTGAGGTACATTTGTGAGGAATTTTTGGTGGTGAATTTCTGGTGTTTGATTTACACAGTACTAACACTTCTGCTACTTTTAAAAAGGTGAGTTGTTAATTTGTAAGGGGAACTATGTTGTACACTTGAAGATAATTTGAAAAATGTTTTCTGTTATTTATTTGCAGTCCTTCTGTTATACTAAATACTTGATGAAGTTAGTTTTATATTATGTATTACTAAAAACGATAAATGAAAGTGATTATTTTTTTCTGCAATTTACAGCAAGCAATTTCAAAATAAAATGGCTCACAATGAAGAGACCGTGGCAATTTCTTTTGAATTGTCCACTACATTGATTGAAATTGAGAGCACCAATAATGAAATATTGTCACAAGGAGGACATGACTTGTATGATTCCATTAGATTGATTGAAATGGACAGCACCAAGAATGAAATATTGTCACAAGGAGATGACTTGAATGATTCCACTACATTGATTGAAATTGAGAGCACCAATAATGAAATATTGTCACAAGGAGGAGATGGCTTGTATGATTCCATTAGATTGATTGAAATGGACAGCACCAATAATGAAATATTGTCACAAGGAGGAGATGACTTGAATGATTCCACTACATTGATTGAAATTGAGAGCACCAATAATGAAATATTGTCACGAGGAGATGACTTGAATGATTCCACTACATTGATTGAAATGGACAGCACCAATAATGAAATATTGTCAGAAGGAGGAGATGACTTGAATGATTTTTTTGATCAATCTCTTGATGGCGAATTTATCGAGTGTTTGGAGACCATAGAGTTACAAGAATCATCATTGCAGACTTTTAATGAGGAGATTCCAGATGAGATGATTGAAGAGGAAATTACTGATGAGGACATGTTACTAGTTGTTTCAAATTTAGAAAATTCTGAAGAATAAATTTATATTTAGAAATCAAAAATTGTTTGAGACATTATTTATTTTTATTTTTAATTTATGAGGTTGTAGCGAAGTGATTGTAGTATAAAATGAGACTTATAGTATAGAGTGCAACATTTTTATGTTACATGGTAAGTTTACTCATATTTACTTCCCTTCTGCCACTATATTATCTCCAATGTGTATTTGACATGTCTTCTTCATCTCCGGCCTCCTTTCTCTCACTGTGTGTCTCCGATGCATCTTATCGCTGGTATTTTGTGTAATTACAGAAGAGAGTAAAATAAAATAGTTCGGAACGTGAAAAGGGGGCAAAGTAGAGTACTCCTCACCCCCTAGGCCTTTTTAGGCGGTCCCAAAAGGATCAGTTTCTGCTTTCCTGAGAGATTATGGTATGAGTTCCATATACCATAATAACTTGCATTACAACATGCAAGATATCTATCTCCTATTACCAACTTTTGGAGATATTCGCGCTAAGCGCGAATATCTCCAAAAAGTAACACCTGCCCTGAGCAGTTCTTAGCCATGTTATCCAATGGGAGGTGGATAACATGGCTAAGAGTATTAGCTCGGTAATGCATGAATATCGCTGAGTTTTTAGCGATATTCATGCATTGCGGCCGTTTATTATCGCATTTGCGATAAACCTTGATAATAGTAAGGTTTATCTTCGATAATTTCTGACGATGCTTAGTGGTAAAAAATTGGTTGGTAAGCATCGTTAGCGATAAATATCGCTTAACTTTGGTAATATGCCCCAACGTCTGTTAACGTTCGATTCGAAGGAAATGAGGAAGTGTTGAAAAACATTGTCTGCGCCATCTTGCCTTTTTTGAAATGCCACACTTTTGTCGTGCACGGCAGCCATTTTAGATGTCTTGACCAGACCCACTCTCTGCACGCTGTCGATTCGTAGCATGGCTCCTCACCCTCGTAAGCATCTCCCCCAGGCAATGGTCACCACCGCTCTCTGTCTTATGCATGGGCAATAAACCTTCCCCCATCTGCGCTGCTCTTCCCTGAGAATCACACTCTGTGCCCGCCCGACACCTCCCTTTCGCCCTATTCACTACCGCACCCTCTGACACTCCTCTTCCTCTGTGTCCGATTGTCCAGGCTATCAGCTAGCCCTGCAGATGTAGTTTATGGCCCCAGCTGTAAAGAATCACCCCTCTTCAAAGGAGTTATAGTAGATCAAGGCCCACACCCGATGAGATCCGTCACACCACACGTGTTCCTACTATCTGAAAACTATCCTGTATTGTGATTGGGGAGGGGACCGAGCCTGAAGCGGAAGATTCCAGGAATGACTCTTTGTACATCAAAGTTTTTACAATTATGTGTCACATAAAAAATATATAGCACTCCAACAAAGTAGTAGGAATATAAAACTTTAATAACATATAAATATATACAACAAAACAAAAACAGTAAAAACATTTAAACAACGAAGAGACCGTGGCAATTTCTTTTGAATTATCCAATAGATTTATTGAAATTGACAGCACCAATAATGAAATATTCTTGTCAGTAGCGGTCTGTTGTGCGAATAGTTCCAAGGCAGCAGAACGCGCTGAAATCTAGATGGCACGAAAGTGATGTCTAGCAAGTTGCCGCCCAGCAAATAACGGCGTGGGGCGCCGCGGGGGTGAGTGAGTCCAGTAGGCACCACAGCTATTCTTACCGGCATTGCAGAATTACTGCTGGGGACAATGCCTGTGCTGGAGCAGGGTCACAGCAGAAACAAAAAGGATTCTGTTGAAGATGTTGTTGGTTTTCAATTTGAAAACAGTTCTGGTGTCAACTGCTATGCTAATGTAGTGGTTAATGTTTTGTTTTCTCTAGAAAATGTAAAAGAGGGGGAGGCAGTCCAAAGTTCCGTTAAAAGGGCAAAGGAAAGGATCGGTGGTTTGAACTATCAGTCAAAAAGGGGAGGGGGTGCAACAATTTTTCCTACCGGGTCACACTGTGCTTTCACCGGAAGTGAGGTCTGCAGGATTCTAGTAATTCAAAGTGAGGCTGGCGCCGACGTCCCGCGGATACAGTTTCGTCACTCCACGGGTGATCATGGCAGTCATTCCCCATCGGGGGTCGGAGACTCCCGCGGCTCCTCTAGAATCTTCAAGGTCGTGGAGGACTACGGTGGTGGAGTCAACCAGTGACCGGGCCATTTCTTTATGCTGGGCCCGCTCTTGCCAGGTCGACCGCCATTTTGAGAGTTCGGTAGCTACTGGCGATCGCGGGGTCAAATGAGCGGACGGGCTCCACCCTGCCGGGCGAGACGTTGCAGCATGGCCACAGTGGAAGAACTCTTTTCCGGGCGCCTGGAGCGCTGAGGGTGCAGCTGGGAAGCCTCCACTGGGGAGGCGGGAGAGGCCTGTTCGCACCGTCTCTCCCTCCCAGTGCACCCCACGGCGTCTCGCTTGAGATTTGTTATGGCCGGACCAGGCGATGAGGACGAGGGGGGGGGGTCGGAGGCATGTGCAAGACATCCCCCCCCAGGGTTGTTGCAGCAATTATACAAGAAAGAAGAAGTGTCCCGTCCGTCTTCGGGCCGGGCTTCCGGTAGATGTCGGCCGGACGCCCCTGGCTCTGGCCCCATGAACGGGTTTCTTGGTTTATCGGCTGCAGCCGGATTCCGTCGGCCTCGGCCCCCCGACCGTTGGTGGCCGGACCGGAAGAGCATGTGGCGGGACTACCTGCAACTCTCAAGGGCCACCGCGGCCGGACTGGGAGAGAGAGGGGAGGGTCGAGGAGACATTCCCCCCCCCTGCAACTGTTCAGCGTTGTAAAGGCAATCCCCTGGCCGGGTCCCGTTGGTCTCGGCCTCTCCTCCGGCTACACCCTACGTTAGGATCTCCTGGCCGAGGCGTGGCAGCAGGACCTGCCTTATATGGGCTGCTCCCGGCTGGGCGTAGCCGGAACCCTGCCCCACCTTGGAAGTTTCCAGAGTGGGGGCGGATGTTCTACTGACTTGCATTTTCCCTAGTCTATCGATTTTTTTGGCGTGGCAGGCGGTGGGACAGCGAGGGGTGATTTGGTTTCTCTTACTGTTTTTCTGGTCTCTCACCACTGGCATATTTTAACGTTTTCTTGTTTCTAGGACATTAATAGGTTTTATCATTACGTTATGTTATCGTTTCTTTGTTCGTTGTTTAATAAAAGTTCATGTTCATCAGTGGCCTACTGATTTTCGTTTTCCTATTCTTTTCTTTCCAGGTTGTTTCATGCTAAAGTTTCTGTTAACAGGATACAGTGATCACTTCGTTATTATTGCATATGTCCTTTTCACTAGGGGTGCTCTCTGGTCGGGCCAGATGACGTATGTCTAGTAAATGGTCCGGGTGAAACAGGTGCATCAATCAGTGGGGAGTAGATAGGCATGACAGATTACAACGGGGGAGAAAGGTCCGCATTACGTACCCTTTCACTACTTGCAAAGATTTTCCTACGTTTATTTGCAAACAGGGAATACCTCCAAAAAGAACTAATTCCCAAACAGTCAATGTTCGGACAATCAATCAATCAATGAGGAATGAAATAGGTACGACGTGTTAAAGGCTTGCGTTACCTACCCTTCACTATCTGCAAAGGGAGATAGAATATTCCTATTCTTCCTCGTTTGCAGGTAGAGAAGATCGTTAAGAGAATTAACTTCGAACAATTCAATGCTCGATTGAAACAATCAACAAGGGGTACTGTGAACACAAATGAACGCCGCTTATATACATACGCATTGCTATTTTCAACAGGTTGTTCCTAATGTTTCTATTTTAGCGAGGTCAAAAGAGATCCCATTAGTGGCCTACTGATTTTGCTCGATTCCTTTTGTTTTTTTACACGATTTTTCGCTATCTGCAAAGACTAAACAGAGTATTGCGACTCTGTGCTTGTTTGTAAATAGAGAATGAACCAAAGAGAACAATCAATCAAATGGAGAGAGAAGCAGGCACGACGGATTACAAAGGGGGAAAGGGCTGCGTTAACTACCCTTCACTATCTGCAAAGAGAGAGTACTCCTAATAGAAATGAGGGGTGGGGGGCAGCAATCAAAGCAGATCAGTGTGCATAAACACGAAAAAAAAAATTCTTACCACGTACTTGACATTCGACAGCTTATGATATTTGCTATTAAAAAACCATTGAAATTCACTGAAAAAACCATAGGTTATAGACCATATATAGTTAGGAATTAGCATTTACAAAACCTTGAAAATTCACTGAAAAAACCATAGGTTATAGACCATATATAGTTAGGAATTAGCATTTAAAAAACCTTATTTTACTCACACAAAACCATTGAAATTCCATATATAGTTAGTTGCACTAACTATATATTGCGCACCCGCAATCCACTGCTGATGATGTCACATATTACATCATTCATGACATGGTCAGTGACATCACTGATGACATCACTGATGACATCTCAAATGACATCACTGATGACATCTCACTTGACATCAATGATCACATCACTGATGATATCATTCATGTGACAATACAATGCATCTCCTCACATTTTAATATAACCTCTGTTTCACCCAGTGTTAAAAACAGAGTATAATTTTGGAAACCATTGACACACCAATACTAGTTACTACATACGTACTCACTGATTCCTACGTCTACACACACATTCACTCATTCACCCATACAATCATTCATACATACAATCACTCATGTTTACAACACAATCATATGCACTCATACACCTATACAGACACTCACACTCTGCCACTCATCCATGGAGTTACTCACACACCTAGTCAGTCCTGTAAAGAATCAATCACACTTCCATTTTCTACTCTATACAGTTAAACATAGAGCACCTTACGTTTTCAACCATATACTAACACATACTTACTCTCTTATACAATCATTGATACAAGTACACATTGATCTGTACAGAGTCACACACCTCCCATCCAGCCACACACACACTCAGTCTCCCATGCAAATACTTGGGCAATCAATCAATAACCCATATAGTTACTCATATAGCTACTGATCAACACATGCAGCAGTTTACAGAACAACAGACATAATGATGCACAAATTAAGACAGTTTAGTCACTAACCCATGCACTCAGTGAGACACATTTAATCACTCACTCATACATTCAGTCATGCACCTACTAAATCCTTCGTCCAGACACTTATACATCCACTCATTCTTCAATATGTAAGACATATTTTAACTTTACAGAAACATAGTCACTGGATGTTGTCATCAGTGATGTCATCAGTGATGTCATTTGAGATGTCATCAGTGATGTCATCAGTGATGTCACTGACCATGTCATGAATGATGTAATATGTGACATCATCAGCAGTGGATTGCGGGTGCGCAATATATAGTTAGTGCAACTAACTATATATGGAATTTCAATGGTTTTGTGTGAGTAAAATAAGGTTTTTTAAATGCTAATTCCTAACTATATATGGTCTATAACCTATGGTTTTTTCAGTGAATATATATATATATATATATACATACGCACGCCTTTTTTCCCTTCCCACTCTCCCATTTATCCCCTTTTTTTCCAATTTATTTTATTTCCTTCTTCACCCCCTTTTTTTTTTTTTTTTGTTTTGTTTTGTTTTTTCCTTAGTTTTTTTTAGTGGAGCATTACGTGGTTGTGAAGTGATATTAAAAAAAAAAAAAAAAAACACATTTACCCTTCCCTTTTTTCTCTTCTTTTCTAAGTTGACTGTTACGTTTTCCTTATTTTTCCCTTATTTTATTTTTACTTTCTTCTGTAAACAGGATCAAGTAGGATTTAAAATTTTTTTTTTTTTCTTTTTTTCCTTCTCCCTCCCCTTTGTAGTTTCACTCATGAGTAAGCGCTATAAACTCTATGGAGTTAATATTATAGAAAAAGCTATAGTAGCAGCTGACATTATTAATTGGAGGTGCCTAAACTTAACAATAGTTCATCTGCTGCTTGAACAGTGTGAACGTTATACATTTTGTTGTTTAGCATAATCTTGAGAGCTGCAGGGAAACTCAACTGGACGGATGCTCCCAGGTTTCTAAAGGCCTCCATTCTTCGACCCAACTCCCATTGTCTATCAAGGGTCGCCCGCGACAAGTCAGAACGCACTTGAAAAGAGAAACCTTCACCTGACAATGATTTTTGTTTTAAAGCTAAGTTTAAAATATGGTCCTTGAGTTGAAATGTGTGAAAATTCACTAATATCTTGCGAGGCTTTGTACGTTGCGGATTGCGCCTGAATGGGTCCCTGTGAATCCGCTGAATATCCTGATTAAGCTCTTCCTCCGTGTGTTTCAAATTTAGGGTTTTAATTAGTAGTTGGATAATGTATGCTTTGATATTAGTACCTTCATTTGCTTCTGGTACATTCAAAATGCGGATATTACAGCGCCTCGAATTATTTTCCAAGTGTTCTATTCTTTCCGCCAGTGCCGTGTCTTCTCTTTTAAGCTTCCGTATCTCCTCTTTGGCGTTGTCGAGTTCTATGGACATTACCGCTGTTGTCTCTTCTAAGACTCCCGTCCTAGAATATAACCCATCAATCTTACTATCTAGTGATTCACAGTAGGACCTTATCTCTCTTTGAATTTTAGATGACTCCTCAAATCCACGTTTGATGTCGACTGTCAAGTTAGTAATCATAGATAATATTGTAGAGAGGTCTGAAGGAGGAGTAGAAACAGCGACTTCTGATAGTGAATGCTCATCGGAACTGAGGGATTGGGAAAACTGACTTAGTTGCTGTACAGTGCCCTGAATACTGAGAGCGTTTTGGTCCAAGACTGGAGGCACTTCAGTCCCTTGAGGCGGATTATCTGGTTCTAATACTCGACTCTTACTTATTTCCGCAGTGTTGCAACTATCAGGATCTACCTGTCTAGTGTCGCTCGTGTTGGTTTTAAGGGCTTTAAGAGTCTCATTATCACCTTTAGAGACTGAAAGATTTTCTAGCTCAGGAGCTAACTGTATGCCATCCATAGAAGGAGAATCAGAAACAGGGACTGTAGTCATATTGCTGGTTAATGCTAAGCTTAAGACTGCCCCAGGAGAGGCCCCACTGGAGGAATGGTCAGAATGTGCAAGGCTCAAGACCTGGGGAACCACTTTAAAGTAAGAGCGCAAAGAAGGTGTTATCTTTGTGCACGGGTCTAACACTGATTTTTTTTTATTAGACCTCTTAGAACGTTTGGGCTTGGCTTCTGCTGAGAGGTATGAAGAGGGCTTGGGAAGCGTGGGTTTTAAAGCACCGCTAGTCCAAGTCGATATCTCAGCATTAGTATCTTGAAACTCCTGCTCGGATGCCTGGGAAGTCTCCAGTACTGGGATAAAGTTAGGTTTTTCTGGAATTAACCTCCCTTGTTTGTTTACTGTGCTCCGTACTTTAGCTGATGTTTTACCCCTATGGCCTTTTCTGGGTATTGTAGGTGTCAGATTTGTTACTTGTTTACAGTGAGTAATAGCTCTGCTCCTGAGAGAATACAATTTATTTGCGGGGGTTATAGCTTGCGTTGTACTCGTTGCATTTATTTCACTCTCAGGTTCCAAGCTAGGGTGTAACAAAATCCCAGCCTCCAACTGTTTAGCAACCACCTCCTCCTCCCCTGCTCTCTGTAACCCCTTCACCTTGTTCGTTAGAAGAATGTCTCTCCCACAGCCTTTCGCCTCCTTGCGCTGTGGAAAATCCTGCGCGGAGTTGTCCTTGTCTCTGCCTCGGTTCGCCGCCTCTGTTTGCAGGTTATCTCCCCCCGGTCCTGCAGCTGCCACTACAGTGTCCCTTCGGAGAGAACGAGCCCACCTTTCTCGTCTGCACTCCAGGGCGGCTCGGTTCCACCTCCAGGGAGCCGATGCAGAAACAGAAGCAGAAGCAATTAGAGTGTGGGAGGTTGACTGGGTCGACAACACGTAAGTTACCGCCGGGTAGGGACTCAAACATGACACACCCCCAGCGAGCCCAAACATAGAGGGTTTTCAGTAAATTACTGCAACTCCGTGAAAAAGTGCAAAAGCTGAAAATAAATGTCTTTTACATGCGAAGACAGCGCAGCGGTGATATACGCTCAAAAAGAAATAAAAAACAAGAGCCTCCTTAGTTTAGCCCTCATCCGAGAGATCCCGGTTAAGAACGCCCGTGTGAGCTAGAGCAGGGTATCGCGACCGCTAGCCTGCAGCCGCCATGTTCCTCTCCTCTTCGGGGCACCCGGACCCGCTGGAGGGTCCTTACCTCGGTCCTCGACACTGAGACCACCACGTCCAGTTTTTGCTTTCTACACATTTGTTTTTCTGCTTTCTTGTGCCTCAGTCTACCGAGGCACAAGATGGCGGCCTAGGGGGTCAGGGGGTTTCTACCCTGCCCCCTTTTTGCGTTCTACTTGTTTGTTTTTCTGCTTTCTTGTGCCTCAGTCTACCGAGGCACAAAATGGCGGCCAACACTTTCTTTGAGAAATTCACAAAGATTCATCAGCTTGCACCAAAGTTATTCCCAATAGAATGTTGCAGATTTCCTATGGAAACTAGGTCCTAACTATATATACCTACTGGCGACCGCCAGTAGGTAATATATATATATATATATATATGTATATCTATGCCCCCTTTTTGCTTTCTACACATTTGTTTTTCTGCTTTCTTGTGCCTCAGTCTACCGAGGCACAAGATGGCGGCCAACACTTTCTGGTTTGGGGTGTTGACAGACAGTTGACAGCCAATTAGCATTCAGCTCGTGCAGGTACAGAGTACAGTAAGCTTACAGTAAGCTTACAGGACTCGTATGATACTCGTCCCCCATGGTTTTTGTCCCCTTTTTGCGTTTTTCACGTTTGTTTTTCTGCTTTCTTGTGCCTCAGTCTACCGAGGCACAAGATGGCTGCCAACACTTTCTGGTTTGGAGTATTGACAGACAGTTGACAGCCAATTAGCATTCAGCTCGTACTCTAAAGGTACAGAGTACAGTAAGCTTACAGTAATCTTACAGTAAGCTCCTCTATATATATACATTTTTTGAAACATGACATATGACTTCACATGACACATGACACATGACACCACATGACATCATGTCAATACATGACACCACATGACACATGACACATGACGATACAGGACACATGACACCACATGTCACCACATGACACATGACATCACATGACACATGACATCACATGACACATGACACATGACACCACATGACACCTCATGACACATGACACCACGTGACAACACATGAAACATGACATCACATGACACATGACGATACATGACACATGACATATAACGATACATGACACATGACATCACATGACACCACATGACATGACATATACAGACATGACACCACATGACACCATATGACACATGACGATACATGACACATGACACCACATGTCACCACATGACATCACATGACACATGACATCACATGACACATGACACCACATGACACCACATTACACATGATACCACGTGACAACACATGACATCACATGACACATGACGATACATGACACCACATGACACATGCCATCACATGACAACACATGACACATGACATCACATGACACATGACGATACATGACACATTACATCACATGACACATGACGATACATGACACATGACACCACATGACACATGACATCACATGACAACACATGACACATGATGACACATGATGACACATGACACCACATGACAACACATGACACATGATGACACATGACACCACATGTCACCACATGACACATGACACATGACACCACATGACACATGCCATCACATGACAACACATGACATGACAATACATGATACATGACACATGACGATACATGACACATGACACATGACACCACATGACACCTCATGACACATGACACCACGTGACACAAGACACGTGATGACACATGACACCATGTGACAACACATGACATCACATAACACCACATGACATCACATGACACATGACATCAAATGACACCACATGACACATGACACATGACGATACATGACACATGACACCACATGACACATGACACCACATGACACATGACATCACATTACAACACATGACACATGACATCACATGACACATGACGACACATGACATCACATGACATGTGATGACACATGACACCACATGACACATGATGACACATGACACCACATGACACATGACATCATATGACAACACATGACATCACATGACACATGACACTACATGACACATGACACCACCTGACACATGACACGTGATGACACATGACAACACATGACACATGATGACACACGACACCACATGACACCACATGATATCATATGACACATGACGTCACATGGCACCACATGACAACACATGATGACACATGACACCACATGACACCACATGACAGCACATGACACCACATGACACGTGATGACACATGACACATGACATCACATGACATCACATGACACATGATGATATATGACACATGACACCACATGTCACCACATGACACATGACATCACATGACACCACATGACACATGACGATACATGACACATGACACCCAAAGACACCTCATGACACATGACACCACATGTCACAAGACATGTGATGACACATGACACATGATGACACATGACACATGACATCACATGATATCTCATGACACATGACACCACGTGACACATGATACCACGTGACAACACATGACACCACATGACACATGGCATGACACGACAGATGACGATACATGACACATGACACCACATGACACATGATACCACATAACACATGACACCACATGACACGTGATGACACATGACACCACATGACACATGATGACACATGACGACACATGACACATGACATCACATGACACATGACACATGACACATGACATCACATGACACATGACATCACATGACACATCACACCACATGACATATGACATCACATGACAACACATGACACATGACGATACATGACATGACACCACATGACAACACATGACATCACATGACATGATGATACATGACACATGACACCACATGACACATGTCACGTGACACCTGACGTGACACGTGATGACACATGACATCACATGACACATGATGACACATGACACCACATGACACATGACACCACATGACACATGACGATACATGACACATGACACCACATGACACATGACACCACATGACACATGACATCACGACAACACATGACACATGACATCACAGGACACATGATACCACATGACACATGACACCACATGACACGTGATGACACATGGCACCACATGACACATGATGACACACGACGACACATGACACATGACATCACATGACACATTACACATGACACATGACACCACATGACACATGACATCACATGGCAACACATGACACATGACGATACATGACATGACACCACATGACATCACATGACACATGACGATACATGACACATGACACCACATGACACATGACATATGACACCTGACATGATACATGACACGTGATGACACATGACATCATATGACATATGATGACACATGACACCACATGACACATGACACCACATGACACATGACATCACGTCATGTCACATGACACATGACACTACATGACACATGATACCACATGACACATGACACCAAATGACACATGACGTGATGACACATGACACCACATGACAACACATGACACATGACACCACATGACACCACATGACTGACAACACATGACGTCACATGGCACTACATGATGACACATGACAACACATGATGACACATGACACCACATGACAACACATGACACATGACACCACATGATACCACATGATATCACATAACACATGACGTCACATGGCACCACATGACAACACATGATGACACAAGACGACACATGATACCACATGACAGCACATGACACATGATACCACATGACACATGAAATGACACGACACATGACGATACATGACACATGACACGTGACACCTGACATGATACATGACACGTGATGACACATGACATCATATGACATATGATGACACATGACACCACATGACACATGACATCACATGTCATGTCACATGACACATGACACTACATGACACATGATACCACATGACACATGACACCAAATGACACATGACGTGATGACACATGATACCACATGACAACACATGACACATGACACCACATGACACCACATGACTGACAACACATGACGTCACATGACAACACATGATGACACAAGACGACACATGACACCACATGACATCACATGACAACACATGGCACATGACATCACATGACACATGACGATACAGGACACATGACACCACATGACACATGACACCACATGACACGTGAAGACACATGACATGGCACATGACACCACATGACACATGACATCACATGGCAACACATGACACATGACATGACGATACATGACACATGACACCACATGACACGTGACATGACACGTGATGACACATGACATCACATGACACATGACACCACATGACACATGACATCACATGTCATGTCACATGACATGACACTACATGACACCACATGACACATGACACCAAATGACACATAACACGTGATGACACATGACACCACATGACAACACATGACACATGATGACACCACATGACGTCACATGGCACTACATGACACATGACAACACATGATGACACATGACACCACATGACACATGACATCACATGACATGACACGCGATGACACATGACACCACATGACAACACATGACACATGATTGTTTGGAGAGTTTACAGACAGTTGACAGCCAATTAGCATTCAGCTCGTGCTCGGGAAGGTACAGATTACAGTAAGCTTACAGTAAGCTTACTTTGCTTGTACAGTACTCTTACTCTGCAGTTTTTGTAAAAAAAAAATGGGGGGCCTTGTGGGTCCTTGTGGGATCCCTGAGCAGGCCTAGGGGGTCAGGGGATTTCTACCCTGCCCCCTTTTTGCGTTCTACTTGTTTGTTTTTCTGCTTTCTTGTGCCTCAGTCTACCGAGGCACAAGATGGCGGCCAACACTTTCTGGTTTGGAGTGTTGACAGACAGTTGACAGCCAATTAGCATTCAGCTCGTGCAGGTACAGTAAGCTTACAGGACTCGTATGGTACTCGTCCCCCGTGGTTTTTGTCCCCAAAAAAATTTGGGTGGGCCTTTGGGGTCCTTGTGAAACACCCAGAGCAGGCCTAGGGGGCAGGGTGTTTCTACCCTGCCCCCTTTTTGCGTTTTACATGTTTGTTTTACATGTTTGTTTTTCAGCTCATGCAGGTACAGAAAGCTTACAGGACTCGTATGGTACTCGTCCCCCGTGGTTTTTGTCCCCCCAAAAATTTGGGGAGGGCCTTTGGGGTCCTTGTGAAACACCCAGAGCAGGCCTAGTGGGCAGGGTATTCCTACCCTGCCCCTTTTTGCGTTTTACATGTTTGTTTTTCTGCTTTCTTGTGCCTCAGTCTACCGAGGCACAAGATGGCTGCCAACACTTTCTGGTTTGGAGTATTGACTGACAGTTGACAGCCAATTAGCATTCAGCTCGTGCTCGGAAAGGTACAGAGTACAGTAAGCTTACAGTAATCTTACAGTAAGCTCCTCTAGATATATACATTTTTTGACACATGACATATGACTCCACATGACACGACACCACATGACACATGACACCACATGACACATGACATCACATGACAACACATGACACATGACACCACATGACACATGACACCACATGACACATGACATCACATGACAACACATGACACATGACACATATCACATGATGATACATGGCACATGACACCACATGACACATGACACCACATGACACATCATACCACATGACACATGACATCACATGACACATGACACCACATGACACATGACATCACATGACAACACATGACACATGACATCACATGACACATGACGATACATGACATGACACATGATGACACATGACCCCACATGACATGACACCACATGACACATGACATCACATGACACATGACATGACACATGACATCACGTGACACATGACACTACATGACACTTGACACCACATGACACGTGATGACACATGACACCACATGACACATGACACATGATGACACATGACACTACATAACAACTGACACCACAATACACCTGACACATGACACCACATGACACCACATGACACATGACATCACATGACACATGACACCACACGACACATGGCATGTGATGACACATGACACCACATGACAACACATGACACATGATGACACATGACTGGCATCACATGATGACACATGACACCACATGACACCACAGGACACAAGATGACACATGACATATGACACCACAAGATACATGACACCACATGACAGCACATGACACATGACACCACATGACATATGACATCACGTGACAACACATGACACATGATTGTTTGGAGTGTTTACAGACAGTTAACAGCCAATTAGCATTCAGCTCGTGCTCAGGAAGGTACAGATTACAGTAAGCTTACAGTAAGCTTACTGTGCTTGTACAGTACTCGTACTCTGCAGTTTTTGTAAAAAAAAAATGGGGGGCCTTGTGGGTCCTTGTGGGATCCCTGAGCAGGCCTAGGGGGTCAGGGGGTTTCTACCCTGCCCCCTTTTTGCATTCTACTTGTTTGTTTTTCTGCTTTCTTGTGCCTCAGTCTACCGAGGCACAAGATGGCGGCCAACACTTTCTAGTTTGGAGTCCACATGACACCACATGACACATGATGACACATGACACCACATGACACATGACACCACATGACACATGACATCACATGACACATGACACCACATGACACATGACATCACATGACAACACATGACACATGACATCACATGACACCACATACCACATGACACATGACACTTGATGACACATGACACCACATGACATGACATCACATGACACATGACATGACACATGACATCACGTGACACATGACACTTGACACCACATGATACATGACACCACATGACACATGACACGTGATGACACAGGACACCATATGACACATGATGACACATGACACCACATGACACATGACATCACATGACACCACATGACACTACATAACTGATACCACAATATACCTGACACATGACACCACATGACACATGACATCACATGACACATGACACCACACGACACATGACACGTAATGACACATGACACCACATGACAACACATGACACATGATGATACATGACTGACAACACATGACGTCACATGGCATCACATGACACATGACGATACAGGACACATGACACCACATGACACATGACACCACATGACACGTGAAGACACATGACACCACATGACACATGATGACACATGACACCACATGACACATGACATCACATGACATGGCACATGACAACACATGACACATGACATCACATGACACATCACACCACATGACACATGACAGCACATGACACATGACGACTCATGACACCACATGACACATGACATCATATGACACATGACATCACTTTGCAACACATGACACATGACATGACGATACATGACACATGACACCACATGACACGTGATGACACATGACACCACATGACACATGACATCACATGTCATGTCACATGACATGACACTACATGACACCACATGACACATGACACCAAATGACACATAACACGTGATGACACATGACACCACATGACAACACATGACACATGATGACACCACATGATACCACATGACTGACAACACATAACGTCACATGGCACTACATGATGACACATGACAACACATGATGACACATGACACCACAGGACACAAGATGACACATGACATATGACACCACATAACACATGACATCACATGATACATGACACCACATGACACATGACATCACATGACATGACACGCGATGACACATGACACCACATGACAACACAAGACATATGATTGTTTGGAGAGTTTACAGACAGTTGACAGCCAATTAGCATTCAGCTCGTGCTCGGGAAGGTACAGATTACAGTAAGTTTACAGTAAGCTTACTTTGCTTGTACAGTACTCTTACTCTGCAGTTTTTGTAAAAAAAAAATGGGGGGCCTTGTGGGTCCTTGTGGGATCCCTGAGCAGGCCTAGGGGGTCAGGGGATTTCTACCCTGCCCCCTTTTTGCGTTCTACTTGTTTGTTTTTCTGCTTTCTTGTGCCTCAGTCTACCGAGGCACAAGATGGCGGCCAACACTTTCTGGTTTGGAGTGTTGACAGACAGTTGACAGCCAATTAGCATTCAGCTCGTGCAGGTACAGTAAGCTTACAGGACTCGTATGGTACTCGTCCCCCGTGGTTTTTGTCCCCCAAAAAATTTGGGTGGGCCTTTGGGGTCCTTGTGAAACACCCAGAGCAGGCCTAGGGGGCAGGGTGTTTCTACCCTGCCCCCTTTTTGCGTTTTACATGTTTGTTTTACATGTTTGTTTTTCAGCTCATGCAGGTACAGAAAGCTTGTCACATGACACCACATGACACATGACATCACATGTCATGTCACATGACACATGACACTACATGACACATGACACCACATGACACCAAATGACACGTGATGACACTAGACACCACATGACAACACATGACATGATGACACATGACACCAAATGACACCACATGACTGACAACACATGACGTCAAATGGCACTACATGATGACACATGACAACACATGATGACACCACATGACACCACATGACACCACAGGACACAAGATGACACATGACATATGACACCACATAACACATGACAGCACATGACACATGACATCACATGACACATGACATCACATGACATGACACGTGATGACACATGACACCACATGATACATGATTGTTTGGAGTGTTTACAGAGAGTTGACAGCCAATTAGCATTCAGCTCGTGCTCGGGAAGGTATAGATTACAGTAAGCTTACAGTAAGATTACCGTGCTTGTACAGTACTCGTACTCTGTAGTTTTTGTAAAAAAAAAATGGGGGGCCTTGTGGGTCCTTGTGGGATCCCTGAGCAGGCCTAGGGGGTCAGGGGGTTTCTACCCTGCCCCCTTTTTGCGTTTTACACGTTTGTTTTTCTGCTTTCTTGTGCCTCAGTCTACCGAGGCACAAGATGGCTGCCAACACTTTCTGGTTTGGAGTACTGACAGACAGTTGACAGCCAATTAGCATTCAGCTCATGCTCGGAAAGGTACAGAGTATAGTTAGCTTACAGTAATCTTACAGTAAGCTCCTCTATATATATACATTTTTTGAAACATGACATATGACTTCACATGACACATGACACATGACACCACATGACATCATGTCAATACATGACACCACATGACACATGACACATGACGATACAGGACACATGACACCACATGACATCACATGACACATGACACATGACACCACATGACACCTCATGACACATGACACCACGTGACAACACATGAAACATGACATCACATGACACATGACGATACATGACACATGACATATGAAGATACATGACACATGACATCACATGACAACACATGACATGACATATACAGACATGACACCACATGACACCATATGACACATGACGATACATGACACATGACACCACATGTCACCACATGACATCACATGACACATGACATCACATGACACATGACACCACATGACACCACATTACACATGATACCACGTGACAACACATGACATCACATGACACATGACGATACATGACACATGACACATGACACCACATGACACATGCCATCACATGACAACACATGACACATGACATCACATGACACATGATGATACATGACACATTACATCACATGACACATGACGATACATGACACATGACACCACATGACACATGACATATACAGACATGACACCACATGACACCACATGACACATGACATCACATGACATATGACACCACATGACACATGACATCACATGACAACACATGACACATGATGACACATGATGACACATGATGACACATGACACCACATGACAACACATGACACATGATGACACATGACACCACATGTCACCACATGACACATGACACCACATGACACATGCCATCACATGACAACACATGACATGACAATACATGATACATGACACATGACGATACATGACACATGACACATGACACCACATGACACCACATGACTGACAACACATGATGTCACATGGCACTACATGATGACACATGACAACACATGATGACACATGACACCACATGACACATGACACCACATGACACCACATGATATCACATAACACATGACGTCACATGGCACCACATGACAACACATGATGACACAAGACGACACATGACACCACATGACAGCACATGACACATGATACCACATGACACATGAAATGACACGACACATGACGATACATGACACATGACACCACATGACACCACATGACACATGACATCACATGACAACACATGGCACATGACATCACATGACACATGACGATACAGGACACATGACACCACATGACACCACATGACATGACATCACATGGCAACACATGACACATGACATGACGATACATGACACATGACACCACATGACACGTGACACATGACACGTGATGACACATGACACCACATGACACATGACACCACATGACACATGACATCACATGTCATGTCACATGACATGACACTACATGATACCACATGACACATGACACCAAATGACACATAACACGTGATGACACATGACACCACATGACAACACATGACACATGATGACACCACATGACACCACATGACTGACAACACATGACGTCACATGGCACTACATGATGACACATGACAACACATGATGACATGACACCACAGGACACAAGATGACACATGACATATGACACCACATAACACATGACAGCACATGACACATGACATCACATGATACATGACACCACATGACACATGACATCACATGACATGACACGCGATGACACATGACACCACATGACAACACATGACACATGATTGTTTGGAGAGTTTACAGACAGTTGACAGCCAATTAGCATTCAGCTCGTGCTCGGGAAGGTACAGATTACAGTAAGCTTACAGTAAGCTTACTTTGCTTGTACAGTACTCTTACTCTGCAGTTTTTGTAAAAAAAAAATGGGGGGCCTTGTGGGTCCTTGTGGGATCCCTGAGCAGGCCTAGGGGGTCAGGGGATTTCTACCCTGCCCCCTTTTTGCGTTCTACTTGTTTGTTTTTCTGCTTTCTTGTGCCTCAGTCTACCGAGGCACAAGATGGCGGCCAACACTTTCTGGTTTGGAGTGTTGACAGACAGTTGACAGCCAATTAGCATTCAGCTCGTGCAGGTACAATAAGCTTACAGGACTCGTATGGTACTCGTCCCCCGTGGTTTTTGTCCCCCAAAAAATTTGGGTGGGCCTTTGGGGTCCTTGTGAAACACCCAGAGCAGGCCTAGGGGGCAGGGTGTTTCTACCCTGCCCCCTTTTTGCGTTTTACATGTTTGTTTTACATGTTTGTTTTTCAGCTCATGCAGGTACAGAAAGCTTGTCACATGACACCACATGACACATGACATCACATGTCATGTCACATGACACATGACACTACATGACACATGACACCACATGACACATGACACCAAATGACACATGACACGTGATGACACTAGACACCACATGACAACACATGACATGATGACACATGACACCAAATGACACCACATGACTGACAACACATGACGTCAAATGGCACTACATGATGACACATGACAACACATGATGACACATGACACCACATGACACCACATGACACCACAGGACACAAGATGACACATGACATATGACACCACATAACACATGACAGCACATGACACATGACATCACATGACACATGACATCACATGACATGACACGTGATGACACATGACACCACATGATACATGATTGTTTGGAGTGTTTACAGACAGTTGACAGCCAATTAGCATTCAGCTCGTGCTCGGGAAGGTATAGATTACAGTAAGCTTACAGTAAGATTACCGTGCTTGTACAGTACTCGTACTCTGTAGTTTTTGTAAAAAAAAAATGGGGGGCCTTGTGGGTCCTTGTGGGATCCCTGAGCAGGCCTAGGGGGTCAGGGGGTTTCTACCCTGCCCCCTTTTTGCGTTTTACACGTTTGTTTTTCTGCTTTCTTGTGCCTCAGTCTACCGAGGCACAAGATGGCTGCCAACACTTTCTGGTTTGGAGTACTGACAGACAGTTGACAGCCAATTAGCATTCAGCTCATGCTCGGAAAGGTACAGAGTATAGTTAGCTTACAGTAATCTTACAGTAAGCTCCTCTATATATATACATTTTTTGAAACATGACATATGACTTCACATGACACATGACACATGACACCACATGACATCATGTTAATACATGACACCACATGACACATGACACATGACGATACAGGACACATGACACCACATGACATCATATGACACATGACACATGACACCACATGACACCTCATGACACATGACACCATGTGACAACACATGAAACATGACATCACATGACATGACGATACATGACACATGACATATGACGATACATGACACATGACATCACATGACACCACATGACATGACATATACAGACATGACACCACATGACACCATATGACACATGACGATACATGACACATGACACCACATGTCCCCACATGACATCACATGACACATGACATCACATGACACATGACACCACATGACACCACATTACACATGATACCACGTGACAACACATGACATCACATGACACATGACGACACATGACACCACATGACACATGCCATCACATGACAACACATGACACATGACATCACATGACACATGATGATACATGACACATTACATCACATGACACATGACGATACATGACACATGACACCACATGACACATGACATATACAGACATGACACCACATGACACCACATGACACATGACATCACATGACATATGATGACACATGACATCACATGACAACACATGACACATGATGACACATGATGACACATGATGACACATGACACCACATGACAACACATGACACATGATGACACATGACACCACATGTCACCACATGACACATGACACATGACATCACATGACACATGCCATCACTTGACAACACATGACATGACAATACATGATACATGACACATGACGATACATGACACATGACACATGACACCACATGACACCTCATGACACATGACACCACGTGACACAAGACACGTGATGACACATGACACCATGTGACAACACATGACATCACATAACACCACATGACATCACATGACACATGACATCAAATGACACCACATGACACATGACACATGACGATACATGACACATGACACCACATGACACATGACATCACATTACAACACATGACACATGACATCACATGACACATGACGACACATGACATCACATGACACATGACATCACATGACACGTGATGACACATGACACCACATGACACATGATGACACATGACACCACATGACATCATATGACAACACATGACATCACATGACACATGACACTACATGACACATGACACCACCTGACACATGACACGTGATGACACATGACACCACATGACAACACATGACACATGATGACACACGACACCACATGACACCACATGATATCATATGACACATGACGTCACATGGCACCACATGACAACACATGATGACACATGACACCACATGACACCACATGACACCACATGACACATGATATCACATGACACCACATGACATCACATGACACATGACACATGACACCACATGACACGTGATGACACATGACAACACATGACACATGACATCACATGACATCACATGACACATGATGATATATGACACATGACACCACATGTCACCACATGACACATGACATCACATGACACATGACACCACATGACACATGACGATACATGACACATGACACCCAAAGACACCTCATGACACATGACACAAGACATGTGACGACACATGACACCACGTGACAACACATGACACATGATGACACATGACACATGAGATCACATGACATCTCATGACACATGACACCACGTGACACATGATACCACGTGACAACACATGACACCACATGACACATGACATGACACCACATGACGATACATGACACATGACACCACATGACACATGACACCACATGACACATGACATCACATGACAACACATGACACATGACATCACAGGACACATGACACCACATGACACGTGATGACACATGACACCACATGACACATGATGACACATGATGACACATGACACATGACATCACATGACACATGACATCACATGACACATGACATCACATGACACATCACACCACATGACATATGACATCACATGACAACACATGACACATGACGATACATGACACCACATGACAACACATGACATCACATGACACATGACGATACATGACACATGACACCACATGACATATGTCACGTGACACATGACATCACATGACACATGATGACACATGACACCACATGACACATGACACCACATGACATGACAATACATGACACATGACACCACATGACACATGACATCACAGGACACATGATACCACATGACACATGACACCACATGACACGTGATGACACATGGCACCACATGACACATGATGACACACGACGACACATGACACATGACATCACATGACACATTACACATGACACATGACACCACATGACACATGACATCACATGGCAACACATGACACATGACGATACATGACATGACACCACATGACAACACATGACATCACATGACACATGACGATACATGACACATGACACCACATGACACATGACACGTGACACCTGACATGATACATGACACGTGATGACATATGACATCATATGACATATGATGACACATGACACCACATGACACATGACACCACATGACACATGACATCACATGTCATGTCACATGACACATGACACTACATGACACATGATACCACATGACACATGACACCAAATGACACATGACACGTGATGACACATGACACCACATGACAACACATGACACATGACACCACATGACACCACATGACTGACAACACATGACGTCACATGGCACTACATGATGACACATGACAACACATGATGACACATGACACCACATGACAACACATGACACATGACACCACATGACACCACATGATATCACATGACACATGACGTCACATGGCACCACATGACAACACATGATGACACAAGACGACACATGACACCACATGACAGCACATGACACATGATACCACATGACACATGAAATGACACGACACATGACGATACATGACACATGACACCACATGACACCACATGACACATGACATCACATGACAACACATGGCACATGACATCACATGACACATGACGATACAGGACACATGACACCACATGACACATGACACCACATGACATGTGAAGACACATGACACCACATGACACATGATGACACATGACACCACATGACACATGACATCACATGACATGGCACATGACAACACATGACACATGACATCACATGACACATCACACCACATGACACATGACAGCACATGACATCACATGACATGGCACATGACACCACATGACACATGACATCACATGGCAACACATGACACATGACATGACGATACATGACACATGACACCACATGACACGTGACATGACACGTGATGACACATGACATCACATGACACATGACACCACATGACACATGACATCACATGTCATGTCACATGACATGACACTACATGACACCACATGACACTTGACACCAAATGACACATAACACGTGATGACACATGACACCACATGACAACACATGACACATGATGACACCACATGATACCACATGACTGACAACACATGACGTCACATGGCACTACATGATGACACATGACAACACATGATGACACATGACACCACAGGACACAAGATGACACATGACATATGACACCACATAACACATGACAGCACATGACACATGACATCACATGATACATGACACCACATGACACATGACATCACATGACATGACACGCGATGACACATGACACCACATGACAACACATGACACATGATTGTTTGGAGAGTTTACAGACAGTTGACAGCCAATTAGCATTCAGCTCGTGCTCGGGAAGGTACAGATTACAGTAAGCTTACAGTAAGCTTACTTTGCTTGTACAGTACTCTTACTCTGTAGTTTTTGTAAACAAAAAATGGGGGGCCTTGTGGGTCCTTGTGGGATCCCTGAGCAGGCCTAGGGGGTCAGGGGATTTCTACCCTGCCCCCTTTTTGCGTTCTACTTGTTTGTTTTTCTGCTTTCTTGTGCCTCAGTCTACCGAGGCACAAGATGGCGGCCAACACTTTCTGGTTTGGAGTGTTGACAGACAGTTGACAGCCAATTAGCATTCAGCTCGTGCAGGTACAGTAAGCTTACAGGACTCGTATGGTACTCGTCCCCCATGGTTTTTGTCCCCCAAAAAATTTGGGTGGGCCTTTGGGGTCCTTGTGAAACACCCAGAGCAGGCCTAGGGGGCAGGGTGTTTCTACCCTGCCCCCTTTTTGCGTTTTACATGTTTGTTTTACATGTTTGTTTTTCAGCTCATGCAGGTACAGAAAGCTTACAGGACTCGTATGGTACTCGTCCCCCGTGGTTTTTGTCCCCCCAAAAATTTGGGGGGGGGCCTTTGGGGTCCTTGTGAAACACCCAGAGCAGGCCTAGTGGGCAGGGTATTCCTACCCTGCCCCTTTTTGCGTTTTACATGTTTGTTTTTCTGCTTTCTTGTGCCTCAGTCTACCGAGGCACAAGATGGCGGCCAACACTTTCTGGTTTGGAGTGTTGACAGACAGTTGACAGCCAATTAGCATTCAGCTCGTGCAGGTACAGTAAGCTTACAGGACTCGTATGGTACTCGTCCCCCATGGTTTTTGTCCCCCAAAAAATTTGGGTGGGCCTTTGGGGTCCTTGTGAAACACCCAGAGCAGGCCTAGGGGGCAGGGTGTTTCTACCCTGCCCCCTTTTTGCGTTTTACATGTTTGTTTTACATGTTTGTTTTTCAGCTCATGCAGGTACAGAAAGCTTACAGGACTCGTATGGTACTCGTCCCCCGTGGTTTTTGTCCCCCCAAAAATTTGGGGGGGGGGCCTTTGGGGTCCTTGTGAAACACCCAGAGCAGGCCTAGTGGGCAGGGTATTCCTACCCTGCCCCTTTTTGCGTTTTACATGTTTGTTTTTCTGCTTTCTTGTGCCTCAGTCTACCGAGGCACAAGATGGCTGCCAACACTTTCTGGTTTGGAGTATTGACTGACAGTTGACAGCCAATTAGCATTCAGCTCGTGCTCGGAAAGGTACAGAGTACAGTAAGCTTACAGTAATCTTACAGTAAGCTCCTCTAGATATATACATTTTTTGACACATGACATATGACTCCACATGACACGACACCACATGACACATGACACCACATGACACATGACATCACATGACAACACATGACACATGACACCACATGATACATGACACCACATGACACATGACATCACATGACAACACATGACACATGACACATATCACATGATGATACATGGCACATGACACCACATGACACATGACACCACATGACACATCATACCACATGACACATGACATCACATGACACATGACACCACATGACACATGACATCACATGACAACACATGACACATGACATCACATGACACATGACGATACATGACATGACACATGACACATGATGACACATGACCCCACATGACATGACACCACATGACACATGACATCACATGACACATGACATGACACATGACATCATGTGACACATGACACTACATGACACTTGATACCACATGACACATGACACGTGATGACACATGACACCACATGACACATGATGACAAATGACACTACATAACAACTGACACCACAATACACCTGACACATGACACCACATGACACATGATGACACATGACTGGCATCACATGATGACACATGACACCACATGACACCACAGGACACAAGATGACACATGACATATGACACCACAAGACACATGACACCACATGACAGCACATGACATCACATGACACATGACACCACATGACATATGACATCACATGACACATGACACGTGACAACACATGACACATGATTGTTTGGAGTGTTTACAGACAGTTAACAGCCAATTAGCATTCAGCTCTTGCTCAGGAAGGTACAGATTACAGTAAGCTTACAGTAAGCTTACTGTGCTTGTACAGTACTCGTACTCTGCAGTTTTTGTAAAAAAAAAATGGGGGGCCTTGTGGGTCCTTGTGGGATCCCTGAGCAGGCCTAGGGGGTCAGGGGGTTTCTACCCTGCCCCCTTTTTGCGTTCTACTTGTTTGTTTTTCTGCTTTCTTGTGCCTCAGTCTACCGAGGCACAAGATGGCGGCCAACACTTTCTAGTTTGGAGTCCACATGACACCACATGACACATGATGACACATGACACCACATGACACATGACACCACATGACACATGACATCACATGACACATGACACCACATGACATATGACATCACATGACAACACATGACACATGACATCACATGACACCACATGATACCACATGACACATGACACTTGATGACACATGACACCACATGACATCACATGACACATGACATGACACATGACATGACACATGACATCACGTGACACATGACACTTGACACCACATGATACATGACACCACATGACACATGACACGTGATGACACAGGACACCACATGACACATGATGACACATGACACCACATGACACATGACATCACATGACACCACATGACACTACATAACTGATACCACAATATACCTGACACATGACACCACATGACACATGACATCACATGATACATGACACCACACGACACATGACACGTAATGACACATGACACCACATGACAACACATGACACATGATGATACATGACTGACAACACATGACGTCACATGGCATCACATGATAACACATGACACCACATGACACCACAGGACACAAGATGACACATGACACATGACACCACATGACACATGACACATGACAGCACATGACAGCACATGACATCACATGACACATGACATCACATGACACATGACATGTGACAACACATGACACATGATTGTTTGGAGTGTTTACAGACAGTTGACAGCCAATTAGCATTCAGCTCGTGCTCAGAAAGGTACAGATTACAGTAAGCTTACAGTAAGCTTACTGTGCTTGTACAGTACTCGTACTCTGCAGTTTTTGTAATGTACAGTACTCGTACTCTGCAGTTTTTATAAAAAAAAAATGGGGGTCCTTGTGGGTCCTTGTGGGATCCCTGAGCAGGCCTAGGGGGTCAGGGGGTTTCTACCCTGCCCCCTTTTTGCGTTCTACTTGTTTGTTTTTCTGCTTTCTTGTGCCTCAGTCTACCGAGGCACAAAATGGCGGCCAACACTTTCTTTGAGAAATTCACAGAGATTCATTAGCTTGCACCAAAGTTATTCCCAATAGAATGTTACAGATTTCCTATGGAAACTAGGTCCTAACTATATATACCTACTGGCGACCGCCAGTAGGTAATATATATATATATATATATATATATATATATATATATATATATATGTATATCTATGCCCCCTTTTTGCTTTCTACACATTTGTTTTTCTGCTTTCTTGTGCCTCAGTCTACCGAGGCACAAGATGGCGGCCAACACTTTCTGGTTTGGAGTGTTGACAGACAGTTGACAGCCAATTAGCATTCAGCTCGTGCAGGTACAGAGTACAGTAAGCTTACAGTAAGCTTACAGGACTCGTATGATACTCGTCCCCCGTGGTTTTTGTCCCCTTTTTGCGTTTTTCACGTTTGTTTTTCTGCTTTCTTGTGCCTCAGTCTACCGAGGCACAAGATGGCTGCCAACACTTTCTGGTTTGGAGTATTGACAGACAGTTGACAGCCAATTAGCATTCAGCTCGTACTCTAAAGGTACAGAGTACAGTAAGCTTACAGTAATCTTACAGTAAGCTCCTCTATATATACATTTTTTGAAACATGACATATGACTCCACATGACACATGACACCACATGACACATGACACCACATGACATCATGTCAATACATGACACCACATGACACATGACACATGACGATACATGACACATGACACCACATGTCACCACATGACACATGACATCACATGACACCTCATGACACATGACACCATGTGACACAAGACATGTGATGACACATGACACCACGTGACAACACATGACACATGATGACACATGACACCACATGACACATGACACCACATGACATGACACATGACACCACATGAGACATGACACATGACGATACATGACACCACATGACACATGACATCACATGACAAATGACATCACATGTCATGTCACATGACACATGACACTACATGACACCACATGACACATGACACCACATGACATGACACGTGATGACACATGACACCACATGACAACACATGACACATGATGACACATGACTGACAACACACGACGTCACATAGCACTACATGATGACACATGACATCACATGACGATACATGACATGACACATGACACCACATGACACCTCATGACACATGACACCACATGACAAGACATGTGATGACACATGACACCAGGTGACAACACATGACACATGATGACACATGACACCACATGACACATGACATCACATGACACCTAATGACACATGACACCACGTGACACAAGACACGTGATGACACATGATACCACATGACAACACATGACATATGACACCACATGACACATGACATCACATGTCATGTCACATGATACATGACATTACATGACACATGACACCACATGACACATGACAACACATGACACATGACATCACATGACACATGACACCACATGACACATGACATCACATGTCATGTCACATGACACATGACACTACATGACACATGACACCACATGACACATGACATGTGATGACACATGACACCACATGACAACACATGACACATGATGACACAAGACACCACATGACTGACAACACATGACATCACATGGCACTACATGATGACACATGACAACACATGATGACACATGACACCACAGGACACAAGATGATACATGACACATGATACATGACAGCACATGACACATGACATCACATGACATGACACCACATGACACATGACATCACATGACACATGACATCACATGACAACACATGACACATGACATCACATGACACATGACATCACATGACACAAGACACCACATGACAACACATGAAACATGATGAAAAATGACACCACATGATACCACATGACACATGACACCACATGACACATGACACTTGACACCACATGACAACACATTACAGCACATGACAACACATGAAACATGATGACAAATGACACCACATGATACCACATGATACATGATGACAATTATGACACATTATACCACATGACACATGACACCACATGACACTTGACATCACATGACACCACATGATTACACATGATGACACATGTTGACACTTGATGACACAAGACACCACATGAAACATGACGACACATGACACCACATGACAATACATGACACCACATGACACCAATTGACACATGACACCGCATGATACATGATTACACGTGAAACCCTATGACAACACATGACACATAACACATGACAAAACATGATGAAATATGACACCACATGACACATGATGACACATGACACCACATGACACTGCATGACACATGACACATGACAACACATGACACATGACACTTGACACCACTAGCCAACACATGACAGCACATGACACAAGACACCACATGACAACACATGAAACATGATGAAAAATGACACCACATGATACCACATGACACATGACACCACATGACAACACATGAAACATGATGACAAATGACACCACATGACAATACATGACACATGACACCACATGACACCAATTGACACATGACACCACATGATACATGATTACACGTGACACCATATGACAACACATGACACATAACACATGACAAAACATGATGAAATATGACACCACATGACACATGATGACGCATGACACCACATGACATCACATGACACATGACACATGATGACACATGACACCACATGACACCACATGATATCACATGACACATGACGTCACATGGCACCACATGACAACACATGATGACACATGACATCACATGACACCTCATGACACATGATACCACGTGACACAAGACACGTGATAACACATGACACCACGTGACAACACATGACATATGATGACACATGATACCACATGACACATGACATCACATGACAACACATGACACATGACATCACATGACACATGATACCACATGACACATGACATGACACGACACATGACGATACATGACACATGACGATACATGACACATGACACCACATGACACGTGATGACACATGACACCACATGACACATGATGACACATGACACATGACATCACATGACACATCACACCACATGACACATGACATCACATGACACATGACGATACATGACACATGACACCACATGACACATGACACCACATGACAACACATGACACATGACATCACATGACACATGACGATACAGGACACATGACACCTAGCACACATGACACCACATGACACATGATGACACATGACACCACATGACACATGATGACACATGACATCACATGACACATGACACATGATGACACATGACAACACATGACACATGATGATACATGACATGTGACACATGACATGTGACACATGACACGTGATGACACATGACATCACATGACACGTGATGACACATGACACCTCATGACACATGACATCACGTGACACATGACACCACATGACACATGACATCACATGTCATGTCACATGACACATGACACTACATGACACATGACACCACATGACACATGACACCAAATGACACATGACACGTGATGACACTAGACACCACATGACAACACATGACATGATGACACATGACACCAAATGACACCACATGACTGACAACACATGACGTCAAATGGCACTACATGATGACACATGACAACACATGATGACACATGGCACCACATGACACCACATGACACCACAGGACACAAGATGACACATGACATATGACACCACATAACACATGACAGCACATGACACATGACATCACATGACACATGACATCACATGACATGACACGTGATGACACATGACACCACATGACACATGACTGTTTGGAGTGTTTACAGACAGTTGACAGCCAATTAGCATTCAGCTCGTGCTCGGGAAGGTATAGATTACAGTAAGCTTACAGTAAGATTACCGTGCTTGTACAGTACTCGTACTCTGTAGTTTTTGTAAAAAAAAAATGGGGGGCCTTGTGGGTCCTTGTGGGATCCCTGAGCAGGCCTAGGGGGTCAGGGGGTTTCTACCCTGCCCCCTTTTTGCGTTTTACACGTTTGTTTTTCTGCTTTCTTGTGCCTCAGTCTACCGAGGCACAAGATGGCTGCCAACACTTTCTGGTTTGGAGTACTGACAGACAGTTGACAGCCAATTAGCATTCAGCTCATGCTCGGAAAGGTACAGAGTATAGTTAGCTTACAGTAATCTTACAGTAAGCTCCTCTATATATATACATTTTTTGAAACATGACATATGACTTCACATGACACATGACACATGACACCACATGACATCATGTCAATACATGACACCACATGACACATGACACATGACGATACAGGACACATGACACCACATGACATCACATGACACATGACACATGACACCACATGACACCTCATGACACATGACACCACGTGACAACACATGAAACATGACATCACATGACACATGAAGATACATGACACATGACATATGACGATACATGACACATGACACCACATGACATGACATATACAGACATGACACCACATGACACCATATGACACATGATGATACATGACACATGACACCACATGTCACCACATGACATCACATGACACATGACATCACATGACACATGACACCACATGACACCACATTACACATGATACCACGTGACAACACATGACATCACATGACACATGACGATACATGACACATGACACCACATGACACATGCCATCACATGACAACACATGACACATGACACATTACATCACATGACACATGACGATACATGACACATGACACCACATGACACATGACATATACAGACATGACACCACATGACACCACATGACACATGACATCACATGACATATGACACCACATGACATCACATGACAACACATGACACATGATGACACATGATGACACATGATGACACATGATGACACATGACACCACATGACAACACATGACACATGATGACACATGACACCACATGTCACCACATGACACATGACACATGACACCACATGACACATGCCATCACATGACAACACATGACATGACAATACATGATACATGACACATGACGATACATGACACATGACACATGACACCACATGACACCTCATGACACATGACACCACGTGACACAAGACACGTGATGACACATGACACCATGTGACAACACATGACATCACATAACACCACATGACATCACATGACACATGACATCAAATGACACCACATGACACATGACACATGACGATACATGACACATGACACCACATGACACATGACATCACATTACAACACATGACACATGACATCACATGACACATGATGACACATGACATCACATGACACATGACATCACATGACACGTGATGACACATGACACCACATGACACATGATGACACATGACACCACATGACATCATATGACAACACATGACATCACATGACACATGACACTACATGACACATGACACCACCTGACACATGACACGTGATGACACATGACACCACATGACAACACATGACACATGATGACACACGACACCACATGACACCACATGATATCATATGACACATGACGTCACATGGCACCACATGACAACACATGATGACACATGACACCACATGACACCACATGACACCACATGACACATGATATCACATGACACCACATGACATCACATGACACATGACACATGACACCACATGACACGTGATGACACATGACAACGCATGACACATGACATCACATGACATCACATGACACCTGATGATATATGACACATGACACCACATGTCACCACATGACACATGACATCACATGACACATGACACCACATGACACATGACGATACATGACACATGACACCCAAAGACACCTCATGACACATGACACCACATGACACAAGACATGTGACGACACATGACACCACGTGACAACACATGACACATGATGACACATGACACATGACATCACATGACATCTCATGACACATGACACCACGTGACACATGATACCACGTGACAACACATGACACCACATGACACATGACATGACACGACACATGACGATACATGACACATGACACCACATGACACATGACACCACATGACACATGACATCACATGACAACACATGACACATGACATCACAGGACACATGATACCACATGACACATGACACCACATGACACGTGATGACACATGACACCACATGACACATGATGACACATGACGACACATGACACATGACATCACATGACACATGACATATGACACATGACATCACATGACACATCACACCACATGACATATGACATCACATGACAACACATGACACATGATGATACATGACACCACATGACAACACATGACATCACATGACACATGACGATACATGACACATGACACCACATGACACATGTCACGTGACACCTGACGTGACACATGATGACACATGACATCACATGACACATGATGACACATGACACCACATGACACATGACACCACATGACATGACAATACATGACACATGACACCACATGACACATGATACCACATGACACATGACATCACAGGACACATGATACCACATGACACATGACACCACATGACACGTGATGACACATGGCACCACATGACACATGATGACACACGACGACACATGACACATGACATCACATGACACATTACACATGACACATGACACCACATGACACATGACATCACATGGCAACACATGACACATGACGATACATGACATGACACCACATGACAACACATGACATCACATGACACATGACGATACATGACACATGACACCACATGACACATGACACGTGACACCTGACATGATACATGACACGTGATGACACATGACATCATATGACATATGATGACACATGACACCACATGACACATGACACCACATGACACATGACATCACATGTCATGTCACATGACACATGACACTACATGACACATGATACCACATGACACATGACACCAAATGACACATGACACGTGATGACACATGACACCACATGACAACACATGACACATGACACCACATGACACCACATGACAGCACATGACACATGATACCACATGACACATAAAATGACACGACACATGACGATACATGACACATGACACCACATGACACCACATGACACATGACATCACATGACAACACATGGCACATGACATCACATGACACATGACGATACAGGACACATGACACCACATGACACATGACACCACATGACACCACATGACTGACAACACATGACGTCACATGGCACTACATGATGACACATGACAACACATGATGACACATGACACCACATGACAACACATGACACATGACACCACATGATATCACATGACACATGACGTCACATGGCACCACATGACAACACATGATGACACAAGACGACACATGACACCACATGACAGCACATGACACATGATACCACATGACACATGAAATGACACGATACATGACACATGACACCACATGACACCACATGACACATGACATCACATGACAACACATGGCACATGACATCACATGACACATGACGATACAGGACACATGACACCACATGACACATGACACCACATGACACGTGAAGACACATGACACCACATGACACATGATGACACATGACACCACATGACACATGACATCACATGACATGGCACATGACAACACATGACACATGACATCACATGACACATCACACCACATGACACATGACAGCACATGACACATGACGACTCATGACACCACATGACACATGACACCACATGACACATGACATCACATGGCAACACATGACACATGACATGACGATACATGACACATGACACCACATGACACGTGACACATGACATGTGATGACACATGACACCACATGACACCACATGACACATGACATCACATGTCATGTCACATGACATGACACTACATGACACCACATGACACATGACACCAAATGACACAACACGTGATGACACATGACACCACATGACAACACATGACACATGATGACACCACATGACACCACATGACTGACAACACATGACGTCACATGGCACTACATGATGACACATGACAACACATGATGACACATGACACCACAGGACACAAGATGACACATGACATATGACACCACATAACACATGACAGCACATGACACATGACATCACATGATACATGACACCACATGACACATGACATCACATGACATGACACGCGATGACACATGACACCACATGACAACACATGACACATGATTGTTTGGAGAGTTTACAGACAGTTGACAGCCAATTAGCATTCAGCTCGTGCTCGGGAAGGTACAGATTACAGTAAGCTTACAGTAAGCTTACTTTGCTTGTACAGTACTCTTACTCTGCAGTTTTTGTAAAAAAAAAATGGGGGGCCTTGTGGGTCCTTGTGGGATCCCTGAGCAGGCCTAGGGGGTCAGGGGATTTCTACCCTGCCCCCTTTTTGCGTTCTACTTGTTTGTTTTTCTGCTTTCTTGTGCCTCAGTCTACCGAGGCACAAGATGGCGGCCAACACTTTCTGGTTTGGAGTGTTGACAGACAGTTGACAGCCAATTAGCATTCAGCTCGTGCAGGTACAGAGTACAGTAAGCTTACAGTAAGCTTACAGGACTCGTATGGTACTCGTCCCCCGTGGTTTTTGTCCCCCCAAAAATTTGGGGGGGGCCTTTGGGGTCCTTGTGAAACACCCAGAGCAGGCCTAGGGGGCAGGGTGTTTCTACCCTGCCCCCTTTTTGCGTTTTACACGTTTGTTTTTCTGCTTTCTTGTGCCTCAGTCTACCGAGGCACAAGATGGCTGCCAACACTTTCTGGTTTGGAGTATTGACAGACAGTTGACAGCCAATTAGCATTCAGCTCATGCTCGGAAAGGTACAGAGTACAGTAAGCTTACAGTAATCTTACAGTAAGCTCCTCTATATATATACATTTTTTGAAACATGACATATGACTCCACATGACACATGACACATGACACCACATGACATCATGTCAATACATGACACCACATGACACATGACACATGACGATACATGACACATGACACCACATGTCACCACATGACACATGACATCACATGACACATGACATCACATGACACATGACACATGACACCACATGACACCTCATGACACATGACACCACGTGACAACACATGACATCACATGACACATGACTATACATGACACATGACATATGACGCCACATGACATGACGACACATGACATCACATGACAACACATGACACATGATGACACATGATGACACATGACACCACATGACAACACATGACACATGATGACACATGACACCACATGACAACACATGACACATGACGACACATGATGACACATGACACCACATGACACATGACACATGACGATACATGACACATGACACATGACACCATGTGACACAAGACACATGATGACACATGACACATGACATCACATGACACATGACGATACATGACATGACACATGACACATGATGACACATGACCCCACATGACATGACACCACATGACACATGACATCACATGACACATGACATGACACATGACATCATGTGACACATGACACTACATGACACTTGACACCACATGACACATGACACGTGATGACACATGACACCACATGACACATGATGACACATGACACTACATAACAACTGACACCACAATACACCTGACACATGACACCACATGACACATGATGACACATGACTGGCATCACATGATGACACATGACACCACATGACACCACAGGACACAAGATGACACATGACATATGACACCACAAGACACATGACACCACATGACAGCACATGACATCACATGACACATGACACCACATGACATATGACATCACATGACACATGACACATGACACGTGACAACACATGACACATGATTGTTTGGAGTGTTTACAGACAGTTAACAGCCAATTAGCATTCAGCTCGTGCTCAGGAAGGTACAGATTACAGTAAGCTTACAGTAAGCTTACTGTGCTTGTACAGTACTCGTACTCTGCAGTTTTTGTAAAAAAAAAATGGGGGGCCTTGTGGGTCCTTGTGGGATCCCTGAGCAGGCCTAGGGGGTCAGGGGGTTTCTACCCTGCCCCCTTTTTGCGTTCTACTTGTTTGTTTTTCTGCTTTCTTGTGCCTCAGTCTACCGAGGCACAAGATGGCGGCCAACACTTTCTAGTTTGGAGTCCACATGACACCACATGACACATGATGACACATGACACCACATGACACATGACACCACATGACACATGACATCACATGACACATGACACCACATGACATATGACATCACATGACAACACATGACACATGACATCACATGACACCACATGATACCACATGACACATGACACTTGATGACACATGACACCACATGACATCACATGACACATGACATGACACATGACATGACACATGACATCACGTGACACATGACACTTGACACCACATGATACATGACACCACATGACACATGACACGTGATGACACAGGACACCACATGACACATGATGACACATGACACCACATGACACATGACATCACATGACACCACATGACACTACATAACTGATACCACAATATACCTGACACATGACACCACATGACACATGACATCACATGATACATGACACCACACGACACATGACACGTAATGACACATTACACCACATGACAACACATGACACATGATGATACATGACTGACAACACATGACGTCACATGGCATCACATGATAACACATGACACCACATGACACCACAGGACACAAGATGACACATGACACATGACACCACATGACACATGACACATGACAGCACATGACAGCACATGACATCACATGACACATGACATCACATGACACATGACATGTGACAACACATGACACATGATTGTTTGGAGTGTTTATAGACAGTTGACAGCCAATTAGCATTCAGCTCGTGCTCAGAAAGGTACAGATTACAGTAAGCTTACAGTAAGCTTACTGTGCTTGTACAGTACTCGTACTCTGCAGTTTTTGTAATGTACAGTACTCGTACTCTGCAGTTTTTATAAAAAAAAAAATGGGGGTCCTTGTGGGTCCTTGTGGGATCCCTGAGCAGGCCTAGGGGGTCAGGGGGTTTCTACCCTGCCCCCTTTTTGCGTTCTACTTGTTTGTTTTTCTGCTTTCTTGTGCCTCAGTCTACCGAGGCACAAAATGGCGGCCAACACTTTCTTTGAGAAATTCACAGAGATTCATTAGCTTGCACCAAAGTTATTCCCAATAGAATGTTACAGATTTCCTATGGAAACTAGGTCCTAACTATATATACCTACTGGCGACCGCCAGTAGGTAATATATATATATATATATATATATATATATATATGTATATCTATGCCCCCTTTTTGCTTTCTACACATTTGTTTTTCTGCTTTCTTGTGCCTCAGTCTACCGAGGCACAAGATGGCGGCCAACACTTTCTGGTTTGGAGTGTTGACAGACAGTTGACAGCCAATTAGCATTCAGCTCGTGCAGGTACAGAGTACAGTAAGCTTACAGTAAGCTTACAGGACTCGTATGATACTCGTCCCCCGTGGTTTTTGTCCCCTTTTTGCGTTTTTCACGTTTGTTTTTCTGCTTTCTTGTGCCTCAGTCTACCGAGGCACAAGATGGCTGCCAACACTTTCTGGTTTGGAGTATTGACAGACAGTTGACAGCCAATTAGCATTCAGCTCGTACTCTAAAGGTACAGAGTACAGTAAGCTTACAGTAATCTTACAGTAAGCTCCTCTATATATACATTTTTTGAAACATGACATATGACTCCACATGACACATGACACCACATGACACATGACACCACATGACATCATGTCAATACATGACACCACATGACACATGACACATGACGATACATGACACATGACACCACATGTCACCACATGACACATGACATCACATGACACCTCATGACACATGACACCATGTGACACAAGACATGTGATGACACATGACACCACGTGACAACACATGACACATGATGACACATGACACCACATGACACATGACACCACATGACATGACACATGACACCACATGAGACATGACACATGACGATACATGACACCACATGACACATGACATCACATGACAAATGACATCACATGTCATGTCACATGACACATGACACTACATGACACCACATGACACATGACACCACATGACATGACACGTGATGACACATGACACCACATGACAACACATGACACATGATGACACATGACTGACAACACACGACGTCACATGGCACTACATGATGACACATGACATCACATGACGATACATGACATGACACATGACACCACATGACACCTCATGACACATGACACCACATGACAAGACATGTGATGACACATGACACCAGGTGACAACACATGACACATGATGACACATGACACCACATGACACATGACATCACATGACACCTAATGACACATGACACCACGTGACACAAGACACGTGATGACACATGATACCACATGACAACACATGACATATGACATCACATGACAACACATGATACATGACATTACATGACACATGACACCACATGACACATGACATGACATGACACATGACGATACATGACACCACATGACACATGACAACACATGACACATGACATCACATGACACATGACACCACATGACACATGACATCACATGTCATGTCACATGACACATGACACTACATGACACATGACACCACATGACACATGACATGTGATGACACATGACACCACATGACAACACATGACACATGATGACACAAGACACCACATGACTGACAACACATGACATCACATGGCACTACATGATGACACATGACAACACATGATGACACATGACACCACAGGACACAAGATGATACATGACACATGATACATGACAGCACATGACACATGACATCACATGACATGACACCACATGACACATGACATCACATGACACATGACATCACATGACAACACATGACACATGACATCACATGACACATGACATCACATGACACAAGACACCACATGACAACACATGAAACATGATGAAAAATGACACCACATGATACCACATGACACATGACACCACATGACACATGACACTTGACACCACATGACAACACATTACAGCACATGACAACACATGAAACATGATGACAAATGACACCACATGATACCACATGATACATGATGACAATTATGACACATTATACCACATGACACATGACACCACATGACACTTGACATCACATGACACCACATGATTACACATGATGACACATGTTGACACTTGATGACACAAGACACCACATGAAACATGACGACACATGACACCACATGACAATACATGACACCACATGACACCAATTGACACATGACACCGCATGATACATGATTACACGTGAAACCCTATGACAACACATGACACATAACACATGACAAAACATGATGAAATATGACACCACATGACACATGATGACACATGACACCACATGACACTGCATGACACATGACACATGACAACACATGACACATGACACTTGACACCACTAGCCAACACATGACAGCACATGACACAAGACACCACATGACAACACATGAAACATGATGAAAAATGACACCACATGATACCACATGACACATGACACCACATGACAACACATGAAACATGATGACAAATGACACCACATGACAATACATGACACATGACACCACATGACACCAATTAACACATGACACCACATGATACATGATTACACGTGACACCATATGACAACACATGACACATAACACATGACAAAACATGATGAAATATGACACCACATGACACATGATGACGCATGACACCACATGACATCACATGACACATGACACATGATGACACATGACACCACATGACACCACATGATATCACATGACACATGACATCACATGGCACCACATGACAACACATGATGACACATGACATCACATGACACCTCATGACACATGATACCACGTGACACAAGACACGTGATAACACATGACACCACGTGACAACACATGACATATGATGACACATGATACCACATGACACATGACATCACATGACAACACATGACACATGACATCACATGACACATGATACCACATGACACATGACATGACACGACACATGACGATACATGACACATGACGATACATGACACATGACACCACATGACACGTGATGACACATGACACCACATGACACATGATGACACATGACACATGACATCACATGACACATCACACCACATGACACATGACATCACATGACACATGACGATACATGACACATGACACCACATGACACATGACACCACATGACAACACATGACACATGACATCACATGACAAATGACGATACAGGACACATGACACCTAGCACACATGACACCACATGACACATGATGACACATGACACCACATGACACATGATGACACATGACATCACATGACACATGACACATGATGACACATGACAACACATGACACATGATGATACATGACATGTGACACATGACATGTGACACATGACACGTGATGACACATGACATCACATGACACGTGATGACACATGACACCTCATGACACATGACATCACATGACACATGACACCACATGACACATGACATCACATGTCATGTCACATGACACATGACACTACATGACACATGACACCACATGACACATGACACCAAATGACACATGACACGTGATGACACTAGACACCACATGACAACACATGACATGATGACACATGACACCAAATGACACCACATGACTGACAACACATGACGTCAAATGGCACTACATGATGACACATGACAACACATGATGACACATGGCACCACATGACACCACATGACACCACAGGACACAAGATGACACATGACATATGACACCACATAACACATGACAGCACATGACACATGACATCACATGACACATGACATCACATGACATGACACGTGATGACACATGACACCACATGACACATGACTGTTTGGAGTGTTTACAGACAGTTGACAGCCAATTAGCATTCAGCTCGTGCTCGGGAAGGTATAGATTACAGTAAGCTTACAGTAAGATTACCGTGCTTGTACAGTACTCGTACTCTGTAGTTTTTGTAAAAAAAAAATGGGGGGCCTTGTGGGTCCTTGTGGGATCCCTGAGCAGGCCTAGGGGGTCAGGGGGTTTCTACCCTGCCCCCTTTTTGCGTTTTACACGTTTGTTTTTCTGCTTTCTTGTGCCTCAGTCTACCGAGGCACAAGATGGCTGCCAACACTTTCTGGTTTGGAGTACTGACAGACAGTTGACAGCCAATTAGCATTCAGCTCATGCTCGGAAAGGTACAGAGTATAGTTAGCTTACAGTAATCTTACAGTAAGCTCCTCTATATATATACATTTTTTGAAACATGACATATGACTTCACATGACACATGACACATGACACCACATGACATCATGTCAATACATGACACCACATGACACATGACACATGACGATACAGGACACATGACACCACATGACATCACATGACACATGACACATGACACCACATGACACCTCATGACACATGACACCACGTGACAACACATGAAACATGACATCACATGACACATGACGATACATGACACATGACATATGACGATACATGACACATGACACCACATGACATGACATATACAGACATGACACCACATGACACCATATGACACATGATGATACATGACACATGACACCACATGTCACCACATGACATCACATGACACATGACATCACATGACACATGACACCACATGACACCACATTACACATGATACCACGTGACAACACATGACATCACATGACACATGACGATACATGACACATGACACCACATGACACATGCCATCACATGACAACACATGACACATGACACATTACATCACATGACACATGACGATACATGACACATGACACCACATGACACATGACATATACAGACATGACACCACATGACACCACATGACACATGACATCACATGACATATGACACCACATGACATCACATGACAACACATGACACATGATGACACATGATGACACATGATGACACATGATGACACATGACACCACATGACAACACATGACACATGATGACACATGACACCACATGTCACCACATGACACATGACACATGACACCACATGACACATGCCATCACATGACAACACATGACATGACAATACATGATACATGACACATGATGATACATGACACATGACACATGACACCACATGACACCTCATGACACATGACACCACGTGACACAAGACACGTGATGACACATGACACCATGTGACAACACATGACATCACATAACACCACATGACATCACATGACACATGACATCAAATGACACCACATGACACATGACACATGACGATACATGACACATGACACCACATGACACATGACATCACATTACAACACATGACACATGACATCACATGACACATGACGACACATGACATCACATGACACATGACATCACATGACACATGATGACACATGACACCACATGACACATGATGACACATGACACCACATGACATCATATGACAACACATGACATCACATGACACATGACACTACATGACACATGACACCACCTGACACATGACACGTGATGACACATGACACCACATGACAACACATGACACATGATGACACACGACACCACATGACACCACATGATATCATATGACACATGACGTCACATGGCACCACATGACAACACATGATGACACATGACACCACATGACACCACATGACACCACATGACACATGATATCACATGACACCACATGACATCACATGACACATGACACATGACACCACATGACACGTGATGACACATAACAACGCATGACACATGACATCACATGACATCACATGACACATGATGATATATGACACATGACACCACATGTCACCACATGACACATGACATCACATGACACATGACACCACATGACACATGACGATACATGACACATGACACCCAAAGACACCTCATGACACATGACACCACATGACACAAGACATGTGACGACACATGACACCACGTGACAACACATGACACATGATGACACATGACACATGACATCACATGACATCTCATGACACATGACACCACGTGACACATGATACCACGTGACAACACATGACACCACATGACACATGACATGACACGACACATGACATGACACGACACATGACGATACATGACACATGACACCACATGACACATGACACCACATGACACATGACATCACATGACAACACATGACACATGACATCACAGGACACATGATACCACATGACACATGACACCACATGACACGTGATGACACATGACACCACATGACACATGATGACACATGACGACACATGACACATGACATCACATGACACATGACATATGACACATGACATCACATGACACATCACACCACATGACATATGACATCACATGACAACACATGACACATGACGATACATGACACCACATGACAACACATGACATCACATGACACATGACGATACATGACACATGACACCACATGACACATGTCACGTGACACCTGACGTGACACATGATGACACATGACATCACATGACACATGATGACACATGACACCACATGACACATGACACCACATGACATGACAATACATGACACATGACACCACATGACACATGATACCACATGACACATGACATCACAGGACACATGATACCACATGACACATGACACCACATGACACGTGATGACACATGGCACCACATGACACATGATGACACACGACGACACATGACACATGACATCACATGACACATTACACATGACACATAATACCACATGACACATGACATCACATGGCAACACATGACACATGACGATACATGACATGACACCACATGACAACACATGACATCACATGACACATGATGATACATGACACATGACACCACATGACACATGACACGTGACACCTGACATGATACATGACACGTGATGACACATGACATCATATGACATATGATGACACATGACACCACATGACACATGACACCACATGACACATGACATCACATGTCATGTCACATGACACATGACACTACATGACACATGATACCACATGACACATGACACCAAATGACACATGACACGTGATGACACATGACACCACATGACAACACATGACACATGACACCACATGACACCACATGACAGCACATGACACATGATACCACATGACACATGAAATGACACGACACATGACGATACATGACACATGACACCACATGACACCACATGACACATGACATCACATGACAACACATGGCACATGACATCACATGACACATGATGATACAGGACACATGACACCACATGACACATGACACCACATGACACCACATGACTGACAACACATGACGTCACATGGCACTACATGATGACACATGACAACACATGATGACACATGACACCACATGACAACACATGACACATGACACCACATGACACCACATGATATCACATGACACATGACGTCACATGGCACCACATGACAACACATGATGACACAAGACGACACATGACACCACATGACAGCACATGACACATGATACCACATGACACATGAAATGACACGATACATGACACATGACACCACATGACACCACATGACACATGACATCACATGACAACACATGGCACATGACATCACATGACACATGACGATACAGGACACATGACACCACATGACACATGACACCACATGACACGTGAAGACACATGACACCACATGACACATGATGACACATGACACCACATGACACATGACATCACATGACATGGCACATGACAACACATGACACATGACATCACATGACACATCACACCACATGACACATGACAGCACATGACACATGACGACTCATGACACCACATGACACATGACACCACATGACACATGACATCACATGGCAACACATGACACATGACATGACGATACATGACACATGACACCACATGACACGTGACACATGACATGTGATGACACATGACACCACATGACACATGACACCACATGACACATGACATCACATGTCATGTCACATGACATGACACTACATGACACCACATGACACATGACACCAAATGACACAACACGTGATGACACATGACACCACATGACAACACATGACACATGATGACACCACATGACACCACATGACTGACAACACATGACGTCACATGGCACTACATGATGACACATGACAACACATGATGACACATGACACCACAGGACACAAGATGACACATGACATATGACACCACATAACACATGACAGCACATGACACATGATATCACATGATACATGACACCACATGACACATGACATCACATGACATGACACGCGATGACACATGACACCACATGACAACACATGACACATGATTGTTTGGAGAGTTTACAGACAGTTGACAGCCAATTAGCATTCAGCTCGTGCTCGGGAAGGTACAGATTATAGTAAGCTTACAGTAAGCTTACTTTGCTTGTACAGTACTCTTACTCTGCAGTTTTTGTAAAAAAAAAATGGGGGGCCTTGTGGGTCCTTGTGGGATCCCTGAGCAGGCCTAGGGGGTCAGGGGATTTCTACCCTGCCCCCTTTTTGCGTTCTACTTGTTTGTTTTTCTGCTTTCTTGTGCCTCAGTCTACCGAGGCACAAGATGGCGGCCAACACTTTCTGGTTTGGAGTGTTGACAGACAGTTGACAGCCAATTAGCATTCAGCTCGTGCAGGTACAGAGTACAGTAAGCTTACAGTAAGCTTACAGGACTCGTATGGTACTCGTCCCCCGTGGTTTTTGTCCCCCAAAAAATTTGGGGGGGGCCTTTGGGGTCCTTGTGAAACACCCAGAGCAGGCCTAGGGGGCAGGGTGTTTCTACCCTGCCCCCTTTTTGCGTTTTACACGTTTGTTTTTCTGCTTTCTTGTGCCTCAGTCTACCGAGGCACAAGATGGCTGCCAACACTTTCTGGTTTGGAGTATTGACAGACAGTTGACAGCCAATTAGCATTCAGCTCATGCTCGGAAAGGTACAGAGTACAGTAAGCTTACAGTAATCTTACAGTAAGCTCCTCTATATATATACATTTTTTGAAACATGACATATGACTCCACATGACACATGACACATGACACCACATGACATCATGTCAATACATGACACCACATGACACATGACACATGACGATACATGACACATGACACCACATGTCACCACATGACACATGACATCACATGACACATGACATCACATGACACATGACACATGACACCACATGACACCTCATGACACATGACACCACGTGACAACACATGACATCACATGACACATGACTATATATGACACATGACATATGACGCCACATGACATGACGACACATGACATCACATGACAACACATGACACATGATGACACATGATGACACATGACACCACATGACAACATATGACACATGATGACACATGACACCACATGACAACACATGACACATGACGACACATGATGACACATGACACCACATGACACATGACACATGACGATACATGACACATGACACATGACACCATGTGACACAAGACACATGATGACACATGACACCACGTGACAACACATGACACATGACATCACATGACACCACATGACACATCACATGACGATACATGACACATGACACATGACACCACATGACACATGACATCACATGACAACACATGACACATGACAACACATGACATCACATGACATGTGATGACACATGACACCACATGACACATGATATCACATGACAACACATGACACATGACATCACATGACAACACATGACATCACATGACACATGACACTACATGACACATGACACCACATGACACATGACACATGATGACACATGACACCACATGACACCACATGATATCACATGACACATGACGTCACATGGCACCACATGACAACACATGATGACACATGACATCACATGACACCTCATGACACATGACACCACGTGACACAAGACACGTGATGACACATGACACCACGTGACAACACATGACATATGATGACACATGATACCACATGACACATGACATCACATGACAACACATGACACATGACATCACATGACACATGATACCACATGACATGACACATGATGATACACGACACATGATGATACATGACACATGACACCACATGACACATGACACCACATGACACGTGATGACACATGACACCACATGACACATGACACCACATGACATGATGACACATGACACCACATGACACATGATGACACATGACACATGACATCACATGACACATGACACATGACACATGACATCACACCACATGACACATGACATCACATGACACATGACGATACATGACACATGACACCACATGACACATGACACCACATGACAACACATGACACATGACATCACATGACACATGACGATACAGGACACATGACACCTAGCACACATGACACCACATGACACATGATGACACATGACACCACATGACACATGATGACACATGACATCACATGACACATGACACGTGACAACACATGACACATGATGATACATGACACATGACACCACGTGACATGACACCTCATGACACATGACATCACATGACACATGACACCACATGACACATGACATCACATGTCATGTCACATGACACATGACACTACATGACACATGACACCACATGACACATGACACCAAATGACACATGACACGTGATGACACTAGACACCACATGACACATGATGACACATGACACCAAATGACACCAGATGACTGACAACACATGACGTCAAATGGCACTACATGATGACACATGACAACACATGATGACACATGACACCACATGACACCACATGACACCACAGGACACAAGATGACACATGACATATGACACCACATAACACATGACAGCACATGACACATGACATCACATGACATGACATCACATGACATGACACGTGATGACACATGACAACACATGACACATGACTGTTTGGAGTGTTTACAGACAGTTGACAGCCAATTAGCATTCAGCTCGTGCTCGGGAAGGTACAGATTACAGTAAGCTTACAGTAAGATTACCGTGCTTGTACAGTACTCGTACTCTGTAGTTTTTGTAAAAAAAGAAATGGGGGGCCTTGTGGGTCCTTGTGGGATCCCTGAGCAGGCCTAGGGGGTCAGGGGGTTTCTACCCTGCCCCCTTTTTGCGTTTTACACGTTTGTTTTTCTGCTTTCTTGTGCCTCAGTCTACCGAGGCACAAGATGGCTGCCAACACTTTCTGGTTTGGAGTATTGACAGACAGTTGACAGCCAATTAGCATTCAGCTCATGCTCGGAAAGGTACAGAGTATAGTAAGCTTACAGTAATCTTACAGTAAGCTCCTCTATATATATACATTTTTTGAAACATGACATATGACTTCACATGACACATGACACATGACACCACATGACATCATGTCAATACATGACACCACATGACACATGACACATGACGATACAGGACACATGACACCACATGTCACCACATGACACATGACATCACATGACATCACATGACACATGACACATGACACCACATGACACCTCATGACACATGACACCACGTGACAACACATGAAACATGACATCACATGACACATGACGATACATGACACATGACATATGACGATACATGACACATGACATCACATGACACCACATGACATGACATATACAGACATGACACCACATGACACCATATGACACATGACGATACATGACACATGACACCACATGTCACCACATGACATCACATGACACATGACACCACATGACACCACATTACACATGATACCACGTGACAACACATGACATCACATGACACATGATGATACATGACACCACATGACACATGCCATCACATGACAACACATGACACATGACATCACATGACACATGATGATACATGACACATTACATCACATGACACATGCCGATACATGACACATGACACCACATGACACATGACATCACATGACAACACATGACACATGATGACACATGATGACACATGACACCTCATGACAACACATGACACATGATGACACATGACACCACATGTCACCACATGACACATGACACATGACACCACATGACACATGCCATCACATGACAACACATGACATGACAATACATGATACATGACACATGACGATACATGACACATGACACATGACACCACATGACACCTCATGACACATGACACCACGTGACACAAGACACGTGATGACACATGACACCATGTGACAACACATGACATCACATAACACCACATGACATCACATGACACATGACATCAAATGACACCACATGACACATGACACATGACGATACATGACACATGACACCACATGACACATGACACCACATGACACATGACATCACATTACAACACGACACATGACATCACATGACACATGACGACACATGACATCACATGACACATGACATCACATGACACGTGATGACACATGACACCACATGACATGACATCATATGACAACACATGACATCACATGACACTACATGACACATGACACCACCTGACACATGACACGTGATGACACATGACACCACATGACAACACATGACACATGATGACACACGACACCACATGACACCACATGATATCATATGACACATGACGTCACATGGCACCACATGACAACACATGATGACACATGACACCACATGACACCACATGACAGCACATGACACATGATATCACATGACACCACATGACATCACATTACACATGACACATGACACCACATGACACATGACATCACATGACACATGACACATGACATCACATGACACATGACATCACATGACACATCACACCACATGACATATGACATCACATGACAACACATGACACATGACGATACATGACATGACACCATATGACACCACATGACACATGACACCACATGACACGTGATGACACATGACAACACATGACACATGACATCACATGACATCACATGACACATGATGATATATGACACATGACACCACATGTCACCACATGACACATGACATCACATGACACCACATGACACATGACGATACATGACACATGACACCCAAAGACACCTCATGACACATGACACCACATGACACAAGACATGTGACGACACATGACACCACGTGACAACACATGACACATGATGACACATGACACATGACATCACATGACATCTCATGACACATGACACCATGTGACACATGATACCACGTGACAACACATGACACCACATGACACATGACATGACACGACACATGACGATACATGACACATGACACCACATGACACATGACACCACATGACACATGACATCACATCACAGGACACATGATACCACATGACACATGACACCACATGACACATTACACATGACACATAACACCACATGACACATGACATCACATGGCAACACATGACACATGACGATACATGACATGACACCACATGACAACACATGACATCACATGACACATGACGATACATGACACATGACACCACATGACACATGACACGTGACACCTGACATGATACATGACACGTGATGACACATGACATCATATGACATATGATGACACATGACACCACATGACACATGACACCACATGACACATGACATCACATGTCATGTCACATGACACATGACACTACATGACACATGATACCACATGACACATGACACCAAATGACACATGACACGTGATGACACATGACACCACATGACAACACATGACACATGACACCACATGACACCACATGACAGCACATGACACATGATACCACATGACACATGAAATGACACGACACATGACGATACATGACACATGACACCACATGACACCACATGACACATGACATCACATGACAACACATGGCACATGACATCACATGACACATGATGATACAGGACACATGACACCACATGACACATGACACCACATGACACCACATGACTGACAACACATGACATCACATGGCACTACATGATGACACATGACAACACATGATGACACATGACACCACATGACAACACATGACACATGACACCACATGACACCACATGATATCACATGACACATGACGTCACATGGCACCACATGACAACACATGATGACACAAGACGACACATGACACCACATGACAGCACATGACACATGATACCACATGACACATGAAATGACACGATACATGACACATGACACCACATGACACCACATGACACATGACATCACATGACAACACATGGCACATGACATCACATGACACATGACGATACAGGACACATGACACCACATGACACATGACACCACATGACACGTGAAGACACATGACACCACATGACACATGATGACACATGACACCACATGACACATGACATCACATGACATGGCACATGACAACACATGACACATGACATCACATGACACATCACACCACATGACACATGACAGCACATGACACATGACGACTCATGACACCACATGACACATGACACCACATGACACATGACATCACATGGCAACACATGACACATGACATGACGATACATGACACATGACACCACATGACACGTGACACATGACATGTGATGACACATGACACCACATGACACATGACACCACATGACACATGACATCACATGTCATGTCACATGACATGACACTACATGACACCACATGACACATGACACCAAATGACACAACACGTGATGACACATGACACCACATGACAACACATGACACATGATGACACCACATGACACCACATGACTGACAACACATGACGTCACATGGCACTACATGATGACACATGACAACACATGATGACACATGACACCACAGGACACAAGATGACACATGACATATGACACCACATAACACATGACAGCACATGACACATGACATCACATGATACATGACACCACATGACACATGACATCACATGACATGACACGCGATGACACATGACACCACATGACAACACATGACACATGATTGTTTGGAGAGTTTACAGACAGTTGACAGCCAATTAGCATTCAGCTCGTGCTCGGGAAGGTACAGATTACAGTAAGCTTACAGTAAGCTTACTTTGCTTGTACAGTACTCTTACTCTGCAGTTTTTGTAAAAAAAAAATGGGGGGCCTTGTGGGTCCTTGTGGGATCCCTGAGCAGGCCTAGGGGGTCAGGGGATTTCTACCCTGCCCCCTTTTTGCGTTCTACTTGTTTGTTTTTCTGCTTTCTTGTGCCTCAGTCTACCGAGGCACAAGATGGCGGCCAACACTTTCTGGTTTGGAGTGTTGACAGACAGTTGACAGCCAATTAGCATTCAGCTCGTGCAGGTACAGAGTACAGTAAGCTTACAGTAAGCTTACAGGACTCGTATGGTACTCGTCCCCCGTGGTTTTTGTCCCCCAAAAAATTTGGGGGGGCCTTTGGGGTCCTTGTGAAACACCCAGAGCAGGCCTAGGGGGCAGGGTGTTTCTACCCTGCCCCCTTTTTGCGTTTTACACGTTTGTTTTTCTGCTTTCTTGTGCCTCAGTCTACCGAGGCACAAGATGGCTGCCAACACTTTCTGGTTTGGAGTATTGACAGACAGTTGACAGCCAATTAGCATTCAGCTCATGCTCGGAAAGGTACAGAGTACAGTAAGCTTACAGTAATCTTACAGTAAGCTCCTCTATATATATACATTTTTTGAAACATGACATATGACTCCACATGACACATGACACATGACACCACATGACATCATGTCAATACATGACACCACATGACACATGACACATGACGATACATGACACATGACACCACATGTCACCACATGACACATGACATCACATGACACATGACATCACATGACACATGACACATGACACCACATGACACCTCATGACACATGACACCACGTGACAACACATGACATCACATGACACATGACTATACATGACACATGACATATGACGCCACATGACATGACGACACATGACATCACATGACAACACATGACACATGATGACACATGATGACACATGATACCACATGACAACATATGACACATGATGACACATGACACCACATGACAACACATGACACATGACGACACATGATGACACATGACACCACATGACACATGACACATGACGATACATGACACATGACACATGACACCATGTGACACAAGACACATGATGACACATGACACCACGTGACAACACATGACACATGACATCACATGACACCACATGACACATCACATGACGATACATGACACATGACACCACATGACACATGACATCACATGACAACACATGACACATGACAACACATGACATCACATGACATGTGATGACACATGACACCACATGACACATGATATCACATGACAACACATGACACATGACATCACATGACAACACATGACATCACATGACACATGACACTACATGACACATGACACCACATGACACATGACACATGATGACACATGACACCACATGACACCACATGATATCACATGACACATGACGTCACATGGCACCACATGACAACACATGATGACACATGACATCACATGACACCTCATGACACATGACACCACGTGACACAAGACACGTGATGACACATGACACCACGTGACAACACATGACATATGATGACACATGATACCACATGACACATGACATCACATGACAACACATGACACATGACATCACATGACACATGATACCACATGACACATGACATGACACATGATGATACACGACACATGATGATACATGACACATGACACCACATGACACATGACACCACATGACACGTGATGACACATGACACCACATGACACATGACACCACATGACATGATGACACATGACACCACATGACACATGATGACACATGACACATGACATCACATGACACATGACACATGACACATGACATCACACCACATGACACATGACATCACATGACACATGACGATACATGACACATGACACCACATGACACATGACACCACATGACAACACATGACACATGACATCACATGACACATGACATCACATGACACATGACACGTGACAACACATGACACATGATGATACATGACACATGACACCACGTGACATGACACCTCATGACACATGACATCACATGACACATGACACCACATGACACATGACATCACATGTCATGTCACATGACACATGACACTACATGACACATGACACCACATGACACATGACACCAAATGACACATAACACGTGATGACACTAGACACCACATGACACATGATGACACATGACACCAAATGACACCAGATGACTGACAACACATGACGTCAAATGGCACTACATGATGACACATGACAACACATGATGACACATGACACCACATGACACCACATGACACCACAGGACACAAGATGACACATGACATATGACACCACATAACACATGACAGCACATGACACATGACATCACATGACATGACATCACATGACATGACACGTGATGACACATGACAACACATGACACATGACTGTTTGGAGTGTTTACAGACAGTTGACAGCCAATTAGCATTCAGCTCGTGCTCGGGAAGGTACAGATTACAGTAAGCTTACAGTAAGATTACCGTGCTTGTACAGTACTCGTACTCTGTAGTTTTTGTAAAAAAAGAAATGGGGGGCCTTGTGGGTCCTTGTGGGATCCCTGAGCAGGCCTAGGGGGTCAGGGGGTTTCTACCCTGCCCCCTTTTTGCGTTTTACACGTTTGTTTTTCTGCTTTCTTGTGCCTCAGTCTACCGAGGCACAAGATGGCTGCCAACACTTTCTGGTTTGGAGTATTGACAGACAGTTGACAGCCAATTAGCATTCAGCTCATGCTCGGAAAGGTACAGAGTATAGTAAGCTTACAGTAATCTTACAGTAAGCTCCTCTATATATATACATTTTTTGAAACATGACATATGACTTCACATGACACATGACACATGACACCACATGACATCATGTCAATACATGACACCACATGACACATGACACATGACGATACAGGACACATGACACCACATGTCACCACATGACACATGACATCACATGACACATGACATCACATGACACATGACACATGACACCACATGACACCTCATGACACATGACACCACGTGACAACACATGAAACATGACATCACATGACACATGACGATACATGACACATGACATATGACGATACATGACACATGACATCACATGACACCACATGACATGACATATACAGACATGACACCACATGACACCATATGACACATGACGATACATGACACATGACACCACATGTCACCACATGACATCACATGACACATGACACCACATGACACCACATTACACATGATACCACGTGACAACACATGACATCACATGACACATGATGATACATGACACCACATGACACATGCCATCACATGACAACACATGACACATGACATCACATGACACATGATGATACATGACACATTACATCACATGACACATGACGATACATGACACATGACACCACATGACACATGACATCACATGACAACACATGACACATGATGACACATGATGACACATGACACCACATGACAACACATGACACATGATGACACATGACACCACATGTCACCACATGACACATGACACATGACACCACATGACACATGCCATCACATGACAACACATGACATGACAATACATGATACATGACACATGACGATACATGACACATGACACATGACACCACATGACACCTCATGACACATGACACCACGTGACACAAGACACGTGATGACACATGACACCATGTGACAACACATGACATCACATAACACCACATGACATCACATGACACATGACATCAAATGACACCACATGACACATGACACATGACGATACATGACACATGACACCACATGACACATGACACCACATGACACATGACATCACATTACAACACGACACATGACATCACATGACACATGATGACACATGACATCACATGACACATGACATCACATGACACGTGATGACACATGACACCACATGACATGACATCATATGACAACACATGACATCACATGACACTACATGACACATGACACCACCTGACACATGACACGTGATGACACATGACACCACATGACAACACATGACACATGATGACACACGACACCACATGACACCACATGATATCATATGACACATGACGTCACATGGCACCACATGACAACACATGATGACACATGACACCACATGACACCACATGACAGCACATGACACATGATATCACATGACACCACATGACATCACATTACACATGACACATGACACCACATGACACATGACATCACATGACACATGACACATGACATCACATGACACATGACATCACATGACACATCACACCACATGACATATGACATCACATGACAACACATGACACATGACGATACATGACATGACACCATATGACACCACATGACACATGACACCACATGACACGTGATGACACATGACAACACATGACACATGACATCACATGACATCACATGACACATGATGATATATGACACATGACACCACATGTCACCACATGACACATGACATCACATGACACCACATGACACATGACGATACATGACACATGACACCCAAAGACACCTCATGACACATGACACCACATGACACAAGACATGTGACGACACATGACACCACGTGACAACACATGACACATGATGACACATGACACATGACATCACATGACATCTCATGACACATGACACCATGTGACACATGATACCACGTGACAACACATGACACCACATGACACATGACATGACACGACACATGACGATACATGACACATGACACCACATGACACATGACACCACATGACACATGACATCACATCACAGGACACATGATACCACATGACACATGACACCACATGACACGTGATGACACATGACACCACATGACACATGATGACACATGACGACACATGACACATGACATCACATGACACATGACACATGACACATGACATCACATGACACATGACATCACATGACACATCACACCACATGACATATGACATCACATGACAACACATGACACATGACGATACATGACATGACACCACATGACAACACATGACATGACATGACACATGACGATACATGACACATGACACCACATGACACATGTCACGTGACACCTGACGTGACACATGACACGTGATGACACATGACATCACATGACACATGATGACACATGACACATGACACCACATGACACATGACGATACATGACACATGACACCACATGACACATGACACCACATGACACATGACATCACGACAACACATGACACATGATATCACAGGACACATGATACCACATGACACATGACACCACATGACACGTGATGACACATGGCACCACATGACACATGATGACACACGACGACACATGACACATGACATCACATGACACATTACACATGACACATGACACATGACATCACATGGCAACACATGACACATGACGATACATGACATGACACCACATGACAACACATGACATCACATGACACATGACGATACATGACACATGACACCACATGACACATGACACGTGACACCTGACATGATACATGACACGTGATGACACATGACATCATATGACATATGATGACACATGACACCACATGACACATGACACCACATGACACATGACATCACATGTCATGTCTCATGACACATGACACTACATGACACATGATACCACATGACACATGACACGTGATGACACATGATACCACATGACGACACATGACACATGACACCACATGACACCACATGACTGACAACACATGACGTCACATGGCACTACATGATGACACATGACAACACATGATGACACATGACACCACATGACAACACATGACACATGACACCACATGACACCACATGATATCACATGACACATGACGTCACATGGCACCACATGACAACACATGATGACACAAGACGACACATGACAGCACATGACACATGAAATGACACGACACATGACGATACATGACACATGACACCACATGACACCACATGACATCACATGACATCACATGACAACACATGGCACATGACATCACATGACACATGACGATACAGGACACATGACACCACATGACACATGACACCACATGACACATGAAGACACATGACACCACATGACACATGATGACACATGACACCACATGACACATGACATCACATGACATGGCACATGACACCACATGACACATGACATCACATGGCAACACATGACACATGACATGACGATACATGACACATGACACCACATGACACGTGACATGACACGTGATGACACATGACATCACATGACACATGACACCACATGACACATGACATGACATGTCATGTCACATGACATGACACTACATGACACCACATGACACATGACACCAAATGACACATAACACGTGATCACACATGACACCACATGACAACACATGACACATGATGACACCACATGACACCACATGACTGACAACACATGACGTCACATGGCACTACATGATGACACATGACAACACATGATGACACATGACACCACAGGACACAAGATGACACATGACATATGACACCACATAACACATGACAGCACATGACACATGACATCACATGATACATGACACCACATGACACATGACATCACATGACATGACACGCGATGACACATGACACCACATGACACATGATTGTTTGGAGAGTTTACAGACAGTTGACAGCCAATTAGCATTCAGCTCGTGCTCGGGAAGGTACAGATTACAGTAAGCTTACAGTAAGCTTACTTTGCTTGTACAGTACTCTTACTCTGCAGTTTTTGTAAAAAAAAAAATGGGGGGCCTTGTGGGTCCTTGTGGGATCCCTGAGCAGGCCTAGGGGGTCAGGGGATTTCTACCCTGCCCCCTTTTTGCGTTCTACTTGTTTGTTTTTCTGCTTTCTTGTGCCTCAGTCTACCGAGGCACAAGATGGCGGCCAACACTTTCTGGTTTGGAGTGTTGACAGACAGTTGACAGCCAATTAGCATTCAGCTCGTGCAGGTACAGTAAGCTTACAGGACTCGTATGGTACTCGTCCCCCGTGGTTTTTGTCCCCCAAAAAATTTGGGTGGGCCTTTGGGGTCCTTGTGAAACACCCAGAGCAGGCCTAGGGGGCAGGGTGTTTCTACCCTGCCCCCTTTTTGCGTTTTACATGTTTGTTTTACATGTTTGTTTTTCAGCTCATGCAGGTACAGAAAGCTTACAGGACTCGTATGGTACTCGTCCCCCGTGGTTTTTGTCCCCCCAAAAATTTGGGGGGGGGCCTTTGGGGTCCTTGTGAAACACCCAGAGCAGGCCTAGTGGGCAGGGTATTCCTACCCTGCCCCTTTTTGCGTTTTACATGTTTGTTTTTCTGCTTTCTTGTGCCTCAGTCTACCGAGGCACAAGATGGCTGCCAACACTTTCTGGTTTGGAGTATTGACTGACAGTTGACAGCCAATTAGCATTCAGCTCGTGCTCGGAAAGGTACAGAGTACAGTAAGCTTACAGTAATCTTACAGTAAGCTCCTCTAGATATATACATTTTTTGACACATGACATATGACTCCACATGACACGACACCACATGACACATGACACCACATGACACATGACATCACATGACAACACATGACACATGACACCACATGACACATGACACCACATGACACATGACATCACATGACAACACATGACACATGACACATATCACATGATGATACATGGCACATGACACCACATGACACATGACACCACATGACACATCATAGCACATGACACATGACATCACATGACACATGACACCACATGACACATGACATCACATGACAACACATGACACATGACATCACATGACACATGATGATACATGACATGACACATGACACATGATGACACATGACCCCACATGACATGACACCACATGACACATGACATCACATGACACATGACATGACACATGACATCACGTGACACATGACACTACATGACACTTGACACCACATGACACATGACACGTGATGACACATGACACCACATGACACACGATGACACATGACACTACATAACAACTGACACCACAATACACCTGACACATGACACCACATGACACCACATGACACATGACATCACATGACACATGACATGTGATGACACATGACACCACATGACAACACATGACACATGATGACACATGACTGGCATCACATGATGACACATGACACCACATGACACCACAGGACACAAGATGACACATGACATATGACACCACAAGACACATGACACCACATGACAGCACATGACATCACATGACACATGACACCACATGACATATGACATCACATGACACATGACACGTGACAACACATGACACATGATTGTTTGGAGTGTTTACAGACAGTTAACAGCCAATTAGCATTCAGCTCGTGCTCAGGAAGGTACAGATTACAGTAAGCTTACAGTAAGCTTACTGTGCTTGTACAGTACTCGTACTCTGCAGTTTTTGTAAAAAAAAAATGGGGGGCCTTGTGGGTCCTTGTGGGATCCCTGAGCAGGCCTAGGGGGTCAGGGGGTTTCTACCCTGCCCCCTTTTTGCGTTCTACTTGTTTGTTTTTCTGCTTTCTTGTGCCTCAGTCTACCGAGGCACAAGATGGCGGCCAACACTTTCTAGTTTGGAGTCCACATGACACCACATGACACATGATGACACATGACACCACATGACACATGACACCACATGACACATGACATCACATGACACATGACACCACATGACACATGACATCACATGACACCACATGATACCACATGACACATGACACTTGATGACACATGACATCACATGACACATGACATGACACATGACATCACGTGACACATGACACTTGACACCACATGATACATGACACCACATGACACATGACACGTGATGACACAGGACACCACATGACACATGATGACACATGACACCACATGACACATGACATCACATGACACCACATGACACTACATAACTGATACCACAATATACCTGACACATGACACCACATGACACATGACATCACATGACACATGACACCACACGACACATGACACGTAATGACACATGACACCACATGACAACACATGACACATGATGATACATGACTGACAACACATGACGTCACATGGCATCACATGATAACACATGACACCACATGACACCACAGGACACAAGATGACACATGACACATGACACCACATGACACATGACACATGACAGCACATGACAGCACATGACATCACATGACACATGACATCACATGACACATGACATGTGACAACACATGACACATGATTGTTTGGAGTGTTTACAGACAGTTGACAGCCAATTAGCATTCAGCTCGTGCTCAGAAAGGTACAGATTACAATAAGCTTACAGTAAGCTTACTGTGCTTGTACAGTACTCGTACTCTGCAGTTTTTGTAATGTACAGTACTCGTACTCTGCAGTTTTTGTAAAAAAAAAAAATGGGGGTCCTTGTGGGTCCTTGTGGGATCCCTGAGCAGGCCTAGGGGGTCAGGGGGTTTCTACCCTGCCCCCTTTTTGCGTTCTACTTGTTTGTTTTTCTGCTTTCTTGTGCCTCAGTCTACCGAGGCACAAAATGGCGGCCAACACTTTCTTTGAGAAATTCACAAAGATTCATCAGCTTGCACCAAAGTTATTCCCAATAGAATGTTGCAGATTTCCTATGGAAACTAGGTCCTAACTATATATACCTACTGGCGACCGCCAGTAGGTAATATATATATATATATGTATATCTATGCCCCCTTTTTGCTTTCTACACATTTGTTTTTCTGCTTTCTTGTGCCTCAGTCTACCGAGGCACAAGATGGCGGCCAACACTTTCTGGTTTGGAGTGTTGTGACAGCCAATTAGCATTCAGCTCGTGCAGGTACAGAGTACAGTAAGCTTACAGTAAGCTTACAGGACTCGTATGATACTCGTCCCCCGTGGTTTTTGTCCCCTTTTTGCGTTTTTCACGTTTGTTTTTCTGCTTTCTTGTGCCTCAGTCTACCGAGGCACAAGATGGCTGCCAACACTTTCTGGTTTGGAGTATTGACAGACAGTTGACAGCCAATTAGCATTCAGCTCGTACTCTAAAGGTACAGAGTACAGTAAGCTTACAGTAATCTTACAGTAAGCTCCTCTATATATATACATTTTTTGAAACATGACATATGACTCCACATGACACATGACACCACATGACACATGACACCACATGACATCATGTCAATACATGACACCACATGACACATGACACATGACGATACATGACACATGACACCACATGTCACCACATGACACATGACACCATGTGACACAAGACATGTGATGACACATGACACCACGTGACAACACATGATGACACATGACACCACATGACACATGACACCACATGACATGACACATGACACCACATGACACATGACACATGACGATACATGACACCACATGACACATGACATCACATGACAAATGACATCACATGTCATGTCACATGACACATGACACTACATGACACATGACATCACATGACACATGACACATGATACCACATGACACATGACATCACATGACACATGACACATGACACATGACATCACATGACACATGACATCACATGACACATCACACCACATGACATATGACATCACATGACAACACATGACACATGACGATACATGACATGACACCATATGACACCATATGACACATGACACCACATGACACGTGATGACACATGACAACACATGACACATGACATCACATGACATCACATGACACATGATGATATATGACACATGACACCACATGTCACCACATGACACATGACATCACATGACACCACATGACACATGATGATACATGACACATGACACCCAAAGACACCTCATGACACATGACACCACATGACACAAGACATGTGACGACACATGACACCACGTAACAACACATGACACATGATGACACATGACACATGACATCTCATGACACATGACACCACGTGACACATGATACCACGTGACAACACATGACACCACATGACACATGACATGACACGACACATGACGATACATGACACATGACACCACATGACACATGACACCACATGACACATGACATTACATGACAACACATGACACATGACATCACAGGACACATGACACATGACACCACATGACACGTGATGACACATGACACCACATGACACATGATGACACATGACGACACATGACACATGACATCACATGACACATGACACATGACACATGACACATGACATCACATGACACATGACATCACATGACACATCACACCACATGACATATGACATCACATGACAACACATGACACATGACGATACATGACATGACACCACATGACAACACATGACATCACATGACACATGATGATACATGACACATGACACCACATGACACATGTCACGTGACACCTGACGTGACACATGACACGTGATGACACATGACATCACATGACACATGATGACACATGACACCACATGACACATGACGATACATGACACATGATACCACATGACACATGACACCACATGACACATGACATCACGACAACACATGACACATGACATCACAGGACACATGATACCACATGACACATGACACCACATGACACGTGATGACACATGGCACCACATGACACATGATGACACACGACGACACATGACACATGACATCACATGACACATTACACATGACATATGACACCACATGACACATGACATCACATGGCAACACATGACACATGACGATACATGACATGACACCACATGACAACACATGACATCACATGACACATGACGATACATGACACATGACACCACATGACACATGACACGTGACACCTGACATGATACATGACACGTGATGACACATGACATCATATGACATATGATGACACATGACACCACATGACACATGACACCACATGACACATGACATCACATGTCATGTCACATGACACATGACACTACATGACACATGATACCACATGACACATGACACCAAATGACACATGACACGTGATGACACATGACACCACATGACAACACATGACACATGACACCACATGACACCACATGACTGACAACACATGACGTCACATGGCACTACATGATGACACATGACAACACATGATGACACATGACACCACATGACACATGACACCACATGACACCACATGATATCACATGACACATGACGTCACATGGCACCACATGACAACACATGATGACACAAGATGACACATGACACCACATGACAGCACATGACATATGAAATGACACGACACATGACGATACATGACACATGACACCACATGACACCACATGACACATGACATCACATGACAACACATGGCACATGACATCACATGACACATGACGATACAGGACACATGACACCACATGACACCACATGACACGTGAAGACACATGACACCACATGACACATGACATGACGATACATGACACATGACACCACATGACACGTGACACATGACACGTGATGACACATGACACCACATGACACATGACACCACATGACACATGACATCACATGTCATGTCACATGACATGACACTACATGGCACCACATGACACATGACACCAAATGACACATAACACGTGATGACACATGACACCACATGACAACACATGACACATGATGACACCACATGACACCACATGACTGACAACACATGACGTCACATGGCACTACATGATGACACATGACAACACATGATGACACATGACACCACAGGACACAAGATGACACATGACATATGACACCACATAACACATGACAGCACATGACACATGACATCACATGATACATGACACCACATGACATGACACGCGATGACACATGACAACACATGACACATGATTGTTTGGAGAGTTTACAGACAGTTGACAGCCAATTAGCATTCAGCTCGTGCTCGGGAAGGTACAGATTACAGTAAGCTTACAGTAAGCTTACTTTGCTTGTACAGTACTCTTACTCTGCAGTTTTTGTAAAAAAAAAAATGGGGGGCCTTGTGGGTCCTTGTGGGATCCCTGAGCAGGCCTAGGGGGTCAGGGGATTTCTACCCTGCCCCCTTTTTGCGTTCTACTTGTTTGTTTTTCTGCTTTCTTGTGCCTCAGTCTACCGAGGCACAAGATGGCGGCCAACACTTTCTGGTTTGGAGTGTTGACAGACAGTTGACAGCCAATTAGCATTCAGCTCGTGCAGGTACAGTAAGCTTACAGGACTCGTATGGTACTCGTCCCCCGTGGTTTTTGTCCCCCAAAAAATTTGGGTGGGCCTTTGGGGTCCTTGTGAAACACCCAGAGCAGGCCTAGGGGGCAGGGTGTTTCTACCCTGCCCCCTTTTTGCGTTTTACATGTTTGTTTTACATGTTTGTTTTTCAGCTCTTGCAGGTACAGAAAGCTTGTCACATGACACCACATGACACATGACATCACATGTCATGTCACATGACACATGACACTACATGACACATGACACCACATGACACATGACACCAAATGACACATGACACGTGATGACACTAGACACCACATGACAACACATGACATGATGACACATGACACCAAATGACACCACATGACTGACAACACATGACGTCAAATGGCACTACATGATGACACATGACAACACATGATGACACATGATACCACATGACACCACATGACACCACAGGACACAAGATGACACATGACATATGACACCACATAACACATGACAGCACATGACACATGACATCACATGACACATGACATCACATGACATGACACGTGATGACACATGACACCACATGATACATGATTGTTTGGAGTGTTTACAGACAGTTGACAGCCAATTAGCATTCAGCTCGTGCTCGGGAAGGTATAGATTACAGTAAGCTTACAGTAAGATTACCGTGCTTGTACAGTACTCGTACTCTGTAGTTTTTGTAAAAAAAAAATGGGGGGCCTTGTGGGTCCTTGTGGGATCCCTGAGCAGGCCTAGGGGGTCAGGGGGTTTCTACCCTGCCCCCTTTTTGCGTTTTACACGTTTGTTTTTCTGCTTTCTTGTGCCTCAGTCTACCGAGGCACAAGATGGCTGCCAACACTTTCTGGTTTGGAGTACTGACAGACAGTTGACAGCCAATTAGCATTCAGCTCATGCTCGGAAAGGTACAGAGTATAGTTAGCTTACAGTAATCTTACAGTAAGCTCCTCTATATATATACATTTTTTGAAACATGACATATGACTTCACATGACACATGACACATGACACCACATGACATCATGTCAATACATGACACCACATGACACATGACACATGACGATACAGGACACATGACACCACATGACATCACATGACACATGACACATGACACCACATGACACCTCATGACACATGACACCACGTGACAACACATGAAACATGACATCACATGACACATGACGATACATGACACATGACATATGACGATACATGACACATGACATCACATGACACCACATGACATGACATATACAGACATGACACCACATGACACCATATGACACATGACGATACATGACACATGACACCACATGTCACCACATGACATCACATGACACATGACATCACATGACACATGACACCACATGACACCACATTACACATGATACCACGTGACAACACATGACATCACATGACACATGACGATACATGACACATGACACCACATGACACATGTAGATAAACAAAAAGAGAGAGGCCAGATCAATCTCAAATAATGCCACAAGATTGGAGCGAGATAACTGGGGATCACACACTCACTTAGGGTGAAAAGGAAAGCCCTCACACACCGACCTAGTCAGTGTCATGCTTCATCATCGGGCCCCACCAAAGAGGCCGAGTGCCTCTTTGGTGTGCTACAACGCCAGAAAGACTGCGGAGCTGGTTGTGTGAAGGAGGGCGTGCTGTGAGGGTGAGTTAAATTAAAAGTGTCTAAATGAGTATCAAAAAAATATTTTATTAAATGATCCCTAAGACACGATTTTACAGGTATTATGTGTCTGAATTTAGTTGCCAAGGATTAGGAATGGTAAGATTCAGATAAATACAGTGAATAAATTCGTCAGTCAACATGTTTCTGCCATATTGCAGGCTTAAATTTGCCAAGGCATTCTTCAGGACTAAACCCCGGCGGTATGGACTCTCTAATCGTCCACCCTAACCAAGGGACGTGAAAGTGAAAAAAGGGTGAAAAAAGTGCATAAAAAGGGGAGAGCAAATGCTCAATCCCAAAAAAAACTCCAAATTCGGGAGTATTTCTGCACCTGTAAAGTGAAAGTACACATACAAACACAAACACAAACATACAATAATTAATAAATGCCATTGCGTTTGGTTGTAGTGCTCCTTAAAGTGTGGCAAAACTCACGTGCCCAAAGTAACAGGTAGGTTTAACACCATCCACATAACCCTAATGGGATGATATCGGTAACTCTGGGACGTGGGGTGATAAGGTGTTTTAAAATACACTTAATTGGAACAAAAACAAGTTAAAAACACACTCTATGTACTCCTTCTGAAGGGATCAATTGACCAAAGGGTCGGTGACCCCCTAGTTTGGTAATAACATACATAATTCTCACTTTAAAATATGGCGCTACTTGCACCATGGGTCTCGGGAGGGGGGTTGGAGCGAAATTGGCACATCCTATGAATGAAAGAAGAAGTATTAGCCATTCGGTCCCGAAAAACGGGCAGTACTTAGCTCTGTATCCAGGCCGATCTGCGTTCAGCAGCACTCACGCCCTCGTTGCTCGCAGCCCGCTTAGACACCTAGGGACTCCCTAGGGACATGACACATGCCATCACATGACAACACATGACACATGACATCACATGACACATGATGATACATGACACATTACATCACATGACACATGACGATACATGACACATGACACCACATGACACATGACATATACAGACATGACACCACATGACACCACATGACACATGACATCACATGACATATGACATCACATGACACATGACATCACATGACAACACATGACACATGATGACACATGATGACACATGATGACACATGATGACACATGACACCACATGACAACACATGACAACACATGACACATGATGACACATGACACCACATGTCACCACATGACACATGACACATGACACCACATGACACATGCCATCACATGACAACACATGACACGACAATACATGATACATGACACATGACGATACATGACACATGACACATGACACCTCATGACACATGACACCACGTGACACAAGACACGTGATGACACATGACACCATGTGACAACACATGACATCACATAACACCACATGACATCACATGACACATGACATCAAATGACACCACATGACACATGACACATGACGATACATGACACATGACACCACATGACACATGACATCACATTACAACACATTACACATGACATCACATGACACATGACGACACATGACATCACATGACACATGACATCACATGACACGTGATGACACATGACACCACATGACACATGATGACACATGACACCACATGACATCATATGACAACACATGACATCACATGACACATGACACTACATGACACATGACACCACCTGACACATGACACGTGATGACACATGACACCACATGACAACACATGACACATGATGACACACGACACCACATGACACCACATGATATCATATGACACAAGACGTCACATGGCACCACATGACAACACATGATGACACATGACACCACATGACACCACATGACACCACATGACACATGATATCACATGACACCACATGACATCACATGACACATGACACCACATGACACGTGATGACACATGACAACACATGACACATGACATCACATGACATCACATGACACATGATGATATATGACACATGACACCACATGTCACCACATGACACATGACATCACATGACACATGACACCACATGACACATGACGATACATGACACATGACACCCAAAGACACCTCATGCCACATGACACCACATGACACAAGACATGTGACGACACATGACACCACGTGACAACACATGACACATGATGACACATGACACATGACATCACATGACATCTCATGACACATGACACCACGTGACACATGATACCACGTGACAACACATGACACCACATGACATGACATGACACGACACATGACGATACATGACACATGACACCACATGACACATGACACCACATGACACATGACATCACATGACAACACATGACACATGACATCACAGGACACATGATACCACATGACACATGACACCACATGACACGTGATGACACATGACACCACATGACACATGACGACACATGACACATGACATCACATGACACATGACACATGACACATGACACATGACATCACATGACACATGACATCACATGACATCACACCACATGACATATGACATCACATGACAACACATGACACATGACGATACATGACACCACATGACAACACATGACATCACATGACACATGACGATACATGACACATGACACCACATGACACATGTCACGTGACACCTGACGTGACACATGATGACACATGACATCACATGACACATGATGACACATGACACCACATGACACATGACACCACATGACATGACAATACATGACACATGACACCACATGACACATGACACCACATGACACATGACATCACAGGACACATGATACCACATGACACATGACACCACATGACACGTGATGACACATGGCACCACATGACACATGATGACACATGACGACACATGACACATGACATCACATGACACATTACACATGACACATGACACCACATGACACATGACATCACATGGCAACACATGACACATGATGATACATGACATGACACCACATGACAACACATGACATCACATGACACATGACGATACATGACACATGACACCACATGACACATGACACGTGACACCTGACATGATACATGACACGTGATGACACATGACATCATATGACATATGATGACACATGACACCACATGACACATGACACCACATGACACATGACATCACATGTCATGTCACATGACACATGACACTACATGACACATGATACCACATAACACATGACACCAAATGACACATGACACGTGATGACACATGACACCACATGACAACACATGACACATGACACCACATGACACCACATGACTGACAACATATGACGTCACATGGCACTACATGATGACACATGACAACACATGATGACACATGACACCACATGACAACACATGACACATGACACCACATGACACCACATGACACATGACGTCACATGGCACCACATGACAACACATGATGACACAAGATGACACATGACACCACATGACAGCACATGACACATGATACCACATGACACATGAAATGACACGACACATGACGATACATGACACATGACACCACATGACACCACATGACACATGACATCACATGACAACACATGGCACATGACATCACATGACACATGACGATACAGGACACATGACACCACATGACACATGACACCACATGACACGTGAAGACACATGACACCACATGACACATGATGACACATGACACCACATGACACATGACATCACATGACATGGCACATGACAACACATGACACATGACATCACATGACATGGCACATGACACCACATGACACATGACATCACATGACATGGCACATGACAACACATGACACATGACATCACATGACACATCACACCACATGACACATGACAGCACATGACACCACATGACACATGACATCACATGACATGGCACATGACACCACATGACACATGACATCACATGGCAACACATGACACATGACATGACGATACATGACACATGACACCACATGACACGTGACATGACACGTGATGACACATGACATCACATGACACATGACACCACATGACACATGACATCACATGTCATGTCACATGACATGACACTACATGACACCACATGACACATGACACCAAATGACACATAACACGTGATGACACATGACACCACATGACAACACATGACACATGATGACACCACATGACACCACATGACTGACAACACATGACGTCACATGGCACTACATGATGACACATGACAACACATGATGACACATGACACCACAGGACACAAGATGACACATGACATATGACACCACATAACACATGACAGCACATGACACATGACATCACATGATACATGACACCACATGACACATGACATCACATGACATGACACGCGATGACACATGACACCACATGACAACACATGACACATGATTGTTTGGAGAGTTTACAGACAGTTGACAGCCAATTAGCATTCAGCTCGTGCTCGGGAAGGTACAGATTACAGTAAGCTTACAGTAAGCTTACTTTGCTTGTACAGTACTCTTACTCTGCAGTTTTTGTAAAAAAAAAATGGGGGGCCTTGTGGGTCCTTGTGGGATCCCTGAGCAGGCCTAGGGGGTCAGGGGATTTCTACCCTGCCCCCTTTTTGCGTTCTACTTGTTTGTTTTTCTGCTTTCTTGTGCCTCAGTCTACCGAGGCACAAGATGGCGGCCAACACTTTCTAGTTTGGAGTCCACATGACACCACATGACACATGATGACACATGACACCACATGACACATGACACCACATGACACATGACATCACATGACACATGACACCACATGACATCACATGACAACACATGACACATGACATCACATGACACCACATGATACCACATGACACATGACACTTGATGACACATGACACCACATGACATGACATCACATGACACATGACATGACACATGACATCACGTGACACATGACACTTGACACCACATGATACATGACACCACATGACACATGACACGTGATGACACAGGACACCACATGACACATGATGACACGACACCACATGACACATGACATCACATGACACCACATGACACTACATAACTGATACCACAATATACCTGACACATGACACCACATGACACATGACATCACATGACACATGACACCACACGACACATGACACGTAATGACACATGACACCACATGACAACACATGACACATGATGATACATGACTGACAACACATGACGTCACATGGCATCACATGATAACACATGACACCACATGACACCAAAGGACACAAGATGACACATGACACATGACACCACATGACACATGACACATGACAGCACATGACAGCACATGACATCACATGACACATGACATCACATGACACATGACATGTGACAACACATGACACATGATTGTTTGGAGTGTTTACAGACAGTTGACAGCCAATTAGCATTCAGCTCGTGCTCAGAAAGGTACAGATTACAGTAAGCTTACAGTAAGCTTACTGTGCTTGTACAGTACTCGTACTCTGCAGTTTTTGTAATGTACAGTACTCGTACTCTGCAGTTTTTGTAAAAAAAAAAATGGGGGTCCTTGTGGGTCCTTGTGGGATCCCTAAGCAGGCCTAGGGGGTCAGGGGGGTTCTACCCTGCCCCCTTTTTGCGTTCTACTTGTTTGTTTTTCTGCTTTCTTGTTCCTCAGTCTACTGAGGCACAAAATGGCGGCCAACACTTTCTTTGAGAAATTCACAAAGATTCATCAGCTTGCACCAAAGTTATTCCCAATAGAATGTTGCAGATTTCCTATGGAAACTAGGTCCTAACTATATATACCTACTGGCGACCGCCAGTAGGTAATATATATATATATATATATATATGTATATCTATGCCCCCTTTTTGCTTTCTACACATTTGTTTTTCTGCTTTCTTGTGCCTCAGTCTACCGAGGCACAAGATGGCGGCCAACACTTTCTGGTTTGGAGTGTTGACAGACAGTTGACAGCCAATTAGCATTCAGCTCGTGCAGGTACAGAGTACAGTAAGCTTACAGTAAGCTTACAGGACTCGTATGATACTCGTCCCCCGTGGTTTTTGTCCCCTTTTTGCTTTTTCACGTTTGTTTTTCTGCTTTCTTGTGCCTCAGTCTACCGAGGCACAAGATGGCTGCCAACACTTTCTGGTTTGGAGTATTGACAGACAGTTGACAGCCAATTAGCATTCAGCTCGTACTCTAAAGGTACAGAGTACAGTAAGCTTACAGTAATCTTACAGTAAGCTCCTCTATATATATACATTTTTTGAAACATGACATATGACTCCACATGACACATGACACCACATGACACATGACACCACATGACATCATGTCAATACATGACACCACATGACACATGACACATGACGATACATGACACATGACACCACATGTCACCACATGACACATGACACCATGTGACACAAGACATGTGATGACACATGACACCACGTGACAACACATGACACATGATGACACATGACACCACATGACACATGACACCACATGACATGACACATGACACCACATGACACATGACACATGACGATACATGACACCACATGACACATGACATCACATGACAAATGACATCACATGTCATGTCACATGACACATGACACTACATGACACATGACATCACATGACACATGACACATGATACCACATGACACATGACATCACATGACACATGACACATGACACATGACATCACATGACACATGACATCACATGACACATCACACCACATGACATATGACATCACATGACAACACATGACACATGACGATACATGACATGACACCATATGACACCACATGACACATGACACCACATGACACGTGATGACACATGACAACACATGACACATGACATCACATGACATCACATGACACATGATGATATATGACACATGACACCACATGTCACCACATGACACATGACATCACATGACACCACATGACACATGATGATACATGACACATGACACCCAAAGACACCTCATGACACATGACACCACATGACACAAGACATGTGACGACACATGACACCACGTGACAACACATGACACATGATGACACATGACACATGACATCTCATGACACATGACACCACGTGACACATGATACCACGTGACAATACATGACACCACATGACACATGACATGACACGACACATGACGATACATGACACATGACACCACATGACACATGACACCACATGACACATGACATTACATGACAACACATGACACATGACATCACAGGACACATGACACATGACACCACATGACACGTGATGACACATGACACCACATGACACATGATGACACATGATGACACATGACACATGACATCACATGACACATGACACATGACACATGACACATGACATCACATGACACATGACATCACATGACACATCACACCACATGACATATGACATCACATGACAACACATGACACATGACGATACATGACATGACACCACATGACAACACATGACATCACATGACACATGATGATACATGACACATGACACCACATGACACATGTCACGTGACACCTGACGTGACACATGACACGTGATGACACATGACATCACATGACACATGATGACACATGACACCACATGACACATGACGATACATGACACATGATACCACATGACACATGACACCACATGACACATGACATCACGACAACACATGACACATGACATCACAGGACACATGATACCACATGACACATGACACCACATGACACGTGATGACACATGGCACCACATGACACATGATGACACACGACGACACATGACACATGACATCACATGACACATTACACATGACACATGACACCACATGACACATGACATCACATGGCAACACATGACACATGACGATACATGACATGACACCACATGACAACACATGACATCACATGACACATGACGATACATGACACATGACACCACATGACACATGACACATGACACCTGACATGATACATGACACGTGATGACACATGACATCATATGACATATGATGACACATGACACCACATGACACATGACACCACATGACACATGACATCACATGTCATGTCACATGACACATGACACTACATGACACATGATACCACATGACACATGACACCAAATGACACATGACACGTGATGACACATGACACCACATGACAACACATGACACATGACACCACATGACACCACATGACTGACAACACATGACGTCACATGGCACTACATGATGACACATGACAACACATGATGACACATGACACCACATGACACATGACACCACATGACACCACATGATATCACATGACACATGACGTCACATGGCACCACATGACAACACATGATGACACAAGATGACACATGACACCACATGACAGCACATGACACATGAAATGACACGACACATGACGATACATGACACATGACACCACATGACACCACATGACACATGACATCACATGACAACACATGGCACATGACATCACATGACACATGACGATACAGGACACATGACACCACATGACACCACATGACACGTGAAGACACATGACACCACATGACACATGACATGACGATACATGACACATGACACCACATGACACGTGACACATGACACGTGATGACACATGACACCACATGACACATGACACCACATGACACATGACATCACATGTCATGTCACATGACATGACACTACATGACACCACATGACACATGACACCAAATGACACATAACACGTGATGACACATGACACCACATGACAACACATGACACATGATGACACCACATGACACCACATGACTGACAACACATGACGTCACATGGCACTACATGATGACACATGACAACACATGATGACACATGACACCACAGGACACAAGATGACACATGACATATGACACCACATAACACATGACAGCACATGACACATGACATCACATGATACATGACACCACATGACATGACACGCGATGACACATGACAACACATGACACATGATTGTTTGGAGAGTTTACAGACAGTTGACAGCCAATTAGCATTCAGCTCGTGCTCGGGAAGGTACAGATTACAGTAAGCTTACAGTAAGCTTACTTTGCTTGTACAGTACTCTTACTCTGCAGTTTTTGTAAAAAAAAAAATGGGGGGCCTTGTGGGTCCTTGTGGGATCCCTGAGCAGGCCTAGGGGGTCAGGGGATTTCTACCCTGCCCCCTTTTTGCGTTCTACTTGTTTGTTTTTCTGCTTTCTTGTGCCTCAGTCTACCGAGGCACAAGATGGCGGCCAACACTTTCTGGTTTGGAGTGTTGACAGACAGTTGACAGCCAATTAGCATTCAGCTCGTGCAGGTACAGTAAGCTTACAGGACTCGTATGGTACTCGTCCCCCGTGGTTTTTGTCCCCCAAAAAATTTGGGTGGGCCTTTGGGGTCCTTGTGAAACACCCAGAGCAGGCCTAGGGGGCAGGGTGTTTCTACCCTGCCCCCTTTTTGCGTTTTACATGTTTGTTTTACATGTTTGTTTTTCAGCTCTTGCAGGTACAGAAAGCTTGTCACATGACACCACATGACACATGACATCACATGTCATGTCACATGACACATGACACTACATGACACATGACACCACATGACACATGACACCAAATGACACATGACACGTGATGACACTAGACACCACATGACAACACATGACATGATGACACATGACACCAAATGACACCACATGACTGACAACACATGACGTCAAATGGCACTACATGATGACACATGACAACACATGATGACACATGACACCACATGACACCACATGACACCACAGGACACAAGATGACACATGACATATGACACCACATAACACATGACAGCACATGACACATGACATCACATGACACATGACATCACATGACATGACACGTGATGACACATGACACCACATGATACATGATTGTTTGGAGTGTTTACAGACAGTTGACAGCCAATTAGCATTCAGCTCGTGCTCGGGAAGGTATAGATTACAGTAAGCTTACAGTAAGATTACCGTGCTTGTACAGTACTCGTACTCTGTAGTTTTTGTAAAAAAAAAATGGGGGGCCTTGTGGGTCCTTGTGGGATCCCTGAGCAGGCCTAGGGGGTCAGGGGGTTTCTACCCTGCCCCCTTTTTGCGTTTTACACGTTTGTTTTTCTGCTTTCTTGTGCCTCAGTCTACCGAGGCACAAGATGGCTGCCAACACTTTCTGGTTTGGAGTACTGACAGACAGTTGACAGCCAATTAGCATTCAGCTCATGCTCGGAAAGGTACAGAGTATAGTTAGCTTACAGTAATCTTACAGTAAGCTCCTCTATATATATACATTTTTTGAAACATGACATATGACTTCACATGACACATGACACATGACACCACATGACATCATGTCAATACATGACACCACATGACACATGACACATGACGATACAGGACACATGACACCACATGACATCACATGACACATGACACATGACACCACATGACACCTCATGACACATGACACCACGTGACAACACATGAAACATGACATCACATGACACATGACGATACATGACACATGACATATGACGATACATGACACATGACATCACATGACACCACATGACATGACATATACAGACATGACACCACATGACACCATATGACACATGACGATACATGACACATGACACCACATGTCACCACATGACATCACATGACACATGACATCACATGACACATGACACCACATGACACCACATTACACATGATACCACGTGACAACACATGACATCACATGACACATGACGATACATGACACATGACACCACATGACACATGCCATCACATGACAACACATGACACATGACATCACATGACACATGATGATACATGACACATTACATCACATGACACATGACGATACATGACACATGACACCACATGACACATGATATATACAGACATGACACCACATGACACCACATGACACATGACATCACATGACATATGACATCACATGACACATGACATCACATGACAACACATGACACATGATGACACATGATGACACATGATGACACATGATGACACATGACACCACATGACAACACATGACAACACATGACACATGATGACACATGACACCACATGTCACCACATGACACATGACACATGACACCACATGACACATGCCATCACATGACAACACATGACACGACAATACATGATACATGACACATGACGATACATGACACATGACACATGACACCACATGACACCTCATGACACATGACACCACGTGACACAAGACACGTGATGACACATGACACCATGTGACAACACATGACATCACATAACACCACATGACATCACATGACACATGACATCAAATGACACCACATGACACATGACACATGACGATACATGACACATGACACCACATGACACATGACATCACATTACAACACATTACACATGACATCACATGACACATGACGACACATGACATCACATGACACATGACATCACATGACACGTGATGACACATGACACCACATGACACATGATGACACATGACACCACATGACATCATATGACAACACATGACATCACATGACACATGACACTACATGACACATGACACCACCTGACACATGACACGTGATGACACATGACACCACATGACAACACATGACACATGATGACACACGACACCACATGACACCACATGATATCATATGACACATGACGTCACATGGCACCACATGACAACACATGATGACACATGACACCACATGACACCACATGACACCACATGACACATGATATCACATGACACCACATGACATCACATGACACATGACACCACATGACACGTGATGACACATGACAACACATGACACATGACATCACATGACATCACATGACACATGATGATATATGACACATGACACCACATGTCACCACATGACACATGACATCACATGACACATGACACCACATGACACATGACGATACATGACACATGACACCCAAAGACACCTCATGCCACATGACACCACATGACACAAGACATGTGACGACACATGACACCACGTGACAACACATGACACATGATGACACATGACATCACATGACATCTCATGACACATGACACCACGTGACACATGATACCACGTGACAACACATGACACCACATGACATGACATGACACGACACATGACGATACATGACACATGACACCACATGACACATGACACCACATGACACATGACATCACATGACAACACATGACACATGACATCACAGGACACATGATACCACATGACACATGACACCACATGACACGTGATGACACATGACACCACATGACACATGACGACACATGACACATGACATCACATGACACATGACACATGACACATGACACATGACATCACATGACACATGACATCACATGACATCACACCACATGACATATGACATCACATGACAACACATGACACATGACGATACATGACACCACATGACAACACATGACATCACATGACACATGACGATACATGACACATGACACCACATGACACATGTCACGTGACACCTGACGTGACACATGATGACACATGACATCACATGACACATGATGACACATGACACCACATGACACATGACACCACATGACATGACAATACATGACACATGACACCACATGACACATGACACCACATGACACATGACATCACAGGACACATGATACCACATGACACATGACACCACATGACACGTGATGACACATGGCACCACATGACACATGATGACACACGACGACACATGACACATGACATCACATGACACATTACACATGACACATGACACCACATGACACATGACATCACATGGCAACACATGACACATGATGATACATGACATGACACCACATGACAACACATGACATCACATGACACATGACGATACATGACACATGACACCACATGACACATGACACGTGACACCTGACATGATACATGACACGTGATGACACATGACATCATATGACATATGATGACACATGACACCACATGACACATGACACCACATGACACATGACATCACATGTCATGTCACATGACACATGACACTACATGACACATGATACCACATAACACATGACACCAAATGACACATGACACGTGATGACACATGACACCACATGACAACACATGACACATGACACCACATGACACCACATGACTGACAACATATGACGTCACATGGCACTACATGATGACACATGACAACACATGATGACACATGACACCACATGACAACACATGACACATGACACCACATGACACCACATGACACATGACGTCACATGGCACCACATGACAACACATGATGACACAAGATGACACATGACACCACATGACAGCACATGACACATGATACCACATGACACATGAAATGACACGACACATGACGATACATGACACATGACACCACATGACACCACATGACACATGACATCACATGACAACACATGGCACATGACATCACATGACACATGACGATACAGGACACATGACACCACATGACACATGACACCACATGACACGTGAAGACACATGACACCACATGACACATGATGACACATGACACCACATGACACATGACATCACATGACATGGCACATGACAACACATGACACATGACATCACATGACATGGCACATGACACCACATGACACATGACATCACATGACATGGCACATGACAACACATGACACATGACATCACATGACACATCACACCACATGACACATGACAGCACATGACACCACATGACACATGACATCACATGACATGGCACATGACACCACATGACACATGACATCACATGGCAACACATGACACATGACATGACGATACATGACACATGACACCACATGACACGTGACATGACACGTGATGACACATGACATCACATGACACATGACACCACATGACACATGACATCACATGTCATGTCACATGACATGACACTACATGACACCACATGACACATGACACCAAATGACACATAACACGTGATGACACATGACACCACATGACAACACATGACACATGATGACACCACATGACACCACATGACTGACAACACATGACGTCACATGGCACTACATGATGACACATGACAACACATGATGACACATGACACCACAGGACACAAGATGACACATGACATATGACACCACATAACACATGACAGCACATGACACATGACATCACATGATACATGACACCACATGACACATGACATCACATGACATGACACGCGATGACACATGACACCACATGACAACACATGACACATGATTGTTTGGAGAGTTTACAGACAGTTGACAGCCAATTAGCATTCAGCTCGTGCTCGGGAAGGTACAGATTACAGTAAGCTTACAGTAAGCTTACTTTGCTTGTACAGTACTCTTACTCTGCAGTTTTTGTAAAAAAAAAATGGGGGGCCTTGTGGGTCCTTGTGGGATCCCTGAGCAGGCCTAGGGGGTCAGGGGATTTCTACCCTGCCCCCTTTTTGCGTTCTACTTGTTTGTTTTTCTGCTTTCTTGTGCCTCAGTCTACCGAGGCACAAGATGGCGGCCAACACTTTCTGGTTTGGAGTGTTGACAGACAGTTGACAGCCAATTAGCATTCAGCTCGTGCAGGTACAGTAAGCTTACAGGACTCGTATGGTACTCGTCCCCCGTGGTTTTTGTCCCCCAAAAAATTTGGGTGGGCCTTTGGGGTCCTTGTGAAACACCCAGAGCAGGCCTAGGGGGCAGGGTGTTTCTACCCTGCCCCCTTTTTGCGTTTTACATGTTTGTTTTTCAGCTCATGCAGGTACAGAAAGCTTACAGGACTCGTATGGTACTCGTCCCCCGTGGTTTTTGTCCCCCCAAAAATTTGGGGGGGGGCCTTTGGGGTCCTTGTGAAACACCCAGAGCAGGCCTAGTGGGCAGGGTATTCCTACCCTGCCCCTTTTTGCGTTTTACATGTTTGTTTTTCTGCTTTCTTGTGCCTCAGTCTACCGAGGCACAAGATGGCTGCCAACACTTTCTGGTTTGGAGTATTGACTGACAGTTGACAGCCAATTAGCATTCAGCTCGTGCTCGGAAAGGTACAGAGTACAGTAAGCTTACAGTAATCTTACAGTAAGCTCCTCTAGATATATAAATTTTTTGACACATGACATATGACTCCACATGACACGACACCACATGACACATGACACCACATGACACATGACATCACATGACAACACATGACACATGACACCACATGACACATGACACCACATGACACATGACAACACATGACACATGACAGATATCACATGATGATACATGGCACATGATACCACATGACACATGACACCACATGACACATCATACCACATGACACATGACATCACATGACACATGACACCACATGACACATGACATCACATGACAATACATGACACATGACATCACATGACACATGACGATACATGACATGACACATGACACATGATGACACATGACCCCACATGACATGACACCACATGACACATGACATCACATGACACATGACATGACACATGACATCACGTGACACATGACACTACATGACACTTGACACCACATGACACATGACACGTGATGACACATGACACCACATGACACATGACACATGATGACACATGACACTACATAACAACTGACACCACAATACACCTGACACATGACACCACATGACACCACATGACACATGACATCACATGACACATGACACCACACGACACATGACATGTGATGACACATGACACCACATGACAACACATGACACATGATGACACATGACTGGCATCACATGATGACACATGACACCACATGACACCACAGGACACAAGATGACACATGACATATGACACCACAAGACACATGACACCACATGACAGCACATGACATCACATGACACATGACACCACATGACATATGACATCACATGACACATGAAACGTGACAACACATGACACATGATTGTTTGGAGTGTTTACAGACAGTTAACAGCCAATTAGCATTCAGCTCGTGCTCAGGAAGGTACAGATTACAGTAAGCTTACAGTAAGCTTACTGTGCTTGTACAGTACTCGTACTCTGCAGTTTTTGTAAAAAAAAAATGGGGGGCCTTGTGGGTCCTTGTGGGATCCCTGAGCAGGCCTAGGGGGTCAGGGGGTTTCTACCCTGCCCCCTTTTTGCGTTCTACTTGTTTGTTTTTCTGCTTTCTTGTGCCTCAGTCTACCGAGGCACAAGATGGCGGCCAACACTTTCTAGTTTGGAGTCCACATGACACCACATGACACATGATGACACATGACACCACATGACACATGACACCACATGACACATGACATCACATGACACATGACACCACATGACATCACATGACAACACATGACACATGACATCACATGACACCACATGATACCACATGACACATGACACTTGATGACACATGACACCACATGACATGACATCACATGACACATGACATGACACATGACATCACGTGACACATGACACTTGACACCACATGATACATGACACCACATGACACATGACACGTGATGACACAGGACACCACATGACACATGATGACACGACACCACATGACACATGACATCACATGACACCACATGACACTACATAACTGATACCACAATATACCTGACACATGACACCACATGACACATGACATCACAAGACACATGACACCACACGACACATGACACGTAATGACACATGACACCACATGACAACACATGACACATGATGATACATGACTGACAACACATGACGTCACATGGCATCACATGATAACACATGACACCACATGACACCAAAGGACACAAGATGACACATGACACATGACACCACATGACACATGACACATGACAGCACATGACAGCACATGACATCACATGACACATGACATCACATGACACATGACATGTGACAACACATGACACATGATTGTTTGGAGTGTTTACAGACAGTTGACAGCCAATTAGCATTCAGCTCGTGCTCAGAAAGGTACAGATTACAGTAAGCTTACAGTAAGCTTACTGTGCTTGTACAGTACTCGTACTCTGCAGTTTTTGTAATGTACAGTACTCGTACTCTGCAGTTTTTGTAAAAAAAAAAATGGGGGTCCTTGTGGGTCCTTGTGGGATCCCTAAGCAGGCCTAGGGGGTCAGGGGGTTTCTACCCTGCCCCCTTTTTGCGTTCTACTTGTTTGTTTTTCTGCTTTCTTGTTCCTCAGTCTACTGAGGCACAAAATGGCGGCCAACACTTTCTTTGAGAAATTCACAAAGATTCATCAGCTTGCACCAAAGTTATTCCCAATAGAATGTTGCAGATTTCCTATGGAAACTAGGTCCTAACTATATATACCTACTGGCGACCGCCAGTAGGTAATATATATATATATATATATATGTATATCTATGCCCCCTTTTTGCTTTCTACACATTTGTTTTTCTGCTTTCTTGTGCCTCAGTCTACCGAGGCACAAGATGGCGGCCAACACTTTCTGGTTTGGAGTGTTGACAGACAGTTGACAGCCAATTAGCATTCAGCTCGTGCAGGTACAGAGTACAGTAAGCTTACAGTAAGCTTACAGGACTCGTATGATACTCGTCCCCCGTGGTTTTTGTCCCCTTTTTGCTTTTTCACGTTTGTTTTTCTGCTTTCTTGTGCCTCAGTCTACCGAGGCACAAGATGGCTGCCAACACTTTCTGGTTTGGAGTATTGACAGACAGTTGACAGCCAATTAGCATTCAGCTCGTACTCTAAAGGTACAGAGTACAGTAAGCTTACAGTAATCTTACAGTAAGCTCCTCTATATATATACATTTTTTGAAACATGACATATGACTCCACATGACACATGACACCACATGACACATGACACCACATGACTTCATGTTAATACATGACACCACATGACACATGACACATGACGATACATGACACATGACACCACATGTCACCACATGACACATGACATCACATGACACCTCATGACACATGACACCATGTGACACAAGACATGTGATGACACATGACACCACATGACAACACATGACACATGATGACACATGACACCACATGACACATGACACCACATGACATGACATATGACACCACATGACACATGACACATGACGATACATGACACCACATGACACATGACATCACATGACAAATGACATCACATGTCATGTCACATGACACATGACACTACATGACACATGACATCACATGACACATGACACATGACACATGACACCACATGACACATGACATCACATGACACATGACACATGACATCACATGACACATGACATCACATGACACATCACACCACATGACATATGACATCACATGACAACACATGACACATGACGATACATGACATGACACCATATGACACCACATGACACATGACACATGACACCACATGACACGTGATGACACATGACAACACATGACACATGACATCACATGACATCACATGACACATGATGATATATGACACATGACACCACATGTCACCACATGACACATGACATCACATGACACCACATGACACATGACGATACATGACACATGACACCCAAAGACACCTCATGACACATGACACCACATGACACAAGACATGTGACGACACATGACACCACGTGACAACACATGACACATGATGACACATGACACATGACATCTCATGACACGACACCACGTGACACATGATACCACGTGACAACACATGACACCACATGACACATGACATGACACGACACATGACGATACATGACACATGACACCACATGACACATGACACCACATGACACATGACATCACATGACAACACATGACACATGACATCACAGGACACATGATACCACATGACACATGACACCACATGACACGTGATGACACATGACACCACATGACACATGATGACACATGACGACACATGACACATGACATCACATGACACATGACACATGACACATGACACATGACATCACATGACACATGACATCACATGACACATCACACCACATGACATATGACATCACATGACAACACATGACACATGACGATACATGACATGACACCACATGACAACACATGACATCACATGACACATGACGATACATGACACATGACACCACATGACACATGATGACACATGACACCACATGACACATGACACCACATGACACATGACGATACATGACACATGACACCACATGACACATGACATCACGACAACACATGACACATGACATCACAGGACACATGATACCACATGACACATGACACCACATGACACGTGATGACACATGGCACCACATGACACATGATGACACACGACGACACATGACATCACATGACATCACATGACACATTACACATGACACATGACACCACATGACACATGACATCACATGGCAACACATGACACATGATGATACATGACATGACACCACATGACAACACATGACATCACATAACACATGACGATACATGACACATGACACCACATGACACATGACACGTGACACCTGACATGATACATGACACGTGATGACACATGACATCATATGACATATGATGACACATGACACCACATGACACATGACACCACATGACACATGACATCACATGTCATGTCACATGACACATGACACTACATGACACATGATACCACATGACACATGACACCAAATGACACATGACACGTGATGACACATGACACCACATGACAACACATGACACATGACACCACATGACACCACATGACTGACAACACATGACGTCACATGGCACTACATGATGACACATGACAACACATGATGACACATGACACCACATGACACATGACACCACATGACACCACATGATATCACATGACACATGACGTCACATGGCACCACATGACAACACATGATGACACAAGACGACACATGACACCACATGACAGCACATGACACATGATACCACATGACACATGAAATGACACGACACATGACGATACATGACACATGACACCACATGACACCACATGACACATGACATCACATGACAACACATGGCACATGACATCACATGACACATGACGATACAGGACACATGACACCACATGACACCACATGACACATGACATCACATGGCAACACATGACACATGACATGACGATACATGACACATGACACCACATGACACGTGACACATGACACGTGATGACACATGACACCACATGACACATGACACCACATGACACATGACATCACATGACACCACATGACACTACATAACTGATACCACAATATACCTGACACATGACACCACATGACACATGACATCACATGACACATGACACCACACGACACATGACACGTAATGACACATGACACCACATGACAACACATGACACATGATGATACATGACTGACAACACATGACGTCACATGGCATCACATGATAACACATGACACCACATGACACCAAAGGACACAAGATGACACATGACACATGACACCACATGACACATGACACATGACAGCACATGACAGCACATGACATCACATGACACATGACATCACATGACACATGACATGTGACAACACATGACACATGATTGTTTGGAGTGTTTACAGACAGTTGACAGCCAATTAGCATTCAGCTCGTGCTCAGAAAGGTACAGATTACAGTAAGCTTACAGTAAGCTTACTGTGCTTGTACAGTACTCGTACTCTGCAGTTTTTGTAATGTACAGTACTCGTACTCTGCAGTTTTTGTAAAAAAAAAAATGGGGGTCCTTGTGGGTCCTTGTGGGATCCCTAAGCAGGCCTAGGGGGTCAGGGGGTTTCTACCCTGCCCCCTTTTTGCGTTCTACTTGTTTGTTTTTCTGCTTTCTTGTTCCTCAGTCTACTGAGGCACAAAATGGCGGCCAACACTTTCTTTGAGAAATTCACAAAGATTCATCAGCTTGCACCAAAGTTATTCCCAATAGAATGTTGCAGATTTCCTATGGAAACTAGGTCCTAACTATATATACCTACTGGCGACCGCCAGTAGGTAATATATATATATATATATATATGTATATCTATGCCCCCTTTTTGCTTTCTACACATTTGTTTTTCTGCTTTCTTGTGCCTCAGTCTACCGAGGCACAAGATGGCGGCCAACACTTTCTGGTTTGGAGTGTTGACAGACAGTTGACAGCCAATTAGCATTCAGCTCGTGCAGGTACAGAGTACAGTAAGCTTACAGTAAGCTTACAGGACTCGTATGATACTCGTCCCCCGTGGTTTTTGTCCCCTTTTTGCTTTTTCACGTTTGTTTTTCTGCTTTCTTGTGCCTCAGTCTACCGAGGCACAAGATGGCTGCCAACACTTTCTGGTTTGGAGTATTGACAGACAGTTGACAGCCAATTAGCATTCAGCTCGTACTCTAAAGGTACAGAGTACAGTAAGCTTACAGTAATCTTACAGTAAGCTCCTCTATATATATACATTTTTTGAAACATGACATATGACTCCACATGACACATGACACCACATGACACATGACACCACATGACATCATGTTAATACATGACACCACATGACACATGACACATGACGATACATGACACATGACACCACATGTCACCACATGACACATGACATCACATGACACCTCATGACACATGACACCATGTGACACAAGACATGTGATGACACAGGACACCACATGACAACACATGACACATGATGACACATGACACCACATGACACATGACACCACATGACATGACATATGACACCACATGACACATGACACATGACGATACATGACACCACATGACACATGACATCACATGACAAATGACATCACATGTCATGTCACATGACACATGACACTACATGACACATGACATCACATGACACATGACACATGACACATGACACCACATGACACATGACATCACATGACACATGACACATGACATCACATGACACATGACATCACATGACACATCACACCACATGACATATGACATCACATGACAACACATGACACATGACGATACATGACATGACACCATATGACACCACATGACACATGACACATGACACCACATGACACGTGATGACACATGACAACACATGACACATGACATCACATGACATCACATGACACATGATGATATATGACACATGACACCACATGTCACCACATGACACATGACATCACATGACACCACATGACACATGACGATACATGACACATGACACCCAAAGACACCTCATGACACATGACACCACATGACACAAGACATGTGACGACACATGACACCACGTGACAACACATGACACATGATGACACATGACACATGACATCTCATGACACGACACCACGTGACACATGATACCACGTGACAACACATGACACCACATGACACATGACATGACACGACACATGACGATACATGACACATGACACCACATGACACATGACACCACATGACACATGACACCACATGACACATGACATCACATGACAACACATGACACATGACATCACAGGACACATGATACCACATGACACATGACACCACATGACACGTGATGACACATGACACCACATGACACATGATGACACATGACGACACATGACACATGACATCACATGACACATGACACATGACACATGACACATGACATCACATGACACATGACATCACATGACACATCACACCACATGACATATGACATCACATGACAACACATGACACATGACGATACATGACATGACACCACATGACAACACATGACATCACATGACACATGACGATACATGACACATGACACCACATGACACATGATGACACATGACACCACATGACACATGACACCACATGACACATGACGATACATGACACATGACACCACATGACACATGACATCACGACAACACATGACACATGACATCACAGGACACATGATACCACATGACACATGACACCACATGACACGTGATGACACATGGCACCACATGACACATGATGACACACGACGACACATGACATCACATGACATCACATGACACATTACACATGACACATGACACCACATGACACATGACATCACATGGCAACACATGACACATGACGATACATGACATGACACCACATGACAACACATGACATCACATAACACATGACGATACATGACACATGACACCACATGACACATGACACGTGACACCTGACATGATACATGACACGTGATGACACATGACATCATATGACATATGATGACACATGACACCACATGACACATGACACCACATGACACATGACATCACATGTCATGTCACATGACACATGACACTACATGACACATGATACCACATGACACATGACACCAAATGACACATGACACGTGATGACACATGACACCACATGACAACACATGACACATGACACCACATGACACCACATGACTGACAACACATGACGTCACATGGCACTACATGATGACACATGACAACACATGATGACACATGACACCACATGACACATGACACCACATGACACCACATGATATCACATGACACATGACGTCACATGGCACCACATGACAACACATGATGACACAAGACGACACATGACACCACATGACAGCACATGACACATGATACCACATGACACATGAAATGACACGACACATGACGATACATGACACATGACACCACATGACACCACATGACACATGACATCACATGACAACACATGGCACATGACATCACATGACACATGACGATACAGGACACATGACACCACATGACACCACATGACACATGACATCACATGGCAACACATGACACATGACATGACGATACATGACACATGACACCACATGACACGTGACATGACACGTGATGACACATGACATCACATGACACATGACACCACATGACACATGACATCACATGTCATGTCACATGACATGACACTACATGACACCACATGACACATGACACCAAATGACACATAACACGTGATGACACATGACACCACATGACAACACATGACACATGATGACACCACATGACACCACATGACGTCACATGGCACTACATGATGACACATGACAACAAATGATGACACATGACACCACAGGACACAAGATGACACATGACATATGACACCACATAACACATGACAGCACATGACACATGACATCACATGATACATGACACCACATGACACATGACATCACATGACATGACACGTGATGACACATGACACCACATGACAACACATGACACATGATTGTTTGGAGAGTTTACAGACAGTTGACAGCCAATTAGCATTCAGCTCGTGCTCGGGAAGGTACAGATTACAGTAAGCTTACAGTAAGCTTACTTTGCTTGTACAGTACTCTTACTCTGCAGTTTTTGTAAAAAAAAAATGGGGGGCCTTGTGGGTCCTTGTGGGATCCCTGAGCAGGCCTAGGGGGTCAGGGGATTTCTACCCTGCCCCCTTTTTGCGTTCTACTTGTTTGTTTTTCTGCTTTCTTGTGCCTCAGTCTACCGAGGCACAAGATGGCGGCCAACACTTTCTGGTTTGGAGTGTTGACAGACAGTTGACAGCCAATTAGCATTCAGCTCGTGCAGGTACAGTAAGCTTACAGGACTCGTATGGTACTCGTCCCCCGTGGTTTTTGTCCCCCAAAAAATTTGGGTGGGCCTTTGGGGTCCTTGTGAAACACCCAGAGCAGGCCTAGGGGGCAGGGTGTTTCTACCCTGCCCCCTTTTTGCGTTTTACATGTTTGTTTTACATGTTTGTTTTTCAGCTCATGCAGGTACAGAAAGCTTGTCACATGACACCACATGACACATGACATCACATGTCATGTCACATGACACATGACACTACATGACACATGACACCACATGACACATGACACCAAATGACACATGACACGTGATGACACTAGACACCACATGACAACACATGACATGATGACACATGACACCAAATGACACCACATGACTGACAACACATGACGTCAAATGGCACTACATGATGACACATGACAACACATGATGACACATGACACCACATGACACCACATGACACCACAGGACACAAGATGACACATGACATATGACACCACATAACACATGACAGCACATGACACATGACACCACATGACACATGACATCACATGACAACACATGACACATGACATCACAGGACACATGATACCACATGACACATGACACCACATGACACGTGATGACACATGACACCACATGACACATGACGACACATGACACATGACATCACATGACACATGACACATGACACATGACACATGACATCACATGACACATGACATCACATGACATCACACCACATGACATATGACATCACATGACAACACATGACACATGACGATACATGACACCACATGACAACACATGACATCACATGACACATGACGATACATGACACATGACACCACATGACACATGTCACGTGACACCTGACGTGACACATGATGACACATGACATCACATGACACATGATGACACATGACACCACATGACACATGACACCACATGACATGACAATACATGACACATGACACCACATGACACATGACACCACATGACACATGACATCACAGGACACATGATACCACATGACACATGACACCACATGACACGTGATGACACATGGCACCACATGACACATGATGACACATGACGACACATGACACATGACATCACATGACACATTACACATGACACATGACACCACATGACACATGACATCACATGGCAACACATGACACATGATGATACATGACATGACACCACATGACAACACATGACATCACATGACACATGACGATACATGACACATGACACCACATGACACATGACACGTGACACCTGACATGATACATGACACGTGATGACACATGACATCATATGACATATGATGACACATGACACCACATGACACATGACACCACATGACACATGACATCACATGTCATGTCACATGACACATGACACTACATGACACATGATACCACATAACACATGACACCAAATGACACATGACACGTGATGACACATGACACCACATGACAACACATGACACATGACACCACATGACACCACATGACTGACAACATATGACGTCACATGGCACTACATGATGACACATGACAACACATGATGACACATGACACCACATGACAACACATGACACATGACACCACATGACACCACATGACACATGACGTCACATGGCACCACATGACAACACATGATGACACAAGATGACACATGACACCACATGACAGCACATGACACATGATACCACATGACACATGAAATGACACGACACATGACGATACATGACACATGACACCACATGACACCACATGACACATGACATCACATGACAACACATGGCACATGACATCACATGACACATGACGATACAGGACACATGACACCACATGACACATGACACCACATGGCACGTGAAGACACATGACACCACATGACACATGATGACACATGACACCACATGACACATGACATCACATGACATGGCACATGACAACACATGACACATGACATCACATGACATGGCACATGACACCACATGACACATGACATCACATGACATGGCACATGACAACACATGACACATGACATCACATGACACATCACACCACATGACACATGACAGCACATGACACCACATGACACATGACATCACATGACATGGCACATGACACCACATGACACATGACATCACATGGCAACACATGACACATGACATGACGATACATGACACATGACACCACATGACACGTGACATGACACGTGATGACACATGACATCACATGACACATGACACCACATGACACATGACATCACATGTCATGTCACATGACATGACACTACATGACACCACATGACACATGACACCAAATGACACATAACACGTGATGACACATGACACCACATGACAACACATGACACATGATGACACCACATGACACCACATGACTGACAACACATGACGTCACATGGCACTACATGATGACACATGACAACACATGATGACACATGACACCACAGGACACAAGATGACACATGACATATGACACCACATAACACATGATAGCACATGACACATGACATCACATGATACATGACACCACATGACACATGACATCACATGACATGACACGCGATGACACATGACACCACATGACAACACATGACACATGATTGTTTGGAGAGTTTACAGACAGTTGACAGCCAATTAGCATTCAGCTCGTGCTCGGGAAGGTACAGATTACAGTAAGCTTACAGTAAGCTTACTTTGCTTGTACAGTACTCTTACTCTGCAGTTTTTGTAAAAAAAAAATGGGGGGCCTTGTGGGTCCTTGTGGGATCCCTGAGCAGGCCTAGGGGGTCAGGGGATTTCTACCCTGCCCCCTTTTTGCGTTCTACTTGTTTGTTTTTCTGCTTTCTTGTGCCTCAGTCTACCGAGGCACAAGATGGCGGCCAACACTTTCTGGTTTGGAGTGTTGACAGACAGTTGACAGCCAATTAGCATTCAGCTCGTGCAGGTACAGTAAGCTTACAGGACTCGTATGGTACTCGTCCCCCGTGGTTTTTGTCCCCCAAAAAATTTGGGTGGGCCTTTGGGGTCCTTGTGAAACACCCAGAGCAGGCCTAGGGGGCAGGGTGTTTCTACCCTGCCCCCTTTTTGCGTTTTACATGTTTGTTTTACATGTTTGTTTTTCAGCTCATGCAGGTACAGAAAGCTTACAGGACTCGTATGGTACTCGTCCCCCGTGGTTTTTGTCCCCCCAAAAATTTGGGGGGGGGGCCTTTGGGGTCCTTGTGAAACACCCAGAGCAGGCCTAGTGGGCAGGGTATTCCTACCCTGCCCCTTTTTGCGTTTTACATGTTTGTTTTTCTGCTTTCTTGTGCCTCAGTCTACCGAGGCACAAGATGGCTGCCAACACTTTCTGGTTTGGAGTATTGACTGACAGTTGACAGCCAATTAGCATTCAGCTCGTGCTCGGAAAGGTACAGAGTACAATAAGCTTACAGTAATCTTACAGTAAGCTCCTCTAGATATATAAATTTTTTGACACATGACATATGACTCCACATGACACGACACCACATGACACATGACACCACATGACACATGACATCACATGACAACACATGACACATGACACCACATGACACATGACACCACATGACACATGACATCACATGACAACACATGACAGATATCACATGATGATACATGGCACATGACACCGCATGACACATGACACCACATGACACATCATACCACATGACACATGACATCACATGACACATGACACCACATGACACATGACATCACATGACAACACATGACACATGACATCACATGACACATGACGATACATGACATGACACATGACACATGATGACACATGACCCCACATGACATGACACCACATGACACATGACATCACATGACACATGACATGACACATGACATCACGTGACACATGACACTACATGACACTTGACACCACATGACACATGACACGTGATGACACATGACACCACATGACACATGACACATGATGACACATGACACTACATAACAACTGACACCACAATACACCTGACACATGACACCACATGACACCACATGACACATGACATCACATGACACATGACACCACATGACACATGACATGTGATGACACATGACACCACATGACAACACATGACACATGATGACACATGACTGGCATCACATGATGACACATGACACCACATGACACCACAGGACACAAGATGACACATGACATATGACACCACAAGACACATGACACCACATGACAGCACATGACATCACATGACACATGACACCACATGACATATGACATCACATGACACATGAAACGTGACAACACATGACACATGATTGTTTGGAGTGTTTACAGACAGTTAACAGCCAATTAGCATTCAGCTCGTGCTCAGGAAGGTACAGATTACAGTAAGCTTACAGTAAGCTTACTGTGCTTGTACAGTACTCGTACTCTGCAGTTTTTGTAAAAAAAAAATGGGGGGCCTTGTGGGTCCTTGTGGGATCCCTGAGCAGGCCTAGGGGGTCAGGGGGTTTCTACCCTGCCCCCTTTTTGCGTTCTACTTGTTTGTTTTTCTGCTTTCTTGTGCCTCAGTCTACCGAGGCACAAGATGGCGGCCAACACTTTCTAGTTTGGAGTCCACATGACACCACATGACACATGATGACACATGACACCACATGACACATGACACCACATGACACATGACATCACATGACACATGACACCACATGACATCACATGACAACACATGACACATGACATCACATGCCACCACATGATACCACATGACACATGACACTTGATGACACATGACACCACATGACATGACATCACATGACACATGACATGACACATGACATCACGTGACACATGACACTTGACACCACATGATACATGACACCACATGACACATGACACGTGATGACACAGGACACCACATGACACATGATGACACGACACCACATGACACATGACATCACATGACACCACATGACACTACATAACTGATACCACAATATACCTGACACATGACACCACATGACACATGACATCACATGACACATGACACCACACGACACATGACACGTAATGACACATACCACCACATGACAACACATGACACATGATGATACATGACTGACAACACATGACGTCACATGGCATCACATGATAACACATGACACCACATGACACCAAAGGACACAAGATGACACATGACACATGACACCACATGACACATGACACATGACAGCACATGACAGCACATGACATCACATGACACATGACATCACATGACACATGACATGTGACAACACATGACACATGATTGTTTGGAGTGTTTACAGACAGTTGACAGCCAATTAGCATTCAGCTCGTGCTCAGAAAGGTACAGATTACAGTAAGCTTACAGTAAGCTTACTGTGCTTGTACAGTACTCGTACTCTGCAGTTTTTGTAATGTACAGTACTCGTACTCTGCAGTTTTTGTAAAAAAAAAATGGGGGTCCTTGTGGGTCCTTGTGGGATCCCTAAGCAGGCCTAGGGGGTCAGGGGGTTTCTACCCTGCCCCCTTTTTGCGTTCTACTTGTTTGTTTTTCTGCTTTCTTGTTCCTCAGTCTACTGAGGCACAAAATGGCGGCCAACACTTTCTTTGAGAAATTCACAAAGATTCATCAGCTTGCACCAAAGTTATTCCCAATAGAATGTTGCAGATTTCCTATGGAAACTAGGTCCTAACTATATATACCTACTGGCGACCGCCAGTAGGTAATATATATATATATATATATATGTATATCTATGCCCCCTTTTTGCTTTCTACACATTTGTTTTTCTGCTTTCTTGTGCCTCAGTCTACCGAGGCACAAGATGGCGGCCAACACTTTCTGGTTTGGAGTGTTGACAGACAGTTGACAGCCAATTAGCATTCAGCTCGTGCAGGTACAGAGTACAGTAAGCTTACAGTAAGCTTACAGGACTCGTATGATACTCGTCCCCCGTGGTTTTTGTCCCCTTTTTGCTTTTTCACGTTTGTTTTTCTGCTTTCTTGTGCCTCAGTCTACCGAGGCACAAGATGGCTGCCAACACTTTCTGGTTTGGAGTATTGACAGACAGTTGACAGCCAATTAGCATTCAGCTCGTACTCTAAAGGTACAGAGTACAGTAAGCTTACAGTAATCTTACAGTAAGCTCCTCTATATATATACATTTTTTGAAACATGACATATGACTCCACATGACACATGACACCACATGACACATGACACCACATGACATCATGTCAATACATGACACCACATGACACATGACACATGACGATACATGACACATGACACCACATGTCACCACATGACACATGACATCACATGACACCTCATGACACATGACACCATGTGACACAAGACATGTGATGACACATGACACCACATGACAACACATGACACATGATGACACATGACACCACATGACACATGACACCACATGACATGACATATGACACCACATGACACATGACACATGACGATACATGACACCACATGACACATGACATCACATGACAAATGACATCACATGTCATGTCACATGACACATGACACTACATGACACATGACATCACATGACACATGACACATGACACATGACACCACATGACACATGACATCACATGACACATGACACATGACATCACATGACACATGACATCACATGACACATCACACCACATGACATATGACATCACATGACAACACATGACACATGACGATACATGACATGACACCATATGACACCACATGACACATGACACATGACACCACATGACACGTGATGACACATGACACATGACATCACATGACATCACATGACACATGATGATATATGACACATGACACCACATGTCACCACATGACACATGACATCACATGACACCACATGACACATGACGATACATGACACATGACACCCAAAGACACCTCATGACACATGACACCACATGACACAAGACATGTGACGACACATGACACCACGTGACAACACATGACACATGATGACACATGACACATGACATCTCATGACACGACACCACGTGACACATGATACCACGTGACAACACATGACACCACATGACACATGACATGACACGACACATGACGATACATGACACATGACACCACATGACACATGACACCACATGACACATGACATCACATGACAACACATGACACATGACATCACAGGACACATGATACCACATGACACATGACACCACATGACACGTGATGACACATGACACCACATGACACATGATGACACATGACGACACATGACACATGACATCACATGACACATGACACATGACACATGACACATGACATCACATGACACATGACATCACATGACACATCACACCACATGACATATGACATCACATGACAACACATGACACATGACGATACATGACATGACACCACATGACAACACATGACATCACATGACACATGACGATACATGACACATGACACCACATGACACATGATGACACATGACACCACATGACACATGACACCACATGACACATGACGATACATGACACATGACACCACATGACACATGACATCACGACAACACATGACACATGACATCACAGGACACATGATACCACATGACACATGACACCACATGACACGTAATGACACATGGCACCACATGACACATGATGACACACGACGACACATGACATCACATGACATCACATGACACATTACACATGACACATGACACCACATGACACATGACATCACATGGCAACACATGACACATGACGATACATGACATGACACCACATGACAACACATGACATCACATAACACATGACGATACATGACACATGACACCACATGACACATGACACGTGACACCTGACATGATACATGACACGTGATGACACATGACATCATATGACATATGATGACACATGACACCACATGACACATGACACCACATGACACATGACATCACATGTCATGTCACATGACACATGACACATGACACTACATGACACATGATACCACATGACACATGACACCAAATGACACATGACACGTGATGACACATGACACCACATGACAACACATGACACATGACACCACATGACACCACATGACTGACAACACATGACGTCACATGGCACTACATGATGACACATGACAACACATGATGACACATGACACCACATGACACATGACACCACATGACACCACATGATATCACATGACACATGACGTCACATGGCACCACATGACAACACATGATGACACAAGACGACACATGACACCACATGACAGCACATGACACATGATACCACATGACACATGAAATGACACGACACATGACGATACATGACACATGACACCACATGACACCACATGACACATGACATCACATGACAACACATGGCACATGACATCACATGACACATGACGATACAGGACACATGACACCACATGACACCACATGACACATGACATCACATGGCAACACATGACACATGACATGACGATACATGACACATGACACCACATGACACGTGACACATGACACGTGATGACACATGACACCACATGACACATGACACCACATGACACATGACATCACATGTCATGTCACATGACATGACACTACATGATACCACATGACACATGACACCAAATGACACATAACACGTGATGACACATGACACCACATGACAACACATGACACATGATGACACCACATGACACCACATGACGTCACATGGCACTACATGATGACACATGACAACACATGATGACACATGACACCACAGGACACAAGATGACACATGACATATGACACCACATAACACATGACAGCACATGACACATGACATCACATGATACATGACACCACATGACACATGACATCACATGACATGACACGTGATGACACATGACACCACATGACAACACATGACACATGATTGTTTGGAGAGTTTACAGACAGTTGACAGCCAATTAGCATTCAGCTCGTGCTCGGGAAGGTACAGATTACAGTAAGCTTACAGTAAGCTTACTTTGCTTGTACAGTACTCTTACTCTGCAGTTTTTGTAAAAAAAAAATGGGGGGCCTTGTGGGATCCCTGAGCAGGCCTAGGGGGTCAGGGGATTTCTACCCTGCCCCCTTTTTGCGTTCTACTTGTTTGTTTTTCTGCTTTCTTGTGCCTCAGTCTACCGAGGCACAAGATGGCGGCCAACACTTTCTGGTTTGGAGTGTTGACAGACAGTTGACAGCCAATTAGCATTCAGCTCGTGCAGGTACAGTAAGCTTACAGGACTCATATGGTACTCGTCCCCCGTGGTTTTTGTCCCCCAAAAAATTTGGGTGGGCCTTTGGGGTCCTTGTGAAACACCCAGAGCAGGCCTAGGGGGCAGGGTGTTTCTACCCTGCCCCCTTTTTGCGTTTTACATGTTTGTTTTACATGTTTGTTTTTCAGCTCATGCAGGTACAGAAAGCTTGTCACATGACACCACATGACACATGACATCACATGTCATGTCACATGACACATGACACTACATGACACATGACACCACATGACACATGACACCAAATGACACATGACACGTGATGACACTAGACACCACATGACAACACATGACATGATGACACATGACACCAAATGACACCACATGACTGACAACACATGATGTCAAATGGCACTACATGATGACACATGACAACACATGATGACACATGATACCACATGACACCACATGACACCACAGGACACAAGATGACACATGACATATGACACCACATAACACATGACAGCACATGACACATGACACCACATGACACATGACATCACATGACAACACATGACACATGACATCACAGGACACATGATACCACATGACACATGACACCACATGACACGTGATGACACATGACACCACATGACACATGACGACACATGACACATGACATCACATGACACATGACACATGACACATGACACATGACATCACATGACACATGACATCACATGACATCACACCACATGACATATGACATCACATGACAACACATGACACATGACGATACATGACACCACATGACAACACATGACATCACATGACACATGACGATACATGACACATGACACCACATGACACATGTCACGTGACACCTGACGTGACACATGATGACACATGACATCACATGACACATGATGACACATGACACCACATGACACATGACACCACATGACATGACAATACATGACACATGACACCACATGACACATGACACCACATGACACATGACATCACAGGACACATGATACCACATGACACATGACACCACATGACACGTGATGACACATGGCACCACATGACACATGATGACACACGACGACACATGACACATGACATCACATGACACATTACACATGACACATGACACCACATGACACATGACATCACATGGCAACACATGACACATGATGATACATGACATGACACCACATGACAACACATGACATCACATGACACATGACGATACATGACACATGACACCACATGACACATGACACGTGACACCTGACATGATACATGACACGTGATGACACATGACATCATATGACATATGATGACACATGACACCACATGACACATGACACCACATGACACATGACATCACATGTCATGTCACATGACACATGACACTACATGACACATGATACCACATAACACATGACACCAAATGACACATGACACGTGATGACACATGACACCACATGACAACACATGACACATGACACCACATGACACCACATGACTGACAACACATGACGTCACATGGCACTACATGATGACACATGACAACACATGATGACACATGACACCACATGACAACACATGACACATGACACCACATGACACCACATGACACATGACGTCACATGGCACCACATGACAACACATGATGACACAAGATGACACATGACACCACATGACAGCACATGACACATGATACCACATGACACATGAAATGACACGACACATGACGATACATGACACATGACACCACATGACACCACATGACACATGACATCACATGACAACACATGGCACATGACATCACATGACACATGACGATACAGGACACATGACACCACATGACACATGACACCACATGACACGTGAAGACACATGACACCACATGACACATGATGACACATGACACCACATGACACATGACATCACATGACATGGCACATGACAACACATGACACATGACATCACATGACATGGCACATGACACCACATGACACATGACATCACATGACATGGCACATGACAACACATGACACATGACATCACATGACACATCACACCACATGACACATGACAGCACATGACACCACATGACACATGACATCACATGACATGGCACATGACACCACATGACACATGACATCACATGGCAACACATGACACATGACATGACGATACATGACACATGACACCACATGACACGTGACATGACACGTGATGACACATGACATCACATGACACATGACACCACATGACACATGACATCACATGTCATGTCACATGACATGACACTACATGACACCACATGACACATGACACCAAATGACACATATCACGTGATGACACATGACACCACATGACAACACATGACACATGATGACACCACATGACACCACATGACTGACAACACATGACGTCACATGGCACTACATGATGACACATGACAACACATGATGACACATGACACCACAGGACACAAGATGACACATGACATATGACACCACATAACACATGACAGCACATGACACATGACATCACATGATACATGACACCACATGACACATGACATCACATGACATGACACGCGATGACACATGACACCACATGACAACACATGACACATGATTGTTTGGAGAGTTTACAGACAGTTGACAGCCAATTAGCATTCAGCTCGTGCTCGGGAAGGTACAGATTACAGTAAGCTTACAGTAAGCTTACTTTGCTTGTACAGTACTCTTACTCTGCAGTTTTTGTAAAAAAAAAATGGGGGGCCTTGTGGGTCCTTGTGGGATCCCTGAGCAGGCCTAGGGGGTCAGGGGATTTCTACCCTGCCCCCTTTTTGCGTTCTACTTGTTTGTTTTTCTGCTTTCTTGTGCCTCAGTCTACCGAGGCACAAGATGGCGGCCAACACTTTCTGGTTTGGAGTGTTGACAGACAGTTGACAGCCAATTAGCATTCAGCTCGTGCAGGTACAGTAAGCTTACAGGACTCGTATGGTACTCGTCCCCCGTGGTTTTTGTCCCCCAAAAAATTTGGGTGGGCCTTTGGGGTCCTTGTGAAACACCCAGAGCAGGCCTAGGGGGCAGGGTGTTTCTACCCTGCCCCCTTTTTGCGTTTTACATGTTTGTTTTACATGTTTGTTTTTCAGCTCATGCAGGTACAGAAAGCTTGTCACATGACACCACATGACACATGACATCACATGTCATGTCACATGACACATGACACTACATGACACATGACACCACATGACACATGACACCAAATGACACATGACACGTGATGACACTAGACACCACATGACAACACATGACATGATGACACATGACACCAAATGACACCACATGACTGACAACACATGACGTCAAATGGCACTACATGATGACACATGACAACACATGATGACACATGACACCACATGACACCACAGGACACAAGATGACACATGACATATGACACCACATAACACATGACAGCACATGACACATGACATCACATGACACATGACATCACATGACATGACACGTGATGACACATGACACCACATGATACATGATTGTTTGGAGTGTTTACAGACAGTTGACAGCCAATTAGCATTCAGCTCGTGCTCGGGAAGGTATAGATTACAGTAAGCTTACAGTAAGATTACCGTGCTTGTACAGTACTCGTACTCTGTAGTTTTTGTAAAAAAAAAATGGGGGTCCTTGTGGGTCCTTGTGGGATCCCTGAGCAGGCCTAGGGGGTCAGGGGGTTTCTACCCTGCCCCCTTTTTGCGTTTTACACGTTTGTTTTTCTGCTTTCTTGTGCCTCAGTCTACCGAGGCACAAGATGGCTGCCAACACTTTCTGGTTTGGAGTACTGACAGACAGTTGACAGCCAATTAGCATTCAGCTCATGCTCGGAAAGGTACAGAGTATAGTTAGCTTACAGTAATCTTACAGTAAGCTCCTCTATATATATACATTTTTTGAAACATGACATATGACTTCACATGACACATGACACCACATGACATCATGTCAATACATGACACCACATGGCACATGACACATGACGATACAGGACACATGACACCACATGACATCACATGACACATGACACCACATGACACCTCATGACACATGACACCACGTGACAACACATGAAACATGACATCACATGACACATGACGATACATGACACATGACATATGACGATACATGACACATGACATCACATGACACCACATGACATGACATATACAGACATGACACCACATGACACCATATGACACATGACGATACATGACACATGACACCACATGTCACCACATGACATCACATGACACATGACATCACATGACACATGACACCACATGACACCACATTACACATGATACCACGTGACAACACATGACATCACATGACACATGACGATACATGACACATGACACCACATGACACATGCCATCACATGACAACACATGACACATGACATCACATGACACATGATGATACATGACACATTACATCACATGACACATGACGATACATGACACATGACACCACATGACACATGACATATACAGACATGACACCACATGACACCACATGACACATGACATCACATGACATATGACACCACATGACAAATGACATCACATGACAACACATGACACATGATGACACATGATGACACATGATGACACATGATGACACATGACACCACATGACAACACATGACACATGATGACACATGACACCACATGTCACCACATGACACATGACACATGACACCACATGACACATGCCATCACATGACAACACATGACATGACAATACATGATACATGACACATGACGATACATGACACATGACACATGACACCACATGACACCACATGACTGACAACACATGACGTCACATGGCACTACATGATGACACATGACAACACATGATGACACATGACACCACATGACACATGACACCACATGACAACACATGATATCACATGACACATGACGTCACATGGCACCACATGACAACACATGATGACACAAGACGACACATGACACCACATGACAGCACATGACACATGATACCACATGACACATGAAATGACACGACACATGACGATACATGACACATGACACCACATGACACATGACATCACATGACAACACATGGCACATGACATCACATGACACATGACGATACAGGACACATGACACCACATGACACCACATGACACATGACATCACATGGCAACACATGACACATGACATGACGATACATGACACATGACACCACATGACACGTGACACATGACACGTGATGACACATGACACCACATGACACATGACACCACATGACACATGACATCACATGTCATGTCACATGACATGACACTACATGACACCACATGACACATGACACCAAATGACACATAACACGTGATGACACATGACACCACATGACAACACATGACACATGATGACACCACATGACACCACATGACTGACAACACATGACGTCACATGGCACTACATGATGACACATGACAACACATGATGACACATGACACCACAGGACAAAAGATGACACATGACATATGACACCACATAACACATGACAGCACATGACACATGACATCACATGATACATGACACCACATGACACATGACATCACATGACATGACACGCGATGACACATGACACCACATGACAACACATGACACATGATTGTTTGGAGAGTTTACAGACAGTTGACAGCCAATTAGCATTCAGCTCGTGCTCGGGAAGGTACAGATTACAGTAAGCTTACAGTAAGCTTACTTTGCTTGTACAGTACTCTTACTCTGCAGTTTTTGTAAAAAAAAAATGGGGGCCTTGTGGGTCCTTGTGGGATCCCTGAGCAGGCCTAGGGGGTCAGGGGATTTCTACCCTGCCCCCTTTTTGCGTTCTACTTGTTTGTTTTTCTGCTTTCTTGTGCCTCAGTCTACCGAGGCACAAGATGGCGGCCAACACTTTCTGGTTTGGAGTGTTGACAGACAGTTGACAGCCAATTAGTATTCAGCTCGTGCAGGTACAGTAAGCTTACAGGACTCGTATGGTACTCGTCCCCCGTGGTTTTTGTCCCCCAAAAAATTTGGGTGGGCCTTTGGGGTCCTTGTGAAACACCCAGAGCAGGCCTAGGGGGCAGGGTGTTTCTACCCTGCCCCCTTTTTGCGTTTTACATGTTTGTTTTACATGTTTGTTTTTCAGCTCATGCAGGTACAGAAAGCTTGTCACATGACACCACATGACACATGACATCACATGTCATGTCACATGACACATGACACTACATGACACATGACACCACATGACACATGACACCAAATGACACATGACACGTGATGACACTAGACACCACATGACAACACATGACATGATGACACATGACACCAAATGACACCACATGACTGACAACACATGACGTCAAATGGCACTACATGATGACACATGACAACACATGATGACACATGACACCACATGACACCACATGACACCAAAGGACACAAGATGACACATGACATATGACACCACATAACACATGACAGCACATGACACATGACATCACATGACACATGACATCACATGACATGACACGTGATGACACATGACACCACATGACACATGACTGTTTGGAGTGTTTACAGACAGTTGACAGCCAATTAGCATTCAGCTCGTGCTCGGGAAGGTATAGATTACAGTAAGCTTACAGTAAGATTACCGTGCTTGTACAGTACTCGTACTCTGTAGTTTTTGTAAAAAAAAAATGGGGGGCCTTGTGGGTCCTTGTGGGATCCCTGAGCAGGCCTAGGGGGTCAGGGGGTTTCTACCCTGCCCCCTTTTTGCATTTTACACGTTTGTTTTTCTGCTTTCTTGTGCCTCAGTCTACCGAGGCACAAGATGGCTGCCAACACTTTCTGGTTTGGAGTACTGACAGACAGTTGACAGCCAATTAGCATTCAGCTCATGCTCGGAAAGGTACAGAGTATAGTTAGCTTACAGTAATCTTACAGTAAGCTCCTCTATATATATATATTTTTTGAAACATGACATATGACTTCACATGACACATGACACATGACACCACATGACATCATGTCAATACATGACACCACATGACACATGACAAATGACGATACAGGACACATGACACCACATGACATCACATGACACATGACACCACATGACACCTCATGACACATGACACCACGTGACAACACATGAAACATGACATCACATGACACATGACGATACATGACACATGACATATGACGATACATGACACATGACATCACATGACACCACATGACATGACATATACAGACATGACACCACATGACACCATATGACACATGACGATACATGACACATGACACCACATGTCACCACATGACATCACATGACACATGACATCACATGACACATGACACCACATGACACCACATTACACATGATACCACGTGACAACACATGACATCACATGACACATGACGATACATGACACATGACACCACATGACACATGCCATCACATGACAACACATGACACATGACATCACATGACACATGACGATACATGACACATGACACCACATGAAACATGACATATACAGACATGACACCACATGACACCACATGACACATGACATCACATGACATATGATACCACATGACACATGACATCACATGACAACACATGACACATGATGACACATGATGACACATGATGACACATGATGACACATGACACCACATGACAACACATGACACATGATGACACATGACACCACATGTCACCACATGACACATGACACATGACACCACATGACACATGCCATCACATGACAACACATGACATGACAATACATGATACATGACACATGACGATACATGACACATGACACATGACACCACATGACACCTCATGACACATGACACCACGTGACACAAGACACGTGATGACACATGACACCATGTGACAACACATGCCACCACATAACACCACATGACATCACATGACACATGACATCAAATGACACCACATGACACATGACACATGACGATACATGACACATGACACCACATGACACATGACATCACATTACAACACATGACACATGACATCACATGACACATGACGACACATGACATCACATGACATCACATGACACGTGATGACACATGACACCACATGACACATGATGACACATGACACCACATGACATCATATGACAACACATGACATCACATGACACATGACACCACATGACACATGACACCACCTGACACATGACACGTGATGACACATGACACCACATGACAACACATGACACATGATGACACACGACACCACATGACACCACATGATATCATATGACACATGACGTCACATGGCACCACATGACAACACATGATGACACATGACACCACATGACACCACATGACACCACATGACACATGATATCACATGACACCACATGACATCACATGACACATGACACCACATGACACGTGATGACACATGACAACACATGACACATGACATCACATGATATCACATGACACATGATGATATATGACACATGACACCACATGTCACCACATGACACATGACATCACATGACACATGACACCACATGACATGACGATACATGACACATGACACCCAAAGACACCTCATGACACATGACACCACATGACACAAGACATGTGATGACACATGACACCACGTGACAAGACATGACACATGATGACACATGACAGATGACATCACATGACATCTCATGACACATGACACCACGTGACACATGATACCATGTGACAACACATGACACCACATGACACATGACATGACACGACACATGACGATACATGACACATGACACCACATGACACATGACACCACATGACACATGACATCACATGACAACACATGACACATGACATCACAGGACACATGATACCACATGACACATGACACCACATGACACGTGATGATACATGACACCACATGACACATGATGACACATGACGACACATGACACATGACATCACATGACACATGACACATGACACATGACATCACATGACACATGACATCACATGACACATGACATCACATGACACATCACACCACATGACATATGACATCACATGACAACACATGACACATGACGATACATGACACCACATGACAACACATGACATCACATGACACATGATGATACATGACACATGACACCACATGACACATGTCACGTGACACCTGACGTGACACATGATGACACATGACATCACATGACACATGATGACACATGACACCACATGACACATGACACCACATGACATGACAATACATGACACATGACACCATATGACACATGACACCACATGACACATGACATCACAGGACACATGATACCACATGACACATGACACCACATGACACGTGATGACACATGGCACCACATGACACATGATGACACACGACGACACATGACACATGACAACACATGACACATTACACATGACACATGATACCATATGACACATGACATCACATGGCAACACATGACACATGACGATACATGACATGACACCACATGACAACACATGACATCACATGACACATGACGATACATGACACATGACACCACATGACACATCACACGTGACACCTGACATGATACATGACACGTGATGACACATGACATCATATGACATATGATGACACATGACACCACATGACACATGACACCACATAACACATGACATCACATGTCATGTCACATGACACATGACACTACATGACACATGATACCACATGACACATAACACCAAATGACACATGACACGTGATGACACATGACACCACATGACAACACATGACACATGACACCACATGACACCACATGACTGACAACACATGACGTCACATGGCACTACATGATGACACATGACAACACATGATGACACATGACACCACATGACAACACATGACACATGACACCACATGACACCACATGATATCACATGACACATGACGACACATGACGTCACATGGCACCACATGACAACACATGATGACACAAGACGACACATGACACCACATGACAGCACATGACACATGATACCACATGACACATGAAATGACACGACACATGACGATACATGACACATGACACCACATGACACCACATGACACATGACATCACATGACAACACATGGCACATGACATCACATGACACATGACGATACAGGACACATGACACCACATGACACATGACACCACATGACACGTGAAGACACATGACACCACATGACACATGATGACACATGACACCACATGACACATGACATCACATGACATGGCACATGACAACACATGACACATGACATCACATGACACATCACACCACATGACACATGACAGCACATGACACATGACGACTCATGAAACCACATGACACATGACACCACATGACACATGACATCACATGGCAACACATGACACATGACATGACGATACATGACACATGACACCACATGACACGTGACACATGACACGTGATGACACATGACACCACATGACACATGACACCACATGACACATGACATCACATGTCATGTCACATGACATGACACTACATGACACCACATGACCCATGACACCAAATGACACATAACACGTGATGACACATGACACCACATGACAACACATGACACATGATGACACCACATGACACCACATGACTGACAACACATGACGTCACATGGCACTGCATGATGACACATGACAACACATGATGACACATGACACCACAGGACACAAGATGACACATGACATATGACACCACATAACACATGACAGCACATGACACATGACATCACATGATACATGACACCACATGACACATGACATCACATGACATGACACACGATGACACATGACACCACATGACAACACATGACACATGATTGTTTGGAGAGTTTACAGACAGTTGACAGCCAATTAGCATTCAGCTCGTGCTCGGGAAGGTACAGATTACAGTAAGCTTACAGTAAGCTTACTTTGCTTGTACAGTACTCTTACTCTGCAGTTTTTGTAAAAAAAAAATGGGGGGCCTTGTGGGTCCTTGTGGGATCCCTGAGCAGGCCTAGGGGGTCAGGGGATTTCTACCCTGCCCCCTTTTTGCGTTCTACTTGTTTGTTTTTCTGCTTTCTTGTGCCTCAGTCTACCGAGGCACAAGATGGCGGCCAACACTTTCTGGTTTGGAGTGTTGACAGACAGTTGACAGCCAATTAGCATTCAGCTCGTGCAGGTACAGAGTACAGTAAGCTTACAGTAAGCTTACAGGACTCGTATGGTACTCGTCCCCCGTGGTTTTTGTCCCCCAAAAAATTTGGGGGGGGGCCTTTGGGGTCCTTGTGAAACACCCAGAGCAGGCCTAGGGGGCAGGGTGTTTCTACCCTGTCCCCTTTTTGCGTTTTACACGTTTGTTTTTCTGCTTTCTTGTGCCTCAGTCTACCGAGGCACAAGATGGCTGCCAACACTTTCTGGTTTGGAGTATTGACAGACAGTTGACAGCCAATTAGCATTCAGCTCATGCTCGGAAAGGTACAGAGTACAGTAAGCTTACAGTAATCTTACAGTAAGCTCCTCTATATATATACATTTTTTGAAACATGACATATGACTCCACATGACACATGACACATGACACCACATGACATCATGTCAATACATGACACCACATGACACATGACACATGACGATACATGACACATGACACCACATGTCACCACATGACACATGACATCACATGACACATGACATCACATGACACATGACACATGACACCACATGACACCTCATGACACATGACACCACGTGACAACACATGACATCACATGACACATGACGATACATGACACATGACATATGACGCCACATGACATGACATCACATGACACCACATGACATGACATATACAGACATGACACCACATGACACCACATGACACATGACGACACATGACATCACATGACAACACATGACACATGATGACACATGATGACACATGACAACACATGACACATGATGACACATGACACCACATGACAACACATGACACATGACGACACATGATGACACATGACACCACATGACACATGACACATGACGATACATGACACATGACACATGACACATGACACCATGTGACACAAGACACATGATGACACATGACACCACGTGATAACACATGACACATGACATCACATGACACCACATGACACATCACATGACGATACATGACACATGACACATGACACCACATGACACATGACATCACATGACAACACATGACACATGACAACACATGACATCACATGACACATGATATCACATGACACGTGATGACACATGACACCACATGACACCACATGACACATGATATCACATGACAACACATGACACATGACATCACATGACAACACATGACATCACATGACACCACATGACACATGACACATGATGACACATGACACCACATGACACCACATGATATCACATGACACATGACGTCACATGGCACCACATGACAACACATGATGACACATGACATCACATGACACCTCATGACACATGACACCACGTGACACAAGACACGTGATGACACATGACACCACGTGACAACACATGACATATGATGACACATGATACCACATGACACATGACATCACATGACAACACATGACACATGACATCACATGACACATGATACCACATGACACATGACATGACACGACACATGACGATACACGACACATGATGATACATGACACATGACACCACATGACACATGACACCACATGACACGTGATGACACATGACACCACATGACACATGACACCACATGACATGATGACACATGACACCACATGACACATGATGACACATGACACATGACATCACATGACACATGACACATGACACATGACATCACATGACACATCACACCACATGACACATGACATCATATGACACATGACGATACATGACACATGACACCACATGACACATGACACCACATGACAACACATGACACATGACATCACATGACACATGACGATACAGGACACATGACACCTAGCACACATGACACCACATGACACATGATGACACATGACACCACATGACACATGATGACACATGACATCACATGACACATGACACGTGATGACACATGACAACACATGACACATGATGATACATGACACATGACACCACATGACATGTGACACATGACACGTGACACATGACACGTGATGACACATGACATCACATGACACATGATGACACATGACACCTCATGACACATGACATCACATGACACATGACACCACATGACACATGACATCACATGTCATGTCACATGACACATGACACTACATGACACATGACACCACATGACACATGACACCAAATGACACATGACACGTGATGACACTAGACACCACATGACACATGATGACACATGACACCAAATGACACCACATGACTGACAACACATGACGTCAAATGGCACTACATGATGACACATGACAACACATGATGACACATGACACCACATGACACCACATGACACCACAGGACACAAGATGACACATGACATATGACACCACATAACACATGACAGCACATGACACATGACATCACATGACACATGACATCACATGACATGACACGTGATGACACATGACAACACATGACACATGACTGTTTGGAGTGTTTACAGACAGTTGACAGCCAATTAGCATTCAGCTCGTGCTCGGGAAGGTACAGATTACAGTAAGCTTACAGTAAGATTACCGTGCTTGTACAGTACTCGTACTCTGTAGTTTTTGTAAAAAAAGAAATGGGGGGCCTTGTGGGTCCTTGTGGGATCCCTGAGCAGGCCTAGGGGGTCAGGGGGTTTCTACCCTGCCCCCTTTTTGCGTTTTACACGTTTGTTTTTCTGCTTTCTTGTGCCTCAGTCTAACGAGGCACAAGATGGCTGCCAACACTTTCTGGTTTGGAGTATTGACAGACAGTTGACAGCCAATTAGCATTCAGCTCATGCTCGGAAAGGTACAGAGTATAGTAAGCTTACAGTAATCTTACAGTAAGCTCCTCTATATATATACATTTTTTGAAACATGACATATGACTTCACATGACACATGACACATGACACCACATGACATCATGTCAATACATGACACCACATGACACATGACGATACAGGACACATGACACCACATGTCACCACATGACACATGACATCACATGACACATGACATCACATGACACATGACACATGACACCACATGACACCTCATGACACATGACACCACGTGACAACACATGAAACATGACATCACATGACACATGACGATACATGACACATGACATATGACGATACATGACACATGACATCACATGACACCACATGACATGACATATACAGACATGACACCACATGACACCATATGACACATGACAATACATGACACATGACACCACATGTCACCACATGACATCACATGACACATGACATCACATGACACATGACACCACATGACACCACATTACACATGATACCACGTGACAACACATGACATCACATGACACATGACGATACATGATACCACATGACACATGCCATCACATGACAACACATGACACATGATGACACAAGACTGGCATCAAATGATGACACATGACTCCACATGACACCACAGGACACAAGATGACACATGACATATGACACCACAAGACACATGACACCACATGACAGCACATGACATCACATGACACATGACACCACATGACATATGACATCACATGACACATGACACGTGACAACACATGACACATGATTGTTTGGAGTGTTTACAGACAGTTAACAGCCAATTAGCATTCAGCTCGTGCTCAGGAAGGTATAGATTACAGTAAGCTTACAGTAAGCTTACTGTGCTTGTACAGTACTCGTACTCTGCAGTTTTTGTAAAAAAAAAATGGGGGGCCTTGTGGGTCCTTGTGGGATCCCTGAGCAGGCCTAGGGGGTCAGGGGGTTTCTACCCTGCCCCCTTTTTGCGTTCTACTTGTTTGTTTTTCTGCTTTCTTGTGCCTCAGTCTACCGAGGCACAAGATGGCGGCCAACACTTTCTAGTTTGGAGTCCACATGACACCACATGACACATGATGACACATGACACCACATGACACATGACACCACATGACACATGACATCACATGACACATGACACCACATGACACATGACATCACATGACAACACATGACACATGACATCACATGACACCACATGATACCACATGACACATGACACTTGATGACACATGACACCACATGACATGACATCACATGACACATGACATGACACATGACATCACGTGACACATGACACTTGACACCACATGATACATGACACCACATGACACATGACATGTGATGACACAGGACACCACATGACACATGATGACACATGACACCACATGACACATGATATCACATGACACCACATGACACTACATAACTGATACCACAATATACCTGACACATGACACCACATGACACATGACATCACATGACACATGACACCACACGACACATGACACGTAATGACACATGACACCACATGACAACACATGACACATGATGATACATGACTGACAACACATGACGTCACATGGCATCACATGATAACACATGACACCACATGACACCACAGGACACAAGATGACACATGACACATGACACCACATGACACATGACACATGACAGCACATGACAGCACATGACATCACATGACACATGACATCACATGACACATGACATGTGACAACACATGACACATGATTGTTTGGAGTGTTTACAGACAGTTGACAGCCAATTAGCATTCAGCTCGTGCTCAGAAAGGTACAGATTACAGTAAGCTTACAGTAAGCTTACTGTGCTTGTACAGTACTCGTACTCTGCAGTTTTTGTAATGTACAGTACTCGTACTCTGCAGTTTTTGTAAAAAAAAAAAATGGGGGTCCTTGTGGGTCCTTGTGGGATCCCTGAGCAGGCCTAGGGGGTCAGGGGGTTTCTATCCTGCCCCCTTTTTGCGTTCTACTTGTTTGTTTTTCTGCTTTCTTGTGCCTCAGTCTACCGAGGCACAAAATGGCGGCCAACACTTTCTTTGAGAAATTCACAAAGATTCATCAGCTTGCACCAAAGTTATTCCCAATAGAATGTTGCAGATTTCCTATGGAAACTAGGTCCTAACTATATATACCTACTGGCGACCGCCAGTAGGTAATATATATATATATATATATATGTATATCTATGCCCCCTTTTTGCTTTCTACACATTTGTTTTTCTGCTTTCTTGTGCCTCAGTCTACCGAGGCACAAGATGGCGGCCAACACTTTCTGGTTTGGAGTGTTGACAGACAGTTGACAGCCAATTAGCATTCAGCTCGTGCAGGTACAGAGTACAGTAAGCTTACAGTAAGCTTACAGGACTCGTATGATACTCGTCCCCCGTGGTTTTTGTCCCCTTTTTGCGTTTTTCACGTTTGTTTTTCTGCTTTCTTGTGCCTCAGTCTACCGAGGCACAAGATGGCTGCCAACACTTTCTGGTTTGGAGTATTGACAGACAGTTGACAGCCAATTAGCATTCAGCTCGTACTCTAAAGGTACAGAGTACAGTAAGCTTACAGTAATCTTACAGTAAGCTCCTCTATATATATACATTTTTTGAAACATGACATATGACTCCACATGACACATGACACCACATGACACATGACACCACATGACATCATGTCAATACATGACATCACATGACACATGACACATGACGATACATGACACATGACACCACATGTCACCACATGACACATGACATCACATGACACCTCATGACACATGACACCATGTGACACAAGACATGTGATGACACATGACACCACGTGACAACACATGACACATGACACCACATGACACATGACACCACATGACATGACACATGACACCACATGACACATGACACATGACGATACATGACACCACATGACACATGACATCACATGACAAATGACATCACATGTCATGTCACATGACACATGACACTACATGACACATGACACCACATGACACATGACACCACATGACATGACACGTGATGACACATGACACCACATGACAACACATGACACATGATGACACATGACACCACATGACTGACAACACACGACGTCACATGGCACTACATGATGACACATGACATCACATGACGATACATGACATGACACATGACACCACATGACACCTCATGACACATGACACCACATGACAAGACATGTGATGACACATGACACCACGTGACAACACATGACACATGATGACACATGACACCACATGACACATGACATCACATGACACCTAATGACACATGACACCACATGACACAAGACACGTGATGACACATGACACCACATGACAACACATGACACATGACATCACATGACAACACATGACACATGACATTACATGACACATGACACCACATGACACATGACATGACATGACACATGACGATACATGACACCACATGACACATGACAACACATGACACATGACATGACATGACACATGATGATACATGACACCACATGACACATGACATCACATGTCATGTCACATGACACATGACACTACATGACACATGACACCACATGACACATGACACGTGATGACACATGACACCACATGACAACATATGACACATGATGACACAAGACACTACATGACTGACAACACATGACATCACATGGCACTACATGATGACACATGATAACACATGATGACACATGACACCACAGGACACAAGATGATACATGACACATGATACATGACTAGAAAAACCAAAGAAAGTGCCAATACTGTAACCAGTTAAGCTAAACAAGCCAACCTAATTGGGGCTCAGACTAACAAAGAATCAATTGTTAGTCGACTGTTGAGACATATCAAATGTATTTATTTCTTTTTACTAGAAAAATGTTTTTTTAGATAACACAACCAAAACAAGCAAAATACTTTTCTTATATATATATATATATATATAGAAGGAACGAAGGAATCCAAAGAAAGATAAATTGAAAAGTAGGACAGACAATCTGTGTGGTGTGAATCTGAATAGCAAAGAGAACAGGGTTTAAACATATGGGTTATATGAGACCAAGGACGCGAGCGAGCGCGTTGTGTGTTCCGAAATAGCCAAACCGAGCCTTTCAGCAGTCAATTTTCTTCATAAAAGCGCACGCTAGCTAGCACTGTTTTTTAAACAAAAACCCCGTGTTCATTTCTTTTTGGCAGATCTTTACTACAATACTGCTTGAACACTGGTAGAGTCTGACGCTCATCGAATAGGACTCTAAGGTAACCACTGCCACTTTCGGCACGTTCATTTATTGTGAACCACCGCTAGCTTGAGATATTGATTAGCGCTTCCATTATTTTTACACAGGCTTCTCGTCTGAGCACCTGTGGAGTCTGACATCCACCGAGTAGGACTCTAAGGTAAACATTGCCACTCCTGGCACGCTTATTTACCGCAACCACCGCTAGTTTGCAATACTGAATAGTATTTTACTTGTCTTTTACACAGGCTCCTTATTTTCAAGTCAGCACTGACAAGGTGAGGTCTCACAAATATATCTGAACCATAAACCTTTTTTAGCATTGAGCAATGAAAACATTCTAAACCTCCTACGCCCCTTCTCTCTTCTGTCTTCACAGACTACATCAATACATTGATACAGGTAACTTTATGTTTCACACAACGCGCTCGCTCGCGTCCTTGGTCTCATATAACCCATATGTTTAAACCCTGTTCTCTTTGCTATTCAGATTCACACCATTCACCTAAAGTCGAGATTCATTCTATATATCCTACCCAGTTTGCGGTAAGATGAATACGTTATTCAAAAACCCTGTCCTACTAATGATAGTGCATCAACAGTAAAAAGATTCCTTACTCTTACTTTTCCTTTTTCTCCTTTTTTTCACACACAGACCCCTGACGAAGGGGCTTCGTGCCCCGAAATGCATTGGGTGAACACTGAATGTATTGATACTCTGATGTTTATTATTTAATGATTGAAAATAACAATGTATTTGTTGGCAAATGAATATGCGCCAGAGCAAATGTAACATGAAAATGAATGTTATGTTGACCTAAGCTAATTTACAGAAGAAAATTTAATAAATGTATTAACGTCTAAATTCTATTTAAGTAGTGCGTACTGGTGTCCTGGTTCTCAACCAGGCCTAATTTACTCACCAATTGACACATGACACAACATGACACCACATGACACATGACACATGATAACACATGAAACATGACAACACATGACACAACATGACACCACAAGACACCAATTGACACATGACAACACATGATGACATATGATGACACATGGTGACACATGATGACACATGACAACACATGCCAAGACATGACGCATGACACCACATGACACCACATGAAACATGATAACACATGATGCCACCTGACATCGCAGAACAATTGGCACATGACGACACATGATGACACATGACACATGATGACACATGACACCACATGACAACACATGACACCACATGACACATTACACCATGTGACACAACATGACACCACATGACAAATGACATCACATGACACCATGTGACACAACATGACACCACATGACACATGACACCACATGACACATGACATCACATGACACATGACACCACATAACACATGACACCACATGATGACACAAGACACCACATGAAACATGACGACACATCACACCACATGACAACACATCACACCACATGACACCAATTGACACCACATGATACATGATTAGACATGACACCATATGACACATGACAACACATGACACATAACCCATGACAACACATGATGACATGACACCGCATGACACCACATGACACTTGACAAAACATGACAACACATGACACATGACACAAGACACCACATGACAACACATGAAACATGATGACAAATGACACCACATGATACATGACGACACATTATATCACATGACACATGACACCACATGACACTTGACACCACACATGACACATGATAACATGACAACACATGAAACATGACAGCACATGACACAACATGACACCACAAGACACCAATTGACACATGACAACACATGATGACATGATTACACATGGCGACAGTGACACATGATGACACATGACACAACATGACAGCACATGACACCACATGACACCACACCACATGACACTAGACACCACATGACAACACATGACAACACATGACACATGACACCACATGACAGAAGACACCACATGACAACACATGAAACAATATGACACCACTTAACACATGACACATGACACCACATAACACATGAAACATGATAACACATGATACCACATGACACCGCAGAACAATTGACACATCATGACACATCATGACACATCATGACACATCATGACACATGACACATGACACATGATGACACATGACACCACATGCCAATACATGACACATGACACCACATGACAACACATGCCATCACATGACACATAACACCACGTGACACAACATGACACCACATGACAAATGACACCACATGACACAACATGACACCACATGACCACTTTCACCCCCAGTCACAGATCTGGGTTTAATCAATTGTTACTTTGCTCACGAAGCCACCCCAGTTCAGACATGGCCATATGCAAATCAGTCTTGACCCTGTGCCTCATGGAACAGTCCAGCCCGAACTGCCAAGCTATGTCTTTCCTGGACCGGAATCAAGCATCCTAGGACCGGTTTCTGGCTATCAGCTGTCTTTAGCCAGGATAGCTTGACTCCAGTGAGCAAGGGACCCACGTCTGGGCATACCCTTCCCACATAGGGTGAACAGCAAAACACACAAGATGATGGTCGGAATGTTGCACAATAGCAAAACATTCACCCCCAGTCACAGATCTGGGTTTAATCCATCGTTATTTTGCTCACCAAGCCACCCCAGTTCAGACATGGCCTTATGCAAATCAGTCTTGACCCTGTGCCTCATGGGAACAGTCCAGCATGAACTGCCAAGCCATGTCTTTCCTTGACCGGAATCAAGCATCCTAGGACCGGTTTCTGGCTATCAGTCGTCTTCAGCCAGGATAGCTTGACTCCAGTGGCTTAGTGAGCAAGGGACCCACGTCTGGGCATACCCTTCCCAGATAGGGTGAACAGCAAAACACACAAGATGATGGACGGAATGTTGCACAATGGCAAACCATTCACCCCAGTCACAAATCTGGGTTTAATCCATTGGTATTTTGCTCACCAAGCCACCCCAGTTCAGACATGGCCATATGCAAATGAGTCTTGACCCTGTGCCTCATGGGAACAGTCCAGCCCGAACTGCCAAGCCATGTCTTTCCTGGACCGGAATCAAGCATCCTAGGACCGGTTTCTGGCTATCAGCCATCTTCAGCCAGGATAGCTTGACTCCAGTGGCTTAGTGAGCAAGGGACCCACGTCTGGGCATACCCTTCTGTGAGAAGTTGGCCTGATGTGCAGTGTTCACTATTCTAGTGATCACTATATATCAGTCCAAACAACCCTTATTGATGATTGGTTGTAAGTCAACCTTATAGACCAGCTATCCTAGTAGCATGGATATGACCAGTCTAAGGCTAAGACTCTAGAGGGCGTGTTAAGCCAGCTGTTTTACCATCACATTACCCCTTGAACACCAAGTGAAAGGACACCACACAAGTTGTTATGAAAATAAACAGTGTATTTATTTATAACAAGACTACCCTGGCTCTTTATGAGACAGGGAGCTAAGCACACAACAAAACTCTTACGAAAATACTTTAAGTCGCAAAATTTACACAAATACCCGAGGGGCACGAAAAACCATATACTACAAAAGTGGAATGCGAATTACTAGCAGGTAAGTAACGATTCTCAGAGGCTTTAGAAACGCTAGGCCTACAATACTGAACACTCAGGTTAGGAGCAGGAGGCCTAGGGACGCCACGTGCAGAGTGGGAACTCTCACGCGTAAGGCGGGAAAAAGTCTATGGAAGCTAGAACTCACAAAGTTGCTGTTCTCGGGCGAACCCGACTAGCTGGGACGAAAACGGGAGTGGATCCGAACACTTGGAGTGTTGGACTATGCTGGGGCACCGGAGTGCTGGATTTACCTAGCCCAGGGGCTGCGGCTGCATAGGGTTCAAGTTGCGTCGGAAACCCACGTTGACGGACCAGGAGCCTGAAGAAGAAGTTGCTGGCAGGCGGCCAGTGAAGAAAAGTTCGAAGAGATCCAAGCCTGGATCAGGGAAGAAGAAAACCTGAAAGCAGAGGGGACCAAGTTCTGAATCACTAGCCAGTGATTAAGTGGGCACCAGGATGGCACCGGGCGAAGTCACCGCAGTCAGGTGAGTGGGCGCTGCTGGGCTCTGCAGTCTCTCGGACCAGGAGGCGTTGTCGGCGACCAGGATGGAGGTGCAAACTGTCCCACGAAGGTTCTTGCTGTCGACGTCGATGGACCCAGGATTGGGCAACAAGTCTTGGCAAATGCAAGTCCCACGCGGTGGACCTAAAATGGCGTCTTGAGTGGACCAGGAGGGTCCAGGGTGCTCCTCTTTTGGAGGGGAGCACGGGCTAGTCTGGAGCAACCAGACCAGCCATGTTAGTTGTCGTGGAGAGTCGTGAGGGGGCCACTAGCCAACGGGCAAGCGACCTGGACAACGCGGTGAGCAGCAAAAAGCAGAAGGGCCCCACGCCGATCTCGTGGATGCATGGGGGCTGGACTTCGGTGCTGGAGCTGCTCAGGGTCGGGGCTTCTCTTACCCCAAGGCACTCAGTCGAGGGTCACTCAGGCGTCGTGCTGGACAAGCGTCGTGCAGTTCTGAAGATGGCCGGTCCCTCGAGGTCTCGTCACACCCACGGATCACAGCTGGGCTGATGATGTAGGTTGAGGTCAGAGGTGCCAGGGAAGCCGGTTCTTGTCGTGCTGGAGCAGTCTTGATCCGAAGGAGAGACTGGCAACAAACCGCGATGCTTGGTTGGTGCCTGCTGCTGCAGGGTGACTACTCCTTAGTCACAAGGGAGAAATCTTAGGAAGAGTCTTGAGTTCCTTCTTGAAGAAAGTAGTTTCAGGATTCAAAGATGATCTGATTTGGAAGGGGGCCAGGTCCTACCTTTATCCTGCAAAAAGGGGCTGGCACGCGACTAAGTCCTGCCCTATGGGTGGGACTAGGAGGGGGGTGGTTACACCCCTCTCCTTTGGCGGGCGTTCCCCAGGCCAGGGGCTGGAGTGCCCCTGGAACTGGTTTCAGCTGGCCTATGCACAGTGAGCACCGGGGTGCCACTTGCAGTCACCTTCCTCTGAAGCCCTGCCTACCTAGGATACAAAAAATCCTGTCTGGGACGGTGCTAGCACCGCCCCTGGCAGGAAACCCTTGGTCCTTGCCTCCTGCTCTGGGAGGACTCCCAGCAGCAGGAGGGCAGACTTGTGTCTCGGTGGCAGCATCCATTTTGTGGAGCTAAGGCTCTGTTTGACTTTAAACGGGGTTACAGGTTACATACATGTCGTGTCCCTCTAGAAGGGTGGAATGCTAACCCCGTCGCCAGAATTGGCGAGGGGTTAGTATTCCAATTCGTATGACACCTTACTCGACATGTTTTGATAAAGCGATACCAGAGTTGGCATATAACCGCGAGGATTATAATGCACTTAAGAGTATATGGTATGCGATATCATGGAAACGGCTAAGGGATGGATCCCGAAAGCCGCAGACAGGCTCAGCTCATGCCAGAGCACCATCTCACATGATTCCAAGCACTCTGCCTTCAGGATTGTTAAGGCCTGCTATAGGAGTGACTGATAGGAGATCTGTGTGCCCATTTTAGGGTTAGATATAGGAATACTATATCTAAAGCAAAGGGTGATTACACCACCTTGCCCCAGCTGTCGTGCAGCCAGTTGTGTCAGATTTGGATGGCCAGCCAGGGGTGGCATAATACATGCTGCAGCCCCTGGTAGGCCCTGGGTACACCTATGCCCTGGGTACCTAAGGTACACTGTACAGGGACTGATAAGGTGACTCAGTATCCAATTAGATATGTACCTAAGGTACATGGAATCCATTTTACAGAGAGAGCAGTAGGCCTGGGGTCCTGAATAGCAGGGCCCCAGGTCAACTAAGTCAGAAAACCAGCAAAACACCAGGCAAAAAGTTGGGGGCAACCATAGTCAGGGATCTACCTTCCTACACCTTCCCACATAGGGTGAACAGCAAAACACACAAGATGATGGACGGAATGTTGCACAATGGCAAAACATTCACCCCCAGTCACAAATCTGGGTTTAATCCATTGTTACTTTGCTCACCAAGCCACCCCAGTTCAGACATGGCCATATGGAAATCAGTCTTGACCCTGTGCCTCATGGGAACAGTCCAGCCCGAACTGCCAAGCCATGTCTTTCCTGGACCGGAATCAAGCATCCTAGGACTGGTTTCTGGCTATCAGCTGTCTTCAGCCAGGATAGCTTGACACCAGTGAGCAAGGGACCCACGTCTGGGCATACCCTTCCCACATAGGGTGAACAGCAAAACACACAAGATGATGGATGGAATGTTGCACAATAGCAAAACATTCACCCCCAGTCACAGATCTGGGTTTAATCCATTGTTATTTTGCTCACCAAGCCACCCCAGTTCAGACAGGGCCTTATACAAATCAGTCTTGACCCTGTGCCTCATGGGAACAGTCCAGCCTGTACTGTCAAGCCATGTCTTTCCTTGACCGGAATCAAGCATCCTAGGACCGGTTTCTGGCTATCAGCCGTCTTCAGCCAGGATAGCTTGACTCCAGTGGCTTAGTGAGCAAGGGACCCACATCTGGGCATACCCTTCCCAGATAGGGTGAACAGCAAAACACACAAGATGATGAACGGAATGTTGCACAATGGCAAAACATTCACCCCCAGTCACAGATCTGGGTTTAATCCATCGTTATTTTGCTCACCAAGCCACCCCAGTTCAGACATGGCCATATGCAAATGAGTCTTGACCCTGTGCCTCATGGGAACAGTCCAGCCCGAACTGCCAAGCCATGTCTTTCCTGGACCGGAATCAAGCATCCTAGGACCGGTTTCTGGCTATCAGTCATCTTCAGCCAGGATAGCTTGACTCCAGTGGCTTAGTGAGAAAGGGACCCACGTCTGGGCATACCCTTCCCACATAGGGTGAACAGCAAAACACACAAGATGATGGACGGAATGTTGCACAATGGCAAAACATTCACCCCCATTGTTACTTTGCTCACCAAGCCACCCCAGTTCAGACATGGCCATATGCAAATCAGTCTTGACACTGTGCCTCATGGGAACAGTCCAGCCCGAACTGCGAAGCCATGTCTTTCCTGGACCGGAATCAAGCATCCTAGGACCGGTTTCTGGCTATCAGCTGTCTTCAGCCAGGACAGCTTGACTCCAGTGAGCAAGGGACCCACGTCTGGGCATACCCTTCCCACATAGGGTGAACAGCAAAACACACAAGATGATGGACGGAATGTTGCACAATAGCTAAACATTCACCCCCAGTCACAGATCTGGGTTTAATCCATCGTTATTTTGCTCACCAAGCCACCCCAGTTCAGACATGGCCTTATGCAAATCAGTCTTGACCCTGAGCCTCATGGGAACAGTCCAGCACGAACTGCCATGCCATGTCTTTCCTGGACCGGAATCAAGCATCCTAGGACCGGTTTCTGGCTATCAGCCATCTTCAGCCAGGATAGCTTGACTCCAGTGGCTTAGTGAGCAAGGGACCCACGTCTGGGCATACCCTTCCCACATAGGGTGAACAGCAAAACACACAAGATGATGGACGGAATGTTGCACAATGGCAAAACATTCACCCCCAGTCACAGATCTGGGTTTAATCCATTGTTACTTTGCTCACCAAGCCACCCCAGTTCAGACATGGCTGTAGGAAGGTGGCTACCTGACTATGGTTACCCCAGATTTTTTGCCTTGTGTTTAGCTGGTTTTTGACTTAGTTGACCTGGTTCCCTGCTAATCAGGGCCCCAGGCCATCTGCTCTCTCTGTAAAATGGATTCCATGTACCCTAGGTACATACCACAATTGGAAATGGACTCCTTGTCAGCCCCTGTACCATGCACTATTGGTGCCCAGGGCATAGGTGCCACCAAGGCCTACCAGGGGCTGCAGCATATCTTTTGCCACCCCTGGCTGGTTCTTAAATTGACACAACTGGCTGATCACTCAGCTGGGGTAAGGTTGTGTAATCACCCCATGCTTAGATATAGTATACCTATATCTAAACCTATATCTGGACACATATAAACCTGTGAGCCACTCCTATGGAAGGCCTCATCAATCCTGGAGGCAGAGTGCGTGGTTTAATGTGAGATGGAGCTCTAGCATGAGCTGAGCCTGTCTGCAGCCGTCGGGAACAAATCCCTAAGTTGTTTCAGGATAATGCCATACCATATACTCTTAAGTGCATTATAATCCTCGCGGTTATATAGCAACTTTGGTTTGGCTTTATCAAAACATGTCGTGTAAGGTGTCATACGATTTGGAATACTATCCCCTCGCCAGTTCTGGTGACGGGGATAGCATTCCACCCCTCTAGAGGGGTAAGACATGTTACTTTACTTAAATGCGGTTAATTTCTAAAAGGACCTTGGATCCACAAAATGGATGCTTCTGCCACAGACACAAGTCTGACCCCCTGAAGCTGACCGAAACTCTGCCAAAGGGGCCTGGACAAAGGGTTTCCTGTCGCAGGGAGGTGTTACACCCCCAGACAGGAGATAGTGGATTGTAGCAGGGAGGTTTGAAAGAAACCAGACACTGCATGGGGAGCACAAGGCTGCCCCTTGCATATTCCGGCCAAACCGGTTCTGGGGCACTCCAGCCCTCGTGCCAGGGCGGCCTGGATCAAAGGAAGGGGGTGTATCCACCCACTTCCTGGGTCCCACCCATAGGAGGGGACCTAGCAGGTAATCCAGCCCCCTAAATTAGTATAAGACTGGGAGCAGTACCAAAGCACTTCAGATTATCCTGATGAAACATAAGAAACGAAACTCTGGACCCTTCGACATCCTACTCAACGTAGAAGACTGAAGAATCTCCCTTGTGGTCAAGGAGTGACCACCCTGTGCAAACAGGCACCATCCAGCACCTCGACATCTGCTTTGTTGCAGTTCTCGCCGGAACTCGAGCGACAGAGATCGACGAGATCAAGCTTGCCTGCCTTCTAACAGCCCGATCCACAGTCCCTGCAGAGCTGAGACCCGTGGAGGCGACCGGAAGCATGGGGCACGCCATCTTGGAAAGACCACAAGACGCTGACCGTGCAGCCCACGAGTGACCCTCGAAGCTGTACACCGGGGTTTGAGAAGCCCCAACCCTGAGCCACTCTTGCACCGAAGATCAGCCCTCCACACTCGACGAGTGCTGCGTGGGGCCCTTCTTCTTTTGGCTCAACGCGTTGGCCCGGTCACTTGCCAGCCGGCTCGTGGCCCCTGTGCCGACGAAACTTGAAAAACGACTTGTGATTCTGGTTGCTCTACATTTGCACCAGCTCCCCTGAAAAGGAGCCCCCACTCTGACCCTCCTGGTTTGAGTGAGAAGCAATCTCCCGGTTCCGCGTGGATTGCTTTTGCCAAGTGTTGTTTGCTCCAATCTTGAAGCCGACAGCGCCGATGGCGAGAGCCTGTGTGGGATAGATCGTGACCTGCTCCTGGACTTCGTAGATGCCCCAGAGCCCACGTGACAGCGGAGAGAAGCTCCTCGTTAACCACCTGATTGCACCCGACATTGCCTGGTTCCGTCCTGGTTCCACCCTGGTCACTGATGAGTGACCCAGACTCTGTCCCCTCTGCTTTCAGGTACTTTTCGACTTCGATCCACTCTTGGATCCCTCCGGACACTTCTCCTTCACAGCGCCTGCAGCCTCTTCAGCTTCAAGCACCAAGAATCAGCGTGACGAAACCCGACACGACTTCGAGCCTGTGCATCCGCTTCCTGTGGGTGAGGTAACATTGCAACGCCGGTATTCCCACACTGGTACACTCCTCTAGGGTCTGTGTCTTAAGTTTTGTCCCTCTAGGTTCAGCGGAAGTGTCCTTAACTTCTATTTGTGTAACTTTTACGCACCATTGACTAACATTGGTGCATGCGTGCGCTTTCAGCGCTTCACCCGAATGCCGCGGGCTTTTCCCGACTTCAGCATTGCTTGTCACGACTGCTCCCAGCGATTCCCTAGGCCCTAGGCCTAATCACTGTTCGATTGGTATCTCTTATACCACTTGTTTAGTATATGGTCTGAGTGGCCCCTCGCCCTCATCCATATTTGTGCAACTTTATATGTTATACTGTGCTTTTGATTTAACGCTTGTGCCCCTTTATTCATAGAGAGTACTGAGGATTATTGTGAGTAATAAATACATATATTTTTATAATATATACTTGTGTGGTGTCCTTTCATTTGATATTACAGGATTGTGATTGGTAAAACAGCTTGCTTAACACGACCTCTTGAGTTAAGCCTTTAAGGCTGCTTAGTCTATGCTACCCTTAAGATAGCTTGTCTATAAGGTTGACTTACAACCAGACACCATAAGGGGATATTTGGACTGATACAAGGTGGTTCCAGAATTGGAAACATCATACATCAGGCCAACTTCTCACAATGGCCATATGCAAATCAGTCTTGACCCTGTGCCTCATGGGAACAGTCCAGCCCGAACTGCCAAGCCATGTCTTTCCTGGACCGGAATCACGCATCCTAGGACCGGTTTCTGGCTATCAGCTGTCTTCAGCCAGGATAGCTTGACTCCACTGAGCAAGGGACTCACGTTTGAGCATACCCTTCCCACATAGGGTGAACAGCAAAACACACAAGATGATGGAAGGAATGTTGCACAATAGCAAAACATTCACCCCCAGTCACAGATCTGGGTTTAATCCATCGTTATTTTGCTCACCAAGCCACCCCAGTTCAGACATGGCATTATACAAATCAGTCTTGACCCTGTGCCTCATGGGAACAGTCCAGCCCGTACTGCCAAGCCATGTCTTTCCTTGACCGGAATCAAGCATCCTAGGACCGGTTTCTGGCTATCAGCCGTCTTCAGCCAGGATAGCTTGACTCCAGTGGCTTAGTGAGCAAGGGACCCACATCTGGGCATACCCTTCCCAGATAGGGTGAACAGCAAAACACACAAGATGATGGACGGAATGTTGCATAATGGCAAACCATTCACCCCAGTCACAAATCTGGGTTTAATCCATCGTTATTTTGCTCACCAAGCCACCCCAGTTCAGACATGGCCATATGCAAATGAGTCTTGACCCTGTGCCTCATGGGAACAGTCCAGCCCGAACTGCCAAGCCATGTCTTTCCTGGACCGGAATCAAGCATCCTAGGACCGGTTTCTGGCTATCAGCCATCTTCAGCCAGGATAGCTTGACTCCAGTGGCTTAGTGAGCAAGGGACCCACGTCTGGGCATACCCTTCCCACATAGGGTGAACAGCAAAACACACAAGATGATGGACGGAATGTTGCACAATGGCAAAACATTCACCCCCAGTCACAGATCTGGGTTCAATCCATTGTTACTTTGCTCACCAAGCCACCCCAGTTCAGACATGGCCATATGCAAATCAGTCTTGACCCTGTGCCTCATTGGAACAGTCCAGCCCGAACTGCCAAGCCATGTCTTTCCTGGACCGGAATCAAGCATCCTAGGACCGGTTTCTGGCTATCAGCTGTCTTCAGCCAGGATAGCTTGACTCCAGTGAGCAAGGGACCCACGTCTGGGCATACCCTTCCCACATAGGGTGAACAGCAAAACACACAAGATGATGGACGGAATGTTGCACAATAGCAAAACATTCACCCCCAGTCACAGATTTGGGTTTAATCCATCGTTATTTTGCTCACCAAGCCACCGCAGTTCAGACATGGCCTTATGCAAATCAGTCTTGACCCTGTGCCTCATGGGAACAGTCCAGCACGAACTGCCAAGCCATGTCTTTCCTTGACCGGAATCAAGCATCCTAGGACCGGTTTCTGGCTATCAGCCGTCTTCAGCCAGGATAGCTTGACTCCAGTGGCTTAGTGAGCAAGGGACCCACGTCTGGGCATACCCTTCCCAGATAGGGTGAACAGCAAAACACACAAGATGATGGACGGAATGTTGCACAATGGCAAACCATTCACCCCAGTCACAAATCTGGGTTTAATCCATCGTTATTTTGCTCACCAAGCCACCCCAGTTCAGACATGGCCATATGCAAATGAGTCTTGACCCTGTGCCTCATGGGAACAGTCCAGCCCGAACTGCCAAGCCATGTCTTTCCTGGACCGGAATCAAGCATCCTAGGACCGGTTTCTGGCTATCAGCTGTCTTCAGCCAGGATAGCTTGACTCCAGTGAGCAAGGGACCCACGTCTGGGCATACCCTTCCCACATAGGGTGAACAGCAAAACACACAAGATGATGGACGGAATGTTGCACAATAGCAAAACATTCACCCCCAGTCACAGATCTGGGTTAAATCCATCGTCATTTTGCTCACCAAGCCACCCCAATTCAGACATGGCCTTATGCAAAACAGTCTTGACCCTGTGCCTAGTGGGAACAGTCCAGCACGAACTGCCAAGCCATGTCTTTCCTTGACCGGAATCAAGCATCCTAGGACCGGTTTCTGGCTATCAGCCGTCTTTAGCCAGGATAGCTTGACTCCAGTGGCTTAGTGAGCAAGGGACCCACGTCTGGGCATACCCTTCCCAGATAGGGTGAACAGCAAAACACACAAGATTATGGACGGAATGTTGCACAATGGCAAACCATTCACCCCAGTCACAGATCTGGGTTTAATCCATCGTTATTTTGCTCACCATGCCACCCCAGTTCAGACATGGCCATATGCAAATGAGTCTTGACCCTGTGCCTCATGGGAACAGTCCAGCCGGAACTGCAAAGCCATGTCTTTCCTGGACCGGAATCAAGCATTCTAGGACCGGTTTCTGGCTATCAGCCATCTTCAGCCAGGATAGCTTGACTCCAGTGGCTTAGTGAGCAAGGGACCCACGTCTGGGCATACCCTTCCCACATAAAGTGAACAGCAAAACACACAAGGTGATGGACGGAATGTTGCACAATGGCAAACCATTCACCCCCAGTCACAAATCTGGGTTTAATCCATCGTTATTTTGCTCACCAAGCCACCCCAGTTCAGACATGGCCATATGCAAATGAGTCTTTACCCTGTGCCTCATGGGAACAGTCCAGCCCGAACTGCCAAGCCATGTCTTTCCTGGACCGGAATCAAGCATCCTAGGACCGGTTTCTGGCTATCAGCCATCTTCAGCCAGGATAGCTTGACTCCAGTGGCTTAGTGAGCAAGGGACCCACGTCTGGGCATACCCTTCCCACATAGGGTGAACAGCAAAACACACAAGATGATGGACGGAATGTTGCACAATGGCAAAACATTCACCCCCAGTCACAGATCTGGAATTAATCCATTGTTACTTTGCTCACCAAGCCACCCCAGTTCAGACATGGCCATATGCAAATCAGTCTTGACCCTGTGCCTCATGGGAACAGTCCAGCCCGAACTGCCAAGCCATGTCTTTCCCGGACCGGAATCAAGCATCCTAGGACCGGTTTCTGGCTATCAGCTGTCTTCAGCCAGGATAGCTTGACTCCAGTGAGCAAGGGACCCACGTCTGGGCATACCCTTCCCACATAGGGTGAACAGCAAAACACACAAGATGATGGACGGAATGTTGCACAATAGCAAAACATTCACCCCCAGTCACAGATCTGGGTTTAATCCATCGTTATTTTGCTCACCAAGCCACCCCAGTTCAGACATGGCCTTATACAAATCAGTCTTGACCCTGTGCCTCATGGGAACAGTCCAGCACGAACTGCCAAGCCATGTCTTTCCTTGACCGGAATCTAGCATCCTAGGACCGGTTTCTGGCTATCAGCCGTCTTTAGCCAGGATAGCTTGACTCCAGTGGCTTAGTGAGCAAGGGACCCACGTCTGGGCATACCCTTCCCAGATAGGGTGAACAGCAAAACACACCAGATGATGGACGGAATGTTGCACAATGGCAAACCATTCACCCCAGTCACAAATCTGGGTTTAATCCATCGTTATTTTGCTCACCAAGCCACCCCAGTTCAGACATGGCCATATGCAAATGAGTCTTGACCCTGTGCCTCATGGGAACAGTCCAGCCCGAACTGCCAAGCAATGTCTTTCCTGGACCGGAATCAAGCATCCTAGGACCGGTTTCTGGCTATCAGCCATCTTCAGCCAGGATAGCTTGACTCCAGTGGCTTAGTGAGCAAGGGACCCACGTCTGGGCATACCCTTCCCACATAGGGTGAACAGCAAAACACACAAGATGATGGACGGAATGTTGCACAATGGTAAAACATTCACCCCCAGTCACAGATCTGGGTTCAATCCATTGTTACTTTGCTCACCAAGCCACCCCAGTTCAGACATGGCCATATGCAAATTAGTCTTGACCCTGTGCCTCATGGGAACAGTCCAGCCCGAACTGCCAAGCCATGTCTTTCCTGGACTGGAATCAAGCATCCTAGGACCGGTTTCTGGCTATCAGCTGTCTTCAGCCAGGATAGCTTGACTCCAGTGAGCAAGGGACCCACGTCTGGGCATACCCTTCCCACATAGGGTGAACAGCAAAACACACAAGATGATGGACGGAATGTTGCACAATAGCAAAACATTCACCCCCAGTCACAGATCTGGGTTTAATCTAACCCTGGGCGTAGTTCGCGTAGCCGCACTCCGCGACGCTACGCGAAGACGCACTTGCACTCCGCGAGCTACACGTAGCTCCGCGGACATTCGTAGTAGCTTGCTAGACCCGTTCGCGCGCCGTTTTTCGTCTTCGGGAGCGCGGTGCGCGTGTTCGGGGCGCTGCCTGCATGCTCGAGATAGCTAGCGCGCTAAGTTACTCAATGAGGTTTGTCCCGCCCGCTTGCGTTCCCTTATTTCCGGTTCCGGGTCACAAGTAACGTGTTCGCGTTGTGTTAGACATGTTCGGGAACTCATCTTCTCGTTCGCACTGCCAAAGTGCGTGATCGCGTCAAATATCGCGCGAACTTACCGCGGCGGTCGCGACGGGCAGAGCCATCTTCGATTTCACACTCTGGCTATGGTTTTGGGCCTACTTTAGCATCTCACTCCTATCTCTTCCATCCTGGTCTTTTCTCTCAGTTTTTCTAACTTTCTTTACTTATTACCTATTTCTGTCTGTGCCTAGGTTTATATTTCTCATTTTATTTTTACTTTTACAACTTTTTTTGCAACTTTTCTCTTGTTTTATATTACTTCCTTCTTTTATCTTTCTTCTTTCTTCCCCTAACCTTTTTGTCTTCAACTTTCCTTCTCCCCTCCACCCAGAACCATGGTGAAGGGTGCCAGCAGCATCGGCGGCTCAAAGGGCAAGGCGGCTGTGCCGAAAAAAACCCGGCTGCCTTGCGGCAGAATGCGCCCGGCAGGAGTGACGCCCCGCCAACTTTTTGGGGAGGAGGAGGTGGCCGCCCTGGTCTTTTTTATCCAGCGTCACCTCCCCTTGACTTTGGCAGCAGGCCCGGCTCCGGCTACCAGCGCATTGAAGAGCGTCTCCGGCGGTGGGCGAAGGTGCGCCGTGCAGTCTTCCGCTGCTCCGGTATCCGGCGTACCCACCATCAGCTGTCCCACCGCTGGGCCGACATTTTGGACCGGGAGCAGGACCTGTTGGACCTGCTTGGTGTGGAGGTTGTGGGTCTTGGTGAGTGGCTACCCCAAAAATAAAGTGTGTATATATATATATATATATATATATAGTTATATAAATATATATATATATATATATATAGTTGTATAAATATTGTTATTGTATCTTTGTAAATATTGGCTGAATAAGTAACGCGATGACTGTTGCTCCTAGTTACATTTCCGATGTATTCCGGTATATCTACTGTCATTGTATGACAGTGTTCTTCTTCTTCACTGGCTCTTGCGTGTTGTTTCAACTTGGCGCTAGCTGTTGCTGTTTATTGATGTGAGATTTTCTTTATTGTTGAGAACTGAAGTTAGTTAATGCTATTAATAGAGTCTTGTCCTTCCTTTGTCCGTCAGTGAAATAGCGGTGGATGGATAATTGTACGTAGTTTGCATATTGTAGCATTTTTTTCACGGCCTTCTCTTCTGCATGAATCGAATCCTTTTCTGGCAAAGAATGCTAACGTTACTTTGTTCTTCTTACCTCAGCCAGGGCCGGCTCTAGGGGGCATGTGCAAGCTGTGCAACTGCACAGGGGCACCAAACTTCAGGGGCCACCGCACCAATAGATATCCTTAATTTAATAATACTCTAAGGATGGATAGATATTTGCGTTGCGGCCCCTGGCATGGATTTGTTGCCTCCGGCTCTGTTCCACTGTAGCAGTGTTTTTTGCAATGATGTCTATGTTTCACAGCACTCAATGTTTTTCTCTTTGTTTATTATTTTTTACATGAACCACAGAACCCAGGGGCAAGCAGAATACAGGGACCGAGTCGGCGGGTGAACCACCACTTACACAGAGCTCCTCTACTGAGGATCCTGCTGCTGTCCCCAGTAAGTCCAACAGTGCTTGTTTTTTCCTCTGTAATGTGTCTGCTTTGGCAATTGACAGCAACCAAGTATGCATCCAGAATGATGTTTGTCTAGTATTTTTGTAAACGTTAGTATACCACTACTAGTCTTGTGGGTATTCTATCTCCTATGGAGTTATATACATATTACACAACTATGTAACTATGCACACGAAAATTGGATGTTGGTACTGATAGGCAGGTTGGACCTTACTTACACCTCAGTCACAGAACTCTGAGGAACGCACAATTCACTGAACGACAGCCTATATGGCCTGAGTCATTGGTCAATTATTCAATTCACACTCCTGAACCCCAATACCAAGATGCCGAATGCTTTTAGGACACAAACCGTTACCTAAGAAACCCCCTTTTGCTCACTCACTCGTGTGAGTCTCCAAGACAACAGACACTGAAAATAAACTTCAGAGTCAAAGTGGTCATTCAAAAGCTTTATTTTGTTAGAAGTAAGTAAGTAACATCAATGTTTTTAAGTTGTTCCGTCAAATACGTTGAAGGGCCCACCAGAAAAAATCCAGAGTTAAAAAAGGCATAATAAAGTAATCAACATTTGTACAGCTACTAGTGCACAATAGGGAAATGTGGCAACTATCGGAGACCTCTCACCAAGGTATACTGGTCAGATATTCCTCTTTTTTTGTAAGCTATGGAAATGTCCGCTTCGTAGAAGGCAATCTTCTCATCTGCCGAAAAATAATGACAAAAGTGGTGCACGTTAGACAGTATGAAATACATTTATGCCAGTTTTATGCAGCCATGCTAAAAAGAAGTTGTAACCTGTAAGCAAACTCTATTCCACAATCCACATAGAAAACTTAAATACGGGCCCTTTTACTTTCCCACCTCTTCAGGTGTATGCATTGAACAATGATGTGTTGCCCCAGAGCGTCTTCTCGTACTGCGCAACAAGCTGCGAGTTAACATGCGCAAAACTGGATACATTGATGTACAAAGGTTACATAGTTCACTTCCAATTTCCAAGGACTAGAGTAGCAGGACAGATGAGATGAGCTTGGGTACCATACCATAACAATGAATGCTAATATGTGTAGTGACTCTGCTGTACTATGCAATGTGGACTCATACTGATTACGTACGTTGTACTTAACTGTTTTGAAGAACTCCATTCTTGGTGAACAAGTACAAAGGGGGCTGTGCATCCATCTAAAAAGGTGTACTTATTTTTATAGGTGCAGAACCCTTACCATCGACCAGTGCCGACGGGGACAGCGGCGCAGCTTCAGCGATCCCGGCGGGGACAGGAGGAACAGAGGCACCTACACCAGCAGCAGTGGGGGGGGGAGCCAACAGCGGCGGGCGATGGTAAGTTACATTCAATAGTGATCTGCATTACTTGGTGGGAGGGGAAAACTTTCTCACTGTACTCTACTGGAAAATATATGATGTTACCTTTACTTGTCATTAGCATGCTAAGCATTACCACTACAGTAATGCAAGTGGCTGATAGCAGTCGGATGCATGGGTTGTTGTTAAAGCATGTAAAGGGGAAAACACAGCTGCCAGCGTGGTTGGGAGACACACCCAATACCGGTGGTTAGTGGATAGTCTCAGCAGCAGCGGTGTTTTGGGCAAACCCAAAGGCAAGGGAAGGAGGGGACGACTGGGTGCATGGGTCGTTGCTGGTGAAACACAAACCAAATAAGGTTTGTTGCGCGGTATAAAGTATTATAGTCTTTACTAGACATGTACTACTAGCTGCCCCCTGTTAATTAATGTTACTTTGAGAGTGTTCCCGCCTTCCCGGAATCAGAGTATATAATACAAAAGGAGATATGAAAAAGACAGGTGTTCGTTCTAATGTGTGTGACCGTTGAAGTACACCCATGCTAATAGGGCAGGCATAATGCCGTGCCAAAAAGTCCAAAAAATTAATAGAGGCTGTAGAATGTTCAAGATAGACGCAACACAATTTTTGGTACTCAGCTTGCTTGCTAGTGCTACTGTGCCGCCCACTATGTGTTGAATCAATGTTGTGTTCTTGATTTGCGGGGAGTTTGGATTACAACAATTCTGTTTCTTTCTTTATAGTTACTCCTTCCCAAAAACCAACAAGGAAGGAGTTGGCAGTCCGGGCCCGGCAGCGGAAACTGCAGGCAATTGTAGAGGCCTACCGCCGGCTGGTGGATCAGGCCGAGGAGGAGGAGGAGGAGGCGGCGGCAGCAGCTGCTGCCTCTTCCAATGCCCCGGGCCCCAAGCCTGCAGGACTACGTCGCCGTGGTCAGGCAGCCGCCCGCCGCCGCGTTGTTACATCTTCGGCGGCCCCCCCACAACAACAACAACATGCATGCAAGTGTAGGTGCCGTGATTTCCAAGCGAAGATTCTCCGCCGGGTAGCGAGTAAGTTGGAGGAGGAGCGGAAGAAGCTGGAGGACGGTCTAGAGGAGCGTGTGAAGATAATGGTGGACAAACACCTGAAAGCCCGCCGGCTTTGAAATGGACCCTGTTTTTTGCCCCTTTTTTAATCCTTTTGTTGGTGGGTGGGATGTGGGAGTTGGGGTGTACATTTGGGTTGAAATTTGGTTGGGGTTAGGGGAGGGTAGGGACAGCTCTGGGTCAGGGGGTTACATTTGTTATATATTTTATTTTTCTATTATCATTATGAAAATATAAAAATAAAACAAAGATATTTTCACAAGAAAACATTTGAAGTTCATTTGTGTTTGTTGGGGGGCTGGAGGGGGGACTGTTTCACCAAATAATGTACGTTGTGCAACATGAACATGAACTACGAACGATAAATTAAGTACTGACTGCACCTGTAGTAGTAGGGTCACAAGTGCATAAATAATTTATATTATTAAATAACATGGGAAAATTGCCCATCACGTGAGTCTGAAGTGACTAGTATACTTTAATTCCATGCACATTTGCTCAGAGTCCGCTAAACAATCCTATGCAATGCATTGCATCATTCCTTTAATATACCTGTCCTAGTTGTCAGGGAAGAGGAGCTCGTCCTCAAACTCTGTGCGTTCAGACAGAAGTAGGTCATGTAACCCAGTAGTGAGGACGTCTTCGCACTCGCTTTCTTCATCCGGCGGTGATTCACGTACTTGATAGTCTGGTGGTATGAAGCGTTGATTCATTTTTATCATTGTCAGCCGCTCCACGCTTTTGGGGGAGAGACTAGTCCTTTTCGATGTGACAATGGCACCAGCAGCACTGAAAACCCGCTCAGAAGAGACACTGGCTACAGGACAAGCCAGATACTTTAATCGCCAGCCTGCTCAGCACTGGCCACTGTCTCCTTCTTTCATACCAATAGACCAATGGGCTTTGCTTCATGAACACCTCTGTTGTGTCATCCAGATAGGCCTGAACCATCCGCTCAATGTTCATTGGTGCTCGGCTTTGCTGGTCCTCTTTTCCCTTTGCAACAGCAACGGACTTACCCATCCCTTTCTGTAGAAAAAAAGCAGTTATGCTTTTGGTTGGGTCTGCTGAATCAGATCGTGTAGGTGCTGCTTTTGGTACTGTTGGTGCCTGCTGGAAAGCAGACGCACTGCTCTCATGCTGTGAAGAACTTGCGTCAGGAGTACTTGGACTGGCCTGGGCTGGCAGTGGCAGGCCTTTAAGTAACAGCCGTTCAGTTTCTAACTCATTAGCTTCCGCAGCTATGGAAGTTTTGTACTTGTCAACATCCTCATCTGAAAATGGAATTACTTCGTTACTGCTGACAAATAATTTGTACCGTGGATCCAAGATTGTTGCAGTTATGTAATGTTCACCTGACACAATATTGTTGAGCCTTACATTTTCACACAAGCGGTTGACTAAGCCCTTGGCTAAGGTATATGCATCAACTTTTTGTTCGTCACCTTCGTATGTTTGACAGACCTCCTTCACCTGTTGCTCAAGCATGTACAACAATGGGATGGCTTGGCCCATAGTACAGTCCTCCCTGCTAACTGCACGTGTGAAGACCTCAAAGGGTTGTAGCATCTCTGTGATGCATTTAATGAGGTCCTACTGCCACATCTCAATGGTCAGGGCTTTAAGATTAACAGTAGGATCCCCTAATCTTCTTGACATGACATAAGCATTCAATGGGATGTACTGCTCAAAGAGACGCTCAAGCATGAAATAAGTTGAGTTCCAACGTGTTGGGACCTCCTGGATCAGTGCTTTGACTGGCAACCTATGCTCATGCTGAATGACCCGTAGCAGCTTCCGTCCTTTGAAAGAATGGTTAAAGTGCGTGCATATTCTTCTGCAGATGGCCATTATGTTGCTGACTTTGGCTTCATTTTTCAGAAAGTCTTGCACGACTAAGTTTATGCAGTGTGCCAAACAGGGTACCCTGAAATAATGTCCTTCTCTCATTGCCTTCACTACATTACTGCCATTGTCGGTGGAAACAAAACCAATCTTAAGGCCTCTTGGTTTCAGCCATTCAAAGACCTTGTCGTTAAAGTCAGACAAAATGTTTTCAGCAGTATGACTTTTGTCCATACCAAACATGGCTATAGTTGCATGTCTGCGCGTATCATTAAAAATTCCAGCAACGTCACGGAGGCCTGAAGTTAACTTGTCTTTAACACCTGCAAAAGAGATCCAGTGTGCGGTGATGCACATGAAATCTGTAGCATCGCAACTGCTCCACATGTCTGTTGTCAGGTGGATACAATGGACAACACTTTGTTGTAAGGCTTTCCCAATCAATTCCAGCACATCGTGGTGTAGTGCTGGAACAGCCACTCGGGCAAAATAGTAGCGACTGGGAACGTTCCATTTTGGGCAGAGGGTTGCCACTAATTCCAGAAATCCAACAGCCTCAACAAATGAAAATGGGAGAAGGTCCAGTGCTAACATTTTCGCAAGTTTGGCATTGTACAAACGTGCTACTGGGTGGTTCCGCTCGTACTTTCCCTCCTGCCTTAACATGCTAGGAATGGTAAGCTGCTTTGCATGTCTTTTGAGTTATGCTAGACGGACCACCTTGCATCGCAGACTTTGCACTCCTTGGTGTCTCCAGCTGACTCTGGTGCCACTGAGAAGTTGCTGATGCGGCGGATGTGGACTTTACCACTCCAGTGCTGGCGACAGGGGTCCATTGTGTACCACTCCTAGATAGAAGGTCATCGTCTCCCTCTTCTTCTACCTCCTGGTCAACCATGAGTGGACCTTGTACCACTGTATCCCCACCAACACGAGTGCTAACATTTTTTAAGCTTGCAAGGTGGTTCTCCCACCTGATCAAGTGTGTTTTTTTCAAATGGGTCGTTTGGCCTCCAGTCCCATAGTTTGTACCAAGCTTACCACGACTAACATTGACATGACAAATGGTGCATACTGCAATGTTCTCCTGAACTGGGTGAACCGTAAAGAAGTCCCACACTGGGGAGGTAAACTTTTGTCTCCTGCCATAGGAAGAGGAGGACCCACTGCCAATGCCGGATGGACTGGAGGATTGTGGAATTTCACTATGGGACAGCTCAGTCCTAGTACTGCCACTACCTCCTTCTGTTGAAGTGGCGCTTCTGCTGGATGTCGGATGCTGCCGGGCCTTCGCTGACGAAAAAATTGGAGCTGGTGTTACTTTGGGTGTTGAGTGTGTAGGAGTTATGCGTGGTACCTGCTCATCAGTCATTGCAGCATTTCTGGATAGGGTGAAAATGTTGGTCTCTACATCCTCTGCACCAGGAATAACGCTTGTGATGATGACAGTGTCAGACCCGTCTTTATCACCAGCAGTATCCTGCTCACCTACATCGACCTCCACAAGTTCAAGCCTGCCTGGAAACTTCCTTTTTCCTAGCATGGTCTTCTTGGGATGTCTCTCCTTTGAATGCGCAGATAGTTGTGGCTGCCAATCCGTATCAAGGTCATCGGAAGGGATGCTTTGCGAAGAACTCGATGCACTAACCCTCCTTTCCCTTGGTGAATTCAAAGGAAATAGATCACCTACAGAAGTGGCTTCCTCTTCTTCTTGCTCGGAAGGAGGCTCTACTTCCTGAACTGCCCCGACTTCGGGAGGAACAACTACTACTATTTGGTGCGGAGATGGTGGTTGTTGTTCTTGAGGAAGTACTATTGCGGGCTGGGGTTTTTCAACAACAACTGTTGCGGGCGGTGGTTGTGGTTGTTCAACAACTGTTGCGGGAAGTGGTTGTGGGTGAACAACTCCTATTGCGGGCGGTGGTTGTGGTTGTTGAACATCTACTGCTGGCGGTGGTTGTTGAGCACTTCCATCTTGCGTGGATTGTGTACTACTTTGAGACAGCGATAAGTTTAGTTCTGGCTCAGTATCACTGCTCGCAAGCAGAAGGCTGGCTACCTCTTCGACCCTCATCATGTGCTTGGCCTTGGGATGCTGGCTTGCCCCCACTAATGCAGATGTGCTGGTCCCAGCTTGCACCCCAGACCCCGCTGCTGCAGGCGTACCTTTTGGGGTGCCAAAAAAGGTTTTGGGGTCCATACCAGACTTAAGTGACACTTCCTTCTGCTGTTCCTTCTTCGCAGCAACTTTCTTTGTGGTGGAGGACCTGGTAGCTTTCTTAGGGCCCATCTTCTTCTGATGTCAGTCAGCTCACAGCAGCACAAATTGCAGAGATGTCTGGTCAGATGAGTCACACACCACACGTGGCGTACAACTGAAGGACGTCCGTCTGGCAGTAGAACGAGCGATGGATGAAAAAACAACCAGCACCTCCTCAGTCTTTTTTGTGCACCTACAAGTAAAGAAGGCAGAACAACATCAGTCAAACAAGCAGTAAGGCAACATGAACAATTGAAAGACACACAGGTCAATGTATAAAAGACAAAACAGAAGACTAATAATACCAGTCCAGCAGCACCACAGCTCAAAGGCCACATGAAGTCCAGAAAGAACCAATAAAGTCAAGCAGGCCTATAGATACCAATATGGACAGAAAAACGAGGATGCCTGCTGCACATGACAGGTTAATGTGCAAGGAATAAATAGCCCATGGCTAAGACAGAGGTTGTAAACCTAACACCGCAAAAACACATACAAACAAACCCCTGCCCAGACAACACATTGTTGAATGCAATGCCATACACACACATGCCCTAATGATGTTAATTGCATACACCGAACTAAAACAGCTACATAAAGGCAGCACCCCCGCTAACTACTACCTCTGGGACTCTGGCCTACTGTGAGATCAGACAGAAAGCTGGGAGTCCAATGATAAATGCACAAAGGAAGTACCTTCAAAATGGCCGCCACCACATGGCCTAGCCACCACCAGCAACATGAAAAGTAAAAGAAAAAAGAAGACAGACAATAAATGCCTCTGGGAAAGGGACAATGCTTTGTTTTGTTTCACAAAGTAGCCGCAACGCTGCCCACGTGGTCAGCCCACCCACAAACAAGAAGACAGACACAGTAATTGTTCCAGGCTCCAAAAACAACAACCAAATGACAAATTCTGTTTTTTTGGGTGCACAAGAAAGACCTGCAACATTTTCGAGTAACTTTTATGCAACTCGGGACATATTGTCCGCGAGAATGCAAAATCGGCGGGTTCGGCAGCGCGAAAAGAAGAAAACGTCGTTTTCGCGTTCCCGAGCAAGTACATTGAGCGCGCGAACAAGACAAAAAATGTAATGTCGCGTCAAGAGTTGATTAACTTTAATGCACCTATGGCTAAGTAGTAGTAACTCTGCCCTACTGCCACAATACAATAGTCAAAAACCTTGGATGCCTATGGCAAAAGCACAAAGGAAGGACACACAAAATGGCCGCCAACATAGGGCCTGGCCACCAACAACAACATGGCAAAATCACAAAGGATGTATACACAAAATGGCCTCCACCACATGGCCTGGCCACCAACAACAACATGGCAAAATAAATCACAAAGGAAGCATACACAAAATGATCACCACCATAGGGCCTGGCCACCAACAACAACATGGACAACTTTACAAAATGGCCTCCACCACATGGCCTGGCCACCAACAACAACATGGCAAAATAAATCACAAAGGAAGCATACACAAAATGGCCGCCACCACATGGCCTGGCCACCAACAACAACATGACAAGAAAGAGAAGACAGACAATAATGCCTATGGCAAAGGGACAATGCTTTGCTTCACAAAATGGACACACCACACCACCGCCCAAATTGGTCACCCCACCCAAAAGAAAAAAAAAAAAATTACATAGAGGACAGAAAATGGAAGTGGTCCATGCTCCAAAAAGAGAAAACTACAACCAAATGACAACATAACATAAATGAGGACTTTTTGGGTGCACAAGAAACACCTGCAACATTTTCGAGAAACTTTTATGCAACTCGGGACATATTGTCCGCGAGAATGCTAAATCGGCATGTTCGGCAGCGCGAATGGAATAAAAAGTCGTGTTCGCGTTCCCGAGCAAGTACATTGAGTGCGCGAACAAGACAAAAAATGTAAGTTCACGTGCTCACACTGTGCGAAGTTACCAAAACTACCCAAGCTGTATTCCTAGGGTTACCTAATGGCAGAAATTGACAGAGTATTTAAAGTTTAAACACACCCAAAACCAGAAATACCCCACACATAAAAATAAGATTTTCTATATCAATCCAAGCCATCCATGATTTTCACATTAAGGGTACACCACAAAAACAGTTGATTAACTTTCATGACCCTATGAGTAGTACCTATGGCCTACTGCCAGAGTAGGCCACAAGGTTGGAGGCCTATGGCAAGAGCAAAGTGGCTGGAAACATAAAATGGCCGCCAACACATGGCCAGGCCAACCACAGAAAGTTAATACAATGAACTCAAGCATGCCTACACACTAACTACATGGGGTACTAGGGTCAGATATTGGCTTAAAAATTAGAAACATTTTAAATTCCACAAACAGAAATTCCACAACAGACATTGCTATTGCATAATGAACATAATCCAATGCCATCCATGATGTTTGTTTACAAACTGGAATAAACATTTAAACACAGACTACAGAAACATGATTGGACCCATGGGTACCTCTATATGAAGCCTGGATGCAAGTTAAAAAAAAATTACAATCTGGGACCTCATGAAAGTACAGGCCTCCATCAATAATTTAATTCCAGGATTGAATACTGTAGTTAAAAAAAAAATCAAATCAAACAAGCACAAGTCTACATCACTCATACATTACACAAACTTACTTGAAAAAGAGAATTCCAATTCAAAAAGTCCTCATTAAATCCAAGGTAAATCAGTAATGCAGCCAACACAGACAGAAAGTGATCCTTCCAGCTCAAAATCCAAAGGAAAGTGAGCACCACATGGACAAAGCACTGGGAGGAGCCTGGTGGACAGGAACAGGAAGTTGTAAACTCAAGAGCCCTTCCTCCTTACTCTTCAAAACAAGAGTAGAAACAAAAAGAGGGGTCCTTCCCCCCTAAAAATAAAGCCAAAGGTACAACTTTAAGGTTTTTTGCTTTTTTTTCCTAACCAAAATGGTAATTTATTATGGTTTTAACATGCTCGCGAGTTATTCTGTGCAAGAATGCAGTTTCTGCGTGTTCGGCAACTCGATCTTACCAAAAAGCGTCCTCGCGCATCCTTATGACGCTATCGCGCATCCAAATGACGTTATCGCGTTCGCACAGTCGCACGGGACTGTGCGAGAGTGTTTCCAAACATGGTGGCACAAGCGACAAGGAAAAAACGAACGCAGAACGAAGGTAAGCCATTGCCGCGCACGCGATAATGTTATTCAGCGCGCGAGAACTACGCTACGCACCGGATCGCGGAGTAATCGACAGCTACGCGTTCTCCGCGGAACGCGGAGCTGCCGAAACTCCGCAAGCTCCGCGAACGGAGCGTAGTTCTTTGCCCAGGGTTAGTTTAATCCATCGTTATTTTGCTCACCAAGCCACCCCAGTTCAGACATGGCCTTATGTAAATCAGTCTTGACCCTGTGCCTCATGGGAACAGTCCAGCACGAACTGCCAAGCCATGTCTTTCCTTGACCGGAATCAAGCATCCTAGGACCGGTTTCTGGCTATCAGCCGTCTTCAGCCAGGATAGCTTGACTCCAGTGGCTTAGTGAGCAAGGGACTCGCGTCTGGGCATACCCTTCCCAGATAGGGTGAACAGCAAAACACACAAGATGATGGACGGAATGTTGCACAATGGCAAACCATTCACCCCAGTCACAAATCTGGGTTTAATCCATCGTTATTTTGCTCACCAAGTCACCCCAGTTCAGACATGGCCATATGCAAATGAGTCTTGACCCTGTGCCTCATGGGAACAGTCCAGCCTGAACTGCCAAGCCATGTCTTTCCTGGACCGGAATCAAGCATTCTAGGACCGGTTTCTGGCTATCAGCCATCTTCAGCCAGGATAGCTTGACTCCAGTGGCTTAGTGAGCAAGGGACCCACGTCTGGGCAATACCCTTCCCAGATAGGGTGAACAGCAAAACACACAAGATGATGGACGGAATGTTGCACAATGGCAAAACATTTACCCCCAGTCACAGATCTGGGTTTAATCCATTGTTACTTTGCTCACCAAGCCACCCCAGTTCAGACATGGCCATATGCAAATCAGTCTTGACCCTGTGCCTCATGGGAACAGTCCAGCCCGAACTGCCAAGCCATGTCTTTCCTGGACGGAATCAAGCATCCTAGGACCGGTTTCTGGCTATCAGCTGTCTTCAGCCAGGATAGCTTGACTCCAGTGAGCAAGGGACCCACGTCTGGGCATACCCTTCCCACATATGGTGAACAGCAAAACACACAAGATGATGGACGGAATGTTGCACAATGGCAAACCATTCACCCCAGTCACAAATCTGGGTTTAATCCATTGTTATTTTGCTCACCAAGCCACCCCAGTTCAGACATGGCCATATGCAAATGAGTCTTGACCCTGTGCCTCATGGGAACAGTCCAGCCCGAACTGCCAAGCCATGTCTTTCCTGGACCGAAATCAAGCATCCTAGGACCGGTTTCTGGCTATCAGCCATCTTCAGCCAGGATAGCTTGACTCCAGTGGCTTAGTGAGCAAGGGACCCACGTCTGGGCATACCCTTCCCACATAGGGTGAACAGCAAAACACACAAGATAATGGACGGAATGTTGCACAATGGCAAAACATTCACCCCCAGTCACAAATCTGGGTTTAATCCATTGTTACTTTGCTCACCAAGCCACCCCAGTTCAGACATGGCCATGTGGAAATCAGTCTTGACCCTGTGCCTCATGGGAACAGTCCAGCCCGAACTGCCAAGCCATGTCTTTCCTGGACCGGAATCAAGCATCCTAGGACTGGTTTCTGGCTATCAGCTGTCTTCAGCCAGGATAGCTTGACACCAGTGAGCAAGGGACCCACGTCTGGGCATACCCTTCCCACATAGGGTGAACAGCAAAACACACAAGATGATGGATGGAATGTTGCACAATAGCAAAACATTCACCCCCAGTCACAGATCTGGGTTTAATCCATTGTTATTTTGCTCACCAAGCCACCCCAGTTCAGACAGGGCCTTATACAAATCAGTCTTGACCCTGTGCCTCATGGGAACAGTCCAGCCCGAACTGCCAAGCCATGTCGTTCCTGGACCGGAATCAAGCATCCTAGGACCGGTTTCTGCCTATCAGCCATCTTCAGCCAGGATAGCTTGACTCCAGTGGCTTAGTGAGCAAGGGACCCACGTCTGGGCATACCCTTCCCACATACGGTGAACAGCAAAACACACAAGATGATGGACGGAATGTTGCACAATGGCAAAACATTCACCCCCATTGTTACTTTGCTCACCAAGCCGCCCCAGTTCAGACATGGCCATATGCAAATCAGTCTTGACACTGTGCCTCATGGGAACAGTCCAGCCCGAACTGCGAAGCCATGTCTTTCCTGGACCGGAATCAAGCATCCTAGGACCGGTTTCTGGCTATCAGCTGTCTTCAGCCAGGACAGCTTGACTCCAGTGAGCAAGGGACCCACGTCTGGGCATACCCTTCCCACATAGGGTGAACAGCAAAACACACAAGATGATGGACGGAATGTTGCACAATAGCAAAACATTCACCCCCAGTCACAGATCTGGGTTTAATCCATCGTTATTTTGCTCACCAAGCCACCCCAGTTCAGACATGGCCTTATACAAATCAGTCTTGACCCTGTGCCTCATGGGAACAGTCCAGCCCGTACGGCCAAGCCATGTCTTTCCTTGACCGGAATCAAGCATCCTAGGACCGGTTTCTGGCTATCAGCCATCTTCAGCCAGGATAGCTTGACTTCAGTGGCTTAGTGAGCAAGGGACCCACGTCTGGGCATACCCTTCCCAGATAGGGTGAACAGCAAAACACACAAGATGATGGACGGAATGTTGCACAATGGCAAACCATTCACCCCAGTCACAAATCTGGGTTTAATCCATCGTTACTTTGCTCACCAAGCCACCCCAGTTCAGACATGGCCATATGCAAATCAGTCTTGACCCTGTGCCTCATGGGAACAGTCCAGCCCGAACTGCCAAGCCATGTCTTTCCTGGACCGGAATCAAGCATCCTAGGACCGGTTTCCGGCTATCAGCTGTCTTATTATGATAATGTCTCGCATTCAAATTGTGCAGGCGAGGTCATATTTTGTAGGTAGTGCATGTGCTGCCATACTTAACACACTCAGTCCCCGAGCTCCCGGTCTCCTTGTAGCAGGGCGGCGGACAGAAATAGGTAATCGGCCACAGACCTCGCACTGAAACTGTAAGTAAAAATCTAGTCAGACGAGCCCACAGATCTATAACGGGCACCGCTTACCAACTAGCACGGCTCCGTGTTTTTCTGAGACGACTCCGATCTCCCTAAATACGCTATTCACAAAACTATTTACCTATCTTATGTTTCAGAATAAGTTTTTGTAGTGAGGATAACCTTTCCCTGACCTATGAGGTCTCCTAATACCCCATAGAGAGTAAGCCTTATTTTATCAACTACTTGTATGTCCTACATGTACTATTGTGAGTGAGTCTGTTTTATGTTGAGTGTGTTAAGTATGGCAGCACATGCACTACCTACAAAATATGACCTCGCCTGCACAATTTGAATGCGAGACATTATCGTGCCACGTAATATGATGAAATGACCGTGATTTGTATAGATATATAGGTACCACACAGCACGTATAATTGTAAAGCTTGCAAGTTGTGGTTAATATCTATCGCCAAATTACGGCCAAGGCACTTCCACATCCTCACACTGAGAAGAGGCACAATCAGCAACTCTTTGTGCCTGGACTTTTGCGACGCCAAGCAGAAGGTACTTTTTCTAATGGGATTGACAGCATGCAGACACGAATTTGAGGCACTGCACGACGTAACAGGTTTGTAGAAGTTTAAAATCTGACATTTGTCTTCATCCTTCCTTTACAGGTATTTTGATCTTTCTAGGCTTACCCATTGCGGTTCAAGCCCACACCACAGGCACACTTTTGCCCTTTTGTGGTCCCAGAGAGTAGGACTGGATGCGTCTTTTAGGGGACGCAGACCATCCACTCTCAGGATTTTTTGGTCCTGAAGAAAACCTGGTTAGTTTATACCTTTACGGTTGAAACATGTAGACCAGACACACATAGAGATACATGGGCTCATAATTACCCTCACTCTATCTCGCCATTGATTTTAACATTGTCCAGTTGCTTGCAAATAAAAATCTTATTTTTCCCAAGTTAAACCAGGACAATTTTTAACACACTTATCATTTTTTTCACGCACCCTCACTCACAGCCTGCTCCACTGTAAACAGGTGTTGAAGCACACCCTGATGACGCTAGGTCATTAGGTTGGACCCCGATGATGAAGCATGTCACCACTAGGTGGTGAGTGAGGGTTTTTTTTAAGGGTGGGCGTAGTTCGCGAAGTAGCGCTACGCGAAGCTACGCGAAGTGCACTTCGCACTACGCGTACTTCACGTAGCACTACGCGAGCTGCGTAGTAGCATGTTCGCACTGTGCAAGATGCATTTTCAGTGATTGCACAGTGCGGACAAGCATCCGGCACTGTGCAAGCATTGAAAACGGCATCTTGCACAGTGCGAGCTGTAGTTTTCTGCTGCTCGAGTAGATTATTACTCGTGCGGCAGCTTTCTCATCGCGAACAGGTAGTTTCTCATTGAGAGCGGTCGCGAGCATGCACAACCACTCAAAAATGAGAAATCTGACCTCCTCGCGTTGAGAATCTCGCCGGGATGTCATTTTGCTTGCTCGCGGTCGCGAACATGACGTTCAGGACCGCGAACAAGCAAAAAATGACCGCTGCACTACGCTACGCTGCACTACGGATGTTCGCACTGTGCTACGTGCAGCTCACGTAGTTGCGAAAACTTTGCAAACTCCGCGAGCGTAGCGTAGTGCTTCGCCCAGGGTTAGTTTTTTTAACAAAAGGAGAATTTTCTCACTTTTGTATAACCACACACCCCATTAGGAATCGGCGATTCCATGTTGGTGGTACTCCTTGTTTGTTTCTAAAGGTATACCCAGGGGTACAGGAGTATTCCCCGTTCACCTACGTGAACTAAAACCCTTGCTCTCTCCACTGTTTTTTCATAATTTAGCCAGTCTACAATAACCACCACACTGTTTTTATCCCTTACTTTATTCCCCCATAATTAAATTTCTATTGGGCGAATAAAGGTAATTTTAACCCCTTCCATGCTGCCCGTTTCCGCCGCTGTGCGGTAAACAAACGAACAGGGCGGGGCCGTGACGAACCCCAGCCGTCATCCGCACACGAGCGCCGCGGAGCGTGACGGCTGGGGTTCGTCACCAGCATGGAAGGGGTTAAAACACAATTTTTTTTGCACTATCACTTTTTCACACTTACGGAAAAAAAACGCTCTGCTGTAACCAAGCATTGTAGCACACCAGAGGGAAACGGCCACGAAAACCTTTACCACGCATGCATTACAAAGCATGCGTGGTTACAACAAGAGGCTTTACCACGCATACCTTTACTATGAAATACGTAGTAAAGGCATGTGTGGTAAATGAAAAGAAAAAAATAGGGGGTTTGGGGTCTCCCCCCCTAAAAAATAAAGCAAGGGATTAAAAAGGGGGGTTGGGAGGGTTGGGGGGGTCTCCCCAAAAAAAAAACGAACCTGAAGAGCCGAAGCTGATGCAATCAGCGTTGTTAGAGAGGAAACGGAAAGTAACTTCTGCTTCCTCTTTACGACGTGCGACCGACATAACCAAAGAAGATGGAAAGGAGGCGAGTTAAAAGGTGAGGTCCATTTTAGTTAAAAAAAATATTAAGGGTTAAGGGCAGGGGTAATTGTAAGGAGTGGAGGCTGGGGGCATGTAAGGAGAGAGATATAACCTTTAACAAGAGTATGCCCTCACCATGCATACATTTACAACGAAAAACGTTGTAAATCTATGGGTGGTAAAGGAATATTCGAGGTAAAAGTTATGCGTGGAAAACGAATTCCGTTGTAACGCATGCATGGTAAACGGCATGCATTGCAATGGAATTCGTTGTGACGACATACAACCACACCAGAGGGGCATTCGGCCTCTCTGGTGGGAACCCTATGATGAAGCATGTCACCAACTAGGTTGGTGAGTGAGGGTTCTTTTATAAAATAAGAATGACTTCCTTTAGTTCCCTTACTGGCTCTTTGGCTTCACTCTTTTGTTGTTTGTATACTTATTATTAGGGGGACCAAGAGTGGCTCCATTTTCCCTCTCTCTCTTGTTGATTAACTATGCTTCACTGACAACCCAAGAGAATGGACTCCTTAAGCTGGAGGGGAGTCCTGCTCATGCAAGGGCAGCCTCCCATGTAGAACCAAGCAACATACCTTTAGGATTGCTCTAGGGGTGACATATTGGTTTTAAGTGCAGTGACTTTAGATATAGGAAACCTATATCTTTACTAAGGGGTGCTAGCAGCATCTTGCACTGGCTGCAATGGCAGACCTGGAGTTCCATTTTGCAAGGTCTCCAATGGGTGGCATAATACATGCTTCAGCCCATGGGGGACATATGGGTTACCTATGCCCTGGGTACCTTAGTAGCATATACCAGGGACTTATAAGGGTACCCCAGTATCCAATCTGGGATGTACCTAAATACTGAAAATACCAACTTAGGGAGAACGCAGATAGACTGGGGTCCTAATTAGCAGGATCCCAATTAGACTAGTCGATATCAACTTAGAACCAGGTAAAAAGTGATAGTAACAATAGAAGAGGATCCTAGTTTCCTACAAACACAATACGAGGAGCCACTTCCCACACTCTTTCAAGCAGACAACTCCTGATAATGTTAAGCATCATATCTGTCACTCTTTGATTACTGTATACCTTTAAAAAGACCTGGAATTGATATGTATCTGGAAACCAGTTACATTTACACTCTCAAACACCAGCTATCATTAACAAGCATTTGAAATGCAATAGACCTCGCATTATTGGTGTTGCAAATAAAAATATTTCTTTGATATTTTTTGTAACAAAATATCCCAGTAGTACTATAAGTAATACAAGAGAATTTATAAAGCAAGGAAAGGGTGCAGTACCACAGACTGTTACTAGGTGTCTCTGTGGAGTTTTTAAGGATCCTCTATCAGCCACAGAAGGTACTGCATCCTTAATGCAATTATAAAGAAAAAGATTGCAGCTGAGCACACGTTTCCATTTGTTTTGATTAGAAGTGAGATTTTGGTTAGTTTGCGTTTTTATTTAGCCTTGCTTGTGGTGACTACAGTGGCTTAGGAACTACTACAGCAATGAGCAGCGTACGCGCTGCCCAACTCTACTGAACATACCAATGGCCGCAGATTCGATGAAATACATGACCCGCCCTGCCGTACTGTCATAAGAGGGACTTTCCCCAAAGTACCAATGCCCACAGATTCATCAAAAACAATGTACATCAGCAATACCCAAAAACATTACATATATATTTAAATCAACCCAATAACTGTTACAAAAAAGCTAACCAAAAACTGGCAAAATATAGAATAAAACACAGATACATTAATCAAAAAATTATTTATTAACTAAAAAATATATACACATCACAATATTGAAAATAGATTACACTTACCTTTAAGTAGCGTTATCCCTACCTCTGTACAGTTAGATATAAAGTAAAGAAAACAAAACTTGCAAATACAAACATATATTATTGTAATAAAAAAACTTGTACCTGTGTGTCCATGTGTTGCAACAGATTGCTTTCTAGTGATCCTTTCAACACGGACTGCCTTTCTGCTGCAAAAGAAAAAAAGAAAAAAAGAATAATTAGTAAACGAGAAAAGGCAACATAAAGCAATTACAATCAAATAAAAAGTAGCAGAATACAGAAAAGCCAATGGATTCATAATGTAAACAAAATTATTTTTTATACTAAATACATATTAACATTACACATATATTACACTTACCTTAATGTAGCTGTGTCACACCCTGCTGTCCCGTTAATTCTGGAACTCTACCGAACATACCAATGGCCGCAGATTCGATGAAAAACATGACCCGCCATGCCGTACTGTCACAAGAGGGACTTTCCCCAAAATAGCAATGCCCGCAGATTCGTCAAAAACAATGTACATTAGCAATACCCAAAAACATTACATATATATTTAAATCAACCCAATAACTGTTACAAAAAAGCTAACCAAAAACTGGCAAAATATAGAATAAAACACGGATACATTAATCAAAAAATTATTTATTAACTAAAAAATATATATACATCACAATATTGATTGGACTTACCCTAAAATAGCTGCACCAAAGCGAACAAAACAATGGCAAAATATAGACTAACACACGGAATAATACATCAAACCAAAAACCAAGCACTATAAATATTAATATATACATTCAAAAATAGATTGCACTTACCTTTAAGTAGCATTATCCCTATGTCTGTACCGTTAGCTATAAAGTAAAGAAAACAAAACTTGCCAAACACAAACACATATTATTGTAATAAAAAAACTTGTACCTGTGTGTCCATGTGTTGCAACAGATTGCTTCCTAGTGATCCGTTCAACACGGACTGCCTTTCCGCTGCAAAAGAAAAAAAAAATTAGTAAACGAGAAAAGGCAACATAAGGCAATTACAATCAAATAAAAAGTAGCAGAATACAGAAAAGCCAATGGATTCATACTGTAAACAAAATATATTTTTTAACTAAATACATATAAACATTACACAAATATTACACTCACCTTAATGTAGCTGCGTCACACCCTGCCGTACCGTTAATTCTGGAACTCTACCGAACATACCAATGGCGGCAGATTCGATGAAAAACATGACTCGCCCTGCCGTACTGTCATAAGAGGGACTTTTTCCCCAAAATACCAATGCCCGCAGATTTGTCAAACACAATGTACATTAGCAATACCCAAAAACATTACATATATATTTAAATCAACCCAATAACTGTTACAAAAAAGCTAACCAAAAACTGGCAAAATATAGAATCAAACACAAATACATTAATCAAAAAATGATTTATTAACTAAAAAATATATATACATCACAATATTGATTGGACGTACCTTAAAGTAGCTGCACCAAAGCGAAGAAAACAATGGCAAAATATAGACTAACACACGGAATAATACATCAAACCAAAAAGCAAGCACTAAAAATATAAATATATACATTCAAAAATAGATTACACTTACCTTTAAGTAGCGTTATCCCTACGTCTGTACAGTTAGCTATAAAGTAAAGAAAACAAAACTTGCCAAATACAAACACATATTATTGTAATAAAAAAACTTGTACCTGTTTGTCCATGTGTTGCAACAGATTGCTTCCTAGTGATCCGTTCAACACGGACTGCCTTTCCGCTGCAAAAGGAAAAAAAAAACATTAGTAAACGAGAAAAGGCAACATAAGGCAATTACAATCAAATAAAAAGTAGCAGAATACAGAAAAGCCAATGGATTCATAATGTAAACAAAATATTTTTTTAACTAAATACATGTAAATATTACACAAATATTACACTTACCTTAATGTAGCTGCGTCACACCCTGCCGTACCGTTAATTCTGGAACTCTACCGAACATACCAATGGCCGCAGATTCGATGAAAAACATGACTCGCCCTGCCGTACTGTCATAGGAGGGACTTTCCCCAAAATACCAACTCCCCGCAGATTTATCAAAAACAATGTACATTAGCAATACCCAAAAACATTACATATATATTTAAATCAACCCAATAACTGTTACAAAAAAGCTAACCAAAAACTGGCAAAATATAGAATAAAACACAGATACATTAATCAAAAAATTATTTATTAACTAAAAAAGTATATATACATCACAATATTGATTGGACTTACCTTAAAGTAGCTGCACCAAAGCGAACAAAACAATGGCAAAATATAGACTAACACACGAAATAATACATCAAACCAAAAAGCAAGCACTATAAATATAAATATATACATTTGAAAATAGATTACACTTACCTTTAAGTAGCGTTATCCCTACATCTGTACAGTTAGATATAAATTAAAGAAAACAAAACTTGCAAATACAAACACATAATATTGTAATAAAAAAACTTGTACCTGTGTGTCCATGTGTTGCAACAGATTGCTTTCTAGTGATCCTTTCAACACGGACTGCCTTTCGGCTGCAAAAGAAAAAAAGAATAATTAGTAAACGAGAAAAGGCAACATAAAGCAATTACAATCAAATAAAAAGTAGCAGAATACAGAAAAGCCAATGGATTCATAATGTAAACAAAATTATTTTTTATACTAACTACATATTAACATTACACATATATTACACTTACCTTAATGTAGCTGTGTCACACCCTGCTGTACCGTTAATTCTGGAACTCTACCGAACATACCAATGGCCGCAGATTCGATGAAAAACATGACCCGCCCTGCCGTACTGTCACAAGAGGGACTTTCCCCAAAATACCAATGCCCGCAGATTCGTCAAAAACAATGTACATTAGCAATACCCAAAAACATTACATATATATTTAAATCAACCCAATAACTGCTACAAAAAAGCTAACAAAAAACTGGCAAAATATTGAATAAAACACAGATACATTAATCTAAAAAGTATTTTTTTAACTAAAAAATATATATACATCACAATATTGATTGGACTTACCTTAAAGTAGCTGCACCAAAGCAAACAAAACAATGGCAAAATATAGACTAACACACAGAATAATACATTAAACCAAAAAGCAAGCACTGAAAATATAAATATATACATTCGAAAATAGATTACACTTACCTTTAAGTAGCGTTATCCCTACGTCTGTACAGTTAGCTATAAAGTAAAAAAAAAAAAACTTGCCAAATACAAACACATATTATTGTAATAAAAAAACTTGTACCTGTTTGTCCATGTGTTGCAACAGATTGCTTCCTAGTGATCCGTTCAACACGGACTGCCTTTCTGCTGCAAAAGAAAAAAAAAATTAGTAAATGAGAAAAGGCAACATAAGGCAATTACAATCAAATAAAAAGTAGCAGAATACAGAAAAGCCAATGGATTCATACTGTAAACAAAATATTTTTTTTCACTAAATGCATATAAACATTAAACAAATATTACACTTACCTTAATGTAGCTGCGTCACACACTGCCGTACCGTTAATTCTGGAACTCTACCTAACATACCAATGGCCGCAGATTTTTTTAAATAGGTGACCCGCCCTGCCGTACTGCCATAAGAGGGACGTTCCCCAAAATACCAATGCCCGCATGTAGGAGAGTAGGGTCTGCAATCCTATGATCACCCAGATTTTTGCTTTTTGCTGCACTGGTTTACAACTTTCCCTGGCTGTGGGCCTGCTAATCAGACCCACAGCCTAGCTGTTCTCTCTATCCAAATTGTACTCAGGTACTGAATTGGCACTGGACCCTCTCCAAGTCCCTGTACCCAGGGCTGAGGTGTACCCAGAAGTCTCCCAGGGGCTGAAGCATGTATTATGCCACCCCTGGGCTGACTAACTAAACTGACACAACTGGCTGCACGACAGCTGGGGCAAGGTGGTGTACTCACCCTTTGCTTTAGATATAGTATACCTATATCTAACCCTAAAATGGACACACAGATCTCCTATCAGTCACTCCTATGGCAGGCCTTAACAATCCTGAAGGCAGAGTGCTTGGAATCGTGTGAGATGGTGCTCTGGCATGAGCTGAGCCTGTCTGCGGCTTTCGGGATCCATCCCTTAGCCGTTTCCATGATATCGCATACCATATACTCTTAAGTGCATTATAATCCTCGCGGTTATATGCCAACTCTGGTATCGCTTTATCAAAACATGTCGAGTAAGGTGTCATACGAATTGGAATACTAACCCCTCGCCAATTCTGGCGACGGGGTTAGCATTCCACCCTTCTAGAGGGACACGACATGTATGTAACCTCTAACCCCGGTTAAAGTCAAACAGAGCCTCAGCTCCACAAAATGGATGCTGCCACCGAGACACAAGTCTGCCCTCCTGCTGCTGGGAGTCCTCCCAGAGCAGGAGATAAGGACAAAGGGTTTCCTGCCAGGGGCGGTGCCAGCACCGTCCCAGACAGGGTTTTGTGTATTGTAGGTAGGCAGGGCTTCAGAGGAAGGTGACTGCACGTGGCACCCCGGTGCTCACTGTGCATAGGCTGGCTTGAACCAGTTCCAGGGACACTCCAGACCCTGTGCTGGGGAAAAGCCCGCCAAGGAAGTGGGTGTAACCACCCCCCTCCTGGTCCCACCCATAGGGCAGGACCTAGTCGCGTGCCAGCCCCCTTTTCCCAGATAAAGGTAGGGACTGGCCCCCTTCCAAAACAGATCATCTTTGAATCCTGAAACTACTTTCTACGAAAGGAACTCAAGACTTCTTCCTAAGATTTCTCCCTTGTGGCTAAGGAGTAGTCACCCTGCATCCGCAGGCACCATCAAGAACACTGCGGTCTGCTGCACGTCCTTCCTCCGGAATCCGACTGACCAGCTCGACGAGAACCGGCTTCCCTGGCACCTCTGACCTCTACCCACCTCTACAGCCAAGCTGAGAACCGTGGGTGCGACGAGACCTCGAGGGACCTGCCATCTTCAAGACTGCACGACTTCTGCACAGCAAGCCCGCCGAGTAATTTCCTGGTGAGTGCTTTGGGGTCCGAGAAGCCCCGACCCTGAGCATCTCCAGCACCGAAGACCAGCCCCCCAGCATCTCCACGATCGGCGTGGGGCCCTTCTGCTTTTTGCTGCTCACCGCGTTGTTTGGCTACTAGCCCGCTGGCTTGTGGCCTTCTGAACGACGCCCGACGACATTTCTGCTGCTGGTCTGGTTGCTCCAGACTGGGCCTTGCTCCCTCCCAGAAGAGGAGCACCCTGGACCCTCCTGGTCCACTCAAGACGCCATTTTGAGTCCACCGCGTGGGCTTAAATTAGCCAAGGCTTGTTGCCCAATCCTGGGTAACTTCGACGCGACAGCTTCATCCATCGTGGGACAGCTCGCCTCTCCATCCTGGTCGCCGACAACGCCTCCTGGTCCGTGAGATCTGCAGAGCCAGCGTTGCCCACTCACCTAGTCGAGGTGACTACCATCCGGTGCCCTCCTGGTGCCCACTGACTACTGGCTAGTAGTCACGAACTTGGTCCCCTCTGCTTTCAGGTGTCATCCCTCTTCGATCCAGGCTTGGATCAACTCGAACAATCTTCACTGGTCGCCTGCCAGCATCTTTCTTCCAGGCTCCTGGTCCGGCAACGAGGATTCCCGACGTCTTTTGAGACCTATGCAGCTGCAGCCCCTGGGCTAGGTAACTTCGGCACTTCGGTGTCCCAGCATAGCCTCACTATCCAAGGGTCAGGATCCACTGTCGTTTTCTCCCTACCAGGTCGGGTTCGCCCGTGAACACTAACTTTGCCTTTACAAGCTCCCATAGACTTTGTCCCGCATCCCGCGTGAGAGTGCACACTCTGCACCCGAGTCCCCTAGGTCTCCTAGAAGTAATCTAGCGATTCTATAGTCAAGTCCTAGCGATTCCAAAGCCTGTTAGTACTGTACTTACCTGCTAGTAATTTCGCATTCCACTTTTAAAGTATATGGTTTTTCGTGCCCCTCGGGCATTTGTGTATACCGTGCTAACTTAAGTATTTTCGTAAGAGTTTTGTTGTGTGCCTAGCACCCTGTCCTCATAAAGAGTACAGGGTTGTTGTGATTCTAATAAATACACTGTTTATTTTCATAACACTTGTGTGGTGTCCTTTCACTGGGTGTTCAAGGGGTAATGTGATGGTAAAACAGCTGGCTTAACACGCCCTCTAGAGTCTTAGCCTTAGACTGCTCGTATCCATGCTACTAGGATAGCTGGTCTATAAGGTTGACTTACAACCAATCATCAATAAGGGTTGTTTGGACTGATATATAGTGATCACTAGAATAGTGAGCACTGCACATCAGGCCAACTTCTCACATTGGTGAGCAGCGGGTGGGATTTGAGCTTGCTGTTGTTTTACCACACATATCCTAAGAATATCTTGTGGAAGATCACATAAGTACTAAAGGTACATATAACTTAGCTTAGAATACTCTGAGTTCTACTGAACCAGCTGTTGTAGCTCCTAGGGCCTAGCACACCCTAAACTACAACTCTAGCAAGGGATCAGTAGGCAAACATATAGTGTAGGTAAGTGCACCACTTACACCTCACTAGAAAAGCATGTCTACCCATGGAGAATCTACTGAGACTCCCCTGGTCAGTGTTGACCCTCCACAGGTCACCTCAAGATATGCAGCTCTCAGCTTCCAGGAGATGAGACAGATCTGTGTCTCCAGGAAACTGAAGCAGGGGTCTAACCCCACCATTCCCTTTCTGATAGGTCTCTTAGAGACATATGATGCCAGAAAGATTTCTCAGTTACATGAGAATATGCCAGCCTTAGAGGGAACCTCTGGAGATCCAGACCTCCCCAACACTGCCACAGCAGTTGAGGGAGAGGAGGATCAGGAGGAACTCTCTGGGGATGAGGTAGACAAAGGTCTTGAGGTAGTCAGAAGGCTAACCAGGGCCAACTTAGACTTACTTGGGCTAGGATCTGGGGGACCCCCAGTACTAACCCTAAGTGGGCCTAACCTTGGAGTTAGGAGAGATAGATCTCTTTCTATGGACTCCAATAGATCTCTGCACTCTAATGCCTCTTCTCAGGGGAGAAGGAATCCTCCACAGAGGAGATTTACTTCCCCTCAGAGAAGGGAGCATGAGGCTAGGATGAGACAAGCTGAACTGAGGATTGAAAGGGAAGAACTTGCCCTGGCCAAAGAGAAGCTTGCCTTTGCTAGAGAGCAGCAGATGAGTGGGTTAGCACCCACTGGTGGCAGCAATCTCCCAAGAGATAGAGAGAAGGGTTTAGATACTAAACACCTGACTAAGATAGTGCCCCCCTTTAAGCAAGGGGATGATATCCAGAAATGGATGGCTGCTTTGGAGAGGGCCTGCACTGTGCAGTGCATTCCCCGAAGTCAGTGGGCAGCTATACTGTGGCTCTCCTTTGATGGTAAAGGTAGAGATAAGCTCCTCACTACAAGAGTGGAGGATGCTAATGATTACCAGGTCCTGAAAAATGCACTGATTGATGGGTTTGGTTTAACCACTGAGCAGTACAGGTTGCTGTTCAGAGACACCCAGAAAACTCAGTCTCAGGACTGGTCTGACTTTGTGGATTGTGCCACTAAGGCTTTGGAGGGCTGGTTGCTGGGTAGCAAGGTTACAGATTACACAGGATTGTATAATCTAATGATGAGAGAACAAATTTTAAACAATTGTCAGAACCAGTTGCTGCACCAGCACCTTGTTGATTCAGATCTGACCTCTCCCCAAGAATTGGGAAAGAAGGCAGACAAATGGGTCAGGACAAGGATCAAGCAGAACCAGAACCAGAACCAGGGTGGTCAGAAGAAAGCAGACCAGAAGGGTAATGTTAAGAGTGAACAAAATGACCAGAAGTCTTCACCAGGTCCCCAACAAACCAAAGAGGGTGGGGGTCAGGCTTCCCAGAAGAAGAAGACTCAAGAAGGCCAGTCAAAAAGGTGGTGCCAGTACTGCAAAAGTAAATCTCACTGGTTTAGTGAGTGCACCAAAAGAGGAGGACAAACTCCTGCCACTACAGCCCCTAAGGCAACTGCAACCCCTAGTACAGTCAGTAGTGGTAGTGTACCTCCCAAGGCATTAGTTGGGTTAACCTTGGGTACTGAGGGGTCTGACAACTTAGTTGGCACACTCACTCAGGCTGTCCTTGTCTGTACAGGGGATATAGATATGTCCCCTGAGATAAGTCCCAATACTTTGGGCAAATACAGGCAGACACCTTTGATTAATGGCAAAATGGCTCAGGCCTATAGGGACACTTGTGCTAGTGTCACCATGGTGACACCTAACTTTGTGGACCCTGGACAGATCATGCCAGGTACTGATTTCCTGCTGACCAATGCCAGCAATGTCACTACTAGTCATAGTGTGGCAATTGTGGCTTTCTCCTGGGGTGGAGTGAAGGGACAAAAGAAAGTTGTAGTCAGTTCAGACCTCCCAGTTGATTGTTTGTTGGGCAATGATTTGGAGTCATCACAATGGTCAGAAGTGGAGCAGAGGACTCACATGGAAATGTTAGGCTTGCCAGCACATGTGCTTGCTGTGACTAGGTCACAGGCCAGAAGATGCCCCACTGAACAGGTGCTGGATCCTGAAATTATGGACCAGACACCTTCCAAGAAGAAGAGCAGTAAGGGTAAGGCTTTGCCTTCCCCCTTGCCCCAGGTTGAGGATCAAGTCTCTGAGGAGGCTGATCTGAGAGAGCTGAGGGAAACTGAGCCTAAAGAGCTTGAACTTGATCAAGTTGAGTTTCTGGGCTCAGGGGGACCCTCCAGAGCAGACCTGGGGAAGGAACAGTTGAGCTGCCCTTCCCTTGAACCCCTCAGACAGCAGGCTGCTGCTGAGGCTGCAGGGAATGCCACAGGTGCCCACAGGGTATACTGGGAAGATGGACTCCTGTACTCTGAGTCAAGAGACCCCAAGCCTGGTGCAACCAGGAGGCTGGTCATCCCCTTGTCTCTGAGAGGTTTCCTTCTCACCTTTGCCCATGAGATTCCCCTTGCAGGTCATTTAGGTCAGACAAAGACTTGGGACAGGCTTGTCTCACACTTTCACTGGCCCCATATGAATGAGAATACCAAGGAGTTTTGTCGCTCCTGTGTCACTTGCCAAGCCAGTGGTAAGTCAGGTGGCACAACAAAGGCCCCCCTCATACCCCTACCTGTGGTGGGGGTTCCCTTTGAAAAAGTGGGGATTGACATTGTTGGTCCAATGGAACCCCAGACAGCATCAGGGCACAAGTTTATACTGGTGGTGGTGGACCATGCCCCCAGGTACCCTGAGGCTATTCCACTTAGGACCACTACAGCACCTGTAGTGGCAAGAGCCCTAGTTGGAGTGTTCTCCAGAGTGGGTTTCCCTAAGGAGGTCATTTCTGACAGAGGTACAAACTTCATGTCAGGATACCTGACTGCCATGTGGAAGGAGTGTGGTGTGAACTACAAGTTCACCACACCCTATCATCCACAATGCAATGGGCTTGTTGAGAGATTCAACAGGACCCTCAAAGGGATGATTCATGGACTACCTGAACCTCTTAGGAGAAGATGGGATGTCCTGATCCCCTGCCTCTTGTTTGCTTACAGAGAGGTCCCACAGAAGGGGGTTGGCTACAGCCCTTTTGAGCTTCTGTATGGGCATCCTGTGAGAGGACCCCTGTGTTTGGTGAAGGAAGGATGGGAGAGACCTCTCAAAAAGCCTGCAACCAACATAGTGGACTATGTACTTGGTCTCCGCTCCAGGATGGCTGAGTATATGGAAAAGGCATCTAAAAACCTTGAGGCCAGCCAAGAACTTCAGAAAGCTTGGCATGACCAAAAGGCTGTTCTGACTGTGTACCAGCCAGGACAGAAGGTGTGGGTGCTGGAGCCAGTGGCCCCAGCAGCTCTGAAAGACAAATGGTCTGGGCCCCACACCATCATTGAGCAAAAGGGAGAGGTTACCTACTTGGTGGACCTTGGAACTCCCAGGAGCCCTCTCAGAGTGCTCCATGTTAACAGGCTCAAGGCATATGTCGACAGGAAGGACATGAGCTTGCTCATGGCCACAGATGAGGGACAGGAGGAAGAGAGTGACCCTCTCCCAGACCTGCTCACTCAGAATCCTGATGATGGATCAGTTGATGGTGTTGTCTTTTGTGGCAGCCTCACTGACCATCAGCAACAGGATTGCAGGCAAGTTCTGCAATCCTACAGACATATGTTCTCTCTGACACCCAGCCAAACTGATTGGTGTACCCATGATGTTGACACTGGAGACAGTCTGCCTGTCAAGAGTAAAATCTACAGACAGCCTGATCATGTTAGAGACTGCATCAAAACTGAAGTGCAGAAAATGTTGGAGCTGGGTGTCATTGAGCCCTCAGATAGCCCTTGGGCTAGCCCAGTAGTTCTAGTGCCAAAGCCTCACACCCAGGGTGGTAAGAAAGAGATAAGGTTTTGCGTAGACTACAGAGGCCTCAATGCAGTCACTAAGACTGATGCCCACCCAATACCAAGAGCAGATGAACTTATAGATAAATTGGCTTCTGCCAACTTCTTAAGTACATTTGATTTGACAGCTGGGTATTGGCAAATCAGGTTAGCTGAGGAGGCCAAACCCAAGACAGCATTTTCTACCCCTGGTGGGCATTATCAATTTGTGGTAATGCCCTTTGGCTTGAAAAATGCACCTGCCACCTTCCAAAGGTTGGTGAATCAAGTCCTCACTGGGCTGGATGACTTCTGTGCAGCATATCTTGATGATATTGCTGTCTTTAGCTCCACCTGGGAGGATCACCTGGTCCACCTGAGGAAAGTGTTAGAGGCTCTGCAAAAGGCAGGCCTCACTATCATGGCCACAAAGTGCCAGATAGGGCAGACACAGGTTGTATACCTGGGCCACCTTGTAGGTGGAGGCCAGGTTCAGCCACTGGAGAGTAAGATACAGGCCATCAAGGACTGGACTCCTCCAACCACCCAGACTCAGGTTCGAGCTTTCTTGGGCCTGACTGGGTACTATAGGAAGTTTGTCAGAAATTATGGGTCCATAGTGACCCCTCTTAATGACCTGACAAGCAAAAAGATGCCACAGAAAGTTCAGTGGACAGCAAGCTGTCAGAAAGCATTCAATGACCTAAAGCAGGCCATGTGCACAGCACCTATCCTAAAGAGTCCAGATTACTCCAAGCCATTCATTGTCCAAACAGATGCTTCTGAGTTGGGTGTGGGGGCTGTTCTGTCTCAACTGAATTTTGATGGTAATGATCAGCCTATTGCTTTCATTAGTAGAAGGTTGACACCCAGAGAGAAAAATTGGTCAGCTATTGAGAGGGAGGCCTTTGCTGTGGTCTGGGCCCTGAAGAAGCTGAGGGCCTACTTGTTTGGCACTCACTTCACCATTCAGACAGACCATAAGCCCCTCTTGTGGCTAAATCAGATGAAGGGTGAAAACCCCAAACTGCTTAGGTGGTCCATTTCCCTACAGGGGATGGATTTTACAGTGGAGCATAGACCTGGTACTGATCACAGCAATGCTGATGGGCTCTCCAGGTATTTCCACTTAGAGCAAGAAGACTCACCTGGTCAAGGTTAATTTAATGTCCCAAAGTTTGGGGGGGGGTCATGTAGGAGAGTAGGGTCTGCAATCCTATGATCACCCAGATTTTTGCTTTTTGCTGCACTGGTTTACGACTTTCCCTGGCTGTGGGCCTGCTAATCAGACCCACAGCCTAGCTGTTCTCTCTATCCAAATTGTACTCAGGTACTGAATTGGCACTGGACCCTCTCCAAGTCCCTATACCCAGGGCTGAGGTGTACCCAGAAGTCTCCCAGGGGCTGAAGCATGTAGTATGCCACCCCTGGGCTGACTAACTAAACTGACACAACTGGCTGCACGACAGCTGGGGCAAGGTGGTGTACTCACCCTTTGCTTTAGATATAGTATACCTATATCTAACCCTAAAATGGACACACAGATCTCCTATCAGTCACTCCTATGGCAGGCCTTAACAATCCTGAAGGCAGAGTGCTTGGAATCGTGTGAGATGGTGCTCTGGCATGAGCTGAGCCTGTCTGCCGCTTTCGGGATCCATCCCTTAGCCGTTTCCATGATATCGCATACCATATACTCTTAAGTGCATTATAATCCTCGCGGTTATATGCCAACTCTGGTATCGCTTTATCAAAACATGTCGAGTAAGGTGTCATACGAATTGGAATACTAACCCCTCGCCAATTCTGGCGACGGGGTTAGCATTCCACCCTTCTAGAGGGACACGACATGTATGTAACCCCTAACCCCGGTTAAAGTCAAACAGAGCCTCAGCTCCACAAAATGGATGCTGCCACCGAGACACAAGTCTGCCCTCCTGCTGCTGGGAGTCCTCCCAGAGCAGGAGATAAGGACAAAGGGTTTCCTGCCAGGGGCGGTGCCAGCACCGTCCCAGACAGGGTTTTGTGTATTGTAGGTAGGCAGGGCTTCAGAGGAAGGTGACTGCACGTGGCACCCCGGTGCTCACTGTGCATAGGCTGGCTTGAACCAGTTCCAGGGACACTCCAGACACTGTGCTGGGGAAAAGCCCGCCAAGGAAGTGGGTGTAACCACCCCCCTCCTGGTCCCACCCATAGGGCAGGACCTAGTCGCGTGCCAGCCCCCTTTTCCCAGATAAAGGTAGGGACTGGCCCCCTTCCAAAACAGATCATCTTTGAATCCTGAAACTACTTTCTATGAAAGGAACTCAAGACTTCTTCCTAAGATTTCTCCCTTGTGGCTAAGGAGTAGTCACCCTGCATCCGCAGGCACCATCAAGAACACTGCGGTCTGCTGCACGTCCTTCCTCCGGAATCCAACTGACCAGCTCAACGAGAACCAGCTTCCCTGGCACCTCTGACCTCTACCCACCTCTACAGCCAAGCTGAGAACCGTGGGTGCGACGAGACCTCGAGGGACCGGCCATCTTCAAGACTGCACGACTTCTGCACAGCAAGCCCGCCGAGTAATTTCCTGGTGAGTGCTTTGGGGTCCGAGAAGCCCCGACCCTGAGCAGCTCCAGCACCGAAGACCAGCCCCCCAGCATCTCCACGATCGGCGTGGGGCCCTTCTGCTTTTTGCTGCTCACCGCGTTGTTTGGCTACTAGCCCGCTGGCTTGTGGCCTTCTGAACGACGCCCGACGACATTTCTGCTGCTGGTCTGGTTGCTCCAGACTGGCCCTTGCTCCCTCCCAGAAGAGGAGCACCCTGGACCCTCCTGGTCCACTCAAGACGCCATTTTGAGTCCACCGCGTGGGATTGAATTAGCCAAGGCTTGTTGCCCAATCCTGGGTAACTTCGACGCCGACAGCTTCATCCATCGTGGGACAGCTCGCCTCTCCATCCTGGTCACCGACGAAGCCTCCTGGTCCGTGAGATCTGCAGAGCCAGCGTCGCCCACTCACCTAGTCGAGGTGACTACCATCCGGTGCCCTCCTGGTGCCCACTGACTACTGGCTAGTAGTCACGAACTTGGTCCCCTCTGCTTTCAGGTGTCATCCCTCTTCGATCCAGGCTTGGATCAACTCGAACAATCTTCACTGGTCGCCTGCCAGCATCTTTCTTCCAGGCTCCTGGTCCGGCAACGAGGATTCCCGACGTCTTTTGAGACCTATGCAGCTGCAGCCCCTGGGCTAGGTAACTTCGGCACTTCGGTGTCCCAGCATAGTCTCACTATCCAAGGGTCAGGATCCACTGTCGTTTTCTCCCTACCAGGTCGGGTTCGCCCGTGAACACTAACTTTGCCTTTACTAGCTCCCATAGACTTTGTCCCGCATCCCGCGTGAGAGTGCACACTCTGCAACCGAGTCCCCTAGGTCTCTTAGAAGTAATCTAGCAATTCTATAGTCAAGTCCTAGCGATTCCAAAGCCTGTTAGTACTGTACTTACCTGCTAGTAATTTTGCATTCCACTTTTAAAGTATATGGTTTTTCGTGCCCCTCGGGCATTTGTGTATACCGTGCTAACTTAAGTATTTTCGTAAGAGTTTTGTTGTGTGCCTAGCACCCTGTCCTCATAAAGAGTACAGGGTTGTTGTGATTCTAATAAATACACTGTTTATTTTCATAACACTTGTGTGGTGTCCTTTCACTGGGTGCTCAAGGGGTAATGTGATGGTAAAACAGCTGGCTTAACACGCCCTCTAGAGTCTTAGCCTTAGACTGCTCGTATCCATGCTACTAGGATAGCTGGTCTATAAGGTTGACTTACAACCAATCATCAATAAGGGTTGTTTGGACTGATATATAGTGATCACTAGAATAGTGAGCACTGCACATCAGGCCAACTTCTCACACCGCAGATTCGTCAAAAACAATGTACATTAGCGATACCCAAAAACATTACATATATATTTAAATCAACCCAATAACTGTTAAAAAAAGCTAACCAAAAACTGGCAAAATATTGAATAAAAAATGGATACATTAATCAAAAAATTATTTATTAACTAAAAAATATATATACATCACAATATTGATTGGACTTACCTTAAAGTAGCTGCACCAAAGCAAACAAAACAATGGCAAAATATAGACTAACACGGAATACATTAAACCAAAAAGCAAGCACTAAAAATATAAATATATACATTCGAAAATAGATTACACTTACCTTTAAGTAGCGTTATCCCTACGTCTGTACAGTTAGCTATAAAGTAAAGAAAACAAAACTTGCCAAATACAAACACATATTATTGTAATAAAAAAACTTGTACCTGTGTGTCCATGTGTTGCAACAGATTGCTTCCTAGTGATCCTTTCAACACGGACTGCCTTTCGGCTGCAAAAGAAAAAAAGAATAATTAGTAAACGAGAAAAGGCAACATAAAGCAATTACAATCAAATAAAAAGTAGCAGAATACAGAAAAGCCAATGGATTCATAATGTAAACAAAATTATTTTTATACTAAATACATATCAACATTACACAAATATTACACTTACCTTATTGTAGCTGTGCCACACCCTGCCGTACCGTTAATTCTGGAACTCTACCAAACATACCAATGGCCACAGATCGATGAAAAACATGACCCGCCCTGCCGTACTGTCACAAGAGGAACTTTCCCCAAAATACCAATGCCCGCAGATTCGTCAAAAACAATGTACATTAGCAATACCCAAAAACATTACATATATATTTAAATCAACCCAATAACTGTTACAAAAAAGCTAACCAAAAACTGGCAAAATATAGAATAAAACACAGATACATTAATCAAAAAATTATTTATCAACTAAAAAATATATATACATCACAATATTGATTGGACTTACCTTAAAGTAGCTGCACCAAAGCGAACACAACAATGGCAAAATATAGACTAACACACAGAATAATACATAAAACCAAAAAGCAAGCACGAAAAATCTAAATATATACATTCGAAAATAGATTACACTTACCTTTAACTAGCGTTATCCCTACGTCTGTACAGTTAGCTATAAAGTAAAGAAAACAAAACTTGCCAAATACAAACACATATTATTGTAATAAAAAAACTTGTACCTGTTTGTCCATGTGTTGCAACAGATTGCTTCCTAGTGATCCTTTCAACACGGACTGCCTTTCGGCTGCAAAAGAAAAAAAGAATAATTAGTAAACGAGAAAAGGCAACATAAAGCAATTACAATCAAATAAAAAGTAGCAGAATACAGAAAAGCCAATGGATTCATAATGTAAACAAAATTATTTTTTATACTAACTACATATTAACATTACACATATATTACACTTACCTTAATGTAGCTGTGTCACACCATGCTGTACCGTTAATTCTGGAACTCTACCGAACATACCAATGGCCGCAGATTCGATGAAAAACATGACCCGCCCTGCCGTACTGTCACAAGAGGGACTTTCCCCAAAATACCAATGCCCGCAGATTCGTCAAAAACAATGTACATTAGCAATACCCAAAAACATTACATATATATTTAAATCAACCCAATAACTGCTACAAAAAAGCTAACGAAAAACTGGCAAAATATTGAATAAAACACAGATACATTAATCTAAAAAGTATTTTTTTAACTAAAAAATATATATACATCACAATATTGATTGGACTTACCTTAAAGTAGCTGCACCAAAGCGAACAAAACAATGGCAAAATATAGACTAACACACAGAATAATACATGAAACCAAAAAGCAAGCACTAAAAATATAAATATATACATTCGAAAATAGATTACACTTACCTTTAAGTAGCGTTATCCCTACGTCTGTACAGTTAGCTATAAAGTAAAAAAAAAAAACTTGCCAAATACAAACACATATTATTGTAATAAAAAAACTTGTACCTGTTTGTCCATGTGTTGCAACAGATTGCTTCCTAGTGATCCGTTCAACACGGACTGCCTTTCTGCTGCAAAAGAAAAAAAAAATTAGTAAATGAGAAAAGGCAACATAAGGCAATTACAATCAAATAAAAAGTAGCAGAATACAGAAAAGCCAATGGATTCATACTGTAAACAAAATATTTTTTTTAACTAAATGCATATAAACATTAAACAAATATTACACTTACCTTAATGTAGCTGCGTCACACACTGCCGTACCGTTAATTCTGGAACTCTACCGAACATACCAATGGCCGCAGATTTTTTGAAATATGTGACCCGCCCTGCCGTACTGCCATAAGAGGGACGTTCCCCAAAATACCAATGCCCGCAGATTCGTCAAAAACAATGTACATTAGCGATACCCAAAAACATTACATATATATTTAAAGTAAAGTAAAAAAAAGTAAAGTCCACATTTGTATAGCGCACAATCACCCGTAAGGGTCTCTAGGCGCTGGGGGCCGTCGGGAAGATTAAGCGAGCTATTGCCCAGAGTCACATGGTGCTGGGCTAACCTGCCGCCGGAGCCGGGGATCGAACCGTGGTCCCCAGATTCTAGCGTCAGTCGCCCTGGCCGCGGCACCACACCTCTCCCCTAATAACTGTTAAAAAAAGCTAACCAAAAACTGGCAAAATATTGAATAAAACACGGATACATTAATCAAAAAATTATTTATTAACTAAAAAATATATATACATCACAATATTGATTGGACTTACCTTAAAGTAGCTGCACCAAAGCAAACAAAACAATGGCAAAATATAGACTAACACGGAATACATTAAACCAAAAAGCAAGCACTAAAAATATAAATATATACATTCGAAAATAGATTACACTTACCTTTAAGTAGCGTTATCCCTACGTCTGTACAGTTAGCTATAAAGTAAAGAAAACAAAACTTGCCAAATACAAACACATATTATTGTAATAAAAAAACTTGTACCTGTGTGTCCATGTGTTGCAACAGATTGCTTCCTAGTGATCCTTTCAACACGGACTGCCTTTCGGCTGCAAAAGAAAAAAAGAATAATTAGTAAACGAGAAAAGGCAACATAAATCAATTACAATCAAATAAAAAGTAGCAGAATACAGAAAAGCCAATGGATTCATAATGTAAACAAAATTATTTTTATACTAAATACATATCAACATTACACAAATATTACACTTACCTTATTGTAGCTGTGTCACACCCTGCCGTACCGTTAATTCTGGAACTCTACCAAACATACCAATGGCCGCAGATTCAATGACATGACCCGCCCTGCCGTACTGTCAAAGGAGGAACTTTCCCCAAAATACCAATGCCCGCAGATTCGTCAAAAACAATGTACATTAGCAATACCCAAAAACATTACATATATATTTAAATCAACCCAATAACTGTTACAAAAAAGCTAACCAAAAACTGGCAAAATATAGAAACAAACACAAATACATTAATCAAAAAATTATTTATTAACTAAAAAATATATATACATCACAATATTGTTTGTACGTACCTTAAAGTAGCTGCACGAAAGCAAAGAAAACAATGGCAAAATATAGACTAACACACGGAATAATACATCAAACCAAAAAGCAAGCACTAAAAATATAAATATATACATTCAAAAATAGATTACACTTACCTTTAAGTAGCGTTATCCCTACGTCTGTACAGTTAGCTATAAAGTAAAGAAAACAAAACTTGCCAAATACAAACACATATTATTGTAATAAAAAACTTGTACCTGTGTGTCCATGTGTTGCAACAGATTGCTTCCTAGTGATCCTTTCAACACGGACTGCCTTTCGGCTGCAAAAGAAAACAATATTAATTAATAAACTAGAAAAGGCAACATAAAGCAATTACAATCAACTAAAAAGTAGCAGAATACATGAAAGCCAATGGATTCATAATGTAAACAAAATTATTTTTTTAACTAAAAATACATATAAACATTACACAAATATTACACTTACCTTTATGTAGCTGCGTCACACCCTGCTGTACCGTTAATTCTGGAACTCTACCGAACAAACCAATGGCCACAGATTTTTTGAAATATGTGACCCGCCCTGCTGTACTGTCATAAGAGGGACTTTCCCCAAAACACCAATGCCCGCAGATTTCTCAAAAACAATCTACATTAGCAATACCCAAAAACATTACATATATATTTGAATCAACCCAATAACTTACAAAAAAACTAACCAAAAACTGGCAAAATATTGAATAAAACACGGAAACATTAATCAAAAAATTATTTATTCACTACAAAATATATATAAATCACAATATTGATTGGACTTGCCTTAAGGTAGCTGCACCAAAGCAAACAAAACAATGGCAAAATATAGACTAACACACGGAATAATACATTAAACCAAATAGCAAGCACTAAAAATATAAATATATACATTCGAAAATAGATTACACTTACCTTTAAGTAGCGTTATCCCTACATCTGTACAGTTAGATATAAAGTAAAGAAAACAAAACTTGCAAATACAAACACATAATATTGTAATAAAAAAACTTGTACCTGTGTGTCCATGTGTTGCAACAGATTGCTTACTAGTGATCCTTTCAACACGGACTGCCTTTCGGCTGCAAAAGAAAAAAAGAATAATTAGTAAACGAGAAAAGGCAACATAAAGCAATTACAATCAAATAAAAAGTAGCAGAATACAGAAAAGCCAATGGATTCACAATGTAAACAAAATTATTTTTTATACTAACTACATATTAACATTACACATATATTACACTTACCTTAATGTAGCTGTGTCACACCCTGCTGTACCGTTAATTCTGGAACTCTACCGAACATACCAATGGCCGCAGATTCGATGAAAAACATGACCCGCCCTGCCGTACTGTCACAAGAGGGACTTTCCCCAAAATACCAATGCCCGCAGATTCGTCAAAAACAATGTACATTAGCAATACCCAAAAACATTACATATATATTTAAATCAACCCAATAACTGCTACAAAAAAGCTAACGAAAAACTGGCAAAATATTGAATAAAACACAGATACATTAATCTAAAAAGTATTTTTTTAACTAAAAAATATATATACATCACAATATTGATTGGACTTACCTTAAAGTAGCTGCACCAAAGCGAACAAAACAATGGCAAAATATAGACTAACACACAGAATAATACATGAAACCAAAAAGCAAGCACTAAAAATATAAATATATACATTCGAAAATAGATTACACTTACCTTTAAGTAGCGTTATCCCTACGTCTGTACAGTTAGCTATAAAGTAAAAAAAAAAAAACTTGCCAAATACAAACACATATTATTGTAATAAAAAAACTTGTACCTGTGTGTCCATGTGTTGCAACAGATTGCTTCCTAGTGATCCGTTCAACACGGACTGCCTTTCTGCTGCAAAAGAAAAAAAATTAGTAAATGACAAAAGGCAACATAAGGCAATTACAATCAAATAAAAAGTAGCAGAATACAGAAAAGCCAATGGATTCATACTGTAAACAAAATATTTTTTTTTAACTAAATGCATATAAACATTAAACAAATATTACACTTACCTTAATGTAGCTGCGTCACACACTGCCGTACCGTTCATTCTGGAACTCTACCGAACATACCAATGGCCGCAGATTTTTTGAAATATGTGACCCGCCCTGCCGTACTGCCATAAGAGGGACGTTCCCCAAAATACCAATGCCCGCAGATTCGTCAAAAACAATGTACATTAGCGATACCCAAAAACATTACATATATATTTAAAGTAAAGTAAAAAAAAGTAAAGTCCACATTTGTATAGCGCACAATCACCCGTAAGGGTCTCTAGGCGCTGGGGGCCGTCGGGAAGATTAAGCGAGCTATTGCCCAGAGTCACATGGTGCTGGGCTAACCTGCCGCCGGAGCCGGGGATCGAACCGTGGTCCCCAGATTCTAGCATCAGTCGCCCTGGCCGCGGCGCCATACCTCTCCCCTAATAACTGTTAAAAAAAGCTAACCAAAAACTGGCAAAATATTGAATAAAACACGGATACATTAATCAAAAAATTATTTATTAACTAAAAAATATATATACATCACAATATTGATTGGACTTACCTTAAAGTAGCTGCACCAAAGCAAACAAAACAATGGCAAAATATAGACTAACACGGAATACATTAAACCAAAAAGCAAGCACTAAAAATATAAATATATACATTCGAAAATAGATTACACTTACCTTTAAGTAGCGTTATCCCTACGTCTGTACAGTTAGCTATAAAGTAAAGAAAACAAAACCTTCCAAATACAAACACATATTATTGTAATAAAAAAACTTGTACCTGTGTGTCCATGTGTTGCAACAGATTGCTTCCTAGTGATCCTTTCAACACGGACTGCCTTTCGGCTGCAAAAGAAAAAAAGAATAATTAGTAAACGAGAAAAGGCAACATAAATCAATTACAATCAAATAAAAAGTAGCAGAATACAGAAAAGCCAATGGATTCATAATGTAAACAAAATTATTTTTATACTAAATACATATCAACATTACACAAATATTACACTTACCTTATTGTAGCTGTGTCACACCCTGCCGTACCGTTAATTCTGGAACTCTACCAAACATACCAATGGCCGCAGATTCAATGACATGACCCGCCCTGCCGTACTGTCACAGGAGGAACTTTCCCCAAAATACCAATGCCCGCAGATTCGTCAAAAACAATGTACATTAGCAATACCCAAAAACATTACATATATATTTAAATCAACCCAATAACTGTTACAAAAAAGCTAACCAAAAACTGGCAAAATATAGAAACAAACACAAATACATTAATCAAAAAATTATTTATTAACTAAAAAATATATATACATCACAATATTGTTTGGACGTACCTTAAAGTAGCTGCACGAAAGCAAAGAAAACAATGGCAAAATATAGACTAACACACGGAATAATACATCAAACCAAAAAGCAAGCACTAAAAATATAAATATATACATTCAAAAATAGATTACACTTACCTTTAAGTAGCGTTATCCCTACGTCTGTACAGTTAGCTATAAAGTAAAGAAAACAAAACTTGCCAAATACAAACACATATTATTGTAATAAAAAACTTGTACCTGTGTGTCCATGTGTTGCAACAGATTGCTTCCTAGTGATCCTTTCAACACGGACTGCCTTTCGGCTGCAAAAGAAAAAAATATTAATTAATAAACTAGAAAAGGCAACATAAAGCAATTACAATCAACTAAAAAGTAGCAGAATACATGAAAGCCAATGGATTCATAATGTAAACAAAATAATTTTTTTAACTAAAAATACATATAAACATTACACAAATATTACACTTACCTTTATGTAGCTGCGTCACACCCTGCTGTACCGTTAATTCTGGAACTCTACCGAACAAACCAATGGCCACAGATTTTTTGAAATATGTGACCCGCCCTGCTGTACTGTCATAAGAGGGACTTTCCCCAAAACACCAATGCCCGCAGATTTCTCAAAAACAATCTACATTAGCAATACCCAAAAACATTACATATATATTTGAATCAACCCAATAACTTACAAAAAAACTAACCAAAAACTGGCAAAATATTGAATAAAACACGGAAACATTAATCAAAAAATTATTTATTCACTACAAAATATATATAAATCACAATATTGATTGGACTTGCCTTAAGGTAGCTGCACCAAAGCAAACAAAACAATGGCAAAATATAGACTAACACACGGAATAATACATTAAACCAAATAGCAAGCACTAAAAATATAAATATATACATTTGAAAATAGATTACACTTACCTTTAAGTAGCGTTATCCCTACATCTGTACAGTTAGATATAAAGTAAAGAAAACAAAACTTGCAAATACAAACACATAATATTGTAATAAAAAAACTTGTACCTGTGTGTCCATGTGTTGCAACAGATTGCTTACTAGTGATCCTTTCAACACGGACTGCCTTTCGGCTGCAAAAGAAAAAAAGAATAATTAGTAAACGAGAAAAGGCAACATAAAGCAATTACAATCAAATAAAAAGTTGCAGAATACAGAAAAGCCAATGGATTCACAATGTAAACAAAATTATTTTTTATACTAACTACATATTAACATTACACATATATTACACTTACCTTAATGTAGCTGTGTCACACCCTGCTGTACCGTTAATTCTGGAACTCTACCGAACATACCAATGGCCGCAGATTCGATGAAAAACATGACCCGCCCTGCCGTACTGTCACAAGAGGGACTTTCCCCAAAATACCAATTCCCACAGATTCGTCAAAAACAATGTGCATTAGCAATACCCAAAAACATTACATATATATTTAAATCAACCCAATAACTGTTACAAAAAAACTAACCAAAAACTGGCAAAATATAGAATAAAACACAAATACATTAATCAAAAAATTATTTATTAACTAAAAAATATATATACATCACAATATTGTTTGGACGTACCTTAAAGAAGCTGCACCAAAGCGAAGAAAATAATGGCAAAATATAGACTAACACACGGAATAATACATCAAACCAAAACGCAAGCACTAAAAATATAAATATATACATTCAAAAATAGATTACACTTACCTTTAAGTAGCATTATCCCTACGTCTGTACAGTTAGCTATAAAGTAAAGAAAACAAAACTTGCCAAATACAAACACATATTATTGTAATAAAAAAACTTGTACCTGTGTGTCCATGTGTTGCAACAGATTGCTTTCTAGTGATCCTTTCAACACGGACTGCCCTTCGGCTGCAAAAGAAAAAAATAATAATTAGTAAACTAGAAAAGGCAACATAAAGCAATTACAATCAAATAAAAAGTAGCAGAATACATAAAAGCCAATGGATTCATAATGTAAACAAAATTATTTTTTTAACTAAAAATACATATAAACATTACACAAATATTACACTTACCATTATGTAGCTGCGTCACACCTTGCCGTACCTTTAATGCCGGAACTCTACCGAGCAAACAAATGGCCGCAGATTTTTTGAAATATGTGACCCGCCCTGCTATATTGTCATAAGAGGGACTTTCCCCAAAACACCAATGCCCGCAGATTTGTCAAAAACAATCTACATTAGCAATACCCAAAAACATTACATATATATTTAAATCAACCCAATAACTGTTACAAAAAAACTAACCAAAAACTGGCAAAATATTGAATAAAACACGGATACATTAATCAAAAAATTATTTATTAACTAAAAAATATATATACATCACAATATTGATTGGACTTACCTTAAAGTAGCTGCACCAAAGCGAACAAAACAATGGCAAAATATAGACTAACACACGGAATAATACATCAAACCAAAAGCCAAGCACTATAAATATTAATATATACATTCAAAAATAGATTACACTTACCTTTAAGTAGCATTATCCCTATGTCTGTACCGTTAGCTATAAAGTAAAGAAAACAAAACTTGCCAAATACAAACACATAATATTGTAATAAAAAAACTTGTACCTGTGTGTCCATGTGTTGCAACAGATTGCTCCCTAGTGATCCTTTCAACACGGACTGTCTTTCGGCTGCAAAAGAAAAAAATAATAATTAGTAAACGAGAAAAGGCAACATAAAGCAATTACAATCAAATAAAAAGTAGCAGAATACATAAAAGCCAATGGATTCATAATGTAAACAATATTATTTTTTAAACCAAATACATATAAACATTACACAAATATTACTCTTACCTTAATGTAGCTGCGTCACACCCTGCCGTACCATTAATTCAGGAACTCTACTGAACATACCAATGGCCGCAGATTCGATGAAAAACATGAGCCACCCTGCCGCACTGTCATAAGAGGGACTTTCCCCAAAATACCAATTCCCACAGATTCGTCAAAAACAATGTATATTAGCAATACCCAAAAACATTACATATATATTTAAATCAACCCAATAACTGTTACAAAAAAGCTAACCAAAAAGTGGCAAAATATAGAATAAAACACAAATGCATTAATCAAAAAAATATTTATTAACTAAAAAATATATATTCATCACAATATTGATTGGACATACCTTAAAGTAGCTGCACCAAAGCGAACAAAACAATGGCAAAATATAGTCTAACACACGGAATAATACATCAAACCAAAAAGCAAGCACTAAAAATATAAATATATACATTCGAAAATAGATTACACATACCTTTAAGTAGCGTTTTCCCTACGTCTGTACAGTCAGCTATAAAGTAAAGAAAACAAAACATGCCAAATACAAACACATATTATTGTAATAAAAAAACTTGTACCTGTGTGTCAAAGTGTTGCAACAGATTGCTTCCTAGTGATCCTTTCAACACGGACTGCCTTTCAGCTGCAAAAGAAAAAAACTAATAATTAGTAAACGAGAAAAGGCAACATAAAGCAATTACAATTAAATACAAAGTAGCAGAATACATAAAAGCCAATGGATTCATAATGTAAACAAAATTATTTTTTAAACTAAATACATATAAACATTACACAAATATTACACTTACCTTAATGAAGCTGCATCACACCCTGCCGTACCGTTAATTCCGGAACTCTACCGAACATACCAATGGCATAGATTCAATGAAAAACGTGACCCGCCCTGCCGTACTGTCATAAGAGGGACTTTCCCCAAAATACCAATGCCCGCAGATTCGTCAAAAACAATGTACAACCCCCAACAAGCCTACGCGAACCCCCCCACCCGCCAACGGCCAGTACAAGTCGATCGCACGCACAAGTACGACACGCACACCCCAACAAGCCGACGCGAACACCCCCACCCGCCAACAGCACGTACAAGTCGATGGCACGCACAAGTATGACACGCACCCCCCCAACAAGCCTATGCGAACCCCCCCACCCGCCAACGGCCCGTACAAGTCGATCGCACGCACAAGTATGACACGCACACCCCCCCAACAAGCCTGCGCAAACCCCCTACCCGCCAACGGCCCGTACAAGTCATCACACGCACAAGTACGACACACACCCCCCCAACAAGCCTACGCGAACCCCCCCACCCGCCAACGGCCCGTATAAGTCAATCGCACGCACAAGTACGACACGCACACCCCCCCAACAAGCCTATGCAAACCCCCTCACCCGCCAACTGCCCGTACAAGTCGATCGCACGCACAAGTACGACACGCACCCCCCAACAAGCCTACGCGAACCCCCCCCCACCCGCCAACGGCCCGTACAAGTCGATCTCACGCACAAGTACGACACGCACACCCCCCAACAAGCCTACACGAACCCGCCAACGGCCCGTACAAGTAAATTGCACGCACAAGTACGACACACACACCGCCCAACAAGCCTACGCGAACCCCCCCACCCGCCAACGGCCCGTATAAGTCGATCATACGCACAAGTACGACACGCACACCCCCCCAGCAAGCCTACGCGAACCCTCCACCCACCAACGGCCCATACAAGTCGATCGCACGCACAAGTACAACACGCACACCCCCCCCAACAAGCCTACGCGAACCCTCCCACCCGCCAACGGCCCGTACAAGTCCATCGCACGCACAAGTACGACACGCACACCACCTCAACAAGCCTACGAGAACCCCCCCACCCGCCAACGGCCCGTGTAAGTCGATCGCACGCACAAGTATGACACACACACCCCCTCCAACAAGCCTACGCGAAGCCCCCCACCCGCAAACGGCCCGTACAAGTCGATCGCACGCACAAGTACGACACGCACCCCCCAACGAGCCTACGCGAACCCCCCACCCGCCAACGGCCTGTACAAGTCGATCGCACGCACAAGTACGACACGCACACCCCACCAACAAGCTTACGCGAACCCCCCACTCGCCAACGGCCCGTACAAGTCGATCGCACGTACAAGTACGACACGCACACCCCACAACAAGCCTACGCGAACCCCCCCACCCGCCAATGGCCCGTACAAGTCGATCGCACGCACAAGTACGACACGCACACCCCCCAACAAGCCTACGCGAACCCCCCCACCTGCCAACGGCCCGTACAAGTCGATTGCACGCACAAGTATGACACGCACCCCCCAACAAGCCTACGTGAACCCGCCCACCCGCCAACAGCCCGTACAAGTCAATCGCATGCACAAGTACGACACGCACACCCCCCCAACAAGCCTACGAGAACCCCCCCACCCGCCAACGGCCCGTATAAGTCGATCGCACGCAGAAGTACGACACGCGTACCCCCCCAACAAGCCTACCCGAAGCCCCCCACCCGCCAACGGCCCGTACAAGTCGATCGCACGCACAAGTACGACACGCACCCCCCCAACAAGCCTACGCGAACCCCCCACCCACCAACAGCCCGTACAAGTCGATCGCACGCACAAGTACGACACGCATCCCCACAACAAGCCTACACGAACCCCGCCACCCGCCAACGGCCCGTACAAGTCGATCGCACGCACAAGTACGACACGCACACCACCCCAACAAGACTATGCCAACCCGCCAACAGCCCGTACAAGTCGATCGCACGCACAAGTACGACATGCACCCCCACCCAACAAGCCTACGCGAACCCCCCCACCCGCCAACGGCCCGTACAAGTCGATCACACGCACAAGTACGACACGCACACCCCCCCAACAAGCCTACGCGAACCCCCCCACCCGCCAACGGCCCGTACAAGTCGATCGCACACACAAGTAGGACACGCACACCCCCCCAACAAGCCTATGCGTAACCCCCCACCCACCAACGGCCCGTACAAGTCGATCGCTCGCACAAGTACGACACGCACACCCCCCAACAAGCTTACGCGAACCCCCCCACCGCCAACGGCCCCTACAAGTCGATCGCACTTACAAGTACGACACGCACACCCCCCAACAAGCCTACGCGAACCCCCCCACCCGCCAACGGCCCGTACAAGTCGATCGCACGCACAAGTACGACACGTACACCCCCCCAACAAGCTTACGCGAACCCCCCCACCGCCAACGGCCCGTACAAGTCGATCGTGCGTACAAGTACGACACACACACCCCCCAACAAGCCTACACGAACCCCCCACCCGCCAACGGCCCGTACAAGTCGATTGCACGCACAAGTACGACACGCACACCCCCCCAACAAGCCTACGCGAACCCCCCCACCCGCCAACGGCCCGTACAAGTCGATCGCACGCACAAGTACGACACGCACCCCCCCCCCCAACAAGCCTACACGAACCCCCAACCCGCCAACGGCCCGTACATGTCAATCGCACGCACAAGTACGACACGCACACCGCCTGTGAGAAGTTGGCCTGATGTGCAGTGCTCACTATTCTAGTGATCACTATATATCAGTCCAAACAACCCTTATTGATGATTGGTTGTAAGTCAACCTTATAGACCAGCTATCCTAGTAGCATGGATACGAGCAGTCTAAGGCTAAGACTCTAGAGGGCGTGTTAAGCCAGCTGTTTTACCATCACATTACCCCTTGAACACCCAGTGAAAGGACACCACACAAGTTGTTATGAAAATAAACAGTGTATTTATTTATAACAAGACTACCCTGGCTCTTTATGAGACAGGGAGCTAAGCACACAACAAAACTCTTATAAAAATACTTCAAGTCGCACAATTTACACAAATGCCCGAGGGGCACGAAAAACCATATACTACAAAAGTGGAATGCGAATTACTAGCAGGTAAGTAACGATTCTCAGAGGCTTTGGGATCGCTAGGACTGGACTACTGAACCTTTAGATTACTAGCAGGAGGCCTAGGGAACTCGGGTGCAGAGTGTGCACTCTCACGCGGGATGCGGGACAAAGTCTATGGAAGCTAGAATTCACAAAGTTACTGTTCTCGGGCGAACCTGACTTGCTGGGACGAAAACGGGAGTGGATCCGAACACTTGGAGTGTTGGACTATGCTGGGGCACCGGAGTGCTGGATTTACCTAGCCCAGGGGCTGCGGCTGCATAGGTTTCAAGTTGCGTCGGAAACCCACGTTGACGGACCAGGAGCCTGAAGAAGAAGTTGCTGGCAGGCGGCCAGTGAAGAAAAGTTCGAAGAGATCCAAGCCTGGATCAGGGAAGAAGAAAACCTGAAAGCAGAGGGGACCAAGTTCTGAATCACTAGCCAGTGATTAAGTGGGCACCAGGATGGCACCGGGCGAAGTCACCGCAGTCAGGTGAGTGGGCGCTCCTGGGCTCTGCAGTCTCTCGGACCAGGAGGCGTTGTCGGCGACCAGGATGGAGGTGCGAGCTGTCCCACAAAGGTTCTTGCTGTCGACGTCGCTGGACCCAGGATTGGGCAACAAGTCTTGGCAAATGCAAGGCCCACGCGGTGGACCTAAAATGGCGTCTTGAGTGGACCAGGAGGGTCCAGGGTGCTCCTCTTTTGGAGGGGAGCACGGGCTAGTCTGGATTAACCGGACCAGCAGTGTTAGTTGTCGTGGAGCGTCTTGAGGGGGCCACTAGCCAACGGGCAAGCGACCTGGACAACGCGGTGAGCAGCAAAAAGCAGAAGGGCCCCACGCCGGTCTCGTGGATGCAGGGGGGGCTGGACTTCAGTGCTGGAGCTGCTCAGGGTCGGGGCTTCTCTTACCCCAAGGCACTCAGTCGAGGGTCACTCAGGCGTCGTGCTGGACAAGCGTCGTGCAGTTCTGAAGATGGCCGGTCCCTCGAGGTCTCGTCGCACCCACGATTCACAGCTGGGCTGATGATGTAGGTTGAGGTCAGAGGTGCCAGGGAAGCCGGTTCTCGTCGTGCTGGAGCAGTCTTGATCCGAAGGAGAGACTGGCAACAAACCGCGATGCTTGGTTGGTGCCTGCTGCTGCAGGGTGACTACTCCTTAGTCACAAGGGAGAAATCTTAGGAAGAGTCTTGAGTTCCTTCTTGAAGAAAGTAGTTTCAGGATTCAAAGATGATCTGATTTGGAAGGGGGCCAGGTCCTACCTTTATCCTGCAAAAAGGGGCTGGCACGCGACTAAGTCCTGCCCTATGGGTGGGACTAGGAGGGGGGTGGTTACACCCCTCTGCTTTGGCGGGCTTTCCCCAGGCCAGGGGCTGGAGTGCCCCTGGAACTGGTTTCAGTCGGCCTATGCACAGTGAGAACCGGGGTGCCACTTGCAGTCACCTTCCTCTGAAGCCCTGCCTACCTAGGATACACAAAATCCTGTCTGGGACGGTGCTAGCACCGCCCCTGGCAGGAAACCCTTTGTCCTTGCCTCCTGCTCTGGGAGGACTCCCAGCAGCAGGAGGGCAGACTTGTGTCTCGGTGGCAGCATCCATTTTGTGGAGCTAAGGCTCTGTTTGACTTTAACCGGGGTTACAGGTTACTTACATGTCGTGTCCCTCTAGAAGGGTGGAATGCTAACCCCGTCGCCAGAATTGGCGAGGGGTTAGTATTCCAATTCGTATGACACCTTACTCGACATGTTTTGATAAAGCGATACCAGAGTTGGCATATAACCGCGAGGATTATAATGCACTTAAGAGTATATGGTATGCGATATCATGGAAACGGCTAAGGGATAGATCCCGAGAGCCGCAGACAGGCTCAGCTCATGCCAGAGCACCATCTCACACGATTCCAAGCACTCTGCCTTCAGGATTGTCAAGGCCTGCCATAGGAGTGACTGATAGGAGATCTGTGTGTCCCTTTTAGGGTTAGATATAGGTATACTATATCTAAAGCAAAGGGTGATTACACCACCTTGCCCCAGCTGTCGTGCAGCCAGTTGTGTCAGATTTAGTTAGTCAGTCCAGGGGTGGCATAATACATGCTGAAGCCCCTGGAAGACTTCTGGGTGCACCTCAGCCCTGGGTACAGGGACTTGAGAGGGCTGTGAGAAGTTGGCCTGATGTGCAGTGCTCACTATTCTAGTGATCACTATATATCAGTCCAAACAACCCTTATTGATGATTGGTTGTAAGTCAACCTTATAGACCAGCTATCCTAGTAGCATGGATACGAGCAGTCTAAGGCTAAGACTCTAGAGGGCGTGTTAAGCCAGCTGTTTCACCATCACATTACCCCTTGAACACCCAGTGAAAGGACACCACACAAGTTGTTATGAAAATAAACAGTGTATTTATTTATAACAAGACTACCCTGGCTCTTTATGAGACAGGGAGCTAAGCACACAACAAAACTCTTACGAAAATACTTTTAAGTTAGCACGTTACACAAATGCCCGAGGGGCACGAAAAACCATATACGCTAAAAGTGGAATGCGAATTACTAGCAGGTAAGTAACAGTTCTAATAGGCTTTGGAATCGCTAGGACTGGACTAGGGAATCGTTAGATTACTACTAGGAGGCCCAGGGGACTCGGGTGCAGAGTGTGCACTCTCACGCGGGATGCGGGACAAAGTCTATGGAAGCTAGAATTCACAAAGTTAGTGTTCACGGGCGAACCCGACCTGGTAGGGAGAAAACGACAGTGGATCCTGACCCTTGGATAGTGAGGCTATGCTGGGACACCGGAGTGCCGAAGTTACCTAGCCCAGGGGCTGCAGCTGCATAGGTCTGAAAAGACGTCGGGGATCTCGTTGCCGGACCAGGAGCCTGGAAGGAAGAAGTTGCTGGCAGGCGACCAGTGAAGGAAAGTTCGATGGATCCAAGCCTGGATCAAGGAAGAAGAAAACCTGAAAGCAGAGGGGACCAAGTTCTTGAATCACTAGCCAGTGATTAAGTGGGCACCAGGATGGCACCGGGCGAAGTCACCGCAGTCAGGTGAGTGGGCGCTGCTGGGCTCTGCAGTCTCTCGGACCAGGAGGCGTTGTCGGCGACCAGGAGGGAGGTGCGAGCTGTCCCACGAAGGATGAAGTCGTCGGCGTTGAGTTTACCCAGGATTGGGCAACAAGCCTTGGCTAATTCAAGCCCACGCGGTGGACTCAAAATGGCGTCTTGAGTGGACCAGGAGGGTCCGGGGGGCTCCTCTTCTGGAAGGGAGCAAGGGCCAGTCTGGAGCAACCAGACCAGCAGCAGAAATGTCGTCGGGCGTCGTCAGGAAGGCCACAAGCCAACGGGCTAGTAGCCAAACAACGCGGTGAGCAGCGGAAAGCAGAAGGGCCCCACGCAGATCGTGGAGATGCTGGGGGGCTGCTCTTCGGTGCTGGAGCTGCTCAGGGTGGGGGCCTCTCGGACCCCAAAGCACTCACCAGGAATTCACTCGGCGGGCTTGCTGGAAAGAAGTCGTGCAGTCTTGCAGATGGCCGGTCCCTTGAGGTCTCGTCTCACCCACGGTTCTCAGCTGGGCTGTAGAGGTGGGTAGAGGTCAGAGGTGCCAGGGAAGCCGGTTCTCGTCGAGCTGGGCAGTCGGATTCCGGAGGAAGGACTTGCAGCAGACCGCAGTGTTCTTAGATGGTGCCTGCGGATGCAGGGTGACTACTCCTTAGTCACAAGGGAGAAATCTTAGGAAGAAGTCTTGAGTTCCTTTCGCAGAAAGTAGTTTCAGGATTCAAAGATGATCTGATTTGGAAGGGGGCCAGTCTCTACCTTTATCTGGGAAAGGGGGCTGGCACGCGACTAAGTCCTGCCCTAGGGGTGGGACTAGGAGGGGGGTGGTTACACCCACTTCCTTGGCGGACTTTTCCCCAGCACAGGGTCTGGAGTGACCCTGGAACTGGTTCCAGCCAGCCTATGCACAGTGAGCACCGGGGTGCCACGTGCAGTCACCTTCCTCTAAAGCCCTGCCTACCTACAATACACAAAACCCTGTCTGGGACGGTGCTGGCACCGCCCCTGGCAGGAAACCCTTTGTCCTTATCTCCTGCTCTGGGAGGACTCCCAGCAGCAGGAGGGCAGACTTGTGTCTCGGTGGCAGCATCCATTTTGTGGATGCTAAGGCTCTGTCTGACTTTTAACCGGGTTATAGGTTACAGGCATGTCGTGTCCCTCTAGAAGGGTGGAATGCTAACCCCGTCGCCAGAATTGGCGAATGGTTAGTATTCCAATTCGTATGACACCTTACTCGACATGTTTTGATAAAGCGATACCAGAGTTGGCACATAACCGCGAGGATTATAATGCACTTAAGAGTATATGGTATGCGATATCATGGAAACGGCTAAGGGATGGATCCCGAAAGCCGCAGACAGGCTCAGCTCATGCCAGAGCACCATCTCACACGATTCCAAGCACTCTGCCTTCAGGATTGTTAAGGCCTGCCATAGGAGTGACTGATAGGAGATCTGTGTGTCCATTTTAGGGTTAGATATAGGTATACTATATCTACAGCAAAGGGTGAGTACACCACCTTGCCCCAGCTGTCGTGCAGCCAGTTGTGTCAGTTTTAGTTAGTCAATCCAGGGGTGGCACAATACATGCTTCAGCCCCTGGGAGACTTCTGGGTGCACCTCAGCCCTGGGTACAGGGACTTGGAGAGGGCCCAGTGCCAATTTAGATATGTACCTAAGGTACATGGAATCCATTTTACAGAGAGAGCAGTGGGCCTGGGGTCCTGAATAGCAGGGCCCCAGGTCAACTAAGTCAGAAAACCAGCAAAACACCAGGCAAAAAGTTGGGGGCAACCATAGTCAGGGATCAACCTTCCTACATAACCCCCCCCCCAAACGAAAGGAGATAAGGCTATCCTTGTCCAGGTAAGCCTATATTGCCTAAGTGGCCATTTAAGGAAGTACCAGCACTGGCATGGTTACCCCCTATGTCATGGTCCACTAAGCAATCCCTCACCCTAAGGGTGTCTGAGGGTCTCCACCATAGGGAATCTCTACCTGTGGTGTGTTTTGTCAAAGAAAAAGGCTGGTGCTGAAATGGAGTACTGAAGTGAGGCTCCACTAACTTTGGGCTCAGCTTCCTCCAATCATTATCCACCATAGAGGCCTTTCTTTCCAAGACTGAGTTGTTTTGGGCTCTCAGGGTCAACCTCTGGCTACCTACAGCTGGAGGTTGGGTCCCTCTGTTTGGCTTACTGGAGGGACAGTTCAGGTCTGGGGCCCTCAGGTCCCAAGTTTGGCTGTGCCCAACAGTGTCCATCTGTGGGAGGTCCCTAACTAATTTTAAGGGGGATCCCTCAGGAGTGTGTCTTATTTTCACTTGGCTAGGTCTACTAGCTTCAGTGCCCTTAATCTGCTGATTGGGGAATTCTTTTGGACAGGGGGCCCTTTGGGGTCCAACACTGGCCTCCCTGACCTCTACAGCCCTGGGCTGACTGAGGCAGGGTAGAGAGGGGCAGGTTACCTGCTCCAGACTGGGTCCCACCTTGGAAGGGTCCACTGACATCAGGGGTTCTGCCAGGCTAGGCCTGACTACCTCTGTGGCAGTTGCTTCACAAGGGGTCAGATCAGTTCCCTGAGGAGGCTGATCTGTTCCTAAAGTCTGGTGGGAGGGAGATTTCTCTTCCTCCTCAATACCCTCTGTCTGAGTGGAGTGATCCATAGTTTCAGGCTTCACAACACTGTCATCTGTCTGAGTTTGAGCTGTGGCCATCACAACTCTCCCAACCTTTTCAGGAGGGGGCTCAGTTTGGGTGTGGGCTGTTACCATGACAGCCTTGACAACCTGTTCTGGGAAGGAAGTTGTCTGAGATTGGGTTGTGACTGGCACAACCCTCCTGACCTGTTCAGGGAGGATATCTTGGACTGGGGCTGTGGCTACCACTGCCCCACTAACCTTACCATGGATGTTCACCATTCTAGAATGGGTTTCTTGCTCTACTTCAGCCCAGGCTGAGAGCTCTAAATCATTCCCCAGTAGGCAATCTACAGGCAAGTTTGGTGACACTGCCACTCTCTTGTGGCCAGTGACACCTCCCCAGCTGAGATTGACCACTGCCATGGGATGATCTCTCTGTACTCCATCAATATTGGTCACCTGGTATGTGGCACCAGGTAAAAGTTGCCTTGAGGGGACTAGACTCTCAGTCACCATAGTGATGCTAGCCCCTGTGTCTCTATAGGCCTCAACTTTTATACCATTGATGAGGGGCTCCTGTCTGTACTTGCCCAAAGTGTTGGGACAAGTTGTGAAGTTGGCAAACCCCATGCCAGTCTCACAGACAAGAGTATCTAAGTTTGGGGACCTGGTTAGGCCAGAGTCCCCAGGAACTCCCAAAGTAAATGCACCCAAATTCTTGGGGGCACTCCCACCACCTGGGGGATTACTACTAGTAGTAACAGGAGGTTTGGGAATGTTACTTGGGGGTATGTTTTCCTTATTGTTATTCTTTGGGCAACTGCTGTCAGTTTTTAAATGACCCACCTGTTTACAGGGATAACAATAAGGTTTCTTCTGGTTATTGGAAGGATTCTGGGACCCACCCCCCTCAGAGGATTTTTGGGGCCCTGATGTGGTTTGGTCTGTAGATTTATTCCCACCCTTCTCTTGAGGCTTGGTTGATTCCTTTTTCTGGTCACCACCTTGGTTCTTGGGCCTAATCCTGGTTCTGACCCATTTGTCTGCCCTCTTACCCAATTCTTGTGGAGAGGTCAGATCAGAGTCTACCAGGTGCTGGTGTAATAACTGGTTCTGACAATTATTTAAGACTTGCTCTCTCATAATTAGATTATACAATCCCTTGAAATCAGTAACCTTACTACCCAGTAGCCAGCCTTCCAAAGCCTTAGTGGCACAATCAACAAAGTCTGACCAGTCCTGAGACTGAGTTTTCTGGGTGTCTCTGAACAGCAACCTGTACTGCTCAGTGGTTAAACCAAACCCATCAACCAGTGCATTTTTCAGGACCTGGTAATTGTTAGCATCCTCCACTCTTGTAGTGAGGAGCTTATCTCTACCTTTACCATCAAAGGAGAGCCACAGTATAGCTGCCCACTGACTCTGGGGAATGCACTGCACAGTGCAGGCCCTCTCCAGAGCAGCCATCCATTTCTGGATGTCATCCCCTTGCTTAAAGGGGGGCACTATTTTAGTCAGGTGTTTAGTATCTAAACCCTTCTCTCTATCTCTTGGGAGATTGCTGCCACCAGTGGGAGCTAGCCCACTCATCTGCTGCTCTCTTGCCAGGGCAAGCTTCTCTTTGGCCAGGGCAATTTCTTCCCTTTCAATCCTCAGTTCAGCTTGTCTCATCCTAGCTTCATGCTCCTTTCTCTGAGGGGAAGTAAATCTCCTCTGTGGAGGATTCCTTCTCCCCTGAGAAGAGGCATTAGAGTGCAGAGATCTATTGGAGTCCCTAGAAAGAGATCTATCTCTCCTAACTCCAAGGTTAGGCCCACTTCGGGTTAGTACTGGGGGGCCCCCAGATCCTAGCCCAAGTAAGTCTAAGTTGGTCCTAGTTAGCCTTCTGACTACCTCAAGACCCTTGTCTACCTCATCCCCAGAGAGTACCTCCTGATCCTCCTCCTCAACTGCTGAATCAGTGTTGTGGAGATCTGGATCCCCAGAGGTTCCCTCTAAGGCTGGCATGTTCTCATGTAACTGAGAAAGCTTTCTGGCATCATATGTCTCTAAGAGACCTATCAGAAAGGAAGTGGTGGGGTTAGACCCCTGCTTCAGTTTTCTGGAGACACAGATCTGTCTCATCTCATGAAAGCTGAGAGCTGCATATCTGGAAGTGACCTGTGGAGGGTCAACACTGACCAGGGGAGTCTCAGTAGAGTCCCCCTGAGTCGACATGCTTTTCTAGTGAGGTGTAAGTGGTGCACTTACCTACACTATATGTTTGCCTACTGATCCCTTGCTAGAGTTGTAGTTTAGGGTGTGCTAGGCCCTAGGAGCTACAACAGCTGGTTCAGTAGAACTCAGAGTATTCTAAGCTAAGTTATATGTACCTTTAGTACTTATGTGATCTTTCACAAGATATTCTTAGGGCATGTGTGGTAAAACAACAGCAAGCTCAAATCCCAACCGCTGCCACCAATGTGAGAAGTTGGCCTGATGTGCAGTGCTCACTATTCTAGTGATCACTATATATCAGTCCAAACAACCCTTATTGATGATTGGTTGTAAGTCAACCTTATAGACCAGCTATCCTAGTAGCATGGATACGAGCAGTCTAAGGCTAAGACTCTAGAGGGCGTGTTAAGCCAGCTGTTTCACCATCACATTACCCCTTGAACACCCAGTGAAAGGACACCACACAAGTTGTTATGAAAATAAACAGTGTATTTATTTATAACAAGACTACCCTGGCTCTTTATGAGACAGGGAGCTAAGCACACAACAAAACTCTTACGAAAATACTTTTAAGTTAGCACGTTACACAAATGCCCGAGGGGCACGAAAAACCATATACGCTAAAAGTGGAATGCGAATTACTAGCAGGTAAGTAACAGTTCTAATAGGCTTTGGAATCGCTAGGACTGGACTAGGGAATCGTTAGATTACTACTAGGAGGCCCAGGGGACTCGGGTGCAGAGTGTGCACTCTCACGCGGGATGCGGGACAAAGTCTATGGAAGCTAGAATTCACAAAGTTAGTGTTCACGGGCGAACCCGACCTGGTAGGGAGAAAACGACAGTGGATCCTGACCCTTGGATAGTGAGGCTATGCTGGGACACCGGAGTGCCGAAGTTACCTAGCCCAGGGGCTGCAGCTGCATAGGTCTGAAAAGACGTCGGGGATCTCGTTGCCGGACCAGGAGCCTGGAAGGAAGAAGTTGCTGGCAGGCGACCAGTGAAGGAAAGTTCGATGGATCCAAGCCTGGATCAAGGAAGAAGAAAACCTGAAAGCAGAGGGGACCAAGTTCTTGAATCACTAGCCAGTGATTAAGTGGGCACCAGGATGGCACCGGGCGAAGTCACCGCAGTCAGGTGAGTGGGCGCTGCTGGGCTCTGCAGTCTCTCGGACCAGGAGGCGTTGTCGGCGACCAGGAGGGAGGTGCGAGCTGTCCCACGAAGGATGAAGTCGTCGGCGTCGAGTTTACCCAGGATTGGGCAACAAGCCTTGGCTAATTTAAGCCCACGCGGTGGACTCAAAATGGCGTCTTGAGTGGACCAGGAGGGTCCGGGGGGCTCCTCTTCTGGAAGGGAGCAAGGGCCAGTCTGGAGCAACCAGACCAGCAGCAGAAATGTCGTCGGGCGTCGTCAGGAAGGCCACAAGCCAACGGGCTAGTAGCCAAACAACGCAGTGAGCAGCGGAAAGCAGAAGGGCCCCACGCAGATCGTGGAGATGCTGGGGGGCTGCTCTTCGGTGCTGGAGCTGCTCAGGGTGGGGGCTTCTCGGACCCCAAAGCACTCACCAGGAATTCACTCGGCGGGCTTGCTGGAAAGAAGTCGTGCAGTCTTGCAGATGGCCGGTCCCTTGAGGTCTCGTCGCACCCACGGTTCTCAGCTGGGCTGTAGAGGTGGGTAGAGGTCAGAGGTGCCAGGGAAGCCGGTTCTCGTCGAGCTGGGCAGTCGGATTCCGGAGGAAGGACTTGCAGCAGACCGCAGTGTTCTTAGATGGTGCCTGCGGATGCAGGGTGACTACTCCTTAGTCACAAGGGAGAAATCTTAGGAAGAAGTCTTGAGTTCCTTTCGCAGAAAGTAGTTTCAGGATTCAAAGATGATCTGATTTGGAAGGGGGCCAGTCTCTACCTTTATCTGGGAAAGGGGGCTGGCACGCGACTAAGTCCTGCCCTAGGGGTGGGACTAGGAGGGGGGTGGTTACACCCACTTCCTTGGCGGGCTTTTCCCCAGCACAGGGTCTGGAGTGACCCTGGAACTGGTTCCAGCCAGCCTATGCACAGTGAGCACCGGGGTGCCACGTGCAGTCACCTTCCTCTAAAGCCCTGCCTACCTACAATACACAAAACCCTGTCTGGGACGGTGCTGGCACCGCCCCTGGCAGGAAACCCTTTGTCCTTATCTCCTGCTCTGGGAGGACTCCCAGCAGCAGGAGGGCAGACTTGTGTCTCGGTGGCAGCATCCATTTTGTGGATGCTAAGGCTCTGTCTGACTTTTAACCGGGTTATAGGTTACAGGCATGTCGTGTCCCTCTAGAAGGGTGGAATGCTAACCCCGTCGCCAGAATTGGCGAGGGGTTAGTATTCCAATTCGTATGACACCTTACTCGACATGTTTTGATAAAGCGATACCAGAGTTGGCACATAACCGCGAGGATTATAATGCACTTAAGAGTATATGGTATGCGATATCATGGAAACGGCTAAGGGATGGATCCCGAAAGCCGCAGACAGGCTCAGCTCATGCCAGAGCACCATCTCACACGATTCCAAGCACTCTGCCTTCAGGATTGTTAAGGCCTGCCATAGGAGTGACTGATAGGAGATCTGTGTGTCCATTTTAGGGTTAGATATAGGTATACTATATCTACAGCAAAGGGTGAGTACACCACCTTGCCCCAGCTGTCGTGCAGCCAGTTGTGTCAGTTTTAGTTAGTCAATCCAGGGGTGGCACAATACATGCTTCAGCCCCTGGGAGACTTCTGGGTGCACCTCAGCCCTGGGTACAGGGACTTGGAGAGGGCCCAGTGCCAATTTAGATATGTACCTAAGGTACATGGAATCCATTTTACAGAGAGAGCAGTGGGCCTGGGGTCCTGAATAGCAGGGCCCCAGGTCAACTAAGTCAGAAAACCAGCAAAACACCAGGCAAAAAGTTGGGGGCAACCATAGTCAGGGATCAACCTTCCTACAAGGGCCCAGTGCCAATTCAGTACCTGGGTACAATTTGGATTAGAGAGAACAGCTAGGCTGTGGGTCTGATTAGCAGGCCCACAGCCAGGGAAAGTCGTAAACCAGTGAAGCAAAAAGCAAAAATCTGGGTGATCATAGGATTGCAGACCCTACTCTCCTACATGACCCCCCCCCCAAACTTTGGGACAATAAACTAACCTTGACCAGGTGAGTCTTCTTGCTCTAAGTGGAAATACCTGGAGAGCCCATCAGCATTGCTGTGATCAGTACCAGGTCTATGCTCCACTGTAAAATCCATCCCCTGTAGGGAAATGGACCACCTAAGCAGTTTGGGGTTTTCACCCTTCATCTGATTTAGCCACAAGAGGGGCTTATGGTCGGTCTGAATGGTGAAGTGAGTACCAAACAAGTAGGCCCTCAGCTTCTTCAGGGCCCAAACCACAGCAAAGGCTTCCCTCTCAATAGCTGACCAATTTTTCTCTCTGGGGGTCAGCCTCCTGCTAATGAAAGCAATAGGCTGGTCATTACCATCAAAATTCAGCTGAGACAGAACAGCTCCCACACCCAACTCAGAAGCATCTGTTTGGACAATGAATGGCTTGGAGTAATCTGGACTCTTAAGGATAGGTGCTGTGCACATGGCCTGTTTTAGGTCATTGAATGCTTTCTGACAGCTTGCTGTCCACTGAACTTTCTTTGGCATCTTCTTACTTGTCAGGTCATTAAGAGGGGTCACTATGGACCCATAATTTCTGACAAACTTTCTGTAATAACCAGTCAGGCCCAAGAAAGCTCGAACCTGAGTCTGGGTGATTGGAGGAGCCCAGTCCTGGATGGCCTGTATTTTACTCTCCAATGGCTGAACCTGGCCTCCACCTACAAGGTGGCCCAGGTATACAACCTGTGTCTGCCCTATCTGGCACTTAGTGGCCTTGATAGTGAGGCCTGCCTTTTGCAGGGCCTCTAACACTTTCCTCAGGTGGACCAGGTGATCCTCCCAGGTGGAGCTAAAGACAGCAATATCGTCAAGATATGCTGCACAGAAGTCATCCAGCCCAGTGAGGACTTGATTCACCAACCTTTGGAAGGTGGCAGGTGCATTTTTCAAACCAAAGGGCATTACCACAAATTGATAATGCCCACCAGGGGTAGAAAATGCTGTCTTGGGTTTGGCCTCCTCAGCTAACCTGATTTGCCATTACCCAGCTGTCAAATCAAATGTACTTAAGTATTTGGCAGAAGCCAATCTATCTATAAGTTCATCTGCTCTTGGTATTGGGTGGGCATCAGTCTTAGTGACTGCATTGAGGCCTCTGTAGTCTACGCAAAACCTCATTTCTTTCTTACCACCCTGGGTGTGAGGCTTTGGCACTAGAACTACTGGGCTAGCCCAAGGGCTATCTGAGGGCTCAATGACTCCCAGCTCCAACATTTTCTGCACTTCTGTTTTGATGCAGTCTCTAACATGATCAGGCTGTCTGTAGATTTTACTCTTGACAGGCAGACTGTCTCCAGTGTCAACATCATGGGTACACCAATCACTTTGGCTGGGTGTCAGAGAGAACATATGTCTGAAGGATTGCAGAACTTGCCTGCAATCCTGTTGCTGATGCTCAGTGAGGCTGCCACAAAAGACAACACCATCTACTGATCCATCATCAGGATTCTGAGTGAGCAGGTCTGGGAGATTGTAGGAGAGTAGGGTCTGCAATCCTATGATCACCCAGATTTTTTGCTTTTTGCTGCACTGGTTTACGATTTTCCCTGGCTGTGGGCCTGCTAATCAGACCCACAGCCTAGCTGTTCTCTCTATCCAAATTGTACTCAGGTACTGAATTGGCACTGGGCCCTCTCCAAGTCCCTGTACCCAGGGCTGAGGTGCACCCAGCAGTCTCCCAGGGGCTGAAGCATGTATTATGCCACCCCTGGGCTGACTAACTAAACTGACACAACTGGCTGCACGACAGCTGGGGCAAGGTGGTGTACTCACCCTTTGCTTTAGATATAGTATACCTATATCTAACCCTAAAATGGACACACAGATCTCCTATCAGTCACTCCTATGGCAGGCCTTAACAATCCTGAAGGCAGAGTGCTTGGAATCGTGTGAGATGGTGCTCTGGCATGAGCTGAGCCTGTCTGCGGCTTTCGGGATCCATCCCTTAGCCGTTTCCATGATATCGCATACCATATACTCTTAAGTGCATTATAATCCTCGCGGTTAAATGCCAACTCTGGTATCGCTTTATCAAAACATGTCGAGTAAGCTGTCATACGAATTGGAATACTAACCCCTCGCCAATTCTGGCGACGGGGTTAGCATTCCACCCTTCTAGAGGGACACGACATGTGTGTAACCTATAACCCGGATAAAGTCAGACAGAGCCTTAGCATCCACAAAATGGATGCTGCCACCGAGACACAAGTCTGCCCTCCTGCTGCTGGGAGTCCTCCCAGAGCAGGAGATAAGGACAAAGGGTTTCCTGCCAGGGGCGGTGCCAGCACCGTCCCAGACAGGGTTTTGTGTATTGTAGGTAGGCAGGGCTTTAGAGGAAGGTGACTGCACGTGGCACCCCGGTGCTCACTGTGCATAGGCTGGCTCAAACCAGTTCCAGGGACACTCCAGACCCTGTGCTGGGGAAAAGCCCGCCAAGGAAGTGGGTGTAACCACCCCCCTCCTGGTCCCACCCATAGGGCAGGACCTAGTCGCGTGCCAGCCCCCTTTTCCAAGATAAAGGTAGAGACTGGCCCCCTTCCAAATCAGATCATCTTTGAATCCTGAAACTACTTTCTACGAAAGGAACTCAAGACTTCTTCCTAAGATTTCTCCCTTGTGGCTAAGGAGTAGTCACCCTGCATCCGCAGGCACCATCTAAGAACACTGCTGTGAGAAGTTGGCCTGATGTGCAGTGTTCACTATTCTAGTGATCACTATATATCAGTCCAAACAACCCTTATTGATGATTGGTTGTAAGTCAACCTTATAGACCAGCTATCCTAGTAGCATGGATACGAGCAGTCTAAGGCTAAGACTCTAGAGGGCGTGTTAAGCCAGCTGTTTTACCATCACATTACCCCTTGAACACCCAGTGAAAGGACACCACACAAGTGTTATGAAAATAAACAATGTATTTATTAGAATCACAACAACCCTGTACTCTTTATGAGGACAGGGTGCTAGGCACACAACAAAACTCTTACGAAAATACTTAAGTTAGCACGTTATACACAAATGCCCGAGGGGCACGAAAAACCATATACTTAAAAAGTGGAATGCGAAATTACTAGCAGGTAAGTACAGTACTAATAGGCTTTGGAATCGCTAGGACGACTAGGGAATCGTTAGATTACTTCTAGGAGACCTAGGGGACTCGGGTGCAGAGTGTGCACTCTCACGCGGGATGCGGGACAAAGTCTATGGAAGCTAGTAAAGGCAAAGTTAGTGTTCACGGGCGAACCCGACCTGGTAGGAAGAAAACGACAGTGGATCCTGACCCTAGGATAGTGAGGCTATGCTGGGACACCGAAGTGCCGAAGTTACCTAGCCCAGGGGCTGCAGCTGCATAGGTCTGAAAAGACGTTGGGGATCTCGTTGCCGGACCAGGAGCCTGGAAGAAGGAAGTTGCTGGCAGGCGACCAGTGAAGGAAAGTTCGTTGGATCCAAGCCTGGATCAAGGAAGAAGAAACCTGAAAGCAGAGGGGAACAAGTTCTTGAATCACTAGCCAGTGATTAAGTGGGCACCAGGATGGCACCGGGCGAAGTCACCTCGACTAGGTGAGTGGGCAACGCTGGCTCTGCAGATCTCACGGACCAGGAGGCGTTGTCGGCGACCAGGATGGAGAGGCGAGCTGTCCCACGATGGATGAAGCTGTCGGCGTCGAAGTTACCCAGGATTGGGCAACAAGCCTTGGCTAATTCAAGCCCACGCGGTGGACTCAAAATGGCGTCTTGAGTGGACCAGGAGGGTCCGGGGTGCTCCTCTTTTGGAAGGGAGCAAGGGCCAGCCTGGAGCAACCAGACCAGCAGCAGAAATGTCGTCGGGCGTCGTTCAGACGGCCACAAGCCAGCGGGCTAGTAGCCAAACAACGCGGTGAGCAGCAAAAAGCAGAAGGGCCCCACGCAGATCGTGGAGATGCTGGGAGGCTGCACTTCGGTGCTGGAGCTGCTCAGGGTCGGGGCTTCTCGGACCCCAAAGCACTCACCAGGAAATTACTCGGCGGGCTTGCTGTGCAGAAGTCGTGCAGTCTTGAAGATGGCCGGTCCCTTGAGGTCTCGTCACACCCACGAATCTCAGCGTGACTGATGATGCAGGTAGAGGTCAGAGGTGCCAGGGAAGCCGGTTCTCGTCGAGCTGGGCAGTCTTGATCCGGAGGAGAGACTTGCAGCAGACCGCAGTGTTCTTAAGATGGTGCCTGCGGATGCAGGGTGACTACTCCTTAGTCACAAGGGAGAAATCTTAGGAAGAAGTCTTGAGTTCCTTTCGTGGAAAGTAGTTTCAGGATTCAAAGATGATCTGATTTGGAAGGGGGCCAGTTCCTACCTTTATCCTGTAAAAAGGGGCTGGCACGCGACTAAGTCCTGCCCTAGGGATGGGACTAGGAGGGGGGTGGTTACACCCACTTCCTTGGCGGGCTTTTCCCCAGCACAGGGTCTGGAGTGACCCTGGAACTGGTTCCAGCCAGCCTATGCACAGTGAGCACCGGGGTGCCACGTGCAGTCACCTTCCTCTAAAGCCCTGCCTACCTTCAATACACAGAACCCTGTCTGGGACGGTGCTGGCACCGCCCCTGGCAGGAAACCCTTTGTCCTTATCTCCTGCTCTGGGAGGACTCCCAGCAGCAGGAGGGCAGACTTGTGTCTCGGTGGCAGCATCCATTTTGTGGAGCTGAGGCTCTGTTTGACTTTAACCGGGGTTAGGGGTTACATACATGTCGTGTCCCTCTAGAAGGGTGGAATGCTAACCCCGTCGCCAGAATTGGCGAGGGGTTAGTATTCCAATTCGTATGACACCTTACTCGACATGTTTTGATAAAGCGATACCAGAGTTGGCATTTAACCGCGAGGATTATAATGCACTTAAGAGTATATGGTATGCGATATCATGGAAACGGCTAAGGGATAGATCCCGAAAGCCGCAGACAGGCTCAGCTCATGCCAGAGCACCATCTCACACGATTCCAAGCACTCTGCCTTCAGGATTGTTAAGGCCTGCCATAGGAGTGACTGATAGGAGATCTGTGTGTCCATTTTAGGGTTAGATATAGGTATACTATATCTAAAGCAAAGGGTGATTACACCACCTTGCCCCAGCTGTCGTGCAGCCAGTTGTGTCAGATTTGGATGGCCAGCCAGGGGTGGCATAATACATGCTGCAGCCCCTGGTAGGCCCTGGGTACACCTATGCCCTGGGTACCTAAGGTACACTGTACAGGGACTGATAAGGTGGCTCAGTATCCAATTTAGATATGTACCTAAGGTACATGGAATCCATTTTACAGAGAGAGCAGTGGGCCTGAGGTCCTGAATAGCAGGGCCTCAGGTCAACTAAGTCAGAAAACCAGCAAAACACCAGGCAAAAAGTTGGGGGCAACCATAGTCAGGGATCTACCTTCCTACATATACTATATCTAAAGCAAAGGGTGATGATTATACCACCTTGCCCCAGCTGTCGTGCAGCCAGTTGTGTCAGATTTAGTTAGTCAGTCCAGGGGTGGCATAATACATGCTGCAGCCCCTGGGAGACTTCTGGGTGCCCCTCAGCCCTGGGTACAGGGACTTGAGAGGGCCCAGTGCCAATTCAGTACCTGGGTACAATTTGGATTAGAGAGAACAGCTAGGCTGTGGGTCTGATTAGCAGGCCCACAGCCAGGGAAAGTCGTAAACTAGTGAAGCAAAAAGCAAAAATCTGGGTGATCATAGGATTGCAGACCCTACTCTCCTACACTGCCCAACAAGCCTACGCGAACCCCCCCACCCGCCAACGGCCCGTACAAGTCGGTCGTACGCACAAGTACGACACGCACACCCCCCCAACAAGCCTACGTGAACCCCCACCCACCAACGGCCCGTACAAGTCGATCGCACGCACAAGTACGACACGCACACCCCCCCAACAAGCCTACGCGAACCCTCCCACCCGCCAACGGCCCGTACAAGTCGATCGCACGCACAAGTACGACACGCACACCAACTCAACAAGCCTACGAGAACCCCCCACCCGCCAACGGCCCGTGTAAGTCTATCGCACGCACAAGTACGACACGCACACGCCCCCAACAAGCCTACGCGAAGCCCCCCACCCGCCAACGTCCCGTACAAGTCGATCGCACGCACAAGTACGACACGCACACCCCCCCAACAAGCCTACGCGAACCCCCTCACCCGCCAACTGCCCGTACAAGCCGATCGCACGCACATGTACGACACGCACACCCCCAACAAGCCTACGCGAACCCCCCCCACCCGCCAACGGCCAGTATAAGTCAATCGCACGCACAAGTACGACACGCACACCCCCCCACCAAGCCTACGTGAACCCCCCCACCCGCCAACAGCCGGTACAAGTCGATCGCACGCACAAGTACGACATGCATCCCCACCCAACAAGCCTACGTGAACCCCCCCACCCGCCAACGGCCCGTACAAGTCGATCGCACGCACAAGTACGACACGCACACCCCCCCAACAAGCCTACGCGAACCTCCCACCCGCCAACGGCCCGTACAAGTCGATTGCACGCACAAGTACGACACGCACCCCCCCTAACAAGCCTACGTGAACCCCCCACCCGCCAATGGCCCGTATAAGTCAATCGCACGCACAAGTACGACACTCACACCCCCCCAACAAGCCTACGCGAAGCCCCCCACCCGCCAACGGCCCGTACAAGTCGATCGCACGCACAAGTACGACACGCACCCCCAACAAGCCTACGCGAACCCCCCCACCCACCAACAGCCCGTACAAGTCGATCGCACGCACAAGTACGACACGCACCCCCCCAACAAGCCTACACCAACCCCCCCACCCGCCAACGGCCCATACAAGTCGATCGCATGCTAAAGTACGACACGCACACCACCCCAACAAGACTATGCGAACCCCCCCACCCGCCAACAGCCGGTACAAGTCGATCGCACGCACAAGTACGACATGCACCCCCACCCAAAGAGCCTACGTGAACCCCCCCACCCGCCAACGGCCCGTACAAGTCGATCGCGCGCACAAGTACGACACACACACCACCCCAACAAGCCTACGCGAACCCCCCCACCCGCCAACGGCCCGTACAAGCCGATCGCACGCACAAGTATGACACGCACACACCCCCAACAAGCCTACGCGTACCCCCTCACCCGCCAACGGCCCGTACAAGTCGATCGCACGCACAAGTATGCCACGCACCCCCCCAATAAGCCTACGCGAACCCCCCCACCCACCAACGGCCCGTACAAGTCGATCGCACGCACAAGTACGACACGCACACCCCCCCCAACAAGCCTACACGAACACCCCACCCGCCAACGGCCTGTACAAGTCGATCGCACGCACAAGTACGACTTGCACACTCCCCCAACAAGCCTACGCGAACCCTCCCACCCGCCAACGGCCCGTACAAGTCGATCGCACGCACAAGTACGACACGCACACCACCCCAACAAGCCTACGAGAACCCCCCCACCTGCCAACGGCCCGTGTAAGTCGACCGCATGCACAAGTACGACACGCACACCCCCCCAACAAGCCTTCGCGAAGCCCCCCACCCGCCAACGGCCCGTACAAGTCGATCGCACGCACAAGTACGACACGCACCCCCCCAACAAGCCTACGCGAACCCCCCCACCCGCCAACGGCCCGTACAAGTCAATTGCACGCACAAGTACGACACGCACACCCCCCCAACAAGCCTACGCGAACCCCCTCACCCGCCAACTGCCTGTACAAGTCGATCGCACGCACAAGTACAACACGCACCCCCCCCAACAAGCCTACCCGAAGCCCCCCCACCCGCCAACGGCCCATACAAGTCGATCGCACGCACAAGTACGACACGCACACCCCCCCCAACAAGCCTACACGAACACCCCACCCGCCAACGGCATGTACAAGTCGATCGCACGCACAAGTACGACTTGCACACCCCCCCAACAAGCCTACGCGAACCCTTCCACCCGCCAATGGCCCGTACAAGTCGATCGCACGCACAAGTACGACACGCACACCACCCCAACAAGCCTACGAGAACCCCCCCACCCGCCAACGGCCCGTGTAAGTCGACCGCATGCACAAGTACGACACGCACCCCCCCCAACAAGCCTACGCGAAGCCCCCCACCCGCCAACGGCCCGTACAAGTCAATCGCACGCACAAGTACGACACGCACCCCCCCAACAAGCCTACGCGAACCCCCCCACCCGCCAACGGCCCTTATAAATCAATCGCACGCACAAGTACGACACGCACACCCCCCCAACAAGCCTACGCGAACCCCCTCACCCGCCAACTGCCTGTACAAGTCGATCGCACGCACAAGTACAACACGCACCCCCCCAACAAGCCTACCCGAACCCCCCCACCCGCCAACGGCCCATACAAGTCGATCGCACGCACAAGTACGACACGCACACCCCCCAACAAGCCTACACGAACCCCCCACCCGCCAACGGCCCGTACATGTCAATCGCACGCACAAGTACGACACACACACAGCCCAACAAGCCTACGCGAACCCCCCCACCCGCCAACGGCCCGTACAAGTCGATCGTACGCACAAGTACGACACGCACACCCCCCCAACAAGCCTACGCGAACCCCCCACCCGCCAACGGCCCGTGTAAGTCGATCGCACGCACAAGTACGACACACACACCCCCTCCAACAAGCCTACGCGAAGCCCCCCACCCGCAAACGGCCCGTACAAGTCGATCGCACGCACAAGTATGACACACACCCCCCCAACGAGCCTACGCGAACCCCCCACCCACCAACGGCCCGTACAAGTCGATCGCACGCACATTTACGACACGCACACCCCCCCAACAAGCCTACGCGAACCCCCCCACCCGCCAACGGCCCGTACAAGTCAATCGCACGCATAAGTACGACACGCACACCCCCCCAACAAGCCTACGTGAACCCCCCCACCCGCCAACGGCCGGTACAAGTCGATCGCACACACAAGTACGACATGCACCCCCACCCAACAAGCCTACGCGAACCCCCCCACCCGCCAACGGCCCGTACAAGTCGATCGCACGCACAAGTATGACACGCACAACCCCCCAACAAGCCTAGGCGAACCCCCCCACCCGCCAACGGCCCGTACAAGTCGATCGCACACACAAGTATGACACGCACACCCCCCCAACAAGCTTACGCGAACCCCCCACCCGCCAACGGCCCATACAAGTCGATCGCACGCACAAGTACGACACGCTCACCCCACCAACAAGCTTACGCGAACCCCCCAACTCGCCAACGGCCCGTACAAGTCGATCGCATGTACAAGTACGACACGCACACCCCCCAACAAGCCTACGTGAACCCCCCCACCCGCCAACGGCCCGTACAAGTCGATCGCACGCACAAGTACGACACGCACACCCCCCAACAAGCCTACGCGAACCCCCCCACCCGCCAACGGCCCGTACAAGTCGATTGCACGCACAAGTACGACACGCACCCCCCCAACAAGCCTACGTGAACCCCCCCACCCGCCAACAGCCCGTACAAGTCAATCGCATGCACAAGTACGACACGCACACCCCCCCAACAAGCCTACGAGAACCCCCCCACCCGCCAACGGCCCCTATAAGTCATTCGCACGCAGAAGTACGACACGCACCCCCCCCAACAAGCCTACCCGAAGCCCCCCACCCGCCAACAGCACGTACAAGTCGATCGCACGCACAAGTACGACACGCACCCCCCCAACAAGCCTACACGAACCCCCCCACCCACCAACAGCCCGTACAAGTCGATCGCACGCACAAGTACGACACGCACCCCCCCAACAAGCCTACACGAACCCCGCCACCCGCCAACGGCCCGTACAAGTCGATCGCATGCACAAGTACGACACGCACACCACCCCAACAAGACTATGCGAACCCCCCCACCCGCCAACAGCCGGTACAAGTCGATCGCACGCACAAGTACGACATGCACCCCCACCCAACAAGCCTACGCGAACCCCCCCACCCACCAACGGCCCGTACAAGTCGATCGCACGCACAAGTACGACACGCACACCCCCCCAACAAGCCTACGCGAACCCCCCCACCCGCCAACGGCCCGTACAAGTCGATCGCACACACAAGTAGGACACGCACACCCCCCCAACAAGCCTATGCGTACCCCCCCACCCGCCAACGGCCCGTACAAGTCGATCGCATGCACAAGTACGACACGCACACCCCCCCAACAAGCTTACGCGAACCCCCCCACCGCCAACGGCCCGTACAAGTCGATCGCACGTACAAGTACGACACGCACACCCCCCAACAAGCCTATGCGAACCCCCCCACCCGCCAACGGCCCGTACAAGTCGATCGCACGCACAAGTACGACACGCACACCCCCCCAACAAGCTTACGCGAACCCCCCCACCGCCAACGGCCCGTACAAGTCGATCGCACGTACAAGTACGACACGCACACCCCCCAACAAGCCTACGCGAATCCCCCCACCCACCAACGGCCCGTACAAGTCGATTGCACGCACAAGTACGACATGCACACCCCCCCAACAAGCCTACGCGAACCCCCCCCACCCGCCAACGGCCCGTACAAGTCGATCGTACGCACAAGTACGACACGCACACCCCCCAACAAGCGTACGCGAACGCCCCCACCCGCCAACGGCCCGTACAAGTCGATTGCACGCACAAGTACGACACGCACACCCCAACAAGCCGACGCAAACCCCCCCACCCGCCAACAGCCCGTACAAGTCAATGGCACGCACAAGTATGACACGCACCCCCCCAACAAGCCTACGCGAACCCCCCCACCCGCCAACGGCCCGTACAAGTCGATCGCACGCACAAGTATGACACGCACACCCCCCCAACAAGCCTACGCAAACCCCCCTACCCGACAACGGCCCGTACAAGTCGATCACGCGCACAAGTACGACACACACCCCCCAAACAAGCCTACGCAATCCCCCCCACCCGCCAACGGCCCGTACAAGTCAATCGCACGCACAAGTGTGACACGCACACCCCCCCAGCAAGCCTACGCGAACCCCCTCACCCGCCAACTGCCCGTACAAGTCGATCGCACGCACAAGTACGACACGCACCCCCCAACAAGCCTACGCGAACCCCCCCACCCGCCAACGGCCCGTACAAGTCGATCGCACGCACAAGTACGACACGCACACCCCCCCAACAAGCCTACACGAACCCCCAACCCGCCAACGGCCCGTACATGTCTATCGCACGCACAAGTACAACACGCACACCCCCCCAACAAGCCTAGGCGAACCCCCCACCCATCAACGGCCCGTACAAGTCGATCGCACGCACAAGTATGACATGCACCCCCACCCAACAAGCCTACGCGAACCCCCCCACCCGCCAACGGCCCGTACAAGTCGATCGCACGCACATGTACGACACGCACACCCCCCCACCAAACCTACGTGAACCCCCCCACCCGCCAACAGCCGGTACAAGTCGATCGCATGCACAAGTATGACATGCACCCCCACCCAACAAGCCTACGCGAACCCCCCCACCCGCCAACGGCCCGTACAAGTCGATCGTACGCACAAGTACAACACGCACACCCCCCCAACAAGCCTAGGCGAACCCCCCACCCATCAACGGCCCGTACAAGTCGATCGCACGCACAAGTACGACATGCAAAACCCCCCAACAAGCTTACGCGAACCCTCCCACCCGCCAACGGCCCGTACAAGTCGATCGCACGCACAAGTACGACACGCACACTAACTCAACAAGCCTACGAGAACCCCCCCACCCGCCAACAGCCCATGTAAGTCGATCGCACGCACAAGTACGACACGCACACCCACCCAACAAGCCTATGCGAAGCCCCCCCACCCGCCAACGTCCCGTACAAGTCGATCGCACGCACAAGTACGACACGCACACTCCCCAACAAGCCTACGCGAACCCCCTCACCCGCCAACTGTCCATACAAGTTGATCGCACGCACATGTACGACACGCACACCCCCCCACCAAACCTACGTGAACCCCCCACCCGCCAACAGCCGGTACAAGTCGATCGCATGCACAAGTACGACATGCACCCCCACCCAACAAGCCTACGCAAACCCCCCCTCCCGCCAACGGCCCGTACAAGTCGATCGCACGCACAAGTACGACACGCACACCCCCCAACAAGCCTACGCGAACCCCCACACCCGCCAACGGCCCGTACAAGTCGATCGCACACACAAGTACGACACGCACACCCCCCCCAACAAGCCTACGCGAACCCCCCACCCGCCAACGGCCCGTACAAGTCGATCGCACGCACAAGTACGACACGCACACCCCCCCAACAAGCCTACGCGAACCCCCCACCCGCCAACGGCCCGTACACGTCGATTGCATGCACAAGTACGACACGCACCCCCCCTAACAAGCCTACGTGAACCCCCCACCCGCCAATGGCCCGTATAAGTCAATCGCACGCACAAGTACGACACGCACACCCCCCCAACAAGCCTACGCGAACCCCCCACCCGCCAACGGCCCGTACAAGTCAATCGCACGCACAAGTACGACACGCACCCCCAACAAGCCTACGCGAACCCCCCCACCCACCAACAGCCCGTACAAGTCGATCGCACGCACAAGTACGACACGCACCCCCCCCAACAAGCCTACGCGAACCCCCCCACCCGCCAACGGCCCATACAAGTCGATCGCATGCACAAGTACGACACGCACACCACCCCAACAAGACTATGCGAACCCCCCCACCCGCCAACAGCCGGTACAAGTCGATCGCACGCACAAGTACGACATGCACCCCCACCCAAAGAGCCTACGTGAACCCCCCCACCCGCCAACGGCCCGTACAAGTCGATCGCACGCACAACTACGACACGCACACCCCCCAACAAGCCTACGCGAACCCCCCCACCCGCCAACGGCCCGTACAAGTCGATCGCACGCACAAGTACGACACGCACACCCCCCCAACAAGCCTACGCGTACCCCCTCACCCGCCAACGGCCCGTACAAGTCGATCGCACGCACAAGTATGCCACGCACCCCCCCAACAAGCCTACGCGAAACCCCCCACCCACCAACGGCCCGTACAAGTCGATCGCACGCACAAGTACGACACGCACACCCCCCCCAACAAGCCTACACGAACACCCCACCCGCCAACGGCCTGTACAAGTCGATCACACGCACAAGTACGACTTGCACACCCCCCCAACAAGCCTACGCGAACCCTCCCACCCGCCAACGGCCCATACAAGTCGATCGCACGCACAAGTACGACACGCACACCACCCCAACAAGCCTACGAGAACCCCCCCACCCGCCAACGGCCCGTGTAAGTCGACCGCATGCACAAGTACGACACGCACACCCCCCAACAAGCCTTCACGAAGCCCCCCACCCGCCAACGGCCCGTACAAGTCGATCGCACGCACAAGTACGACACGCACCCCCCCAACAAGCCTACGCGAACCCCCCCACCCGCCAACGGCCCGTACAAGTCGATCGCACGCACAAGTACGACACGCACACCCCCCCAACAAGCCTACGCGTACCCCCTCACCCGCCAACGGCCCGTACAAGTCGATCGCACGCACAAGTATGCCACGCACCCCCCCAACAAGCCTACGCGAAACCCCCCACCCACCAACGGCCCGTACAAGTCGATCGCACGCACAAGTACGACACGCACACCCCCCCCAACAAGCCTACACGAACACCCCACCCGCCAACGGCCTGTACAAGTCGATCACACGCACAAGTACGACTTGCACACCCCCCCAACAAGCCTACGCGAACCCTCCCACCCGCCAACGGCCCATACAAGTCGATCGCACGCACAAGTACGACACGCACACCACCCCAACAAGCCTACGAGAACCCCCCCACCCGCCAACGGCCCGTGTAAGTCGACCGCATGCACAAGTACGACACGCACACCCCCCAACAAGCCTTCACGAAGCCCCCCACCCGCCAACGGCCCGTACAAGTCGATCGCACGCACAACTACGACACGCACACCCCCCAACAAGCCTACGCGAACCCCCCCACCCGCCAACGGCCCGTACAAGTCGATCGCACGCACAAGTACGACACGCACACCCCCCCAACAAGCCTACGCGTACCCCCTCACCCGCCAACGGCCCGTACAAGTCGATCGCACGCACAAGTATGCCACGCACCCCCCCAACAAGCCTACGCGAAACCCCCCACCCACCAACGGCCCGTACAAGTCGATCGCACGCACAAGTACGACACGCACACCCCCCCCAACAAGCCTACACGAACACCCCACCCGCCAACGGCCTGTACAAGTCGATCACACGCACAAGTACGACTTGCACACCCCCCCAACAAGCCTACGCGAACCCTCCCACCCGCCAACGGCCCATACAAGTCGATCGCACGCACAAGTACGACACGCACACCACCCCAACAAGCCTACGAGAACCCCCCCACCCGCCAACGGCCCGTGTAAGTCGACCGCATGCACAAGTACGACACGCACACCCCCCAACAAGCCTTCACGAAGCCCCCCACCCGCCAACGGCCCGTACAAGTCGATCGCACGCACAAGTACGACACGCACCCCCCCAACAAGCCTACGCGAACCCCCCCACCCGCCAACGGCCCGTACAAGTCAATTGCACGCACAAGTACGACACGCACACCCCCCCAACAAGCCTATGCGAACCCCCTCACCCGCCAACTGCCTGTACAAGTCGATCGCACGCACAAGTACAACACGCACCCCCCCCAACAAGCCTACCCGATGCCCCCCCACCCGCCAACGGCCCATACAAGTCGATCGCACGCACAAGTATGACACGCACACCCCCCCCAACAAGCCTACACGAACACCCCACCCGCCAACGGCATGTACAAGTCGATCGCACGCACAAGTACGACTTGCACACCCCCCCAACAAGCCTACGCGAACCCTTCCACCCGCCAATGGACCGTACAAGTCGATCGCACGCACAAGTACGACACGCACACCACCCCAACAAGCCTACGAGAACCCCCCCACCCGCCAACGGCCCGTGTAAGTCGACCGCATGCACAAGTACGACACGCACCCCCCCCAACAAGCCTACGCGAAGCCCCCCACCCGCCAACGGCCCGTACAAGTCGATCGCACGCACAAGTACGACACGCACCCCCCCAACAAGCCTACGCGAACCCCCCCACCCGCCAACGGCCCGTACAAATCAATCGCACGGACAAGTACGACACGCACACCCCCCCAACAAGCCTACGCAAACCCCCTCACCCGCCAACTGCCTGTACAAGTCGATCGCACGCACAAGTACAACACGCACCCCCCCAACAAGCCTACCCGAACCCCCCCACCCGCCAACGGCCCATACAAGTCGATCGCACGCACAAGTACGACACGCACTCCCCCCAACAAGCCTACACGAACCCCGCACCCGCCAACGGCCTGTACATGTCAATCGCACGCACAAGTACGACACACACACAGCCCAACAAGCCTACGCGAACCCCCCCACCCGCCAACGGCCCGTACAAGTCGATCGTACGCACAAGTACGACACGCACACCCCCCCAACAAGCCTACGGGAACCCCCCACCCACCAACGGCCCATACAAGTCGATCGCACGCACAAGTACGACACGCACACCCCCCCAACAAGCCTACGCGAACCCTCCCACCCGCCAACGGCCCGTACAAGTCGATCGCATGCACAAGTACGACACGCACACCACCTCAACAAGCCTACGAGAACTTCCCCACCCGCCAACGGCCCGTGTAAGTCGATCGCACGCACAAGTAAGACACACACACCCCCTCCAACAAGCCTACGCGAAGCCCCCCACCCGCAAACGGCCCGTACAAGTCGATCGCACGCACAAGTATGACACACACCCCCCCAACGAGCCTACGCGAACCCCCCACCCACCAACAGCCCGTACAAGTCGATCGCACGCACATGTACGACACGCACACCCCCCCAACAAGCCTACGCGAACCCCCCCACCCGCCAACGGCCCGTACAAGTCAATCGCACGCACAAGTACGACACGCACACCCCCCCAACAAGCCTACGTGAACCACCCACCCGCCAACGGCCGGTACAAGTCGATCGCACACACAAGTACGACATGCACCCCCACCCAACAAGCCTACGCGAACCCCCCCACCCGCCAACGGCCCGTACAAGTCGATCGCACGCACAAGTATGACACGCACAACCCCCCAACAAGCCTAGGCGAACCCCCCCACCCGCCAACGGCCCGTACAAGTCGATCGCACACACAAGTACGACACGCACACCCCCCAACAAGCTTACGCGAACCCCCCACCCGCCAACGGCCCATACAAGTCGATCGCACGTACAAGTACGACACGCACACCCCCCAACAAGCCTACGCGAACCCCCCCACCCGCCAACGGCCCATACAAGTCGATTGCACGCACAAGTACGACATGCACACCCCCCCAACAAGCCTACGCGAACCCCCCCACCCGCCAACGGCCCGTACAAGTCGATCGCATGCACAAGTACGACACGCACACCCCCCCAACAAGTGTACGCGAACGCCCCCACCCGCCAACGGCCCGTACAAGTCGATCGCACGCACAAGTACGACACGCACACCCCAACAAGCCGACGCGAACCCCCCCACCCGCCAACAGCCCGTACAAGTCAATGGCACGCACAAGTATGACACGCACCCCCCAAACAAGCCTACGCGAACCCCCACACCCGCCAACGGCCCGTACAAGTCGATCGCACGCACAAGTACGACACGCACACCCCCCCAACAAGCCTACGCGAACCCCCCACCCGCCAACGGCCCGTACACGTCGATTGCATGCACAAGTACGACACGCACCCCCCCTAACAAGCCTACGTGAACCCCCCACCCGCCAATGGCCCGTATAAGTCAATCGCACGCACAAGTACGACACGCACACCCCCCCAACAAGCCTACGCGAACCCCCCCACCCGCCAACGGCCCGTACAAGTCAATCGCACGCACAAGTACGACACGCACCCCCAACAAGCCTACGCGAACCCCCCCACCCACCAACAGCCCGTACAAGTCGATCGCACGCACAAGTACGACACGCACCCCCCCAACAAGCCTACGCGAACCCCCCCACCCGCCAACGGCCCATACAAGTCAATCGCATGCACAAGTACGACACGCACACCACCCCAACAAGACTATGCGAACCCCCCCACCCGCCAACAGCCGGTACAAGTCGATCGCACGCACAAGTACGACATGCACCCCCACCCAAAGAGCCTACGTGAACCCCCCCACCCGCCAACGGCCCGTACAAGTCGATCGCACGCACAACTACGACACGCACACCCCCCAACAAGCCTACGCGAACCCCCCCACCCGCCAACGGCCCGTACAAGTCGATCGCACGCACAAGTACGACACGCACACCCCCCCAACAAGCCTACGCGTACCCCCTCACCCGCCAACGGCCCGTACAAGTCGATCGCACGCACAAGTATGCCACGCACCCCCCCAACAAGCCTACGCGAAACCCCCCACCCACCAACGGCCCGTACAAGTCGATCGCACGCACAAGTACGACACGCACACCCCCCCAACAAGCCTACACGAACACCCCACCCGCCAACGGCCTGTACAAGTCGATCACACGCACAAGTACGACTTGCACACCCCCCCAACAAGCCTACGCGAACCCTCCCACCCGCCAACGGCCCGTACAAGTCGATCGCACGCACAAGTACGACACGCACACCACCCCAACAAGCCTACGAGAACCCCCCCACCCGCCAACGGCCCGTGTAAGTCGACCGCATGCACAAGTACGACACGCACACCCCCCCAACAAGCCTTCACGAAGCCCCCCACCCGCCAACGGCCCGTACAAGTCGATCGCACGCACAAGTACGACACGCACCCCCCCAACAAGCCTACGCGAACCCCCCCACCCGCCAACGGCCCGTACAAGTCAATTGCACGCACAAGTACGACACGCACACCCCCCCAACAAGCCTATGCGAACCCCCTCACCCGCCAACTGCCTGTACAAGTCGATCGCACGCACAAGTACAACACGCACCCCCCCCAACAAGCCTACCCGATGCCCCCCCACCCGCCAACGGCCCATACAAGTCGATCGCACGCACAAGTATGACACGCACACCCCCCCCAACAAGCCTACACGAACACCCCACCCGCCAACGGCATGTACAAGTCGATCGCACGCACAAGTACGACTTGCACACCCCCCCAACAAGCCTACGCGAACCCTCCCACCCGCCAACGGCCCGTACAAGTCGATCGCATGCACAAGTACGACACGCACACCACCTCAACAAGCCTACGAGAACTTCCCCACCCGCCAACGGCCCGTGTAAGTCGATCGCACGCACAAGTAAGACACACACACCCCCTCCAACAAGCCTACGCGAAGCCCCCCACCCGCAAACGGCCCGTACAAGTCGATCGCACGCACAAGTATGACACACACCCCCCCAACGAGCCTACGCGAACCCCCCACCCACCAACGGCCCGTACAAGTCGATCGCACGCACATGTACGACACGCACACCCCCCCAACAAGCCTACGCGAACCCCCCCACCCGCCAACGGCCCGTACAAGTCAATCGCACGCACAAGTACGACACGCACACCCCCCCAACAAGCCTACGTGAACCACCCACCCGCCAACGGCCGGTACAAGTCGATCGCACACACAAGTACGACATGCACCCCCACCCAACAAGCCTACGCGAACCCCCCCACCCGCCAACGGCCCGTACAAGTCGATCGCACGCACAAGTATGACACGCACAACCCCCCAACAAGCCTAGGCGAACCCCCCCACCCGCCAACGGCCCGTACAAGTCGATCGCACACACAAGTACGACACGCACACCCCCCAACAAGCTTACGCGAACCCCCCACCCGCCAACGGCCCATACAAGTCGATCGCACGTACAAGTACGACACGCACACCCCCCAACAAGCCTACGCGAACCCCCCCACCCGCCAACGGCCCATACAAGTCGATTGCACGCACAAGTACGACATGCACACCCCCCCAACAAGCCTACGCGAACCCCCCCACCCGCCAACGGCCCGTACAAGTCGATCGCATGCACAAGTACGACACGCACACCCCCCCAACAAGTGTACGCGAACGCCCCCACCCGCCAACGGCCCGTACAAGTCGATCGCACGCACAAGTACGACACGCACACCCCAACAAGCCGACGCGAACCCCCCCACCCGCCAACAGCCCGTACAAGTCAATGGCACGCACAAGTATGACACGCACCCCCCAAACAAGCCTACGCGAACCCCCACACCCGCCAACGGCCCGTACAAGTCGATCGCACGCACAAGTACGACACGCACACCCCCCCAACAAGCCTACGCGAACCCCCCACCCGCCAACGGCCCGTACACGTCGATTGCATGCACAAGTACGACACGCACCCCCCCTAACAAGCCTACGTGAACCCCCCACCCGCCAATGGCCCGTATAAGTCAATCGCACGCACAAGTACGACACGCACACCCCCCCAACAAGCCTACGCGAACCCCCCCACCCGCCAACGGCCCGTACAAGTCAATCGCACGCACAAGTACGACACGCACCCCCAACAAGCCTACGCGAACCCCCCCACCCACCAACAGCCCGTACAAGTCGATCGCACGCACAAGTACGACACGCACCCCCCCAACAAGCCTACGCGAACCCCCCCACCCGCCAACGGCCCATACAAGTCAATCGCATGCACAAGTACGACACGCACACCACCCCAACAAGACTATGCGAACCCCCCCACCCGCCAACAGCCGGTACAAGTCGATCGCACGCACAAGTACGACATGCACCCCCACCCAAAGAGCCTACGTGAACCCCCCCACCCGCCAACGGCCCGTACAAGTCGATCGCACGCACAACTACGACACGCACACCCCCCAACAAGCCTACGCGAACCCCCCCACCCGCCAACGGCCCGTACAAGTCGATCGCACGCACAAGTACGACACGCACACCCCCCCAACAAGCCTACGCGTACCCCCTCACCCGCCAACGGCCCGTACAAGTCGATCGCACGCACAAGTATGCCACGCACCCCCCCAACAAGCCTACGCGAAACCCCCCACCCACCAACGGCCCGTACAAGTCGATCGCACGCACAAGTACGACACGCACACCCCCCCAACAAGCCTACACGAACACCCCACCCGCCAACGGCCTGTACAAGTCGATCACACGCACAAGTACGACTTGCACACCCCCCCAACAAGCCTACGCGAACCCTCCCACCCGCCAACGGCCCGTACAAGTCGATCGCACGCACAAGTACGACACGCACACCACCCCAACAAGCCTACGAGAACCCCCCCACCCGCCAACGGCCCGTGTAAGTCGACCGCATGCACAAGTACGACACGCACACCCCCCCAACAAGCCTTCACGAAGCCCCCCACCCGCCAACGGCCCGTACAAGTCGATCGCACGCACAAGTACGACACGCACCCCCCCAACAAGCCTACGCGAACCCCCCCACCCGCCAACGGCCCGTACAAGTCAATTGCACGCACAAGTACGACACGCACACCCCCCCAACAAGCCTATGCGAACCCCCTCACCCGCCAACTGCCTGTACAAGTCGATCGCACGCACAAGTACAACACGCACCCCCCCCAACAAGCCTACCCGATGCCCCCCCACCCGCCAACGGCCCATACAAGTCGATCGCACGCACAAGTATGACACGCACACCCCCCCCAACAAGCCTACACGAACACCCCACCCGCCAACGGCATGTACAAGTCGATCGCACGCACAAGTACGACTTGCACACCCCCCCAACAAGCCTACGCGAACCCTTCCACCCGCCAATGGACCGTACAAGTCGATCGCACGCACAAGTACGACACGCACACCACCCCAACAAGCCTACGAGAACCCCCCCACCCGCCAACGGCCCGTGTAAGTCGACCGCATGCACAAGTACGACACGCACCCCCCCCAACAAGCCTACGCGAAGCCCCCCACCCGCCAACGGCCCGTACAAGTCGATCGCACGCACAAGTACGACACGCACCCCCCCAACAAGCCTACGCGAACCCCCCCACCCGCCAACGGCCCGTACAAATCAATCGCACGGACAAGTACGACACGCACACCCCCCCAACAAGCCTACGCAAACCCCCTCACCCGCCAACTGCCTGTACAAGTCGATCGCACGCACAAGTACAACACGCACCCCCCCAACAAGCCTACCCGAACCCCCCCACCCGCCAACGGCCCATACAAGTCGATCGCACGCACAAGTACGACACGCACTCCCCCCAACAAGCCTACACGAACCCCGCACCCGCCAACGGCCCGTACATGTCAATCGCACGCACAAGTACGACACACACACAGCCCAACAAGCCTACGCGAACCCCCCCACCCGCCAACGGCCCGTACAAGTCGATCGTACGCACAAGTACGACACGCACACCCCCCCAACAAGCCTACGGGAACCCCCCACCCACCAACGGCCCATACAAGTCGATCGCACGCACAAGTACGACACGCACACCCCCCCAACAAGCCTACGCGAACCCTCCCACCCGCCAACGGCCCGTACAAGTCGATCGCATGCACAAGTACGACACGCACACCACCTCAACAAGCCTACAAGAACTTCCCCACCCGCCAACGGCCCGTGTAAGTCGATCGCACGCACAAGTAAGACACACACACCCCCTCCAACAAGCCTACGCGAAGCCCCCCACCCGCAAACGGCCCGTACAAGTCGATCGCACGCACAAGTATGACACACACCCCCCCAACGAGCCTACGCGAACCCCCCACCCACCAACGGCCCGTACAAGTCGATCGCACGCACATGTACGACACGCACACCCCCCCAACAAGCCTACGCGAACCCCCCCACCCGCCAACGGCCCGTACAAGTCAATCGCACGCACAAGTACGACACGCACACCCCCCCAACAAGCCTACGTGAACCACCCACCCGCCAACGGCCGGTACAAGTCGATCGCACACACAAGTACGACATGCACCCCCACCCAACAAGCCTACGCGAACCCCCCTACCCGCCAACGGCCCGTACAAGTCGATCGCACGCACAAGTATGACACGCACAACCCCCCAACAAGCCTAGGCGAACCCCCCCACCCGCCAACGGCCCGTACAAGTCGATCGCACACACAAGTACGACACGCACACCCCCCAACAAGCTTACGCGAACCCCCCACCCGCCAACGGCCCATACAAGTCGATCGCACGTACAAGTACGACACGCACACCCCCCAACAAGCCTACGCGAACCCCCCCACCCGCCAACGGCCCATACAAGTCGATTGCACGCACAAGTACGACATGCACACCCCCCCAACAAGCCTACGCGAACCCCCCCACCCGCCAACGGCCCGTACAAGTCGATCGCATGCACAAGTACGACACGCACACCCCCCCAACAAGTGTACGCGAACGCCCCCACCCGCCAACGGCCCGTACAAGTCGATCGCACGCACAAGTACGACACGCACACCCCAACAAGCCGACGCGAACCCCCCCACCCGCCAACAGCCCGTACAAGTCAATGGCACGCACAAGTATGACACGCACCCCCCAAACAAGCCTACGCGAACCCCCCCACCCGCCAACGGCCCGTACAAGTCGATCGCACGCACAAGTATGACACGCACACCCCCCCAACAAGCCTACGCAAACCCCCCTACCCGACAACGGCCCATACAAGTCGATCACGCGCACAAGTACGACACACACACCCCCCAAACAAGCCTACGCAATCCCCCCCACCCGCCAACGGCCCGTACAAGTCAATCGCACGCACAAGTACGACACGCACACCCCCCCAGCAAGCCTACGCGAACCCCCTCAACCGCCAACTGCCCGTACAAGTCGATCGCACGCACAAGTACGAAACGCACCCCCCCAACAAGCCTACGCGAACCCCCCCACCCGCCAACGGCCCGTACAAGTCCATCGCACGCACAAGTACAACACGCACACCCCCCCAACAAGCCTACACGAACCCCCAACCCGCCAACGGCCCGTACATGTCTATCGCACGCACAAGTACGACACGTACACCGGCCAAGAAGCCTACGCGAACCCCCCCAACCGCCAACGGCCCGTACAAGTCGATCGTACGTACAAGTACAACACGCACACCCCCCCAACAAGCCTACGCGAACCCCCCACCCATCAACGGCCCGTACAAGTCGATCGCACGCACAAGTACGACATGCACACCCCCCAACAAGCTTACGCCAACCCTCCCACCCGCCAACGGCCCGTACAAGTCGATCGCACGCACAAGTACGACACGCACACTAACTCAACAAGCCTACGAGAACCCCCCCACCCGCCAACAGCCCATGTAAGTCGATCGCACGCACAAGTACGACACGCACACCCACCCAACAAGCCTACGCGAAGCCCCCCACCCGTCAACGTCCCGTACAAGTCGATCGCACGCACAAGTACGACACGCACACCCCCCCAACAAGCCTACGCGAACCCCCTCACCCGCCAACTGCCCGTACAAGTTGATCGCACGCACATGTACGACACGCACACCCCCCCAACAAGCCTACGCGAACCCCCTCACCCGCCAACTGCCCGTACAAGTTGATCGCACGCACATGTACGACACGCACACCCCCCCACCAAACCTACGTGAACCCCCCCACCCGCCAACAGCCGGTACAAGTCGATCTCATGCACAAGTATGACATGCACCCCCACCCAACAAGCCTACGCGAACCCCCCCACCCGCCAACGGCCCGTACAAGTCGATCGTACGCACAAGTACAACACGCACACCCCCCCAACAAGCCTAGGCAAACCCCCCACCCATCAACGGCCCGTACAAGTCGATCGCACGCACAAGTACGACATGCACACCCCCCAACAAGCTTACGCGAACCCTCCCACCCGCCAACGGCCCGTACAAGTCGATCGCTCGCACAAGTACGACACGCACACTAACTCAACATGCCTACGAGAACCCCCCCACCCGCCAACAGCCCATGTAAGTCGATCGCACGCACAAGTACGACACGCACACCCACCCAACAAGCCTACGCGAAGCCCCCCCACCCGCCAACGTCCCGTACAAGTCGATCGCACGCACAAGTACGACACGCACACCCCCCCAACAAGCCTACGCGAACCCCCTCACCCGCCAACTGCCCGTACAAGTTGATCGCACGCACATGTACGACACGCACACACCCCCACCAAACCTACGTGAACCCCCCCACCCGCCAACAGCCGGTACAAGTCGATCGCATGCACAAGTACGACATGCACCCCCACCCAACAAGCCTACGCGAACCCCCCCTCCCGCCAACGGCCCGTACAAGTCGATCGCATGCACAAGTACGACACGCACACCCCCCAACAAGCCTACGCGAACCCCCACACCCGCCAACGGCCCGTACAAGTCGATCGCACACACAAGTACGACACGCACACCCCTCCCCAACAAGCCTACGCGAACCCCCCACCCGCCAACGGCCCGTACAAGTCGATCGCACGCACAAGTACGACACGCACACCCCCAACAAGCTTACGCGAACCCCCCCACCTGCCAACGGCCCGTACAAGTCGATCGCACGCACAAATACAATACGCACATCCCCCCAACAAGCCTACGCAAACGCCCCCACCCGCCAACGGCCCGTACAAGTCGATCGCACGCACATGCACGACACGCACACCCCCCCCAACAAGCCTACGCGAACCCCCCCACCCGCCAACGGCCCGTACAAGTCGATCACACGCACAAGTACGACACGCACCCCCCCAACAAGCCTACGCGACCCCCCCACCCGCAAACGGCCCGTACAAGTCGACCGCACGCACAAGTACGACACGCACACCCGCCCAACAAGCCTAAGCGAACCCCCCCACCCGCCAACGGCCCGTACAAGTCGATCGCTCCCTCTGACTCCCTCTATCCCTGTCTCCCTCTCCCTCTGTCTCCCTCCCTCTGTTTCCCTTCCACCCTCTGTGTCCCTCCCTCCCTCTGTATCCATCCCTCAGTGTTCCTCCCTCTGTCACCTCACCCCAGCTCCCTGGGCACACACACAGTTGCACCCTAGCACCGCACAGGCCTTACAAAGACCATAGAGCAGAATGTTTAGGGATGTCTCCTAATTACCAGCTGTCATCTACTAAGTGCCTGCAACACACCCACCATTTGCAGGCGACACTGTACTGTGTAAGGACACACATTTTGGAAAGCTCTGTAGTACACAATGGGCACAGGAGTAGGCAGCACAAGTCCCTCCTGTGATCACTGCAAACACAAACACCAGGACTAGGTCACATATCCTGTGCATGAACACACAACCACGATGATGCCAGCATGCTACATGAGGGGACAGCCAAATCATGAATGATGGACGCTTGCAAATCACACGCAAACTACTAGCATGGCCTGTCATACACCCCCCTTACAGAAACTCATCCCCTGAGGACAGGCAATGGAGTGCAACACTGTCCCAATTGTCATGTACCACAACTAAACACTCACTCATATGAATATGCATACAACTTTTACATGCACATTGCAGATGCTCCAGTCCATTGTGCCTCTCACACAATGCACGTGCCCCATCTCATGAACGTTGTGGATGCACTTAAGTACCAACATGGACATGGGTATTGACAAGGTGATGCGTCTTTGAGAAGTGCCACGTTCCAAAGCCATGATCTAGAAGTATGTGTACAGGTCCAGGGGTGTTGGCATTGTTTGGTCATCACGGAACAGCAACACCTATCCAAAGTAGAAGATGGTATGCAATTTAATGATGCTCTGCCTCTTACATGAACATGCTGCATCTGAACTCTGTGCATGCTTGACGCAGACATAAGGATTAACACCGTATCCTGGATGTTGCGTGAACCCGAGCACTGCTTTACATGTGTTGTGCCGGCAAGACAAGACACAGCAATGGCTGTGTCAGTCATTGTCAAGAGAATGGAAGAAGGAAAATACCCCAGAGTACATGTCAATTCACTACTACTACATACACAACTGAACAATGACAACAATGTAAAGCTTGTGGAACTGTGATGCTGATAATGGATAACTAATTAAGATGTCACTTGATAGTGCGTTAACAGTGTCTGTCTCTCCCACACACAGGGCAACATGTGGAGCCCCCCCAACTAGGGGGGAGAAGGATCCCAGTCCCAGGCTCAGCAGGACCCAGACCCCACCGACAGCGACGCCACTCAACGCACTGTGGATGACCCCAACCAACCTGGCTCCTCTGGATCCCAAACCCCTGCTGCAACTGTACCAGCTACATCTCTGCCAACCACCGGAACCATTCCCACCACAACCCAGCAGACAGGTCAGAGCCCTGCCCATTATCCACCAGAGAGCCTGTCTGAAAATGAGGGACACCCCTTGTCGGGCGCCCCTGAGGTGGCAGAAAACCTCCACCCTTCCAGCATTCAGGATGTGCCCACAAGCGCAGGCCGTGCTCGTGTGGGTCAGGGTGGTGGGAGTGGCGCAAGGCGGGGGCGAGAATCTGGCCAGTCAGCTGCAGGGCCCGGTATGCCTGAACTGACTAACATCCTGCAGGCATACCGGCAGGACACCAGGGAGGTAAGCCAGCTTGCGGCCCTCAACCAGGTGAAACAACAGCAGGCAGAGCAAATAGCCAGACAAGACCAACATTATGGACGGGTGGAGGAAAGTCTAGCTCAGCTCTTGATGGTGCATCGGGAATTGAGCCAATCGCTACGTCAGATAGCTGCCAACATGCAGCACCCTCCCTGTGTCACAAGGCCATCAACATCAAGGCAAAGTGCAACACCAGACACAGGGAGGGAGAAGGAGGAGGAGGAACTGTCTGACGTAGCGTCCCATGCATCGTCCATGCCTGCATGTGAGGGTCCCCCAAGGAAGGTGGGTCGTACACGGCTAAGACGTTGAGAGGCAGTGGGCCATGCACAACTCCCAGGACACTGGACCTGGCATATTGCCCTTGGGTGCAACAGCATCACCTATGAGACTCTCCCACATGGACTTGCTGGTCACAGTCTGCCCAATGATGCCAAGCACTGTGGCCTGGACTCTGTTGACTGAAACTGTAAGGCATCTCATCTCCAGCAGTGAACTTTGGATTCCCCCCCTTTCTGTACAGCACCTATTCACGTTTCCTGCACAAGATCAGCCAATAAATATTCTAAACATCCTACGCATTTGGTGAGTTATCTTTTACCCACAGCATAAAATGATATGTGTGTGCAAATGTATGAAATGCAAGGGTATCCTACAAACTGCAGCCATCCACACACTTGGATCAGAATCTGGGTGAGGACGCACATCGTTCACAAATTCCTATCAACTAGATACATGGATGGAAAGATACACCTGTGTGGGATAGTAAATGCTGGAGGGGGGTTTGGATCACAAAACTGCTATAACAGCCAGGCCCAGGAGAGTCACTTTGAGGTATACAGATCAGTGTGACAAAACTAGTTGTCCACATAGGGAGTACCTACATCTGTGTCCTCAGGTATGTGAACTATCATCAGCATGATGCAGTACTGTGGATCTGATGAATGGCGCACAGGACAAGGGTGGCTGGACAGACTGTGGGCAATGGTCTGTAGCACTATACACAAGCACTATACACAAGCACACCTGATTAGGTGACCTCCCCCTATGGAGCTACAAGTACTATACTCCTGTTATGGGTGCAACACATACAGAACAACTACCCACGTCTGACAATTATCCACCAGAACTGGCTATTCACACCACACCCAAGAGACTTGGTCATGGTGTGTGTCCCCTGTGACTACTTGACTGACTGTGACAGCTATGTTGAAGTGGTGTGACCAGGTCATGTACTGCCACGTGACTGTAAGCTAGTGGATTTTTGCTGCTGTGGTGTGGACAATGTAACACTGTACAATATTGTGCCTATGGAAGGAGTGTGTGTGCTGTACAAGGCACATGACCTGGTGGTACGTAGAGCCAATGTCATGCGAATCTGCATAGTCGTGCCAGTATGTCTTGCACACACAGGCATAGAATCTATAATGGCTGAGTTTGAGGCATCGTGATACCAGGAGGATGAATCTCTGGTGTTGTCTGTGTGTAGGGTGGCAGGAGCATGCTCTACAAATGGATGGAAGGAGGGTTACCCTGTAGGTGTGTGTGTTCCTGGATAGTGTGAGCTGCATTGTGGCTGTGTATGCAGCAGCAGGAATGAGTGAAGACATGACGGCAGGAGGGGTGTGACACCTTGCAAAACAAGCACATACCACAAGGGCATTGGCAAGCCACAAAGTGACATGTGTATGTGAAGGCAGGAGTGTCTGCCTCACTCAGGGTCACTGCAAATAAAATGGCACAGCAATCACCACAGATCACAGTCACTGGATCAGGCCACTTACAGACAAGTGGGGCACAGGACACACAGTGTCAGCAGGTGTACACTACAGCTAGTGTGTTCAAAGCTAAACAGCAGCTACACAGACATCTATCTCACACACAATATAGTATTTTAGCCTTCACCAACACCATGCATGTAGTCACTGTACACGTAAACACATAACAAGCATTAGCTTACTTCATGCCATATAGTATACATGCACAATAGAAGGACATGTGCGTTGACATCAAGGCGGCACAATATTCAGTTGAAATCACACGTCATGCACAACATGATGATTTACCTTGTGAGCCCATGGAGCATTATCAAACATACATGGGCATTGGCATTGGCAAGAAGTCAAAATAAGACTATGAATGATGTCACCTGTAATGCAGCAGTACTCTTAGCTACAAGCCTGTCAGGGACTGGCCGTACCTTTCTTCATCAGAGTGGTGTGATGCTCAAAGGGTTCCACCTCCAAATAGCCCCTTGGTCTGAGTACAAATGACAGACACAAAAGGGTGATCAGGCGAGGGAAGGAGAGGATGGGAACTGCAGGGAGGGAGACCTGAAACAGAGGCAAATAACCATTAGGAGTACATTCTCATGTCACTGACACTACAAAAACCTCATTAGATACACTGTACAAGTCACACCTGTGAAGTGTAACGACTGGAGCCAATTTGAGATTACTCATCATGCTATCACATGAGATCCGATGCTATGACACTGACACATAAAACCTAGGACAGTCTGTCATCCATTTGAGTCTTGTGTAACGCTCACAAGTCAGCTACCATGCAATGAGATCTATGTGGATAAAAACTCATTTACTGTCTCTGATGATGTGGACCCTACAAATTAAAACTTATGGCAATGCTACTTACGCAAAGTTTAATATCTGTATTTGATTATGTGTACCCATAAGGGCCATGTAGGCAAACTTGACATCACCCACAACAGCTGTAAGAATCACATATGATGAGGAAGCTAATGAGCTACATGCAATGAAGGCACTGTGTAGCCAGTCTTTAGATCTATCAACTTTGCATTACTATGTTAAACATGACAAGCAGGTTGAAGAAAACTACTGCAAGTGATGTTGATCCAAGCCACATAATGATACCCTACCATTGCACAGAAATGCTGCAGAGGACAAGAGAATCATGTGATTGACCGCACTCCACTGGTGCAACACAATAATTCACATATGCATCATCCCAACATTGTCATGTCTAATGCTAAACATACATGGCATCATGTGAATCAAAACAGAACTGCTACTCACTGTGAAGGCTGGCGTAGCAGTATTCGCAACCTGCACTGAGGTAACGACATGGCAGTGACATGACATACTGCAACAAGGGGCAATGCATCCATGTAAACAGAATCACAGGACAGTTGTATTAACATGTGGAACATACACTGGGCCACACCTACACGACATGGTTTAGTGGTAAACAAAGTGGACTGGCCCACAAGGTGGAGGTGAGGAACTAGACACATTCTAATGCACACAGTGAGGCTGCAATCCCCCACAGAGTCCGTGGTTGTGACCTCTGACACAATGTCAAACCATGGTATATGCAATGTTGCAGTGTCAATGTCTACACACATTGATACATTCACCAGAGTCTACAACTACAACAGATGACTGTCAGATGGGGTGACTATCCTGTCATGGGAGTGGGCATACATGTAATAAGTAACATTATGTTGTTGCATGTATGCATGGTCTCACTACATGCGCATGAACATATACCACATATTTCAAACCATACCAACGCTAAACAGCCACATATGAGTCCTTCTCCACATGTTCATGCATGCTCCGTTGATTCGGCTGATGTTGCAATCATGATGAGCAGTAGCAGGCTGACCACGATGACCCCAACAGACAACAGGCAGGGGAGCTGGGGATGAGAGGCACACAAGGGGTCAAGTTCAGTATAATGTCATTCTGACATTGTCCTGTTGAATAGCCTGATATTGTAGTTCACCTGTACATTACAAGTACAGACCTAGCACGTATGTGTGTTGTATTACATCTGCACCTGTGTGACACTGCACAACAAACATCCAAGTGACATTGCATACAGTCTGTTGCATAGACTGCATGCTACCCATGCTACTCTATAGTACATGTTTTACACAAAAGCAGCTATGACTCACCATTATGAAAAGAAGTTGCGGATGAGGTGACTCCGGATATCATCTTCATCCTCCTCGTCACTGGCATCCTGGGCAAGGCCTTCATCCTCAACGGGCGGATGTTCCAGCTCATCAGGATCAAGGTAGAGTGGCACGGCCTTCTCCACTGCCATGTTGTGTAGCATGCAGCACACGGTGAAGATGTCACACACCTTGCGTGGGCTGTATTGGATGGCTCCGCCTGTCTTGTCCAGGCACCTGAACCGGCTCTTCAGGAGTCCAAATGTTCGCTCGATCGCCCGCCTGGTGTTCCCATGAGCATTGTTGTACCGCTGGTCTGCAGCTGTCCTGGGGTTGCGTAGCGGAGTAATTAGCCACGGCATGTTTGGATATCCTGCGTCTCCTGCAAATTTACATCATGGAAATGAGTGTGTAATATGATGCAGTTCATGAAGTTGTGACATACTGACATACATAGCTGACAGCGTTTACTCACCAACAAGACATGCCCGGTGGTTGTGCAGCTGCAGCATCATCTGTGGTACCCTGCTACGCCTCATGTTGAAAGCATCGTGGCACGATCCTGGAAAACATGCAGAAACATGTGAGATAATCATGTTGGCAAGACACACCACCAGGGCATTTATCGAGTGGTAGTGTTTCCTGTTGCGATACGCTTGCTCCTGAGCCTGTGGTGGCACCAGAGTAACATGTGTACCATTAATTGCACCAATTACATGTGGCATGCGTCCCAGGGCATAGAATTCCCCCTTGACATCTGTCAACTGTTCTGGAGTAGGGAATGTAATGAATTCATCAAGGTGGAGCAACATAGCTGCCAATACATCCGTCAATACACAGCTTAACATTGTCTGAGACATCCCTCCCACATCAGCTATGGTAAATTGGAACGTACCTGTGGCAAAGAAATGTAGGGCTGCCATCACCTTTACCTTGGGTGTCAGCGCAGTTGGATACCTATGTCGTGGTTGCAGGTGAACCTCCAGCCTGTCCGTCAGGTCCTTGATCAACTGTCTGGTGAAGCGGTAACGCCGGATGCAATTAAGTTCCCTCATGGCTTCCAAGTCTGGAAACGGCCTTTCCAGAGGGGGTGCCCTGCAATACAAAATTAAGAGAAAATGTGTTGAACTGTCTGACTAAGACAATAACAATGTACATGGCACAAGCAACACTGCTTCAACAAATGTAGACAATTTTGAGTGTGGCGTGGGATACACACGGAGGAAACATGTGCCAGCTGCCAGCCACTCCTCCGTGAAAAGTAAAAGACCTGTGGTCTGTGGAATGGATATGACATGCATACAAATGATCTGATGGAAAGGTCTGAGTGAGCATGACAATGTATCATGTCAGTGACACACGTCATGAGAATGGCATTCGGAGGTTGTCTGCACATCCAGACAGCTGACAGCAATACACACACACACATCACATGTGCATCATTTGCACAGATCTGACATATTCCTATTGCGGTGTGAAATTTCCCAAACTATTACATGGACATCATCAGACAGCATAAATGTTTGATTTGTGACAAATGGTCTTTGATGCCATCACACATATGAGCGGTTCATTAGCACAAGTGGCATGGTGCGCGTACATTACAAACCCTGTCATCACGGCAAGGACCCAACATAGATGCTCCTACAGCAGATATACTGAACAGTATGAACTAGTTACTTACCTTTTGTAACAATATATCGGTAAGGTACAGTAGTTTGTAGCATATTCCTAACTTTGAATACATACCAGGCTTTTGACAAAATTGGCTCCGTGGATGCCATCGATCTACACAGTGAGTCGGTGCTATCCAGCCCACACCGGATCAAATACCGTGTTGCTGATTGGCATTCTACAAGGGCTTGGCCAAGTATTGCCCGTACCTACAACGCACACTCTGACAGCAGTTCCACAACCGTGTCCCACAGAGAGTGTGTGTAGCGGACAAAGAGGCATGTGATGTTGGAAGACCTCAGTCTCAGACTCTGGGAGGTTGATAACATCTTTCCGTACTGCTTATACCTCTTCGATACCCTGTCCAGCGGAGCAAACGGGAATGTGGTCTGTGATTTGGAGGCCTGGATGGCCATGCTCTCTGGGGTGGGGTGGGAGGACAGGAAACTTGGTTCGTCCGGGGAGGGGTGTGGGCGTCTGGCAACGTGCCTATCTACAGCAAAACCTGCAGCGTGCCTGTACATGCTGGCCAATATAGATTCTGTAAATTCAGAATTAAACGGCTGCAGAGGCTCAGTGGAGCTTGACTGCAGTTTAAGGACCTCAGTGAGGAGGTTGGTCCTCACAGCCGCAAAGGGGAGAAGAAGGGGCAAGGCTTTGGCCGCCCACGTCAACACAACACTGTACGTTGCCCGCTCATCCAAAGACACGTTTGGAGTAGAGACATCACCAGTGTCTGGCGAAGTGTCCAGACCACTCGCATCCCCCAGTCCACCTGTCCTGTCGTCTTGGGACTGACACTCACGTGTCAGTGGGTCTTCATAACCCTCACAATACTCCTTATCACCCATTCCCTGATAATCAGGGTTGTCATAAGCTGTGCCCGGCTCGTTGAAGTTTAACTCCCCATGCAGCATTAACAGCGGTGTTCTGCCGCGCAGTTCCCACGCCGGAGCTGTATAGTGTGTGGTATCGGGGACAGCACCACCCGAGGACGGCGCCAAGGCTGACACCTGGGAGACTGTTGCCGTTGAGGTTGTGAGGTGGACCAGCGAGGACCAGGATCAACAATCAGATCCTGTCAGTCCCAGCGGGGCCGGGACGAATGCGCCGCCTGCATCAGAGCCAAAGCAAGTGACGGCGTCAGTGGCAATGCACCAGACCCGCTAGTGCCCCCAGACGGGTCCGCTGGGCCAGATGTTGTTGCGTAGGACGTTGGTGGAGTGAGGGACATCATGGACATGAGGAAGCGCACTTAGTCCTCCTGCGTCTCATGCTGGGCAGGGACCGGAGGTCATGGTGCAGGCTACGACGGCTGCTAATCTGAGGGAGCCGCGTGGGCAGTGTCACCCGAATCCCATGCAGCATTGCACGTGCATTGTGGTGATTTTGAAGTGCGATGACGTCTCTTTGACTTTTTGGGGTTACCTGACGACTTAGCCCTGGAGGACTGATGTCAAATCCCGGGGCTCTGATGTCTCAACACCCATGCCCAGGCACTCGTACTACGTCCAGAACATGAGCTAATGTGGTGCAGGGTCAACTGCTGGAGTCTGAGCGGCTTGTGGGACCACTCACACCTGGCTTCATATGTCTGCTCCCGGCAGTCGGAGCAGCTATTGTTGTCGTGCTTGACGTCAAAACAGTGGAGACACCGATGGTGAGGGTCAGTCACTGACATGAGTCGTTCGCAATCCTCACAGGCTATGAAACGGACATCCCTATTGGCACCGTCCTGAGTCAGACAATCCAAGTGAAATCGTCAGAAGTGATCGTACTATGATATGGGTTAAAAATTGAGTAAGGTTACATTTATACGGGAACAGCGCTGGTGGTGTGAAAAAAGAGCACCTGACGTGAGCACGCAGAGGTGACGTATGAGTACTCAGACAACGTCATCACGACGCACACAACGCCAATGACATACGCAGAGCCGCAGGAGATGATTACCGACACACAAGTGTACTGCTAAGCGGAAATTGCCATATCCAGGATGACACTTGGGGATATTCTAAGGTGAGGAATATAATACTGACCAGTTCAGTTCATATGCAAACAGCATGCACAATGTCGCACATGGCACACATGACGTGGTCACACAGGGTCATGATGTGCGTCAATTCGACCTCTGTGACAGTGGGCATGTTGCTGTCATCATGTGACAGTTCCCTGTACTGAATGGTGTGCCATTCCAGTGTTGATGTGCCTCACAATATGTTGCAGACGTTACTCATGTGCGAAGTGTTGAATGTATGTGATACGCATGTGCTAAATGATTAATGACATGTCTCAACAGCTCTTCACACATCAACTGAGCCACAAGGTCACAGTCCCTGTGCTTCTTCAATGTCTGCCACACCTGGGGCATGCTGATGTAAGGATGCCATGCTGATGTATGGATCCACATCGTCAACATGAGTGTAGACTACATCCCTGCAATGTGATTTCCTGGAGTCACTCTCCCAATGGTGACATGAAGGAGGTCAGGAACGCAGCCTACACAATCATTCACTTGAGCATGTCTGACGCACTGTACCCCAATGGTACTTGCGTGTGTACGCCTCGTTTCCCTATAGCATGTTAGCCATACGCGAGCATAGCGTACCCCAATGGTACGTGCGTGTGTACGCCTCGTTTCCCTATAGCATGTTAGCCATACGCGAGCATAGCGTACCCCAATGGTACGTGCGTGTGTACGCCTCGTTTCCCTATAGCATGTTAGCCATACGCGAGCATAGCGTACCCCAATGGTACGTGCGTGTGTACGCCTCGTTTCCCTACAGCATGATAGCCATACGCGAGCATAGCGTACCCCAATGGTACGTGCGTGTGTACGCCTCTTTCCCTACAGCATTTTAGCCATACGCGAGCATTGCGTACCCCAATGGTACGTGCGTGTGTACGCCTCGTTTCCCTATTGCATTTTGAGCATACGCGAGCATAGCGTACCATACCCCAATGGTACGTGCGTGTGTACGCCTCGTTACACCATTGAATGGGTTGCATTAGCAACGGCAATGGCACCGTACTTGTGTGGGTATTCAAATAAATACATAGGGAACATCTAGGGGAACAGTGGAATGATCAAAATGCAACCAGGTTGTCATGGATACAGAGAGTTTTGAGCCTCCTACAGGTGTTCTAGAAAATTCAGTTGGGCAAAAGTATACAATGTTGCAAAAGTTGTTGTTCAGCTCTTGCTCAGTTTTCAAACCATGCATATGTGTGTCATGGCCTTCTGTGTGATGTGATTGGATGGAACATAGGATGCTAACTATGGTGGCCTATCACACACTACTCCTTGGACTCACAGACCCTCTGCAGCACAGATATAAGGCAGCATGTGGCTGTGGGTGGGCACTTGCCTGCACAACATTGGAGTGGTAACCACAGCTGCTGTCTCTGTATCCTCTGGACCCTGATTAGCTGAGCATGGAGAGGGCACCTGCATTCACTGATGGTGAGAACAAGGCCCTGCTGGATGCCCTCCTGCCAAACTACAGCAAGCTGTATGGGAGACCAGAGGATCAGGTGAGTGATGTGTGCACTACCTTGGAGTGTGCACCTGTTGTGTGTGTGACATTATAGCCACTGTGTATGTAAAGTGGATAGATGCTATGTTGTTGGGAGTGAGTGCCAGGGTGTACAGTGTTGTTTCAAGAGAGTACTTGTAGTGTTGTAGTGGGGTGTGTGACAGTATGTCACGTGCTGCAGTACACCCAGATGTAGCATATATTGCTCTGTGAATGCCATGCTCAAAGAGTGTTGTTTTGCACCCCTCATGTCATCTCTAGCCTTTCAATGGCATGTAATGCAGTAGTGTTTGCTCACAGGCCACATACTCCTGGACAATGATGCAAATGTGTGGAGCATCCGATGCCCTGTTGTCATCAAGTATTTTGTGCACATATGTGTGTCTTTGGAACATGGACCGGGTGTACTGATGGTCTTTTACTTTACATTTGTGACAGGTATCTGCCTATGAGAAGGGTGAAATCTGGGTGGACATCGCCAGGGCTGTCAGGAGTGAGGGGGGCCCTTGCAGGAGGCTCAGAAACATCAAGAAGAGGTGGCAGGACATCCGGTGCTGGACCCGCCGCATCGCCAGAGTATAGCTGATGCTGGAAGCTCCACGCCGGCATGGCGGCACCCGCCACCTCACCCCCCACACGCTCCGGGTCCTGGAAGTGGTGTTCCCAGACCTCCATAGGCAGTTGCAGGAGGGACAGCAGCAAGTAGGGAGTAGGTACATGTCTGTTTGTTGTCATGTGTGTCACATGCTACCTGCAGTGCTCCAAGGCTTGGTAACACTCCCATAGTTTGAGCGGTGTGGTCAGACAGGCACTTTATGCATTGGCATTAGAATGTCCCAGTTTCAGCAGCTGCTTCTTCACATGCCTTGCCCGACTCCACATTTGACCTGCGCTTTGGCTGATGATTGTTTTTCACATGTACTCCTAGGGTGCAATGTCTCAGTATGCATCTTCCTTTGCACATCATCATGTTGGAGGGGGGTCTGTGACACATGTTGGCACCTTACATGTAGCACCACATGTGCACTTTGTCTGCCCTTCTTCATATTTTGGCACTGATCTTGAGTCTCAACATATGTTTTCTGCACGAGTCAGCCTCAGTGGCCTTTGTCCATGGTACACTTTCTAATTGTCATGTGTTAGCTACAGGTGCACAATGTACATGTGCAATTTTTTGGGCTTATGCATACTCACACTGGGCAGTGCGTGTGTGCATATTCTCCAAATATGTTGCATGTTGGTTGTAAATAATATTGATGGTCAGCCACACAATGTGGCTTTGAGTGTAGCCAGCTGTGATGCCAGTGTGAGGTGATGGTACACTTGGTTCAGGTCTCAGGATGGCATCACATGGTAATTCAGGCAGGACTTTTCCCATGTGGCACAAGGTGAAAGCAAATCAAACATGACCAGGTCTGGGATTGGGTGGCAGGGTTGGAAAATGAACCGTGATGCATCATCAGCTATCCTGTTGTCAGGCAGTGGATCATCATTGTGTCTCTCATACACGTTTTTGCCTTGCCTGTTGCTTGTATCATACTATACATTGAGCGTTGTGTCTCTCACAATTGGCCAAGACTAGACTTAGCATTGTGCATAGTTCAGTGTCATGTGACTCATGATGCATGCCATGTTTAGAAATGTGCCCAAATGATTTCTAGATGATATGTCTGATGTGTACAGGTGACTGATATGTTTTTCTTAATCTCCTTGCCAACAGCATCATCATCTGAATCTGGAGGAGACACAGGCGCAGACCAGGCAGAGGGACACACCGACATTGCCACCTGATTTGAGGAGTCAGAGGGAGGCAGTGGCACGGAGGGTGAGGAGAGTCTGCAGGCCGGACGACATGTGACTGACACATCCTACCATGCAGACAACTCCGAGTCAGACTCTCAGGAGGAGGGGGGAAAATGCAGCAATGGTCACTTCTTCATCTTTGGCTGGCCTCCCCTCCTCCAGTACCATCTCCACCCTCCCAGACGTTAGTGTCCCTAGGGTACGTGCTAGCCCCGTGTCTCCTTTGTTCCCGGCACCGCAGCCCCTGCCCCTGTGTCCTCTGCTGCCCTCAGTGCTGAGTCTGTGGACCTACTCCGGCAGATTGCAGTAGGTCAGACATCCATGTTGACAGTCCTCCCTGGACATACACAACTCATTACACAGTTGGTGTCGTTCATGGAGGGCATGTCATCGGCCATGTTTGATCTACGTTGGAGTGTGGCTTCCATTGAGTCAACACTGACAGCAGCTCTGTACACCCAGCAGCATCTGTCCCCCCCCATCCTTCAGACCCATCCACCTCTGCCTCTCACATACCTACCCAACATGCATGCAGATGCCACAGGTCAGACACACCCAGCACACCCACACGCCAGAAAAAGCTCAAAGCTCCACGCACACAATCTCAAGGGGATGTAGGCACACCCACAGGGAGAGGGGACACACCTCACACACGCATCCACACACCCAGAAGAACAGACTCACAGCCCTCTACCTCCACCCCCAATGTGTCCCCGGGTTCAGGTGGTAGTTTTTCCGCACTGGCTGAGGTGTGCAGCCAGGTATTTGAAGCTACTTTCGGCGATGCACCAACCAGTGTGGATGAATCCACTACACCGGCACCCACTCCACCTGTCATTCCCTTCCCTGTCCATGCGGTGCCGGAGGATTCCACAGATGGTGCCCCCATAGTTACCACTGCGGATTAAACTCCATGTGCAGGCAAGTTTGGGTGTGAGCACACCCATGGAGGCACAAACAGTTGATCAGACTTTTTTGGACTGGCCATTGGCCTTTTATGAGCAAGGACTCTCATTCGCGTTTTCAATTTTGAACCAGCTGAATAAAGCTATTTATTTCATTTTCTGAACTTTAGTTTGTGTGGTGATGTCTGTGACTGATGTGTGCCTGGGAGCTGGTGTGATGTTCACATTTGGGTATGTTAACATGTGTCTATCTCCTGATGGTAATGAGGTTAACAATGGTATGTTTGTGATTTAACGGCTGGCCACCGGTGGGCAGTGGTGGGGGTCTTAGCCACACACACACTCCGATGCTGGGCACTGCTGGGCACTGGTGGGCAGTGGTGGGGGTCTTAGGCACACACACACTCTAATGCTGGGCAGTGGTGGGCAGTGGTGGGGGTCTTAGCCACACACACACTCTAATGCTGGGCACTGGTGGGCAGTGGTGGGAGTCTTAGCCACACTCATACTCTGATGCTGGGCACTTCTGGGCAGTGGTGGGGGTCTTAGCCACACACACACTCTAATGCTGGGCACTGGTGGGCAGTGGTGGGAGTCTTAGCCACACACACACTCTAATGCTGGGCACTGGTGGGCAGTGGTGGGAGTCTTAGCCACACACACACTCTAATGCTGGGCACTGCTGGGCACTGGTGGGCAGTGGTGGGGGTCTTAGCCACACACACACTACGATGCTGGGCACTGCTGGGCAGTGGTGGGGGTCTTAGCCACACACACACTCTGATGCTGGGCACTGCTGGGCACTGGTGGGGGTCTTAGCCACACACACACTCTGATGCTGGGCACTGCTGGGCACTGGTGGGCAGTGGTGGGGGTCTTAGTCACACACACACTCTGATGCTGGGCACTGGTGGGGTCTTAGCCACACACACACTCTGATGCTGGGCACTGCTGGGCACTGGTGGGCAGTGGTGGGGGTCTTAGCCACACACACACTCTGATGCTGGGCACTACTGGGCACTGGTGGGCAGTGGTGGGGGTCTTAGCCACACACACACTCTGATGCTGAGCACTGCTGGGCACTGGTGGGGGTCTTAGCCACACACACACTCTGATGCTGGGCACTGGTGGGCAGTGGTGGGAGTCTTAGCCACACACACACTCTGATGCTGGGCACTGCTGGGCACTGGTGGGCAGTGGTGGGGGTCTTAGCCACACACACACTCCGATGCTGGGCACTGCTGGGCAGTGGTGGGGGTCTTAGCCACACACACACTCTGATGCTGGGCACTGCTGGGCACTGGTGGGCAGTGGTGGGGGTCTTAGCCACACACACACTCTGATGCTGGGCACTGCTGGGCACTGGTGGGCAGTGGTGGGGGTCTTAGTCACACACACACTCCGATGCTGGGCACTGCTGGGCAGTGGTGGGGTCTTAGCCACACACACACTCTGATGATGGGCACTGCTGGGCACTGGTGGGCAGTGGTGGGGGTCTTGGCCACACACACACTCTGATGCTGGGCACTGCTGGGCACTGGTGGGCAGTGGTGGGGGTCTTAGCCACACACACACTCCGATGCTGGGCACTGCTGGGCACTGGTGGGCAGTGGTGGGGGTCTTAGCCACACACACACACACTCTGATGCTGGGCACTGCTGGGTACTGGTGGGCAGTGGTAGGGGTCTTTGCTACACACACTCTAATGCTGGGCACTGCTGGGTGTGTTTTCTACACACCTCTTACACTTACACTGACATAGCAGACGTATGTCCCACACGTCTATTACACTGGTGTTGTGCGGTGACGTACCGTACCCCGAGGTCGATGACGTAGGTGTGGCACGTCTCCGTATGACACTGGTGATGTGCGGTGACGTACCGTACCCCGAGGTCGATGACGTAGGTGCGGCACGTCTCCGTATTACACTGGTGTTGTGCGGTGACGTACCGTACCCCGAGGTCGATGACGTAGGTGCGGCACGTCTCCGTATTACACTGGTGATGTGCGGGATTGTGTGGCGCAACGTACCCAGACATTACAGTCGTGCAATGGAGATGTGCGTGTGGCAACACGTACAAGTATATTGGACTTCGTTGTACTCACCTTCAGCGCCGTCGTCGGTTTCTAAGTACGAGGTGGTGGCCGTACAGGATTGGGATGAGACGGACAATGGCGTTCATGTCCTGCTAGTCGCGTACCGGGGTGCGGTTCGTGGTTTTACGGTAGTTTTGAGATCTCGTAGAAAAAGAGCCGTACGGAGTGTGTTCAACACGGATCGTACTTCCTGGTTCGGAAGACGCGGTCTATTTACGTTCGGACGTAGCGTGGAGTTTCGTATGGACTTTCGATTTGTACGGCGTTAATTACGAGGCATACGGAGTGACGCTTTAGGTTGGGATAGTACTTGCAGATTCGTACGGGGACGCTTACAGGTACGATTCGTACGGGTAAAAACGCTCCGAATGGCAATTCGGAACGTTTTTTACCGGATCGGAATCGGCCCCCATGTGTTGCAACAGATTGCTTCCTAGTGATCCTTTCAACACGGACTGCCTTTCGGCTGCAAAAGAAAAAAATAATAATTAGTAAACGAGAAAAGGCAACATAAAGCAATTACAATGAAATGAAAAGTAGCAGAATACATACAAGCCAATGGATTCATAATGTAAACAAAATAATTTTTTAAACCAAATACATATAAACATTAGACAAATATTACACTTACCTTAATGTAGCTGCGTCATACCCTGCCGTACTGTTAATTCTGGAACTCTACTGAACATACCAATGACCGCAGATTCGATGAAAAACATGACCCGCCCTGCCGTACGGTCATAAGAGGGACTTTCCCCAAAATTCCAATGCCCACAGATTCGTCAAAAACAATGTGCATTAGCCATACCCAAAAACATTACATATATATTTAAATCAACCCAAAAACTGTTACAAAAAAACTAAGCAAAAACTGGCAAAATATAGAATAAAACACAGATACATTAATCAAAAAATTATTTATTAACTAAAAAATATATATACATAACAATATTGATTGGACTTGCCTTAAAGTAGCTGCACCAAAGCGAACAAAAGAATGTCAAAATATAGACTAACACACGAAATATTACATCAAACCAAAAAGCAAGCACTAAAAATATAAATATATACATTCGAAAAAAGATTACACTTACCTTTAAGTAGCGTTATCCCTACATCTGTACAGTTAGCTATAAAGTAAAGAAAACAAAACTTGCAAATACAAACACATATTATTGTAATAAAAAAACTTGTACCTGTGTGTCCATGTGTTGCAACACATTGCTTCCTAGTGATCCGTTCAACACGGACTGCCTTTCGGCTGCAAAAGAAAAAAAGAATAATTAGTAAACGAGAAAAGGCAACATAAAGCAATTACAATCAAATAAAAAGTAGCGGAATACAGAAAAGCCAATGGATTCATTATGTAAACAAAGTTATTTTTTATACTAAATACATATCAACATTACACAAATATTACACTTACCTTAATGTAGCTGGGTCACACCCTGCCGTACCGTTAATTCTGGAACTCTACCGAACATACCATTGACCGCAGATTCGATGAAAAACATGACCCGCCCTGCCGTACTGTCACAAGAGGTACTTTCCCCAAAATACCAATGCCCGCAGATTCGTCAAAAACAATGTACTTTAGCAATACCCAAAAACATTACATATATATTTAAATCAACCCAATAACTGTTACAAAAAAGCTAACCAAAAACTTGCAAAATAAAGACTAAAACACGGATACATTAATCAAAAAATTATTTATTAACTAAAAAATTATGTATACATCACAATATTGATTGGACGTACCTTAAAGTAGCTGCACCAAAGCGAAGAAAACAATGGCAAAACATACACTAACACACGGAATAATACATCAAACCAAAAAGCAAGCACTAAAAATATAAAAATATACATTAAAAAATAGATTACACTTACCTTTAAGTAGCGTTATCCCTACGTCTGTACAGTTAGCTATAAAGTAAAGAAAACAAAACTTGCGAAATACAAACACATATTATTGTAATAAAAAAACTTGTTCCTGTGTGTCCATGTGTTGCAACAGATTGCTTCCTAGTGATCCTTTCAACACGGACAGCCTTTCGGCTGCAAAAGAAAAAAATAATAATTAGTAAACGAGAAAAGGCAACATCAAGCAATTACAATCAAATAAAAAGTAACAGAATACATAAAAGGCAATGGATTCATAATGTAAACAAAATTATTTTTTAAACTAAATACATATAAACATTACACAAATATTACACTTACCTTAATGTAGCTGCATCACACCCTGCCGTACCATTAATTCTGGAACTCTACTGAACATACCAATGGCCGCAGATTCGATGAAAAACATGACCCACCCTGCCGTACTGTCATAAGAGGGACTTTCCCCAAAATACCAATGCCCACAGATTCGTCAAAAAAAATGTACATTAGCAATACCCAAAAGCATTACATATATATTTAAATTAACCCAATAACTGTTACAAAAAAGCTAACCAAAAACTGGCAACATATAGAATAAAACACAAATGCATTAATCAAAAAATTATTTATTAACTAAAAAATATATGTACATCACAATATTGATTGGACGTACCTTAAAGTAGCTGCACCAGAGCGAAGAAAACAAAGGCAAAACATAGACTAACACACGGAATAATACATCAAACCAAAAAGCAAGCACTAAAAATATAAATATATACATTCGAAAATAGATTACACTTACCTTTAAGTAGCGTTTTCCCTACGTGTGTACAGTTAGCTATCAAGTAAAGAAAACGAAACTTGCCAAATACAAACACATATTATTGTAATAAAAAAACTTGTACCTGTGTGTCCAAGTGTTGCAACAGATTGCTTCCTAGTGATCCTTTCAACACGGACTGCCTTTCGGCTGCAAAAGAAAAAAATAATAATTAGTAAATGAGAAAAGGCAACATAAAGCAATTACAATTAAATACAATGTAGCAGAATACATAAAAGCCAATGGATTCATAATGTAAACAAAATAATTTTTTTAAACTAAATACATATAAACATTACACAAATATTACACTTACCTTAATGAAGCTGCATCACACCCTGCCGTACCGTTAATTCTGGAAATCTACTGAACATACCAATGGCCGCAGATTTGATGAAAAACATGACCCGCCCTGCTGTACTGTCAAATGAGGGACTTTCCCCAAAATACCAATGCCCGCAGATTCGTCAAAAACAATGTACATTAGCAATACACAAAAACATTACCTATATATATAAATCAACCCAATAACTGTTACAAAAAAGCAAACCAAAAAGTGGCAAAATATAGAATAAAAGACGAATACATTAATCTAAAAATTATTCATTAACTCCTTCCACGCTCATGACGAGCTCAGCTCGTCATGAAGCACACTGGAGCTGTGCTCATGACAAGGTGAGCTCGTCATGAACAATGGGCTTCAAAGCTTCTCAGCACAGGAGGGGAAAAGCCATAGCAGCCAAGGTGTTAAATAAAAAAACATATATACATCACAATATTGATTGGACTTACCTTAAAGTAGCTGCAACAAAGCAAACAAAACAATGGCAAAATATAGAATAACACAAGGAATATACATTAAACCAAAAATCAATCACTAAAAAAATAAGTTCCCACCATTATATGGTTAGCTATAAAGTAAAAAAAAAAAGAAAGCAAACAAAAAAAAGTAAACATTTAGAATTTCACATGGAATAGTACATCAAGCTAAAAATAAATAACTACAAAAAATGCATATATACATCACAAAATAGAAAAACTTACCTTAAAGTGACTGACAACTTTTCTGACAACGGCTGCGGTCTGTCTGCAAAACAAAAAAAAAAGATTAGTAAACAAAGAAATGCGATATTAAGCAATTACACATATTTGAAAAAAGGCACAAGACAGAAAACCATACATATTAATAATGTAAAAAAAAGAAAATGTATAAACGGAATATATAATAAAGATAAAATACACTTACCTCTAAGTGGCTGCGTCCTGACCTGCCGTACGGTTAATTCTAGAACTTTTATAAATATATCAATGCCCGCAGATTCGACACCAAAAACACAAAAAAGTAACATTTTATAGAAGCATATTCTACATATTAAATTAGTTAATAAAAGAATAAAAAAGAAACGTAAGCAGAACTAAATAAATATACTCGCATTTATTTTAGACAATGTACAGTTTTAAAGCAAATATATACAAAAAAATCACTACTCTATACTTACCTAATAATGGCTGCCCCCGCCCTGCCCTAATGGCTACAAAGTAAATATAAACTGAGTATTTTAAAAACTAATAATAAGTTTTGTTCAAATGAGGAATTATACCTGTATGTCGACGTCTTGCAAAGGATTGCTTCCTTGTGGTTCTTTTGGCAGAGGTTGTGGTCCATCTGCAAAACAAACACAAAATATTATGAACAACAAAGGCAACATTAAGCAATTACAATTGTTAAAAAAAGGCAGAATACAGAAAAACATACATATTTATAATGTACACAAAAGCATAATTTCTAAACAGAATATATACAAACATTAAACATTAAATAGAAATACCTGAAACTGCCAGCGGCCCGACCGATGGTACAATTCATTCTAGAATTTTCACAGATATAGCCCTGGCAGCCGATTCGACAAAAAACAACAAACGCATATTAACAGTTCACAAAAGAATATTCGACACATCAAAAAACACAAATTTAGTTAAAAAAAATGTATTAAAAAAAGAGACCTAAGTAAAAGAAACAAAACACACCTAGAAAGACCGAATAACTTACCTTAACACGCTGCAGCACGATCACGACACCGGCCGGGGTACACCTGGAAAACAAACACAAAAATACATCAGAAGAGCAAGAAAGACAAGACGGCTTACCTTGGACCCGCAAACAACAGCATACAGACCGGGGAAAGCACTCTGTGCACGCTGCTGCATGATCAGGACACGGCCGGGGTACACCTGAAAAACAAATACAAAAATACATTAGATGAGCAAGAAAGACAAGATTGCTTTCCTTAGACCCACAAACAACAGCATACAGGCCGGGGAAAGCACTCCGTGCACGCCCCTGCACGATCACGACACAGGCCGGGGTACACCTGGAACACAAACACAAAAATACATTAGAAGAGCAAGAAAGACAAGATGGCTTACCTTAGACCCACAAACAACAGCATACATACCGGGGAAAGCACTCCATGCACACCGCTGTACGATCACGACTTTTATATGCCCAATTGTGCATAACACGTTGCGGTCAGCACCCTCATTCAAAAAGGAATCGGCTTCTCCCCATTTCATGAACTACAATTCCCATGACTACTTGCACCAGTTGTGTGCAACAGCGTCCCATAAAGACGGACACTCTACAGGAAATGCCGTCGGATTTTCCACGGCTTTCTTGGTGCTGGGATCTTCGTCCTGCTTGTGCTTAGGCGGCATTGTCGGTCGCCTCGTTGTTCTGCCCTCTGTTGGTGGGCTCTTGGCCAAGAGGCCGCGCAGAGGATGGCTTTGAATTTCCTTTAGATCGGCATTTTTGGCCGATTCTGATTTTGCCCATCTCCCGTTGATGAGTCCTACCTGGTGCTCTTGCGGGGAAAGGAGTCTCCTTGTCATACTTTTCCGATCGGCATTGTCGGCCGAATCGGACTCTGCCCCCCGTTGGTGAGTGCTCGGCGTTTACTCGTTGGGGGACGGTTCTTCTTTTCGATCTGCATTTTCGACCGATTAAATAGTTTGTATTGCCCCCCGATGGTGAGTGCCTGCATCGAGCTTGTGCGGGGGACGATTATTCTTGGGGCATTTTTCTCATATCGTGGATGTATCATTGTTGGTAATTCTTCCTGCTTTCCTTCAATGAAGGCTCGTTTCTTGAACACAATTTGACGATGAGAGCTAGCTCATGGTAACCCTGCTTATGATTTTACTTCACAAGTGTTATACAGAGGTGATTTTCATTTCGGGGAACTCTTACCTTAAGTCTGTACAAACTTACCTTTACTCAGTATTGATCAAGGGGCAAACCACCCTTTATTGACGTCTGGGGCCAGGGCTCTATGCTAGCATAATAGTGTCCAATAGGATTCAGCGAGTACAGACAACGGGTATGTTATGCAGGTGTCATACATCTATGGGGGTATAGGAGTACGAAAATAATATATATTGCTATACTTATGCATACCTTTGATTGTGTTTATGTTTTCCCACTGCAGTCAGAGTTTACTTTGGATCATAGCATTGATTGCAACAGGGCTCAAGCACAGTTATCTGCTTTTTGGTTTATTTACAGGTACTGCAATAGTATTTGATTAACAATTGTGGAAATAGTCTTGATAGAGTACTTGGTAGTTATTGGTTGTTCTTTGTTTTTTCAGGTCTCCCTCCTTGCTGTCCCCTTCCCCTCCTTCCCTCACTTGATCCTGCCATTAACCTGTGCCATTATGACTATATGACTAGTAGGCTTGGCTAGATGAAGAGGTGGACAATTCTGGCATCACACCGATCCTGAGGACTGTCGACGTAACAACGAAACAGGACGGGGTACACCTGGAACACAAACACAAAAATACATTAGAAGACAAGAAAGACAAGATGGCTTACCTTACACCCGCAAACAACAGCATACATACCGGGGAAAGCACTCAGTGCACGCCGCTGCATGGTCACGATATGGGCCGGGGTACACCTGGAAAACAAACAAAAAAATACATTAGAAGACAAGAAGGACAAGATGGCTTACCTTAGACCTGCATACAACAGCATACATACCGAGGAAACCACTCCGTGCACGCCGCTGCACGATCACGACACGGGCCGGGGCACACCTGGAAAATAAACACAAAAATACATTAGAAGAGCAAGAAGGACAAGATGGCTTACCTTAGACCTGCATACAACAGCATACATACCGAGGAAACCACTCCGTGCACGCCGCTGCACGATCACGACACGGGCCGGGGCACACCTGGAAAATAAACACAAAAATACATTAGAAGAGCAAGAAGGACAAGATGGCTTACCTTAGACCTGCATACAACAGCATACATACCGAGGAAAGTACTCTGTGCACGCCGCTGCACGATCACGACACGGGCCGGGGCACACCTGGAAAATAAACACAAAAATACATTAGAAGAGCAAGAAAGACATGATGGCTTACCTTAGACCCGCAAACAACAGCATACATACAGGGGAAAGCACTCCGTGCACGCCGCTGCATCATCACGACACGGGCCGGGGTACACCTGGAAAACAAACAAATAAATATATTAGAAGAGCAAGAAAGACAAAATGGCTTACCTTAGACCCGCAAACAAAAGCATACATACCGGGGACAGCACTCCGTGCATGCAGCTGCACGATCACGACACGGGCCGGGTACACCTGGAAAACAAACACAAAAATACATTAGAAGAGCAAGAAAAACAAGATGGATTACGTTAGATCCGCAAACAACAGCATACATACCGGGGAAAGCACTCCGTGCACGCCGCTGCACAATCACGACACGGGCCGAGGTACACCTGGAAAACAAACACAAAAATACATTAGAAGACAAAAGATCTAAATAAACAAAATGGATTACCTTAGATCTTCTATAATTGCTGCATACACCCCAGCAAGGAACACAGTTGAAAACAGGAGAAAGTCCCTGTAAGAAAAAAAAAACAGATCAAAGAATGTAAACAACACGCCCACCAGTCTGAAAGGGACAGGGCTTAAAGGGAAGAAAGAAACTAAAAAACACGACACCAATCTGAAAAAGACGGGGCTTAAAAACTAAGAAGAACGTCACTGGGACCTCTTCTCCAATGGCTGGCCACCGTTTAGCATGAACGGTGACGCCAGCCAATGGAGAAGAGGGGCGGGGCTGAACCTCGCTACTCCAAATCATTAAATCTTGCCAGCGAGACTGAGCATGTGCGCAGCCTACGCTAGCTGAGACTTAAAAAGGGACTCACAACAAGCGCTGTATGTTCAACGAGAATCGAGCAATCTCACGGTACATGCACCTAAGGCTGAAATTGAAAAGTGTAAAGGAGCTTCGGAAAAGCACTAGCTAGAAAGAGTATGAATTAACGGACTGGACTAGTAACATGTCTTATTTGGCTGAATTAATTATTCCTGGCATATCTTCAGAAGTTAAGGAAGTGAACAAATTTGAAAAGAACACAGAAAGTAGTGGAAAAGAGAAAGGAAGATTGAAAAACAGCAGAAAATGGTTTAGAGGCAGCAGTAGCAGAGAGTGGGAAACATAATGTGTGTAATGTAGGACAGTAAGTGGGTGAGGGGAAAAAACGAAGTTGCAAGCAAAAACAGATTCTATATTATTATGGTGGTTTTGTTAACTTTTGTAGTTACACTTTTATGTTTGGATAGGTGGCCTGTCAGAGAGAAAAAATTGAAAATTCTTTAAGGTCATACATCTATTTTTTCTGATCAAGGTGATGTCTTATTTGTTGCCCTATGTGTTAAATTTACACTGTTATAAATATTGTTATAGATGGGAAAGTTACGAGTGTGTTCTTGGAATATATGCGGGTTAAATAATAGAAAGAAGAGGGGAATAGCGGCAGAAATTATACAATCTATGAAAATCGATTTGTTATGTATTCAGGAATCACATATTACTTGGAAGGACAGACATTTATATAAAGATTTAGGTTTGCTGCTTGCGGTATGTACATCTCAAGGCTCTACAACAAAAGGTGTTTCCATTTTATTTAGAAAGGGCTTAGGTACATTAATTCGACATAAAGCAGACAAATATGGTAGATGGGCAATAGCAGAGTTTAAAATTAATAATGTATTATGGACTATCTGTGCTGTATATGCTCCGAATGTAGATGATCCTGGTATTATAGACAGTATAAATCTTGAACTATCTAATTGGTCTCCATTGATGATACTTTGTGGCGACTTTAATATACACCTAGAGTCGAATAGAGATATATCTGATATATCTGGCTATCAGGGAGTTAAAAAAAAATCTTTTTGGCATTACGATCGTTGGTATTAGATCATGGCTTAGCTGATGTAGCTTATGAAAAAAAATCTTTACCCTCTATGTATACATTCTTCTCCCATCCTCATAAAAAATTTGTACGCATAGATTATTTCTTTCTTAAAAAATCACTTATTCATGATACAAACTTTGAGTTATTTCCACGCATAATATCTGACCATAATCCAATATTGATTGAAATTAAAACTGACGAAATAATTATTCAACCGAGATCCTGGACTTTTGATCGCAAATTATTACTTGACTCTGACTATATAAATACATTGGCTTCATGGATGAAAGAATTTTTTGATATTAATAGAGGTACAGCATCAATGCAGATTGTCTGGGATACGTTTAAATCAGGGATAAGGGGAGAGACCCTTTCATATACAATTAAAAAACAGAAAATTATGCGTGAAAAGAATGAGAAGGTGTTTCAGAAAATATTATTTTGGGAGAAAGAACTAATCACAGCAATAATACATCAACGACCAACCGGGGATATAGAATCAAGGTTGGCAATTAGTAAATCTATCTGTTATGAATTTTTTGCAGAAAAATCAGCAAAATTGATGGCAAGCTATAGAACTCAGATATATGAGATAGGGGAAAATACAGGGAAAATCTTGGCAAATAGAATCAGACAAAAAGAAGTATATAATACCATTAATACAATTCAGGATGAAACAGGGCAAGTGTATCACAAACAAGAGGAAATTTTGGAAGTTTTTCGTAAGTTTTATTGTAAACTATATACACAAGAGGATGATAACTACTTATTTGATAGATGTCTGAACTTTGCCATGGGAAATCTTCTGCCATCCCTCTCTCATGACCAAAAATCAGTGTTAGATGCCGCGATTACATGGGAAGAAATTGAACTCGCCATAAAGTCGTTAGCAATGGGCAAAGCAACCGGTCCGGACTTTATTCCGCTTGAGTTTTATAGGTCCTTTAGCAAACATATAAAGAATGATATGCTGCTTGTATTCTTGGAGGCACAGAAAGGTTTACCTCCAGACTCTTGGGCTGAATCAATAATTATGACGTTTTTAAAAAAGGACAAGGATCCACTTAACCCAGCCTCCTACAGGCCAATATCTTTGATTAACACTGACAGTAAAATTTATTCAAAAATACTTGCCACAAGACTGTCAAGAATTATACCAACAATTGTTTCTCGTTGGCAGCATGGTTTTATTCCCAGTAGAGATACGGCGGACCATGTACGCAGAATTATAGCAATGATGGACTGGTCAGAAGCCTCTAATATACCAATAGGAATCATTCTCCTAGATGCTGAAAAAGCATTTGATAGAGTAGCATGGCCCTATTTATGGGATGTGTTATCTATGAAAGGCTTCGGGCCAGGAACAATAAATGCATTTAAGACATTATATAAAAATCCAGCTTCAGTAATAAAAATAGGTCATAATAAATCTGCATCATTTCCCATCCAAAGAGGAACACGACAAGGATGCCCGTCTTCTCCTCTTCTTTTTGCTATATATATTGATATCTTTCTTAACCAGTTAAATAGGGAGGAAAGTATAGTTCCAGTACAGCTAGGAGGTACGGTATACAGAGCCCTCGCATATGCTGATGATTTAGTAGTGGTCACTAAAGATACTGAAAGAACGTTTTCGAGGATTGAAGAATTAGCGGGCACATTCGGATCTTTCTCCGGGTATAAATTAAATCTATCTAAAACACAAATTTTGTTTACAGGATCAAACCCACCTCCTATTACAAATATAGTTACAGAAGCAGTTTACTTAGGTATTAGATTAACTATACCTATTTCTAAGGTACCTAGTATCAATTACATTCCGATTCTTAAAAAGGCTAAATCAACTTTGGAGAGAATAAACCATTTACATTTATCTCTTCATGGTAGAAACAATGTTTTAAAGATGCTTATATTGCCGAAATTTATTTACTTATTTAGAACAATCCCCTTGGAATTTCCTTTAAGTTTTTTTCAAGAAATTGAAAGAACCGCAATAAGATTCTTGTGGGGCTATAAAGGCATTAGAAGAGCATATAAGAAGCTGATTATACCGAAAGATAGGGGGGGATGGGCCACACCTCATTTTCTATTTTATTATTTAGCTGCAGCACTTCAATATATGTTTCCCTTAATTGTGGGCAATAAAATACCTATCATCTGGGCACAATATCCAAATATCTATGAAATGGTAGTAGGTACTGATGCGAACTATCATCTGTTAAAATTCATTGAGCAAAGCTATTATAAAAAAACAAAATTTAAGATATTGACTGCAGCATATAAAGCTTGGCGAATCATTAAAAAAGTGGTGGGAATCAGAAAAATCACTAGATATACGCCACTAAACTCAAGTCACTGTTTTCCCGCTATATTTAGAGACCAGGTGATGAAAAAATGGAACGATAAGGGGATCACCGCTCTTTCTGATCTATATAATAATTCTGAAACTTTATTTTCTTTCAGTGAACTACAAAGTAACTTTAAAATTCCTTCTTGTGATTATTTCAAATTCTTACAGATTTATAGTTTTCTAAATTCACCTTCCAATATAGAAAGACAAGATTTAACCCCAATCTTACTTATAGGTACTCTAAATAATAAAAGAAGAATTGGGTTCTATTATAATACTTTAATGACTTACCTTGTGGATGACCTTAATAAGTTGAGGGACAAATGGGAAGACAAATTAGGTACAAAGGATGTACTCTTGGAAGAATCAATCAAAATGGCCACCTCTATTTTATTTTCTGGGCGTAATCGCACTCAACATTATATGATCTTGTGTGATTTATATTATACGCCGGCAAAAGTTTTGAAATGGGGGAGTATTACTGGAATCAAATGCAATCGCTGTAATTTAAGAGGGGCAGATACTATACATATGTTTTTCTCGTGTGTAAAACTAAATGGATTAATTTGTGATGTTCAGAAGTTTATAGAACACATTCTTTGCAAAAATATTGTTTTGTCGCCTGAACTTATATTATTTGGTGTTTCTAAAGACTCAAAAGATATGGAACAAACGAACTTGTTATTCATTATGATGGCTGAATTCCGGGCATGCATATCTCAGGATTGGATTAGTATAGATTCACCATCTTTCTATACTTGGAGGGGACGTCTTCTTGCTAGATATAAACTTGAGTCAGCAATATATGCTACCAAGGGGAAAAAAAAAAAACAGCATGGGTTAAAAATTTGGTCACCAATTCAGAAGTGGACTGATGAAGTAACGATATAATGAACTTTCTATACCGGTTAGTCATGTATTATCTGCTTTTTGATATTCTGAACTGTTTTGCTTTATCTTCTTTTGAATTAGATGTATAACATGTATCTTGGTGTGATCTCATGAAGGAATTATGTTATAGTCTGTTTAAACTTGCAACTCAAATATCAATAAAAAAAAAAAAAAAAAAAAAAAAGAACGTCACTGGGACCTCTTGTCCAATGGCTGGCCACCGTTTAGCATGAACGGTGACGCCAGCCAATGGAGAAGAGGGGCGGGGCTTAACCTCGCTACTACAAATCATTAAATCTCGCCAGCGAGACTGAGCATGTGCGCAGCCTACGCTAGCTGAGACTTAAAAAGGGACTCACAACAAGCGCTGTATGTTCTACGAGAATCGAGCAATCTCACGGTACATGCACCTAAGGCTGAAATTGAAAAGTGTAAAGGAGCTTCGAAAAAGCACTAGCTAGAAAGAGTATGAATTAAAGGACTGGAATAGTAACATGTCTTATTTGGCTGAATTAATTATTCCTGGCATATCTTCAGAAGTTAAGGAAGTGAGCAAATTTGAAAAGAACTCAGAAAGTAATGGAAAAGAGAAAGGAAGATGGAAAAACAGCAGAAAATGGTTTAGAGGCAGCAGTAGCAGAGAGTGGGAAACATAATGTGTGTAATGTAGGACAGTAAGTATGACATTGTGGTGAAAAAAGATGTAATATCATAACCCTGGGGCTTTAATGTGAAAATGTAAAGGTGGAGGCACCAGCCAATGGGAGGTGCGTGCCGGGAGGATACCATGCCACTTAAAGGGACGGTGAGCTCCCGAGCATTAGAAAGGTACATACAATGTTTTATAGGTTGAATATGGCGAGCTGCCAAAAGGTGTGCCCGCCATTGTTAAAGTAAATGTGCGGCATGTGCGCTGACATAATAACCTCTGGGACAGATTTACAAGCCCCTTGTAATAATTTTGCACTGCTGTTGCTTCACTTTTGTGACGCAGCAGCTGTGTAAAAAAATAGGGCCAATTTACAACATAACGCAACTAGGGAGATGGGTCACTTTGTAAAACCCTGCGTCACATTATACATGTGTCAGGTATAATGTATGCATAGTGGGCGTTCCCATGCAGGAAAGCCTCATAAAAGTGACGCAGTGAAATCTACAAGATTTCACTGCATCATTTCTAGGACGCCACTGCATCATAACCTTACGCCTGCTTAGAGCAGGCGTAAGGATAGATGCAGTTTAGAGGGAATAGGCCTCAAAATGCATTGCTGGAGTTGCATTGTGCTTGCGACACGACTCCAGCAATGTGTGACTTTAGCCCCGACAGACGCGTCAGAATTCCTGACGCATCTGTCAATCCTTGCTCCATGGGGCACCATGTGGAAAATACGGCACATCCATGGTGCCGCAAGGGTTTCTCAGGGTGGCACAGAGAAAGTGACGCATCTCTACAGATGCGTCACTTTCTTGTAAATCTGCCCCGTAATGCTTCAAAAGTTAAATACGGCAAACCGCGCCATAAAAAGAAAGGCGCGTGGCCGCATTGATAAAGTGAAAGTGCAGCATGGAGAAAAATACAGCCAAACTGAATAACATTGCAGAAATTGAAACTGGCCATGATAACGGTCCCAAAATAGTTAGTTAACCAGTGCTGAAAGGGAGAAGTTTTATAGAAGGGTCACTGATGGTGGATCTATAAATTATTGAAGACAGCAGAAATTATAGTCCTTAACTTAAAGAAAGTGAATCAGGAGCTCCTCCATTGCAATATTATAAAGGCTGATTTCTGCCTGAAAGGGTCACATGCTACTTGGATTGTGTATGAAGACCTTAAAAACCCCGAGGCAAGATGCTATGGCATGGACTATAGATAGTGTCAATTAAGCAGCGGTGACTATGGGGGCAAAGGAGAAAGATGGCGAGAAGAGAATGTGGGCCGTATTGTTTAATTAGACCGCTAGGCTGGAAGCAATATGCTGAGTTAGGGGTGTTGTGGGGGTGGTCCTAGAAAATAACGTGGGTGGAATGATTTGAACCACTTTGAGAGTGAATATGAGAGTGAGAAATGTGTGAAAGTACTTCTGAAAGGGATTTAGCCAACCAGTTGGAGATACGATGAGAAGCCACAAGCAAAGGGGCATATCATCAGCTGGGCGGTAAAAATTCGGACGAAAAACTGCGATAATTTTACCACCTAATCAGCAAGGTCACGCTAGCTCATGAAACCTTGCATTAGCGCCTGTTTTCTGAATGGCCAGCTTTGCATCTTTAATGAGAGGAAAAGTGGGCGTTCCTGCCCTGAAATAACTGGAGAAATGTCGCTAAGCGACATTTCTACAATTATCAATGGGCACACTAACCTGCAGAGCGACAAGCAAAGTAGCGATAACCTCTGTTATTGCTACTTTCCTTACGCCTGCTTCAAGACTGACTTAGCCATGATATCCTATGTAAGGTGGATATCATGGCTAAGTATCCCTGTCCTATCATCAAGCTATCGCCAAACTTTGTGAGATTATCGCTGGATTACCAGCGATAATCTCACATTTGGCAGTTAGTGCTTGGAATTTTATCGCTTTTGAGATAAGTGTTGCTAATAGCACGCTATCTCAGCGATGAAAAAACCGGGCGATATTTATCCTAGCTCCAAGTGCGCTTAGCGATAACTATCGCCAGTCCTTAATGATATGCCCCAAAGTTTGATTGGTAAACATTCAATGATTGTCCCAATTGAGGAATATGAGTTTTCAGTGGTCAGGTAGTGGGGTTAAAATTAAGTGAAAAGATGTGTGGCTGGCATTATAGACAGTGAAAGGGGATCATTTACAGATGGTGAGTTGTGACCTAAGAGATGGAGGGAAGGGTTAACTGAAGGATGGGTGCAGAAAGATCCATAGGCTATCAATCACTGTGGCATAGCATGAGTATGGTATAGATTGTGTAGCAAAACAATGAAATCCAATGGTGCAGTGGCATCCAAGTATATAAAACCTAGGATTTCCTATACTTACAGATCAAAAAGCATGTTTATCGGTTGGTAAATTCTTTGCATTAGAAAATCTACTAGTGTGCTCAACCTGCAGCTGTTGCTCCCAGCAGCCGTGGCAGAGCCTGGGGGAGGTGGCAGAGGAGCTGAGGGGGGTTCCCCAGCAGGTACGAGATGGCCGCTGGTCTCCAGTTGAACAAGGGCCATTATGTCATCGGTGCCCTAGAGGTTGACTGCCCAGGAAAGGGACTGACACTAACTCCAATTACTCTTGGACACTTAAACTGGTGTGCACTTCTACACTACGCCTTGTCCTCTCACTGGGCAGGGTATGGGCATTCCGTACACCCCTAGAGAGAGGCGAAAGTTGTGCAGCACTGGCTGAACGGTACCGGCTCCATCAACAGCCTGCAAGAGGCCACTCTTCCTAGTCTACCTCCGGCTGTCACTCTCGAAAGTCCAGTCTCATTTCCCACAGATGGTACTCCATATTTGCAGCTTCGAACCGGAAGTGATTGGAGGAACCAACGGGAAGATGACATTGTACTTCAACGTTTCCGGGTAATATCAAACATAGAAAAGGAACCTGCCTCATTTTTAACTTTCTTGCAATGTAATATTCTATTGGCGTAACCGGCATTAAATGTCATATCTATAATAGTAAGCACTAGACAGCACCGTTATATTTCAATTATAAAGTTGTAACCGTCTTTGGATTCAATTGAGCTGGTTAACTAAAATATAAAAATTCTTATGCTGCATGAGCTATTCTATATTAAGATTCCGACTCTACCCATGAATGGCACCAGTCAGATTGTTCCGGAGCGGAGGTTGTTTTATACAGAAAACATTAATTGTAAGCAAGTACTATTTCATTCAAGAGCTTTCATAACAGCAATCATTTGTAAACTGGCTACAAACACAAATGAAATCAAGCCACAAAATTGCAGCAGCCCGTGAAGCGGGTGCTGGTGAATCAGTAGCAGGAAATAAAAAAATAGTTCTGAAAGGAACACACAACCACCTACAGAGTAAGTAAACTGTATAGGTATATAACAGAAATGATGCATCTGGATTACCAACCAATAAGGAGCCAGGAAAAAGAGCAACGCAGGAATGGCAAGCAGCAGGCGGGATTACACTCCATACATTGACTACAGCAGGTCTTCCAGACAGCGCATGCGCGCTGCTTAGGCTCGACCTAAAAAGTGGATTCAAGTAAACGAAGGGGCATATTATCAAGAACGGCGTTAAAAATTATCTCCGCTTTAGCGGCAAAAACTTCCGCTAAAGCGGTGATAATGGGCTTGATAATACGCCCTTGGGAATTCCAATAGAAGTCCATGTTCTGGTGTGAACCTGGGCTTCTATTGGAATTCTCAAGGGCATATTGTCAAGCCCATTATCACCGCTTTAGCGGCAGTTTTCTGCCACTTTTGCGGCGATATTTTTAACGCTGTTCTTCATAATATGCCCCGAAGTTCCTTCCAGTGGCTGCCAGGACCAGGTCAGCTGAGCATGGATATTGGTAAAGTAGATGGTGGTATGAGACAGACAGCAGTAATTTGTGGTCCACTTCTTGAGTCCAGGCTGAAACAGAAAGAAGTGCTCCGGGCTAAACTGGGAATCCAGAAAGCCCTGACAAAAGTTTTAGTAAAAGAAAAGTCGGCTTGCACTGAGCCAACATAGCAAGTGAGCCCACCATTCACCAGGGGAAACCCTGGAGCAAAGAACAGGCCTATCTTTTTATGTATGCCTGACTGAGGCGCCCGCCTAAGCAGCCCTAAATATTATATTGCCGTTTTGTGGATGCCGAACAAGAGAACATTTACACACATTGATAAGTATTCCTTTGTGAATGAGGCCCTAAATCTGTTATTTACTCAATATTTAATGTGTCGAATAGCAGCCTTCTTGTAGAAACACAAATCCTGATATTATAGCTACAGCAATTCCTCTTTCATTTCCAGTGACCTTATCAGAAAAGCTGTTGAAAAGCATCCTTTTATAGGCAGATCACCGGGGCAGCTCTCATTCCATATGCAACGCTGCCCCCACGTGGCCATTAACGCCTTCTTACTAAAAGTTCCATCAATTAAAATATTCCTCTGCACCGCTTTGGATTCTTCCGCGTAGGCTATTTCATGGGAACATCTGATATGCTTTCATTTTTTCCCTTGTTTGGGCATTACATTAAATTCTGACTTACTGGCCCGTGTAATTTACGGAACTATTGCTAATAAAATAGCAGAAAACACAGTCTGTAATTGCAGTTTAATAATTCGATCACGCACCACAAAAATATGCAAAAAGGGTATTGCGCGTTCTAAATCGGCACAGATTTTCTGAAGCCTAGCAGAATGCAAATCCAAACTGTAATAGTGTTTTTTTATTGGGCGGGAAGGGGTGAAAGACTTTTCCAACATTGTCTGCGTTTCCTTCTGAACTCACCAATGAAAGACACCGGAAGGCACTGCAGGGGTCCTCGAAAAAATGGGCATCTTTGAGGGATGAGGTGGCTTCATTGAAGACTGCTCAACATTTATACAGCGGCGGCTGTGAAAAGTAATGCACTGGAACGTCTTTGTATAATTTTTAATTTCGGCCGATAAAAGGTTACGCTTGCTCCATAAAACATTTTAGTGTCTAATCACAGGCCACAAACCCGTTTTTATTGAACTTGTTAATTTGATTTTCCGATCTGATTGACCGCCTTTCAAACTCTCAGAAGGTAATATTTTTTTTTCGCAGAGTCACGTGATTTCCTGCTTTTTTTCGTCTCTTGTGAGATAGTGGAAGCCAAAATTGGTTAAAATACAGTCCTGAGCAGCACGGCCAGCTCTCTATTGCCACATTATCAGTAAGCCTGGGAGAAATTTTAATTACTTTCTTGTAATTGGAGTAATTTAAGTAATTACGCATGTCTAGCCATGCGGAATTGCCATAATTACGCGTTCACTGCAGTTGCGTACCTGGGAATAATTTGGGGCCAAAATACTACCGCAGAAGCAGAGAAGCAACAAACTAAGGGGCATATTTACAAGCCCCTATCACCACCAGAACGTCAATTTTTTGACGCTGTGTGGCAATACTGTCTTCGCTTACTGTGGCTTAACACTGCCTTGTAAATAAGGCACCCCTTCAAGCCGTACTTAGCGTGAAAGGGGAAGGCAGTGTGTGTTGCGGTGGGTGTTCCACCGCAACACCCATTAATTTTGACGCTGCCCCATGTTTACAAGAGTGGCGTAAATTTAGGGCAGTGCCAAAATTAAGATGAGGGAAAACCTGGTTTGTCCCTGGTGCAAACAAGAGAAATGCTTTATTTCGCCTCATTTTTGCTGTTTTTATATGTGGTGCGTTGTTTAGCAAACATTATAACATCAAAATGTCATGCATGATTGTTTATGTTCAGGAAGGTGTCCTTTCCTGCGTATAAACAATCATTTTAAAAATTATGAGTTGCAACTTGTACGTGTGTTGCACAAAGCAGCACACATACGGTGCAGCCCTGTGTTTCAGAAGTGGCAGAGCACAGCGTTAAACCAAGAAGGCTATTATTATTATTATTATTATTAGGTTTTTGTAAAGCGCGTAGTCACCCGTAAGTATCCCAGCGCTAGGATCCAATCAGACCAGAGGGAAGACCGGGGGGGATGGGGGGGGGGGGGGGAGGAGGGAGATCAGGGGAACAGGTGCGTTTTCAGCCGCTTCCTAAATCGGAGATAGTCTGGTTCCGTCCTAAGGTCACGGGGGAGGGAGTTCCAAAGACGGGCCGTGTTGACAGAGAAATGCCTTCCACCCGTGTGCACCTTCTTCACTCTGGGGATAGTGATGAGGTATTCATGGTCTGAGCGGAGGGCTCTAAGGGCTTTGTAGGGCCTGATGAATTTTTTTAGGATGGGGGGTCCTTTGTCCTGTAAGAGTTTATGTGACAGGCAAAGAGCCTTGAACGTCACTCTCTCTCTCACTGGGAGCCAGTGGAGCTGTCTCAGGGCTGGTTTAGCGGAGGATCTGGCCGGGGTATTAGTGAGAAACCGTGCCGCGGCGTTCTGGATTCTCTGCAGTTTGTTAAGAGTTGCCTCGGGAGCGCCTAAATAGATGGCGTTACTATAATCTAGCCTTGATAGGATAAGGCCTTGGATTAGTAGTTTCTGGGAGATAAGAGGAAGTAAGGGCAGAATCTTCCTAATAGCTTTGAGAAGCCCGAAGCAGGTCCCAGCGATTTTTTTGGCTTGCGTCATAAAGGTCAGGTCTTTTTCCATCCATATTCCCAAGCTTTTAATCTCAGACTTGGGGGCTGGGGGTTCACCCAAGCAGGGGGGCCAGATGTTCTGCGGGAGAGAGAGCCCTTTCTGGCCAAGGAGGAGAATATCCGTCTTTGAACCGTTAAGTTTCAAAGACGACCTATTCATCCATCCTTGAATTTCTATGAGACAGTTGTAAAGGTCTGATGGTTCTTGTTTTGGGTGAGATAAAGACACCACTAGTTGTGTATCATCAGCATAGCTGATGATTCTCACTCCGAACGGAGTGACAACCTCCTCCAATGGGGACATGTAGACATTGAATAATGTCGGGCTTAATGATGAGCCCTGGGGCACACCACATTGGAGGGGGGATTCGGGGGAACGGGTGTCATTCTCCCGGACCTGAAAGGAGCGGTGGTCAAGGAATGATTTGAACCAGGTCTGAGCCGTGCCCTCAACACCAATGTTCTTGAGTCGCTGGATCAGGACCCGATGGTTAACGGTGTCAAAGGCCGCACTGAGGTCCAGGAGGATCACTGCCACTGATCCTCCTGCATCTAACAGGGCTCTGGCCTCCTCCACTGCTGCGAGTAGGGCGATGTCGGTGCCCTGCCCTGGGCGGAATCCAGTTTGTGAACATCTGAGCAGATTGTTAGTCTCCAGATATTGCGACAGCTTTTTATTAACTAGTTTTTCCGCGATTTTGCTGGTACCGGGGAGGAGAGAGATTGGCCTGTAATTGGCCAGCTCCGAGGGGTCCAGAGAAGGTTTTTTCAGTAGCGCCTTCACAACCGCCGCCTTCCAGCCATGAGGAACTTTACCCTGAAGCAGTGAGGCATTGATAAGGTGGGTGAGTGGGGGGGCGATGGTGGGGGCCACTTTTTTAAGAATGCGTAGAGGGACCGGGTCCCTGGGGGATCCGCTTTTGATAGAGTCTAGTGTGGCTAAGACCTCTTCAATGGTGACTGGCCCAAGAGAGCTTAAGTGGGGAGCGGTATGGTTTAAGTTCATGCCGGCTTCCTCAGCAGTGCTGAAGTCGACGGCCGGAAGGGAAGCAAGGATTTTCTGAATCTTCTCCTCGAAGAATTTGGCCAGTTTGATACATTTCTCTTCGTCTGCCTTGGAGTCAGGCGGGTAATTTGGAGCCGAGTCTGGGACTTTAAGTAATTCTTTTAGAATGGAGAAGGTTTCTTTGGCGGAACAGGAGGAATTTGCTATTCTTACCTGAAAGAATGTACTCTTGGTGTTGCGCAGAGCGATTTTATAGTTTTTTAGGCAGGTACGGAATGCGTCTTTTTTGGCAGTTGATTTATCTTTCCTCCAGGAGCGCTCTGCTCTTTTGCACTCCTTCCGAAGGAGGTTGAGCTCGGGAGTGTACCAAGGAGCAGGGGTCACTCTTTTGATTCGCCTAAGGGTGGTGGTTTTGGGAAGGAGTTCATCCACTGACGTGGTGAGCCAAGAGTTGAACTGGTTGTCGGCAGTGTCTGGATCAGAGATCGGGGAGGGGGAAGAAGCCCTGAGAATGGAAGCCCATGCATCAGGCAGAAGTTTATGCCATCGTTTGTCTGTAACCCGAGTTTTAATCTGTTGGGTGGGTGGGATGGAAAGGTGCCAAGAGATGGGTATTAGGAAGTGGTCTGTCCAGGGAAGGGGAAGAGGGGGGCCGGAAGTAAGGTTTGCTATGGTGGTGAATACGGGGTCCAGGAGGTGTCCTTTGTCATGGGTGGGTTCAGAATTAGCTAATCGGATGTCAAATGACGTGAGGTCAGACAGAAGTTCGGACACGATCGGGTCCCTGGAGTCTAAGAGATGGAGGTTGAGGTCTCCCACAATGAGAAAGTTGGGAGCGGTAGTCGCTGTCTGGGTGACAGTATCCACAAGAGCACTAGGGAATTTTCCTGGGGTTCCCGGCGGGCGGTAAATCAGCAGCCCCGATAAGGAGTGCAGGGGGGATATTTGTAACATAAAATGGCAGCTTTCGCAGTCGGCGATGTTGGCGTCAGTTGTTCTGCATGAAAAAGGTTCTCTATAGATTATGGCCAGGCCACCTCCTCTGCCGGCTAATGCCGCTCTTCGCCACATCTATGGAAATATGCCCCCCCCTAAGAGAGAGGGAGCAGAGGCTGGCCACTGCAGGTCATGTCATGTAGCATTTTGTACTATTTTCTTTGTATTAAATGCATCTTCAGGCACATTTTGGATGTGAAAGTGCATTTTGCACTAAAAGAAATTGTGTTAAATGCTGGGTTATGCTTTTCACACAATTACATATAATCATGATTAATTTTGCTCTACTTCCAAATAATTACACTAGAATAAATTACACAGTTACATGCACTCCTAAGTATAAGACACTTGGGCCTCATTACAGGGCCTGCAGTAATCCAGAGGAGGTGCGCAAATGAGTGGGTGCACCTGAATTAGAATTACAAGCGATGGGTATACTGCACTGCCCCATTGTTTTTCTCCACACAAGTCTTTACAGATAAAAGAATTGGAAAGTAGAAAATGTGCAGAAGCACATTGCTACTATCAATTTCGACTTGCAGAACTGGGATCAGTGTATGTGAATGTATTCTAAATAAGTAATTTGGGTAGGGGGGGTGGAAGTGAGGAAATGCCTTTTGGTGGCTCCTTCCTTGTAAGTATCCTGCAAATCCCTTCCAAAGATATGTCATTCAGTTTATCGTAATAACCCAATGTTACTGTCATTTTATTCTTCCCTGCTGCTGCAGTATGAGAGCGGCAGGGCTGCTCTGCTGAGGGGGAGTGGTGGTCACTCTAAAATGCGCATGATCCTATGACCGGCCTTCTCGAGACGCCCAAACAGTCATGTGCACTTTAGAATGTTCTGCAGGCAGGCTGCATTACAGCCGGCATGGAGAACATGCTCAGGCCCCCAGTATCATTTATGCGCCGAACCAAGGCGCTCAGACCAATCACAATACTGCATTCATTGCAGCATTCTGATTGGCTCAGGGGAGCCTGGCAGCTTCCTGTTCAGCAGAGGAGAGACAATGTGGGACAGAGTGGCAAGGAGGCAAGTGAAATTTTCGTTTTTTAACAATTATACCTCCTTACCCCCTCGGCCTCCCCGCCATCCTAGATCCGTGCTGGCCGCCACTGCTGCTGACAGCTCTTTTTCAACTTAACCCCAGATCGGATTGGCCTCAGTGTTCCTTGCTATGCTGCAACGTTGAGGTGAAACCTAAAAAACAACACAAATAAATTGGATTTGTGGCAGAGTAGCACTGCAAAAAAGCACCCCATAATGCTATTGCAAACAGAAATTTGATCCCCAAAGTTGCATGAGTTGACAAAATGTTAGAATTCATGAGTTGCAAACGTTATGGCCAATGGCCAGGCAACTGCAGGAAATTCCGACTGTTTAGTTGAGCACCAGTTAACCGCAGAGACCATGCACATTCTGGTCAAAAGCCAAGAGAAGTGCAAAGAAACTGCATTATTTACCCATCTCAACTAAGACAGCTAAGACTATTTCATTTACTAGTTGGCCAGTGAGTGGGTTATCACACACACCTTGCTATTTACCCACCTCTGACATGGCTGGATTAATAGTACAGCATTTCTGACATTACTATGCAGCCAGGTAAAACATGTATTTTGTCTATTTTCTGCCTGCAGCGCAATGGATCATAATGTCTGCTATTCAGCCATTTGCTATGTAGAAAGGGAATTTTATTCTGCTCTTTGACACATTGCTGCTTACTCTTTCAACATGGGGACCGGTGTATACTCCTCTATCTCTGACTGCAAAGTGAGTTGATTTTGTAGAGGTGAACTATCTCACAACCTGCTGTACAAGAGGTATAAAAGGAATTACAGTAGGGTGTCATTTTTGTTTCTAAAACACCAACAATTTGAAATACTTGTAAATGAACCATACAAATATTTTCAAATTATATCAGCACTGTTGCCTGAAGGGTTGGGAGACAATCTTTGTATACATCAACTGGGGATTACACTAATACATTCCTACATTGTTTTAGACACAGGTAGATTAAGCAATTTGCGCTGAATCACACAATTTTAAAACAAGAGATTGGGGGCCTATTTACAAGGGTTTATCACCGCCGGAGCTTCACTTTTTCTGATGCTCCTGTGGCGCTGTGCACTGCTCCATATTTCAAGGCGACACTAAGCCACTTTGCGTGACTTAATGCCGCCTTGTAAATATGGCCCTCCTCGACGCAGTTTTCTGCGGCATAGGAGCGTGCATGGGTGTTGCTGTGGGGGTGTCCACGGGACACCCATTGGTTTTTGACACTGCTCTAAATTTACAAGGATCTGTAATTCTGAGGCAGCGCCAAAAAAACTAATGCCATTCAAAAAGAGGTGTTAACGTTGCGCAACAAAGAGAAATATTTTTAGCTCTCCTTGTGTTTTGGTCTTTTTAAGTGTGCTCCATCCAGCAGCACACATAGAAGGCACAAAACATTTTGAATGATTGTTTTTGTGCAGGGAGGTGTCCCCTCCTGCACAAACACAATCATCCCTGCAACGCAGGCACTCTTGCACCATGGTGCAAGGGTGCCTTCTCTGGTGCTAGGCAGTGTTTTTAGGCCAGTGCAAGGGAGCGCATAGGGGTGTGCTGTATTAACAAGAATACATATTTGAAATAACACCACTCATCGCAGCTAAAGTGCTCGCAACGCAGTGCTCTGCCATTTCATTCTAACTATTCCCCTGGGATTTAAATCTAGATTACCAGGTGCCAATTGCAGCACCTCTAACCGTTAGGCCACATCTCTGTAGTATACAACCTGTACTATTTGAGCGGTAGCTAGTTAATGTAGTAGTTATGTTTCTTTGCTATGTCACCACCTGCTGGCCAAATTGTGCATATTCTCTGCTATATGTCTGGTCATTTATCTGGCTGCTAGGTAAAGTTAAATGCCTAGTAGCGAGCTAAACAGTGCATAATATAGCCTTATAGCCCGCCGTAGAGGGCTATACTGGCTATTAAAGGCCCTCTCCAGCGTTAAAGGCCCGAGTCGAAGGCGAGGGCCTTTAACAAGGGAGAGGGACTTTAATAGCCGGTATAGACGAGCTACGAAGGGCATTAAGGCTATTAGAGCATTCTGCCACTAGAGGGCAGAATGTTCTAACAAAAAAAAAAACAAAGCCTTCAGGGAGCGCGAGGCGATTGTAAATCCCCTCAAGCTCCCTGAAGCCTTTGTTCACAGCCAGAGCTGTGAACAAAGAAACATTGGAATGTTGGAGCTCCGGGTTTATACCAGCCATTATAAACCCGGATTATTCCATTGTTTTCAATGGCACTACCAACATTCCAATGTTATCTAGGTGAAAAAATGTGTCACTTGCACGTTAAGTTACAGCCGCCAAGCAATTCATATGAAATCAAAGAGGCAGGGTAGCCCTCTATGGGCACCTCGGAGTCCTTCTTTACTGTCACTGAATTGTCTTCCATTACAGCTGCTAGAAAGGAGAAAGTGCTGGCGGGCTGTGGGTTGTACGTTTCTTCCTGTGCTAAGAAAAGAGTGTAGCCGGAGAAGAAAGGTCAGACTCTGGAGAGGTTGAAAGGCGACATCAGAATGCAAATGCCGAGAGAAAGAAAACTACAAACCCCCTCGAATAATGCAAATTTAATAAACTGTAGAAAGACTGAAATAAAAAAAAAGATTAGGTGCTCAGTATGCATAATCGCCTGACCCCGTGCACTGCAGCAAAATGCAGAATGCCTCCAATTTTGTTCCCCTCAATACATCACTCTTGGCACCCGCCAGACTGAGAGCGGAATTCAGGGTAAATGTTGAGGCACAAAGAATAACATTTAAATATATCAAAAGGCTCCAGGGAGCGCCAGATTTGTCAAGATTATCCCGCTCTCGTGCAGCCAGAGGACGTAATAAATTGCAGTAAATTTGCAAACGTCCTCGTGGGAGAAATCACATTTTATTTTTCTAGCTTGTAAAAAAAAAAACGGTCAAGTGGTCGGAAATTTGAATAAATTATCCTTGCTGTGACTTTACCTGAATGCGCCATGGGAGGTTTACTGTCAGGGCAAACATAATATCCGCATGCCCTGTGGGCCTTAGAAGCCCTGGGCTCCATCCGCCCACAGGCAAGTCCCTTTCAAAGCCCTTCACCTTTTCTTTTTATCCTTGCTGTGACTTTACCTGAATGCGCTAAGGGAGGTTTACTGTCAGGGCAAACATAATATCCGCATGCCCTGTGGGCCTTAGAAGCCCTGGGCTCCATCCGCCCACAGGCTGGTCCCTCCCAGAGCCCTTCAACTCTTCTCCTTGTACAACGCGTTTTCTACCTAAGTACCATACAGGAACTGAACTACAGCGCCGCGTGTATTGGACAAGTGCTCGAACGCGCGGATGAGTCCTTATGGATTTCCATTGGATCTCCTGGAATACTCACGTACCCGTTTATTTATTTATTTAAGCAATTTGTAAAGCGTGCAAATACCCTTGGGTGTCTCAGCGCAGTTATTCTTCTTTGTTGATTGCGTCTCCCACTCTTGCATGGGCTTATCCCATATCAAGTCTTTTCTCTCTCTCCACAGTTCCTCTCCTCTCTTTGTCCGAAGATGCGCCTTGTAATATAGTATGCATTCATCGTGCGATTCGCCCACTACTCAGCCCTCCCCACAATCAATTCTGGATTGTGTATCAGCCACGGCGTAGTCCTTTATTCACATTAACTTTGATCATTTACTTAAGCATAAGCGTCATCAAGAGTTTCTTAAAATTAGTTGAAGGACAATCTGATGCAAACCAGAGTCAGAAGGTTACATTAGGCGAAAGACTGTTTTTACATTATAACTATCGCAGCAACCATCAAGACATGTACATTGTGGTGAAATCCACATTGCTCGTTGTGCCAGCAGGCACCACCTTGCATCGACCCCTGAGTACCACTCAGGGCATCCCTGCAGCATTGATGGAGCACATTGATCAGCAGTCATCGGTAGCAACTTTCTCCAACGCTCCATCCCGGAGGTAACAACCACACCAGGCCACCGCATAACGAATAGGCCCCGTGGGTACTAGAACACAGGTGCAGCCCCCAAAAGTTCTAACTCGGGTAGGGCAGGAGAGTCGGGGACCACCAGCAGGTCAGTCACCGCTTCCGCCAACCCGATGCCAAAAAAGGAATGCTCCCCCTGTCCAGGGGTCAGTCAGTCCAGACAAAAGTCCACTTCTCGGTATCCCTTGCTAATTTGCTGCCAGGGACCCTGCCGTTCTAGGGATAGGTGGGTGGGTAACTTGCTGCCAGTCCGCACTGTCCTGGAGACGCTGGAGGGGACGAAGAGGGTTACCCTGTGCCAACTTGCACCTTATATTGCCCCTTGGAGAGACTTGCGCCCTCCGATGATATTACTGGCAGGCCTCCACCAGTAATCCCTTCCAGTGCTATTGGGTGAAGGGCTCCTGCTTGTGTTGCAACTAAGGGTGCCCCACCCCAAAGTATGGGTGATGCCAAACAGTGGCTTCAGGTTGTCTGCCACCCTTCGTGTAGCTCTGTTGGTCATATCAAAACTTGACATATCCCCTCTTTCTCACATGGAAGAAGAGCAGATGTTTGCTCAATGAGTCACCGAGGTCATCAGATGGTCCTTTGTTGATGATGTCTGGTGCTGTTGTACAATATCCTGTGCATGGTCCATAGTATTTTTTGAAGCGAAATACAATCTGAGATCTGGAGCTGATGCCAAATATTGCTGACACAATTATTTCTTCGACCTGCATGACCTGTATTGCTGTTGTTGGCTTTGTCAAATATGGTTTCAGTTGACTTACCTCATCATACATGCACTAGACCTATCTCGGCAAAGACGCTTTCTGAAGAGACCTCTCCTCTCCCGCTCTCAGACTTATCTCCGCAAAGACACTTTCTGAGGGGACGTCTCCTCTCCCGCTCTCTGTGATACTCTTCACCATGGATTTCACCTTGTGATCTGCTCTATGGGTAGGCCATGTTCCACCTGATGTATCTGTGTTTGTGTCATTCATCCAAATACCAGATCCTGAGCACACTTCTTGAGCTGTGCCAAGTGTTTCTGAAGTCCCTAAGGACTTGATACAGTGCTTCACCAACTCATATCTTGGTGGCTTTGTTGCCTTTGGGTGTCTCAGTTGCCTTCAAAAGTGTCAAATTTAGCCACTCTGCTGCAGGACATGAGGACATTACTCATATGTAAGTCACATACATATATTGTAGGAACTTTCCAAAGTATGCCCTATGGAAAGGGGTTCTATTGTCATCCGTTAGAACCCTAGAAATACTCCAGGTTGCAAATATTTCAGCAGATACAGACTGGGGAGCAACAGCTGAAGCACTGACAGGCTGGGCAGCACCACATGTGACACTACCAGAAAAAGAGCATTCATCAAACTGCTAGTAGTCTGATGACTACTGTCTAGAGAGGAGAAGCTCATAGCTGTCTATGGCTAGGCAGAAACACAAAATGTGTCCAGCAGGACAGACATAAGACATTATTGAGCTTGATGGCCGGTTTTCGCATTGGCGCATGTGACATGTCATTAAAGTGTTGACTCAAATTGCCTTTAATCTGAGAAACAGCCAAAGCTTTTTCTGCAAGCTGCTTCTGTGTTGCTTCCATTACTCAGTGGCTCTCATGTGCATTTGTTGTAATTGCTTGCTGGTGTAGAAACTTTGCTATGATTGAGCGAGATCCATGAAGTATACTTCCCTTTGTAGTCAGCCATCATTCTTCATGTATCTTCTTGAATGATTATAGTTATTCCCAGTTTAGGCCCTTGAGGTCTCTCCCTGTCCCGTATATATGCTTTCATCTTCGCCTTCAATGAGACACCACTCACTTCACACATGTTTATGTCCCGTGATGCCTAATCAGCAATTTCATCAACTGTTATCCTATCTGGGGCAGACTGCTGCCTGATGAATTTAATGTATTCTTGTGTAAATTGTGAATGAATCCCGACCTCGTCGCCAAGGTGAAGTTGTAATACATTAAGAAAATATTAATCAGCAAGCAGATGGGTCCAAAAAAAGATAGAGTTTAATCCAAGCAAAGAAACTTTATCCACCACAGTTCAATCTTCATCTTCATATCTGTTAGAAATGGGAATTTCTGGCTGGCTGAGGCTTGCGCCAAAGCCAGGCAAAAACCACCACTTTAGTCAGGGCAAGAAAGTTACCCGCCAAGATAACATCTGCTCACCCCCTTGGTAGCTTGGCACGAGCAGTCAGGCTTATCTCAGAGGCGATGTGTAAAGCGTTTGCGCGCGCACCCAGCAACAACACCCAAGGCCCACCACAAAGGAAACTCCACACAAGGGTATATATAAAAAAAAATAGTCTTTGTATTATACCACAAACATTAGATAATAAACATGTACTTTACAAGGTGCCATGGGCACGGGCAGAATTTACAGGGGATATATGTACAGGACATGGCCACATGGACCACTGTCAGGAATAATCACTGTTAGAATTAGCAAGTAGAACATATAATAACTGTAGTACCAAACATGCACATATAGCACACAACCAGTACTCACTGGTGTGAGAAGTTGGCCTGATATATGATGTTTCCAATTCTGGAACCACCTTGTATCAGTCCAAATATCCCCTTATGGTGTCTGGTTGTAAGTCAACCTTATAGACAAGTTATCTTAAGGGTAGCATAGACTAAGCAGCCTTAAAGGCTTAACTCAAGAGGTCGTGTTAAGCAAGCTGTTTTACCAATCACAATCCTGTAATATCAAATGAAAGGACACCACACAAGTATATATTATAAAAATATATGTATTTATTACTCACAATAATCCCCAGTACTCTTTATGAATAAAGGGGCACAAGCGTTAAATCAAAAGCACAGTATAACATACAAAGTTGCACAAATATGGATGAGGGCGAGGGGCCACTCAGACCATATACTAAAGAAGTGGTATAAGAGATACCAATCGAACAGTGGTTAGGCCTAGGGCCAAGGGAATCGCTGGGAGCAGTCGGGACAAGCGATGCTGAAGTCGGGAAAAGCCCGCGGGATTCGGGTGCAGCGCTGAAAGCGCACGCATGCACCAATGTTAGTCAATGGTGCGTAAAAGTTACACAAATAGAAGTTAAGGACACTTCCGCTGAACCTAGAGGGACAAAACGTAAGACACAGACCCTAGAGGTGTGTACCAGTGTGGGAACACCGGCGTTGCAATGTTACCTCACCCACAGGAAGAGGGTGCAAAGGGTCGAAGTAGTGTCGGGTTTCGTCACGCTGATTCTTGGTGCTTGGAGCTGAAGAATGTGAAGGAGAAGTGTCCGGTGGGATCCAAGAGTGGATCGAAGTCGAAAAGTACCTGAAAGCAAAGGGGACAGAGTCTGGGTCACTCAGCAGTGACCAGGGTGGAACCAGGACGGATCCAGGCAATGTCGGGCGCAATCAGGTGGTTGTCAAGGAGATTTTCTCCGCTGTCACGTGGGCTCTGGGGCATCTACGAAGTCCAGGAGCAGGTCACGATCTGTCCCACCCAGGCTCTCGCCGTCGGCGCTGTCGGCTTCAAGATTGGAGCAAACAACACTTGGCAAAAGCAATCCACGAGGAACCGGAAGATTGCTTCTCACTCGGACTAGGAGGGTCAGAGTGGGGGCTCCTTTTCAGGGGAGCTGGTGCAAATCTGGAACAACCAGAATCCCAAGTCCTTTTTCAAGTTTCGTCGGCACGGGGGCCACAAGCCGGCTGGCAAGTGACCAGACCAACGCATTGAGCCAAAAGAAGCAGAAGGGCCCCACGTAGCACTCGTCGAGTGTGGAGGGCTGAACTTCGGTGCAAGAGTGGCTCAGGGTTTGGGCTTCTTAAACCCCGGTGTACAGCTTCGAGGGTCACTCGTGGGCTGCACGGTCAGCGTCTCGTGGTCTTTCCAAGATGGCGTGCCCTACGCTTCCGGTCACCTTCACGGGTCTCAGCTCTGCAGGGACTGTGGATCGGGCTGTTAGAAGGCAGGCAAGCTTGATCTCGTTGATCTCTGTCACTCGAGTTCCGGCGGGAACTGCAACAAAGCAGACGTCGAGGTGCTGGATGGTGCCTGTTTGCACAGGGTGGTCACTCCTTGACCACAAGGGAGATTCTTCAGTCTTCTATGTTGAGTAGGATGTCGAAGGGTCCAGAGTTTCGTTTCTTATGTTTCATCAGGATAATCTGAAGTGCATTGGCACTGCTCCCATTCTTATACCAATCTAGGGGGCTGGATTACCTGCTAGGTCCCCTCCTATGGGTGGGACCCAGGAAGTGGGTGGATACACCCCCTTCCTTTGATTCAGGCCACGCTGGCACGAGGGCTGGAGTGCCCCAGAACCGGTTTGGCCGGATTATGCAAGGGGCAGCCTTGTGCTCCCCATGCAGTGTCTGGTTTCTTTCAAACCTCCCTGCTACAATCCACTATCTCCTGTCTGGGGGGGTGTGACACCTCCCTGCGACAGGAAACCCTTTGTCCAGGCCCCTTTGGCTCAGTTTCGGTCAGCTTCAGGGGGTCAGACTTGTGTCTGTGGCAGAAGCATCCATTTTGTGGATCCAAGGTCCTTTTAGAAATTAACCGCATTTAAGTAAAGTAACATGTCTTACCCCTCTAGAGGGGTGGAATGCTATCCCCGTCGCCAGAACTGGCGAGGGGATAGTATTCCAAATCGTATGACACCTTACACGACATGTTTTGATAAAGCCAAACCAAAGTTGCCATATAATGCACTTAAGAGTATATGGTATGGCATTATCCTGAAACAGCTTAGGGATTTGTTCCCGACGGCTGCAGATAGGCTCAGCTCATGCTAGAGCTGGCGTCGCGGCTGGACTGGGGATCACGGTTCGATCCTCGGCTCCGGCGGCAGGTTAGCCCAGCACCATGTGACTCTGGTTAATAGCTTGCTTAATCTTCCCGACGGCCCCCAGCGCCTAGAGACCCTTACGGGTGATTGTGCGCTTTACAAATGTGGATTATTATTATTATTATTATCTCACATTAAACCACGCACTCTGCCTCCAGGATCGATAAGGCCTTCCATAGGAGTGGCTCACAGGTTTATATGTGTCCAGATATAGGTTTAGATATAGGTATACTATATCTAAGCAAGGGGTGATTACACCACCTTACCCCAGCTGAGTGATCAGCCAGTTGTGTCAATTTAAGAACCAGCCAGGGGTGGCAAAAGATATGCTGCAGCCCCTGGTAGGCCTTGGTGGCACCCATGCCCTGAGCACCTATAGTGCATGGTACAGGGGCTGACAAGCAGTCCATTTCCAATTGTGGTATGTACCTATAGCACATGTATTAATAATTTAGAGAGAGAACAACAGGCTGGGGGTCTGATTAGCAGGCCCACAGCCTCAGTAGTCGAAAACCAGTGAAGCAAAAACCAAAAATTTGGAGTGACCGTAGGATAGCAGAACCTACTCTCCTACACAACCCCCCCCCCAAACGCAGGGACATTAAACTAACCTTGACCAGATAAGTCTTCATCTTCTAAGTGGAAGTACCTGGAGAGACCATCTGCATTACCATGGTCAGTCCCTGGGCGGTGCTCCACTGTAAAGTCCATCCCCTGTAGGGAAATGGACCACCTGAGCAGTTTGGGATTTTCACCCTTCATCTGATTTAGCCACAAGAGGGGCTTATGGTCTGTCTGAACTAGGAAGTGAGTACCAAACAAGTATGGCCTCAGATTCTTCAAGGCCCAAACCACAGCAAAGGCCTCCCTCTCAATGGCTGACCAACGTTTCTCCCTGGGGGTCAGCCTTCTGCTAATGAAAGCAATGGGCTGGTCTTGACCATCTTGATTAAGTTGTGAGAGCACAGCTCCCACCCCCAACTCAGAAGCATCTGTCTGTACAATGAACTGTTTGGAGTAGTCAGGACTCTTCAGGATAGGTGCAGAGCACATGGCCTTTTCCAGGTCATCAAATGCCTTTTGACAGCTAACTGTCCACTGAACCTTTTTTGGCATCTTCTTGGATGTCAAGTCATTTAATGGTGTCACAATGGACCCATAGTTTTTCACAAACTTTCTTTAATACCCAGTCAGGCCCAAGAAGGCTCTGACTTGTGTCTGGGTAGTTGGAGGAGCCCAGTCCTGCATGGTCTGGATTTTGCTCTCCAGTGGCTGAACCTGACCCCCCACCTACTAGGTGGCCCAGGTACACAACCTTACTCTGCCCTATCTGGCAATTGGTAGCCTTGATAGTCAGGCCTGCCTTTTGCAGGGCCTCCAGAACCTTCTTCAGGTGGATCAGGTGATCCTCTCAGGTGGAGCTAAAGACAGCAATATCATCTAGATATGCTGCACAAAAGTCATCCAGCCCAGCAAGGACTTGATTCACCAACCTTTGGAAGGTGGCAGGTGCATTCTTCAAACCAAAGGGCATTACCACAAACTGATAATGTCCACTAGGGGTAGAGAATGCTGTCTTGGCTTTTGACTCTTCAGCTAGTCTAATCTGCCAGTAGCCAGCTGTCAAATCAAATGTGCTCAGAAACTTGGCAGACGCCAATGTATCAATGAGCTCATCTGCTCTTGGAATGGGATGTGCATCTGTCCTAGTGACAGCATTGAGACCTCTGTAGTCCACACAAAACCTCATTTCTCTCTTTCCATTTTGGGTATGAGGTTTTGGCACAAGGACTACTGGGCTGGCCCATGGGCTCTCTGATGGCTCAATCACTCCAAGCTCCAACATCCTTTGCACCTCAGCCTTTATACAATCCCTGACATGGTCAGGTTGCCTGTAGATTTTATTCTTGACAGGCAGACTGTCACCAGTGTCCACCTCATGGGTGCACCAGTTAGTTTGACTGGGTGTGAGTGAAAACAAATGTCTGTGGGCTTGCAAAACTTGTCTGCAGTCCATCTGCTGCTGGTCAGTGAGGCTGCCTGCCAAGGCTACTCCATCAACTGAACCATCATCAGGGTTCTGAGAAAGTAGGTCTGGGAGAGGGTCACTCTCTTCCTCCTGTTCCCCATCTGTGGGCATGAGCAAGCTCATGTCCTCCCTGTCCACAAATGCTTTCAAACGATTTACATGGAGCACTCTGTGGGGACTCCTAGGGGTTCCAAAGTCAACCAAGTAGGTGACTTCTCCCTTTTTCTCAATGATAGGGTAGGGTCCAGTCCATTTGTCCTGGAGTGCTGCTGGGGCCACTGGCTCCAACACCCACACCTTCTGCCCTGGCTGGAACTCAACCAGAACAGCCTTTTGGTCATGCCAAGCTTTCTGTAATTCTTGGCTGGCCTCCAGGTTTTTGGATGCTCTTTCCATATACTCAGCCATCCGGGAGCGGAGACCAAGTACATAGTCCACTACATCTAGCTTAGGCTTTTTGAGAGGTAACTCCCATCCTTCCTTCACCAAACATAGTGGACCCCTCACAGGGTGGCCAAACAAAAGTTCAAAAGGGCTGTAGCCAACCTCCTTCTGTGGGACCTCTCTGTAAGCAAAGAGCAAGCAGGGTAAAAGGATGTCCCATCTCCGCCTAAGCTTCTCTGGTAACCCTTTTATCATTCCCTTAAGGGTCTTGTTGAATCTCTCCACAAGCCCATTGCACTGTGGGTGATAGGGTGTGGTAAACTTGCAGTTTACTCCACATTCCTTCCACATTGCTTTTAAATAGCTAGACATGAAGTTAGTACCTCTGTCTGACAATACCTCCTTTGGAAAGCCCACTCTTGAGAAAACTGCAATGAGGGCTTTTGCCACCACAGGTGCTGTGGTGGTCCTCAGGGGAATAGCTTCTGGATACCTGGTGGCATGATCCACTACCACCAGTATAAATCTGTTCCCAGATGCTGTTTGAGGATCCATGGGACCCACAATATCTATTCCAACTCTTTCAAAGGGTACCCCCACCACAGGTAGTGGTGTGAGGGGGGCCTTTGTTGTGCCACCTGACTTACCACTGGCTTGGCAAGTGACACAGGAGCAACAAAACTCCTTGACATTTTCTGACATATGAGGCCAGTGAAAGTGTGAAACAAGCCTGTCCCACGTCTTGTTCTGGCCTAAGTGTCCTGCAAGGGGAATATCATGGGCCAAGGTAAGAAGGAAACCCCTAAACTTCAAAGGTATGACCAACCTTCTGGTTGTACCAGGCTTGGGTTCTCTAGCCTCTGAGTAAAGGAGTCCATCATCCCAATACACACTATGGGTACCTTGGGCATTCCCTGCAGCCTCATCAGCAGCTTGCTGTCTGAGGGGTTCAAGTGAAAGGCAATCTAATTGAGCCTGCCTCAGGTCTGCCCTTGAGGGTCTCCCTGTCCCCAGAAACTCAACCTGATCAGGCTCCAGTTCCTCAGAGATAGTCTCCTCTTGGACTGCAGAATCAGTTTCCTCTGAAATATGATCCTCAACCTGGGGCAAGGGGGAAGACAAAGCCTTTACCCTTTTGCTCCTTCTCTTGGGTTGTGGTTGGTCTATTGTTCCAAGATCCACCACTGGTTCAGGAAGGCACTTCTTAGCCTGAGACCTTGTCACTGCAAGGACATGAGCTGAAATCCCTAGCATTTCTGCATGAGTCCTGTACTCCACTTCTGACCAAACTGAGCTTTCAAGATCATTGCCTAACAGACAGTCTACTGGAAGGTCTGCACTCACAACAACTTTCTTTAGGCCATCTACCCCTCCCCAGGAGAAGTTCACAACTGCCACACTATGGGAAGTAGTGGAGTTGCTTGCATTGGTCACTAGGTAACTATCACCTAGTACAATCTGTCCAGGGTCCACAAAGTCAGGTGTCACCATTGTGACACTGGCACATGTGTCCCTGTAGGCCTGAGCCAGTTTCTCATTTATCAAAGGCGTCTGCCTATATTTGCCCAGGTTAATGGGACTCACTGTAGTGGACAAAGCTAGGTCCACATCATATAGGAGAACTGCCTGAGTAGGGATTCTGACTAGGCCAGATCCTACCTCAGTACCCAGGGTTAACCCTACTACACCCTTTGGCTGTGTTCCACCACTGTTAACTGTACTAGGGGGTGCAGGTGCCTTAGGAGCTACAGTGGTGGGGACTGGATTTTTCTTGGTGCATTCACTGCCCCAGTGTGAAACTGATTTGCAGGTATTACACCAAGGTTTCTTTGGGCCATCATTCTTCTTTTTCTTGTTACCATTTTGGGAATCACCCTCCTTATTATTAGTTTGGGGGCCTGAAGACTTCTGGTCCTTTTCTTTATCTTTCTGATTCCCACCCTTCTGGTCTGTTTTCTTCTGGTCACCACCTTGGTTCTGGGGTTTCTGCTTAATCCTTGTTCTGACCCATTTGTCTGCCTTCTTTCCCAATTCTTGGGGAGAGGTCAGATCAGAGTCAATAAGGTATTGATGCAACAGCTGGTTTGTACAGTTATTAAGGATCTGTTCTCTCATGATAAGATTGTACAATCCTGTATAGTCTGAAACTTTACTTCCCTGCAACCAACCCTCCAGAGCCTTAGTGGCACAATCAACGAAATCAGTCCAGTCCTGAGTCTGTGCTTTTTGGGTGTCTCCGAACAACAACCTGTATTGCTCAGTGGTTAGGCCAAACCCTTCAATAAGAGCACTCTTCAGGACAGAGTAGTTTTTGGCATCCTCAGGTCTAACTGTGAGGAGCCTATCCCTCCCTTTCTCATAAAAGGAGTACCATAAAATTGCAGCCCACTGATCCTGAGGAACCTGCTGTACCATGCAGGCTCTCTCAAGTGCAGTCATCCATTTGTGGATGTCATCCCCTTCCTTGTAGGGGGGCACAATTTTTGTCAGGTTTCTATTATCATAGCTCCTGTCTTTTTCTCTAGGAATATTGCTGCCACCAGTGGCATCTAAGCCACTCAACCTTTGCTCTCTTGCCAAGGCAAGTCTAGCTTGAGCCAAGGCTACCTCCTCCCTCTCTATTTGGAGTTTGACAGCCCTCATTCTGGCCCTATGCTCTATCTTCTGAGAGGCAGTCATACCTCTCTGAGATTCTCTGGAGGCACTAGAAATATAAGAGTCCCCCGATGGAGATCTCACTCTTCTGTTGCCTGGGAGAATGATATGGTGGGGTCTGGGGAGGTGCTGGCCCTCTCCATTCCCCAGTAGGTCTAAGTTGGCCTAGTTAAGCCTGGCAACTATGACCTGGTTACCCCACTGATCCTGATTTTCTGGGTCCTCTACATCTGAGTCCTCCTCCTCCTCCTCTTCCTCCTCTTCTTCTTCCTCTGGAGGGGTATCAGTTACAGAGGGGTTCACTCCATCTCCTGACTCTAAGGGAACTACACTCGCCTTAGCTAAGTCATCCTGTTCTAGAATGGCTATCAGAGCTGGAATGGTGGGACCTCTGCCCCTTTTTAGCCCCCTTGATATGCACAAGGCACACAAGTCTTTGTGGCTAAGTTTGTCATAGCTGGAAGTTGCCTTGGTAAGGTCAACTTTCACAGGTAGAGAGCCTGAAGCTTCACCTGTGCCAGACATGACTGCTAGTGAGGTGTAAGTGGTGCACTTACCTACACTAAGTGTTTTCCTACTGTACCTTGCTAGTGAGTTGTTGTCAGGGTGTGCTAATCCCTTTAACCTACAACTACTAAGTTCAGTAGAACTTAATATGCTAAGCTTTTGATTTATATGTACCTAAGGTACTTGATGTGATCTTTCAATTTGATATAAAGATTGCAATGGTAAAACAAACAGCAAGCTCAAATCCACACCGCTGCTCACCAATGTGAGAAGTTGGCCTGATATATGATGTTTCCAATTCTGGAACCACCTTGTATCAGTCCAAATATCCCCTTATGGTGTCTGGTTGTAAGTCAACCTTATAGACAAGCTATCGTAAGGGTAGCATAGACTAAGCAGCCCTAAAGGCTTAACTCAAGAGGTCGTGTTAAGCAAGTTGTTTTACCAATCACAATCCTGTAATATCAAATGAAAGGACACCACACAAGTATATATTATAAAAATATATGTATTTATTACTCACAATAATCCCCAGTACTCTTTATGAATAAAAGGGCACAAGCGTTAAATCGAAAGCACAGTATAACATACAAAGTTGCACAAATATGGATGAGGGCGAGGGGCCACTCAGACCATATACTAAACAAGTGGTATAAGAGATACCAATCGAACAGTGGTTAGGCCTAGGGCATCGCTGGGAGCAGTCGGGACAAGCGATGCTGAAGTCGGGAAAAGCCAGCGGGATTTGGGTGCAGCGCTGAAAGCGCACGCATGCACCAATGTTAGTCAATGGTGCGTAAAAGTTACACAAATAGAAGTTAAGGACACTTCCGCTGAACCTAGAGGGACAAAACTTAAGACACAGACCCTAGAGGTGTGTACCAGTGTGGGAACACCGGCGTTGCAATGTTACCTCACCCGCAGGAAGCGGGTGCACAGGGTCGAAGTAGTGTCGGGTTTCGTCACGCTGATTCTTGGTGCTTGGAGCTGAAGAGGCTGCAGGCGCTGTGAAGGAGAAGTGTCTGGTGGGATCCAAGAGTGGATCGAAGTCGAAAAGTACCTGAAAGCAGAGGGGACAGAGTCTGGGTCACTCAGCAGTGACCAGGGTGGAACCAGGACGGAACCAGGCAATGTCGGGCGCAATCAGGTGGTTGTCGAGGAGCTTCTCTCCGCTGTCACGTGGGCTCTGGGGCATCTACGAAGTCCAGGAGCAGGTCTCGATCTGTCCCACGCAGGTTCTCGCCGTCGGCGCTGTTGGCTTCAAGATTGAAGCAAACAACACTTGGCAAAAGCAATCCACGCGGAACCGGAAGATTGCTTCTCACTCGGACCAGGAGGGTCAGAGTGGGGGCTCCTTTTCAGGGGAGCTGGTGCAAATTTGGAGCAACCAGAATCGCAAGTCGTTTTTCAAGTTTCGTCGGCACAGGGGCCACAAGCCGGCTGGCAAGTGACCGGACCAACGCGTTGAGCCAAAAGAAGCAGAAGGGCCCCACGCAGCACTCGTCGAGTGTGGAGGGCTGAACTTCAGTGCAAGAGTGGCTCAGGGTTTGGGCTTCTCAAACCCCGGTGTACAGCTTCGAGGGTCACTCGTGGGCTGCACGGTCAGCGTCTCGTGGTCTTTCCAAGATGGCGTGCCCCCCGCTTCCGGTCGCCTCCACTGGTCTCAGCTCTGCAGGGACTGTGGATTGGGCTGTTAGAAGGCAGGCAAGCTTGATCTTGTCGATCTCTGTTGCTCGAGTTCCGGCGGGAACTGCAACAAAGCAGACGTCGAGGTGCTGGATGGTGCCTGTTTGCACAGGCTGGTCACTCCTTGACCACAAGGGAGATTCTTCAGTCTTCTACGTTGAGTAGGATGTCGAAGGGTCCAGAGTTTCGTTTCTTATGTTTCATCAGGATAATCTGAAGTGCATTGGCACTGCTCCCAGTCTTATACCAATCTAGGGGGCTGCATTACCTGCTAGGTCCCCTCCTATGGGTGGGACCCAGGAAGTGGGTGGATAAACCCCCTTCCTTTGATCCAGGCCGCGCTGGCACGAGGGCTGGAGTGCCCCAGAACCGGTTTGGCCGGATTATGCAAGGGGCAGCCTTGTGCTCCCCATGCAGTGTCTGGTTTCTTTCAAACCTCCCTGCTACAATCCACTATCTCCTGTCTGGGGGGGGGGGGGGGTGTGACACCTCCCTGCAACAGGAAACCCTTTGTCCAGGCCCCTTTGGCTGAGTTTCGGTCAGCTTCAGGGGGTCAGACTTGTGTCTGTGGCAGAAGCATCCATTTTGTGGATCCAAGGTCCTTTTAGAAATTAACGGCATTTAAGTAAAGTAACATGTCTTACCCCTCTAGAGGGGTGGAATGCTATCCCCGTCGCCAGAACTGGCGAGGGGATAGTATTCCAAATCGTATGACACCTTACACGACATGTTTTGATAAAGCCAAACCAAAGTTGCTATATAACCGCGAGGATTATAATGCACTTAAGAGTATATGGTATGGCATTATCCTGAAACAGCTTAGGGATTTGTTCCCGACGGCTGCAGATAGGCTCAGCTCATGCTAGAGCTCCATCTCACATTAAACCACTCACTCTGCTTCCAGGATCGATAAGGCCTTCCATAGGAGTGGCTCACAGGTTTATATGTGTCCAGATATAGGTTTAGATATAGGTATACTATATCTAAGCAAGGGGTGATTACACCACCTTACCCCATCTGAGTGATCAGCCAGTTTTGTCAATTTAAGAACCAGCCAGGGGTGGCAAAAGATATGCTGCAGCCCCTGGTAGGCCTTGGTGGCACCTATGCCCTGAGCACCTATAGTGCATGGTACAGGGGCTGACAAGGAGTCCCTTTCCAATTGTGGTATGTACCTATAGCACATGTATTAATAATTTAGAGAGAGAACAGCAGGCTGGGGGTCTGATTAGCAGGCCCACAGCCTCAGTAGTCGAAAACCAGTGAAGCAGAAAGTACAAATTTGGGGTGACCATAGGATAGCAGACCCTACTCTCCTACAACTGGTAACAGGTAAACACCACCTTGCAATCCTAAAACACCTTAGGTAAATATCACGCAGGGTACCATTACTTCTCTAACATCACTATACTATGGAAAACCACCTCCTAGATATAAAAAAACATTGTTAGAGGCCAGGGCAAAAGCATTGCATCAATCACATTAGGCAGGAAATCCCATCTGCGCAAAACACATAGGGCCAAGCATGTACCCTACGCAACGGCACAACACAAGAACTGTCCCCCAGGCCAACTGGCCTCTCTGGGACTGAAACGCCCCGTGTCCAGAAAAGTCAGGGCAGGCTTCGCAGGCAGCCAAGGGAAGATTGCGCAGAAGAACCAGGCCTAAACGTGGCAGCTGCCCACTAAGTGCTGAGCAGCTGAAATCACCAATGGGGCCGAACACATGTGGGAGTAGCATGGGCTCAAGAAACAACAACTGGGGCCTCAGGAGCCTCTCGGGCTCTAAATAACAAATTTGCCCCAATGACATGTGAGCCTCCTAGGCTCGAAGAAGGAATGCCCCCGGTCGTTGGAGTCCCTCGTGGGGGACTCAAAATAAACAAATGGGCCCTGAGCCTCTCGTGGGTTCGAGAAGCAACTTGCCCCGTGGTTGGAGCCCCCCCCTCTGGGGGACTAAAGAACAAATGTCCTCTGGAGCCCCTGTGGGCTCTAAACACCACGGTGTCTCCTCCACGTTAGAGCCACGGGGCTTTGAATACTACATGTGCCCAAGAGCCTCGCAGGCTCTAACCAAATGCCTCTGAGCTCGTTGGAGTCCCGCTCCGGGGACTCTAAAAGAATATGCCCCCACGGAGCCTCGGGGCTCTAACACAAGAACCCCCTACACGGAGAGAGCACACTGGGGTGGGAGCGGTCACCGACAATGTGCCCCGACGCCCCCCTCTGCAACTATCCACACCGGGCCCCACTTACTGGCTTCTATGGGGCGACTCCTGGTCTCGGCGGCGGCTACAGGGGAGGCTCTCTCTTCCCTCGGCTCGGCAGCTCTTCTCCACCTCCAGTCGTTGGAGATCTCCTCTTTGCCGGACCCGCAGGGCTCGCACCGCAGCTGCGGGAGCCCTGTCTCGGGAATTCTTTCTGGTTCGGTCAGGGCAGACGGCGCGGGGCTCTCCCTCTGGCAGGGGAGCCTTGCAGTTCCCCGCTCCCGGCTCACTTCCTCTCCAGGTACCGGAGCGCGGGGTGGGCTCCTGTCCGCTTCCGGGTTGGCAGGCAATACTTCCGGGTCGCGGGTTGCTAGAGGACACACAACGCTGCGGCCAAACCCAGCGCGGTGATCCCCTGGCTGCAGCAACAACGGGGGCAGTTTCCCCTTCAGGTCCCAGACCGCTGGCGGTGATTTCCACACGGGGTGGGCTCCCGTGATAATTAGCAAAAGGCTCCTGGCAGGGTGAAACGAGGGGTAGGCTCCCTCCAGACGCGCACAGACCCCCAGCCAAAGAGACCACAAGCACCCTACTCAGGATGCAAAACAAAGCGCTCCCAGGAGCTAGGGCACAAATAAAGCGCTCCTAGGCGCTTTAGGAGAAATAAAGCGCTCCCAGGCGCTATAGATAAAAAAAAGGTCCCATAAAAGTCCTTTAGGAGGTGGGGGGGCAAAGGCTGGACCCAGGCAGGCCAGCTCACAGGGCCTTCCAAGCAGGGAGGCAGTCCCAGTGGCGGTTCCTCCTGGGGCTCAGCAGCAGCAGCAGGCCCCCCCTCAAATTAGGATAAGCAAGAGAACAACTTGTAAGGGGACACAGCACCTTTTTATACAGAGAAAACCTTTGTCTGGGTGCAGGGTGGGAGGAAAAACCAGTTGCAGCTGGTTTTGGAGCACTCTTGATGTGCTCAGCCACCCTTCCTATTCACTAGTTAGGCTAGGGTCATCAGTCGCACCACAGAGGGCAGAGACAGCATTGTGTGGGGAAAGCGCAGCCCTATTCAGGTCCCAGGTGCACCCCTCCCTCACATCAGCATGCTAATCTCTCCACTCACCACCGGGGCAGACCCATCCAGACTCCTGAAGCCAGGCTCACCAGCCAGCTCCAGCCAATCACACGCCAGCACACTCACTGCATACGCACACCCATGTCTAGAAGTGGCACTTCCACTCTAGACACATTCACGCCGCACACATCATTGCGCAGCATTCAATCTCACGAGTTCGCACATACCAAACTCGAGCCTGCACTCCCCACGCATCAGGAACTAACACGGTCCCATACATCCCCCATGCATTCCTATGGGAGGGCAGGCCAACCTCACTACACGCACGCACTTTACCCTAGGACACAGTGTAGGAAGGTAGATCCCTGACTATGGTTGCCCCCAACTTTTTGCCTGGTGTTTTGCTGGTTTTCTGACTCAGTTGACCTGGGGCCCTGCTATTCAGGACCCCAGGCCTACTGCTCTCTCTGTAAAATGGATTCCATGTACCTTAGGTACATATCTAAATTGGATACTGAGTCACCTTACCAGTCCCTGTACAGTGTACCTTAGGTACCCAGGGCATAGGTGTACCCAGGGCCTACCAGGGGCTGCAGCATGTATTATGCCACCCCTGGCTGGCCATCCAAATCTGACACAACTGGCTGCTTGACAGCTGGGGCAAGGTGGTGTAATCACCCTTTGCTTTAGATATAGTATACCTATATCTAACCCTAAAAATGGACACACAGATCTCCTATCAGTCACTCCTATGGCAGGCCTTAACAATCCTGAAGGCAGAGTGCTTGGAATCGTGTGAGATGGTGCTCTGGCATGAGCTGAGCCTGTCTGCGGCTTTCGGGATCCATCCCTTAGCCGTTTCCATGATATCGCATACCATATACTCTTAAGTGCATTATAATCCTCGCGGTTATATGCCAACTCTGGTATCGCTTTATCAAAACATGTCGAGTAAGGTGTCATACGAATTGGAATACTAACCCCTCGCCAATTCTGGCGACGGGGTTAGCATTCCACCCTTCTAGAGGGACACGACATGTATGTAACCCCTAACCCCGGTTAAAATCAGACAGAGCCTTAGCATCCACAAAATGGATGCTGCCACCGAGACACAAGTCTGCCCTCCTGCTGCTGGGAGTCCTCCCAGAGCAGGAGATAAGGACAAAGCGTTTCCTGCCAGGGGCGGTGCCAGCACCGTCCCAGACAGGGTTTGTGTATTGTAGGTAGGCAGGGCTTCAGAGGAAGGTGACTGCACGTGGCACCCCGGTGCTCACTGTGCATAGGCTGGCTGGAACTAGTTCCAGGGTCACTCCAGACCCTGTGCTGGGGAAAAGCCCGCCAAGGAAGTGGGTGTAACCACCCCCCTCCTAGTCCCACCCCTAGGGCAGGACTTAGTCGCATGCCAGCCCTTTTTTACAGGATAAAGGTAGGAACTGGCCCCCTTCCAAATCAGATCATCTTTGAATCCTGAAACTACTTTCTGCGAAAGGAACTCAAGACTTCTTCCTAAGATTTCTCCCTTGTGACTAAGGAGTAGTCACCCTGCATCCGCAGGCACCATCTAAGAACACTGCGGTCTGCTGCAAGTCCTTCCTCCGGAATCCGACTGCCCAGCTCGACGAGAACCGGCTTCCCTGGCACCTCTGACCTCTACCCACCTCTACAGCCCAGCTGAGAACCGTGGGTGCGACGAGACCTCAAGGGACCGGCCATCTGCAAGACTGCACGACTTCTTTCCAGCAAGCCCGCCGAGTGAACTCCTGGTGAGTGCTTTGGGGTCCGAGAAGCCCCCACCCTGAGCAGCTCCAGCACCGAAGAGCAGCCCCCCAGCATCTCCACGATCTGCGTGGGGCCCTTCTGCTTTTTACTGCTCACCGCGTTGTTTGGCTACTAGCCCGCTGGCTTGTGGCCTTCCTGACGACGCCCGACGACATTTCTGCTGCTAGTCTGGTTGCTTCAGACTGGCCCTTGCTTCCCTCCATCGGAGAAGTACCCTGGACCCTCCTGGTCCACTCAAGACGCCATTTTAGGTCCACCGCGTGGGCCTTGCATTTGCCAAGACTTGTTGCCCAATCCTGGGTCCAGCGACGTCGACAGCAAGAACCTTCATGGGACAGCTCGCACCTCCATCCTGGTTGCCGACAACGCCTCCTGGTCCGAGAGACTGCAGAGCCCAGCAGCGCCCACTCACCTGACTGCGGTGACTTCGCCCGGTGCCATCCTGGTGCCCACTTAATCACTGGCTAATGATTCAAGAACTTGGTCCCCTCTGCTTTCAGGTTTTCTTCTTCCTTGATCCAGGCTTGGATCCATCGAACTTTTCTTCACTGGTCGCCTGCCAGCAACTTCTTCCTTCCAGGCTCCTGGTCCGGCAACGAGATCCCCGACGTCTTTTCAGACCTATGCAGCTGCAGCCCCTGGGCTAGGTAACTTCGGCACTTCGGTGTCCCAGCATAGCCTCACTATCCTAGGGTCAGGATCCACTGTCGTTTTCTTCCTACCAGGTCGGGTTCGCCCGTGAACACTAACTTTGCCTTTACTAGCCTCCATAGACTTTGTCCCGCATCCCGCGTGAGAGTGCACACTCTGCACCCGAGTCCCCTGGGTCTCCTAGTAGTAATCTAACGATTCCCTAGTCCAGTCCTAGCGATTCCAAAGCCTATTAGAACTGTTACTTACCTGCTAGTAATTCGCATTCCACTTTTAAAGTATATGGTTTTTCGTGCCCCTCGGGCATTTGTGTATAACGTGCTAACTTAAGTATTTTCGTAAGAGTTTTGTTGTGTGCCTAGCACCCTGTCCTCATAAAGAGTACAGGGTTGTTGTGATTCTAATAAATACCCTGTTTATTTTCATAACACTTGTGTGGTGTCCTTTCACTGGGTGTTCAAGGGGTAATGTGATGGTAAAACAGCTGGCTTAACACGCCCTCTAGAGTCTTAGCCTTAGACTGCTCGTATCCATGCTACTAGGATAGCTGGTCTATAAGGTTGACTTACAACCAATCATCAATAAGGGTTGTTTGGACTGATATATAGTGATCACTAGAATAGTGAGCACTGCACATCAGGCCAACTTCTCACATTGGTGGCAGCGGTGGGATGAGTTTTCTTCACTCCATCAATGTTTACCACCTGGTATGTGGCACCAGGTAAAAGTTGCCTTGAGGGGACTAGACTCTCAGTCACCATGGTGATGCTAGCCCCTGTATCTCTATAGGCCTCAACTTTCATTCCATTGATGAGGGGCTCCTATCTGTACTTGCCCAAAGTGTTGGGACAAGTTGTGAAGTTGGCAAACCCCATGCCAGTCTCACAGACAAGAGTATCTAAGTTTGGGGACCTGGTTAGGCCAGAGTCCCCAGGAACTCCCAAAGTAAATGCACCCAAATTCTTGGGGGCACTCCCACCACCTGGGGGATTACTACTAGTAGTAACAGGAGGTTTGGGAATGTTACTTGGGGGTATGTTTTCCTTATTGTTATTCTTTGGGCAACTGCTGTCAGTTTTTAAATGACCCACCTGTTTACAGGGATAACAATAAGGTTTCTTCTGGTTGTTGGAAGGATTCTGGGACCCACCCCCCTCAGAGGATTTTTGGGGCCCTGATGTGGTTTGATCTGTAGATTTATTCCCACCCTTCTCTTGAGGCTTGGTTGATTCCTTTTTCTGGTCACCACCTTGGTTCTTGGGCCTAATCCTGGTTCTGACCCCTTTGGTGGACCCCAAGGGGCCCCCTGTCCAAAAGAATTTCCCAATCAGCAGATTAAGGGCACTGAAGCTAGTAGTCCTAGCCCAGTGAAAATAAAACATACTCCTGAGGGATCCCCCTTAAAATTAGTTAGGGACCTCCCACAGATGGACACTGTTGGGCACAGCCAAACTTGGGACCTGAGGGCCCCAGACCTGACCTGTCCCTCCAGTAAGCCAAACAGAGGGACCCAACCTCCAGCTGTAGGTAGCCAGAGGTTGACCCTGAGAGCCCAAAACAACTCAGTCTTGGAAAGAAAGGCCTCTATGGTGGAAAATGATTGGAGGAAGCTGAGCCCCAAAATGGTGGAGCCTCACTTCAGTACTCCATTTCAGCACCAGCCTTTTACTTTGCCAAAACACACCACAGGTAGAGATTCCCTATGGTGGAGACCCTCAGACACCCTTAGGGTGAGGGATTGCTTAGTGGACCATGAGATAGGGGGTAACCATGCCAGTGCTGGTACTTCCTTATATGGCCACTCAGGCAATATAGGCTTACCTGGCAAGGCTAGCCTTATCTCCTTTCGTTTGGGGGGGGGGTTATGTAGGAAGGTAGATCCCTGACTATGGTTGCCCCCAACTTTTTGCCTGGTGTTTTGCTGGTTTTCTGACTCAGTTGACCTGGGGCCCTGCTATTCAGGACCCCAGGCCTACTGCTCTCTCTGTAAAATGGATTCCATGTACCTTAGGTACATATCTAAATTGGATACTGAGTCACCTTACCAGTCCCTGTACAGTGTACCTTAGGTACCCAGGGCATAGGTGTACCCAGGGCCTACCAGGGGCTGCAGCATGTATTATGCCACCCCTGGCTGGCCATCCAAATCTGACACAACTGGCTGCTTGACAGCTGGGGCAAGGTGGTGTAATCACCCTTTGCTTTAGATATAGTATACCTATATCTAACGCTAAAAATGGACACACAGATCTCCTATCAGTCACTCCTATGGCAGGCCTTAACAATCCTGAAGGCAGAGTGCTTGGAATCGTGTGAGATGGTGCTCTGGCATGAGCTGAGCCTGTCTGCGGCTTTCGGGATCCATCCCTTAGCCGTTTCCATGATATCGCATACCATATACTCTTAAGTGCATTATAATCCTCGCGGTTATATGCCAACTCTGGTATCGCTTTATCAAAACATGTCGAGTAAGGTGTCATACGAATTGGAATACTAACCCCTCGCCAATTCTGGCGACGGGGTTAGCATTCCACCCTTCTAGAGGGACACAACATGTATGTAACCCCTAACCCCGGTTAAAATCAGACAGAGCCTTAGCATCCACAAAATGGATGCTGCCACCGAGACACAAGTCTGCCCTCCTGCTGCTGGGAGTCCTCCCAGAGCAGGAGATAAGGACAAAGCGTTTCCTGCCAGGGGCGGTGCCAGCACCGTCCCAGACAGGGTTTGTGTATTGTAGGTAGGCAGGGCTTCAGAGGAAGGTGACTGCACGTGGCACCCCGGTGCTCACTGTGCATAGGCTGGCTGGAACCAGTTCCAGGGTCACTCCAGACCCTGTGCTGGGGAAAAGCCCGCCAAGGAAGTGGGTGTAACCACCCCCCTCCTAGTCCCACCCCTAGGGCAGGACTTAGTCGCGTGCCAGCCCTTTTTTACAGGATAAAGGTAGGAACTGGCCCCCTTCCAAATCAGATCATCTTTGAATCCTGAAACTACTTTCTGCGAAAGGAACTCAAGACTTCTTCCTAAGATTTCTCCCTTGTGACTAAGGAGTAGTCACCCTGCATCCGCAGGCACCATCTAAGAACACTGCGGTCTGCTGCAAGTCCTTCCTCCGGAATCCGACTGCCCAGCTCGACGAGAACCGGCTTCCCTGGCACCTCTGACCTCTACCCACCTCTACAGCCCAGCTGAGAACCGTGGGTGCGACGAGACCTCAAGGGACCGGCCATCTGCAAGACTGCATGACTTCTTTCCAGCAAGCCCGCCGAGTGAACTCCTGGTGAGTGCTTTGGGGTCCGAGAAGCCCCCACCCTGAGCAGCTCCAGCACCGAAGAGCAGCCCCCCAGCATCTCCACGATCTGCGTGGGGCCCTTCTGCTTTTTACTGCTCACCGCGTTGTTTGGCTACTAGCCCGCTGGCTTGTGGCCTTCCTGACGACGCCCGACGACATTTCTGCTGCTAGTCTGGTTGCTCCAGACTGGCCCTTGATTCCCTCTATCGGAGAAGTACCCTGGACCCTCCTGGTCCACTCAAGACGCCATTTTAGGTCCACCGCGTGGGCCTTGCATTTGCCAAGACTTGTTGCCCAATCCTGGGTCCAGCGACGTCGACAGCAAGAACCTTCGTGGGACAGCTCGCACCTCCATCCTGGTCGCCGACAACGCCTCCTGGTCCGAGAGACTGCAGAGCCCAGCAGCGCCCACTCACCTGACTGCGGTGACTTCGCCCGGTGCCATCCTGGTGCCCACTTAATCACTGGCTAGTGATTCAAGAACTTGGTCCCCTCTGCTTTCAGGTTTTCTTCTTCCTTGATCCAGGCTTGGATCCATCGAACTTTTCTTCACTGGTCGCCTGCCAGCAACTTCTTCCTTCCAGGCTCCTGGTCCGGCAACGAGATCCCCGACGTCTTTTCAGACCTATGCAGCTGCAGCCCCTGGGCTAGGTAACTTCGGCACTTCGGTGTCCCAGCATAGCCTCACTATCCTAGGGTCAGGATCCACTGTCGTTTTCTTCCTACCAGGTCGGGTTCGCCCGTGAACACTAACTTTGCCTTTACTAGCCTCCATAGACTTTGTCCCGCATCCCGCGTGAGAGTGCACACTCTGCACCCGAGTCCCCTGGGTCTCCTAGTAGTAATCTAACGATTCCCTAGTCCAGTCCTAGCGATTCCAAAGCCTATTAGAACTGTTACTTACCTGCTAGTAATTCGCATTCCACTTTTAAAGTATATGGTTTTTCGTGCCCCTCGGGCATTTGTGTATAACGTGCTAACTTAAGTATTTTCGTAAGAGTTTTGTTGTGTGCCTAGCACCCTGTCCTCATAAAGAGTACAGGGTTGTTGTGATTCTAATAAATACCCTGTTTATTTTCATAACACTTGTGTGGTGTCCTTTCACTGGGTGTTCAAGGGGTAATGTGATGGTAAAACAGCTGGCTTAACACGCCCTCTAGAGTCTTAGCCTTAGACTGCTCGTATCCATGCTACTAGGATAGCTGGTCTATAAGGTTGACTTACAACCAATCATCAATAAGGGTTGTTTGGACTGATATATAGTGATCACTAGAATAGTGAGCACTGCACATCAGGCCAACTTCTCACACACAGGGAAAAAGTGCGCCAGGACAGAAATCACAAATGCCAGGTCGCCATTAAAAAGCAAAAAAGTTTAGGGGTGAACCAGCCAAAAAGGCCCGGGTCCAACACAACCCCCTTCCAGCCAAAATGCAGGGTAGACCGATCACTACCGTGATGGGCTTCCCAGCTTTGGGCGATAGAACACGGACACGGGCCCGCCACTGCCGGGACACCCTCCTGTTCTACGCCACTGTGAACCCCTGGGATTCCTTCTAAAACCACCGTCTGGAATAACTGGGTTTCCCCACTGGTACTCCCAAACTGCCCGTGGCCAGGACCAGGCCCTAGGCCACCCAGGTGCCACTGGTCCTTGCCTACTCACAGAGTGGGGGGTTGTAACCCCTGGCACATAGTAGCCATTCTCCACTCTTCCTGTCTGTAAGACAGGGCTAGACTGCCACTGGTTCTCCAGCCTAGGGTCTACACCCTCCGGCGGACCAGGAGTCAAAGGGAAGTCTCTCCTCCCCCTACCTCTTCTTATAGGGTTCCTCCACCTCCTGCAAGGGGTACCCTTAGAACGCCATTCTGCCAACCTAGGGTTTAACCCCTCAGGTTGCACCGGGGTCAGAGGCGGGCTCTCCCACCCTCTGCACCCCCTTCCAGAGTTCTGCACCCTCCCAACTGGAGAGGTACCCCTGGAAGAAGCACTGGCCAGGACTCTGGTTACAGACGTCCCACCCTTCAGGTCAGGCCGATCCTGAACCTGGCCTCCCAACCTTCGGTCTAAAACCCTAGGTGGGCTAATTGCCTGGCACTCCAGGACTTCTGGGGACTCACACACCATCCCCCTGAGGCTAACACCTGACTCATTCGCTGTGTGACTGTCTGTCTGGCGCAGATCTTCCGTCCCCTGTCCACCTGACCGTGCTGGAAGATCTCCCAGAACAGAAGTGATGTCCCCATGGTCACTACACGGGAACTTCGACCAACTGGGTATTCCCTGACCCACTGGTTCTCCCACTGGGGAACACATCCCCTATTCACTCCTCACTTCGGACTTCTGTGCCCTCCCAACTGGAGTGGCACTGCCGGACACTAGAACCACTGGAACACTATTTGAAGTCACTCCAGGTTCTCGAGACACTAGGAAATCCCCCTCAAATGGACTAACAGGACAGCCTAGGTCCCCAACCTGGTGTTCCCTTAAGAAACCATCTAGGTTCTGAGACTGGGTTTCGGGCACCTGGGTACACTCCGTTCCACACTCACTCCTACTCCACTGAGACAAGACGTGAGCCCCTACACCCCTCTCGCTACACTGGGACCTAGCTGGGCTACTCTGAGCCTCTTCTACCAAACTGGGCTGGAAGATACCTGAACCACTATTTTCGGGTTCACTCACCCATGACGGGTCAGAACCTCTGGCACCTTCCGAGCGGTCTGCTTCCCTCGCAATGTCCCAAGGACTAACGTAGTCACCCCTCGACAGGTGTTGGCGCAACTCTGGCACAAAACAATTGAGCAGCTGCTCTCTGATAACCACGTTGAGCAGTCCATCAAAATCAGGTTCCCCATGAACCTCTAGCCAATCAATCAGTGCATCATGACAATCATCCGCATAATCCTCCCAATCCTAGTGAGGCAGTCTCCTACTGCCCCTGAACTTCAACCTGTATGAGTCCTCTCGGAAACAAGGTACTATTCTTTGGAAACGGGGAATGGCACTTCCCGCACCGAACTCTCTATTGCTGCCACCACTGGATCCAACCCTCCCTGGGGAATCCAGAAAACTATAACTGTGGTCAGGGCATAACGTACCCTCTAGGGCTAGCTTCTCCCAGATCAAGGTCCTCTCAGCCTCTACAATCCTCTCCTGCACACCCAGCTGTGCTATCTCCTTGGCATGCTCTAACCTGAGCTTCTCCAAAGCTAGCTGGTGCTCCCTCTCTTCCCTCCTATCCAACCACTCATCTGGGGACAGGGAAAGGAATGGGGTGCTGCATCTGACACTGGACCCAGCAAGGGACTCCGTATCTATGGGGTCCTCACTATCTGCTGGTGCCCATTCACTGTCATCTTCATCCTCCTCTTCAGACTCTTCAGGGCTCCCTTCAGACCCACAGAAGTTAAAAGCAGACTCCATCTTGGCGGGACGCTCAGGGACACGTGCAACACAGGGGACTTAACTGAGCTGAAGTAAGAGTACACAGTTCAAAGTATTCAGCAAGCTCCCTATCCCAGAGGACTCACACTCATTTGTCCAGGGCAACACACCATTCATCCACACACCCCCCCCCTCGGACCGGTAAGGCAGTTTTTACCACCCCTGATTTCTCAACCTGACCACACCTGACACAGGTACCAAACTCTGGGAGCAAGGCGGGGAACAAATGTACTGGACACTCTTAGGAAAAGAAATACTAGAACTTCAGAAAAACAATAATCCCCAACATGTAATTATCTAAAAAAATCCTGAGTTTTGTGGTGCAGCCAGTCGCTGCTGCGGCACGGCGCAAACGCAAGTCCTATCCTCACCGCTGACCAACAATGTTAGAAATGGGAATTTCTGGCTGGCTCTCACAATAGCCTTGAGGAGTGCGTTTGAACCGGAAGCTTCGACCTCCTAAAGAGAAGCCAAAGATATCCCTACTCTCCTCGGCAATCGGGATGCTGAAGAAAGCATTCTTCAAATCAATCACAGAAAACCAAGTGGCCGAAGCTAGAATCATTGTCAATAAGGCAGTGATATCTGGAACAACAGGAAATTGTGGCACAACGATTTTGTTAACCTCTCTAAGATCGATCACAAACCTGTAATCGGGAGGCTGAGAAGAGTCAGTGCGTTTCAAGACAGGCAAAACAGGACTATTGCACACATTACCTCTTGTTTCCTCAATCACATCTTTCTCAATTAGATCATGGATAATCGGTAGCAACGCCCTTTCACCGTCACTAGAGATCCTATATTGGGGAATACGTGGCATTTTAACATTCGCTTTCAACGTCACAACATATGACGTATGAAATATACTATTCCTACTACAAACTATATTAACTTAGGGAAAGTGCTGGACAATAAACATATAAAATATACTATTCCCACTCCAAACTATAATAACTCAGGGAAAGTGATGGTCAATAAACATATAAAATATACTATTCCCACTCCAAACTACAAAAACTCAGGGAAGGTTCTGGATACTAAACATATATAATTTTCTTTTCTCACTCCAAATTATATTAACAAGGGAAGGTGCTGGACACTAAACATATATAATTTACTATTCTCACTCCAAACTATATTAAGTCAGGGAAGGTGCTTGACAATAAACATAAAATATAGTATTCCTACTCAAAACTATATTAACTCAGGGAAAGAGCTGTACACATATCAATCAATCAATCAATCATAGTATTTGTAAAGCGCATTATATACCCGTGAGGGTCTCAAGGCGCTGGGGGAGGAGAGCTGCTACTGTTCAAAGAGCCAGGTCTTGAGGAGTCTCCTGAAGGTCAGGAGGTCTTCGGTCTGCCGTAGGCGGATGGGGAGGGTGTTCCACGTCTTGGCGGCGAGGTGGGATCTGCTACGACGGTCACTCTTCGGATGCGGGGGATGGTGGCGAGGGTGCGGTCTGTGGAGTGGAGCTGGCGGGTGGGGTGTAGCTGCTGAGTTGGCTGTTGAGGTACGCTGGTCCGTGTCGTGGAGTGCCTTGTGTGCGTGGGTGAGGATCTTGAAGGTTATCCTCTTGTTGATGGGGAGCAAGTGCAGGTCCCTAAGGTGGAGTGTGATATGGCTGTGGCAGGTGATGTCGAGAATCAGGTGTGTGGAGGCGTTCTGGATACGTTGGGAGTCATTCCAGGAGTTTGTCTGGGGCTCCTGCATAGAGTGCGTTGCTGTAGTCCAGTCTACTGCTGATGAGGGCCTGGGTGACCGTCCTTCTATTTTCGGTGGGGATCCACTTGAAGATCCTGCGAAGCATGCAAAGGGTGTAGAAGCAGGAGGAGGAAACTACGTTGACCTGCTTTGTCATGGAGAGTGTGGAGTCGAGGATGACCCCTAGGTTGCGTGCGTGGTCGGTGGCTGTTGGGGGTGTTCCTAGTGCAGTCAGCCACCAGGAGTTGTCCCAGGCCAGTGGGGTGGATCTGAGGATGAGGACCTCCGTCTTGTCAGAGTTCAGATTTCGTCGGCTGTTCCTCATCCAGTCGACGATGGCCTTCATGCCTTCGTGGAGGTTGGTTTTGGTGGTATGGGGGTCCTTGGTGAGGGAAAGGATCAGCTGGGTGTCATCGAAGTAGGAGATGATGTTTAGGTCATGCTGTTGGGTGACGTTGGCGAGCGGTGCCATGTAGACTTTGAACAACGTTGGGCTGAGGGATGAGCCTTGGGGTACGCAGCAGATGATCTCTGTGGCTTCAGAACGGAAGGGGAGGGGCGGAGGCTCTGGGTTCTCCCAGTGAGGAAGGAGGTGGTACAGTCCAGGGCCTTCTCTTGGATTCCGGCATCTTGGAGGCGTGCTCTTAGTGTGCGGTGGCAGACTATATCGAAAGTGGCTGACAGGTCCAGGAGGATGAGGGCCGCGGTTTCTCCATTGTTGAGCAGGATCCTGATGTCGTCGGTGGCGGCGATGAGGGCAGTTTCAGTGCTGCGGTTGCTGCGAAACCCGGAATTGGACGGGTCCAGGATGTTGTTCTCGTCGAGGAAGCTAGTCAATTGTTTGTTGACCGCCTTTTCGATGACCTTCACCGGGAACAGGAGCAGGGAGATGGGTCAGAAGTTCTTGAGGTCTTTGGGGTCCGCTTTGGGTTTCTTTAGTAGGGTGTTGATCTCTGCGTGCTTTCAGCTCTCCGAGAAGGTCGCTGTCTCGAAGGAGATGTTGATGGTTTTCCGGAGGTGGAGTGCGATGGTGCTGCTGGCATTGTTGAAGATGTGGTGTGGGCAGGGGTATTCCGGGGATCCGGAGTGAACTGTGTTCATGATCTTGATGGTGTCGTTGATGTTGGTCCAGGCGAGCAGGTAATTAGTGCGGGTGGCGGTCGTGGGAGCGGGGGTGTCGGCGGTTTCCGGGGTGGTGGCGACAGCGAAGCTGTCGTGGATGTCTGCTATCATGCGATGGAAGAAGGTGGCCAGTGAGTCGCACAGGTCTTATGACGGTGGGATGTCGTTGGTGTTGGAGCCGGGGTTGGAGAGTTCCTTCACGATGCTGAAGAGTTCTTTGCTGTTGTGTGCGTTGTTGTCTATGCAGTCTCTGAAGGCGGTCTTTCTGGTGGTTCTGATGAGTTAGTGGTGTCGGCGGGTGGCGTTCCTGTGGGCTGTGTAGCTTTCCGGAGTTCTTTCGTGGGTCCAGTTTTTTTCTAGTTTTTGGCAGGTTCACTTGGAGGCCTGGAGGTCTTTGGTGAACCAGCTGACTCTTTTGCAGGTGTCGGTGTTGGGGGGCTACTTGAGCGGGGCGAGGGTGTTGGCGCAGTCGTTGATCCATTGTCTGAGGCTGCATTGTCGCGGTTGGCCGGGTCCGCGGGTGGGCTCTGGGCGAGGGCGGTGGTTAGCTGGTCCTCGGTGATCTTGCCCCGGCTGCGCCTTGGCATCTGCAACGTGCGGTGGTGTTTGGTGGGTTTCGGGATGGTGAAGTGGATACAGCAGTGGTCGGTCCAGTGGAGTTCGGTGGTGCGGTCGAAGAAGACGTGGGTGCTTGCTGAGAAGATGGGATCAAGCATGTGGTCGGCGGAGTGAGTGGGTGTTGTGACGAGTTGTCTGAGTCTGAGGTTGCCGAGGTTGTCGATCAGGGTGGAGGAGTTGTTGTTGTCGTTATTCTCGAGGTGAAAGTTCAGGTCCCCGAGGAGGATGTAGTCCGTGGAGACAAGGGAGTATGTGAGGATGAAATCGGTGATGGAGTCGCTGAACTGCGGTCGGGGTCCGGGGGTCTGTAGATGAGGGTGCCTCTGAGGGTGGTGCTGGGGTTGGTGTGGATCTGGTAGTGCAGATGTTCGGGGGTGCTGAGGGTGTCGTCGGCGTGTGTCGAGATTTTGAGGGTATTTCTGTGGACGGTGGCAATTCCTCCTCCTATTCCGTTGGGGCGGTCCTTGCGGGTGATCTTGTAGCCTTCCGGGATGGCTATGGCGATGTCAGGTGCAGAGGAGGGGTCAGCCAGGTCTCTGTCTGGAAGGCGGCGTCTGGGGCAATGGTGTCGAGTAGGTCCCAGAGTTCTATGCGTGTTTGCGGGCGGAGCGGGTGTTGAGCAGGATGCATCTGAGGAAGTTGAGTTCCTTGTTGGTCGGGTTGGCGGGCCGGAAGCTGGTGAAGCTGCAGTTCTGGCAGGAGAAGGGTACTTTGGTGAGCTTTGGAGCAGCCAGGCCGCAGATGCGTGATCGTCCAGCACGTGGAGGATGCTGGAGTCGTAGCGGAGGCAGGCGTTGTGGGGTTTGCAGGGGCCAGGGGTCCTGGCGCTGGGATTGGTCCAGACGCGGATGGGCACAGACGGGCTTGCCTTTGGCGCGTGCGCGGCCTCCATATGAGGGGATGTGGGAGGGAGGAGCAGCTGGGAGGTGGGAGTGGGGCGGCGAATGGGAGTTCAGGGGGCGGGGCCGTAGGGGACACAGTGGCGGGGAAAAAATGTGGAAGGGGCGAGAGCGGGGGATGCAGAAGGCAAAGTGGGTCACAGAGGGGCACCAAATACAAAAATACAATAATGCAATCACGTAAGGAATGGAGGAACACAAATTAAGCAGTGCAAAGAATGTGAGGGAGTTCGGGGGGGCGGGGGTGGGGCCGCGGGGATGCAGCCGCGGGGAAAAAAGTGGAAGGGGGTGTGAGAAGTTGGCCTGATATGTGATGTTTCCAATTCTGGAACCACCTTGTATCAGTCCAAACAATCCCTTATGGTGTCTGGTTGTAAGTCAACCTTGTAGACAAGCTATCTTAATGGTAGCATAGACTAAGCAGCCTTAAAGGCTAAACTCAAGAGGTCGTGTTAAGCGAGCTGTTTTACCAATCACAGTCCTGTAATGTCAAATGAAAGGACACCACACAAGTATATATTATAAAAATATATGTGTTTATTTCTAAAAATAATCCCCAGTACTCTTTATGAACAAAGGGGCACAAGCGTTAAATCAAAAGCACAGTATAACATACAAAGTTGCACAATTATGGATGAGGGCGGGTGGCCACTCAGACCATATATTAGGAAAGTGGTATAAGAGATACCAATCGAACAGTGGTTAGGCCTAGGGCCTAGGGAATCGCTGGGAGCAGTCGGGACAAGCAATGCTGAAGTCGGGAAAAGCCCGCGGGATTCGGGTGCAGTGCTTAAAGCACACGCATGCACCAATGTTAAGTGAATGGTGCGTAAAAGTTACACAAATAGAGTTTTAGGATACTTCCAATGAACCTAGAAGGACAAAACTTTAGACACAGACCCTAGAGGTGTGTACCAGTGTGGGAACACTGGCGTTGCAATGTTACCTCACCCACAGGAAGCGGGTGCATAGGGTCGAAGTGGCGTCGGGTTTCGTCACGCAGGTTCTGGGTGCTTGAAGCTGAAGATGCTGCAGGCGATGTGAAGGAGAAGTGTCCGGTGTGATCCAAGGGTGGATCAGAGTAGAAAAGTACCTGAAAGCAGAGGGGACAGAGTCTGGGTCACTCAGCAGTGACCAGGGTGGAACCAGGACGGAACCAGGCAATGTTGGGCGCAATCAGGTGGTTGTCGAGGAATTTCTCTCCGCTGCCACATGGGCTCTAGGGCATCTGCGATGTCCAGGAGCGGGTCACCAGCTGTCGCACATAGGCTCTCACCGTCGGCGCTGTCGGCTTCAAGATTGGAGCAAACAACACTTGGCAAAAGCAATCCACGCGGAACTGGAAGATTGCTTCTCACTCAGACCAGGAGGGTCAGAGCGGGTGCTCCTTTTCAGAGGAGCGGGTGCAAGTCTGGAGCAACCAGAATCACAAGTCGTATTTAGGTTTTCGCTGGCACAGGGGCCACAAGCCAGCTGGCAAGGGACAGGGCCAACGCGTTGAGCCAAAGAAAGCAGAAGGGCCCCACGCAGCACTCGTTCAGTGTAGAGAGGTGAGCTTCGGTGCAAGAGTGGCTCAGGGTTGGAGCTTCTTAAACCCCGGTGTACAGCTTCGAGGGTCACTCGTGGGCTGCACGGTCAGCGTCTCGTGGTCTTTTCAAGATGGCGTGCCCCACGCTTCCGGTCGCCTCCATGGGTCTCAGCTCTGCAGGGACTGTGGATCGGGCTGTAAGAAGGCAGGCAAGCTTGATCTCGTCGATCTCTGTTGCTCGAGTTCCGGCGGGCACTGCAACAAAGCAGACGTCAAGGTGCTGGATGGTGCCTGTTTGCACAGGGTGGTCACTCCTTGACCACAAGGGAGATTCTTCAGTCTTCTACGTTGAGTAGGATGTCGAAGGGTCCAGAGTTTCGTTTCTTATGTTTCATCAGGATAATCTAAAGTGCATTGGCACTGCTCCCATTCTTATACCAATCTAGGGGGCTGGATTACCTGCTAGGTCCCCTCCTATGGGTGGGACCCAGGAAGGGGGTGGGTACACCCCTTTCCTTTGATCCAGGCCACGCTGGGACAGGGGCTGGTGGGCCCCAGAACCAGTTTGGCCGGATTATGCAAGGGGCAGCCTTGTGCGCCCCAAGCAGTGTCTGGTTTCTTTCAAACCTCCCTGCTACAATCCACTATCTCCTGTCTGGGGGGGGTGTGACACCTCCCTGTGACAGGAAATCCTTTGTCCAGGCCTCCTTGGCTGAGTTTCGGTCAGCTGCAGGGGGTCAGACCTGTGTCTGTGGCAGAAGCATCCATGTTGTGGATCTGAGGCTCTTTTTAAAAATCAACCGCGTTTTAGCAAAGTAACATGTCTTCTCCCTCTAGAGGGGTGGAATGCTATCCCCGTCACCAGGACTGGCGAGGGGATAGTATTCCAAATCGTATGACACCTTACACGACATGTTTTGATAAAGCCAAACCAAAGTTGCTATATAACCGCGAGGATAATAATGCACTTAATAGTATATGGTATGGCATTATCCCGGAACAGCTTAGGGAGTTGTTCCCGACAGCTGCAGACAGGCTCAGCTCATGCTGGAGCTCCATCTCACATTAAACCACGCACTCTGCCTCCAGGATTGATAAGGCCTTCCATAGGAGTGGCTCACGGGTTTATATGTGTCCAGATGTAGGTTTAGATATAGGTATACTATATCTAAGCAAGAGGTGATTACACCATCTTGCCCCAGCTGAGTGATCAGCCAGTTGTGTCAATTTAAGAACCAGCCAGGGGTGGCAAAAGATATGCTGCAGCCCCTGGTAGGCCTTGGTGGCACCTATGCCCTGGGCACCTATAGTGCATGGTACAGGGGCTGACAAGGAGTCCATTTCCAATTGTGGTATGTACCTAGGGTACATGGAATCCATTTTACACAGAGAGCAGATAGCCTGGGGCCCTGATTAGCAGGGAACCAGGCCAACTAAGTCGAAAACCAGCTAAACACAAGGCAAAAAAATCTGGGGTAACCATAGTCAGGTAGCCACCTTCCTACACAACCCCCCCCCCAAAAGAAAGGAGATAAGGCTATCCTTGGCCAGGTAAGCCTATATTGCCTGAGTGGCCATATAAGTAAGTACCTGCACTAGCATGGGTACCCCCTGTCTCATGGTCCACTAAGCAGTCCCACACCATTGGGGTATTAGAGGGTCTCCACCATAGGGAATCACTACCTTGGGTGTGTTTATGCAAAGTTAAAGGCTGGTTTGGATATGGAGTATTGAAGTGAGGCTCCACTAATTTAGGGCTCAGCTTCCTCCAATTATCTTCCACCATGTGTGCCTTTCTTTCTTCAACTGAGTTGCACTGTGCTCTCAGGGTCAACCTCTGGCTACCTAAAGCTGGAGGTTGGGTCCCTCTGTTTGGCTTGCTGGAGGGACAGTTCAGGTTTGGGCCCTTTGGGTCCCAGGTTTGGCTGGGCCCAACAGAATCCATCTGTGGGAGGTCCCTAACTATTTTTAAGGGGGCTCCCTCAGGAGTTGTTTACATTTTCACCTTACTAGGGCTACTAGTATTGGTGCCCCTAATCTGTTGATGGGGGTGCTTTATTTGACAGGGGGCCCTCTGGGTCTCACTGTCCTTCTTGTCCTCTGCAGCCCTGGGCTCACTAAGGCATGGTAGAGAGGGGCAGGTTACCTGCTCCAGACTGGGTCCCACCTGAGAAGGGTCCACTGCCATCAGAGGCTATGTCAGGCCAGGCCTAACGACCTCTGGGGCAGTTCCTTCATCAGGGGTAAGATCAGTTCCCTGAGGAGGCTGATCCTGTCCTAATGTCTGGTGAGGGGGAGATTGCTCTTCCTCCTCCATGCTCTCAATTTGTGTGGAGTTATCCCTCATTTCAGGCTTCACAACACACATATCAGTTTGAGTTTGGGCTGTGGCCACCACAGCCCCACCAACCTTTTCAGGAGGGGACTCAGTTTGGGTTTCTGCTGTTATCATAACAGCTTTGCTATTCTGTTCAGGAAGAGCTTCTGCTAAAGATGGGGCAGAGAGTTGCTCAGCCTACCAACATTTTCAGGAAGGACATCTTGAATTGGGGCTGTAGCCATTACAGCCCCACTAACATTTCCATTGGAATTTACCATTCTAGAATGGGTTTCCTGTTCAACCGCAGCCCAGGCTGAGATTTCTAAATCATTACCAAGTAGGCAGTCTACAGGCAAGTTTGATGACACTGCCACTCTCTTTGGGCCAGTGACACCTCCCCAGCTGAGACTTACTACTGCCATGGGATGATTTGTTTGGATTCCATCAATGTTTGTTACCTGGTATGTGGCACCTGGTAAAAGTTGCTTAGAGGGGACTATACAGTCAGCCACCATGGTGATGCTAGCCCCTGTGTCTCTAAAGGCTTCAACTTTCAAACCATTGATGATGGGTTCTTGTCTATATTTGCTCAAGGTATTTGGGCAATCAGAGAAGTTGGCAAACCCCATGCCAGTCTCATAAACAAGATTATTGGGTGATGGGGACCTGGATAGGCCAGGGTCCACCTGTGCCCCAAAAGTAAACCCACCCGGATTCCTGGGTGTGCTCCCACTTCCTGGGGGATTACTGCTGACAGTAACAGGAGGTGTTGGAACTGGCTTTGGAGGTATATTCTCTTTATTGCCATTATTGGGACAACAGTTGTCTGTTTTGTAATGCCCAACCTGTTTACAGGCATGACAATAAGGCTTTTTCTGAGTTGAAGAAGTGTCTTGGGACCCACCCCCATTCTTGGAGTTTTGGGGCCCTGGGGAAGTCTTTCCTTACTTTTATCCTCACCCTTTTCTTGAGGCTTGGTAGACTCCTTCTTCTGGTTACTGTCCTGATTCTTAGGCCTAATCCTGGTTCTGACCCATTTATCTGCCCTCTTTCCCAATTCTTGGGGAGAAGTCAAATCTGAGTCCACCAGGTGCTGGTGTAAGAGCTGGTTCTGACAATTACTTAGAATCTGCTCCCTCATCATCAAATTATACAATCCTGTGAAGTCATGTAATTTGCTGCCATGTAGCCAACCCTCCAGAGCCTGATCTACAAAATCAGTCCAGTCCTGTGTCTGTGTCTTCTGGGTGTCTCTGAACTTCAACCTGTACTGTTCAGTGGTTAAGCCAAACCCATCTATTAGAACACTCTTCAGGACTTTGTAATTGTTTGCATCCTCATGTCTGACAGTGAGGAGCTTATCTCTCCCTTTCTCAGAAAAGGAGTACCATAAGATTGCAGCCCACTGTTCTTCAGGAACCTGCTGTACCATGCAGGCTCTTTCCAGAGCAGTCATCCATTTGTGGATGTCATCCCCTTCCTTGTAGGGGGGCACAATCTTTGTCAGGTTTCTACTATCATAGGCCCAGGGTTTCTCTCTAGGAATATTGCTGCCACCAGTGGCATCTAAGCCACACATTTTCTGTTCTCTTGCTAAAGCAAGTCTAGCTTGAGCCAGGGCTACCTCCATCCTCTCTATCTGGAGTTTGACAGCCCTCATCTTTGCTTAATGCTCTTTCTTCTGAGAGGGAGTCATTCCTCTCTGAGATTCTCTTGAGGCACTAGAAATATGAGCGTCCCCTGCTGGAGATCTCACCCTCCTGTTGCCTGGGAGAATTATGTTATGGGATCTGGGGAGGTGCTGGCCCTCTCCATTCCCAAGTAGGTCTAAGTTGGCCTGGTTAAGCCTGGCAACTACAACCGGGTTACCCCTCTGATCCTGATCTTCAGGTTCCTCTACATCTGAGCTCTCCTCCTCCTCTTCCTCTTCTTCTCCCTCCACTGGAGTGGTCTCATTTTCAGGGGGGTGTACTCCATCTCCTAAGTCTAAGGGAGCTGCACTCGCCTTATCTAAGTCATCCTTCTCCAGAATGGCTATTAGGGTAGGACTGGTGGGACTTCTGCCCCTTTTTAGCCCCCTTGCAATGCACAAGGCACACAAGTCTTTGTGGCTAAGTTTGTCATAGCTGGAAGTTGCCTTGGTAAGCTCAACTGTCACAGGCAGAGAGCTTGGAGCTTCACCTGTGCCAGACATGACTCTAGTGTGATGTAAGTGATGCACCTACCTACACTAAGTGTTTACCTACTGTACCTTGCTAGTGAGTTGTAGTCAGGGTGTGCTACTCCCTTTAATCTACAAATACTAAGTTAAGTAGAACTTAAATATGCTAAGCTTTGGATTTATATGTACCTAAGGTACTTGATGTGATCTTTCAATTTGATAAAAAGATTGCAATGGTAAAACAACAGCAAGCTCAAATCCGCACAGCTGCGCACCAATGTGAGAAGTTGGCCTGATATGTGATGTGTCCAATTCTGGAACCACCTTGTATCAGTCCAAACAATCCCTTATGGTGTCTGGTTGTAAGTCAACCTTGTAGACAAGCTATCTTAATGGTAGCATAGACTAAGCAGCCTTAAAGGCTAAACTCAAGAGGTCGTGTTAAGCGAACTGTTTTACCAATCACAGTCCTGTAATGTCAAATGAAAGGATACCACACAAGTATATATTATAAAAATATATGTGTTTATTTCTAAAAATAATCCCCACTACTCTTTATGAACAAAGGGGCAAAAGCACAGTATAACATACAAAGTTGCACAATTATGGATGAGGGCGGGTGGCCACTCAGACCATATATTAAGAAAGTGGTATAAGAGATACCAATCGAACAGTGGTTAGGCCTAGGGCCTAGGGAATCGCTGGGAGCAGTCGGGACAAGCAATGCTGAAGTCGGGAAAAGCCAGCGGGATTCGGGTGCAGTGCTTAAAGCACACGCATGCACCAATGTTAAGTCAATGGTGCGTAAAAGTTACACAAATAGAGTTTTAGGATACTTCCGATGAACCTAGAAGGACAAAACTTTAGACACAGACCCTAGAGGTGTGTACCAGTGTGAGAACACCGGCGTTGCAATGTTACCTCACCCACAGGAAGCGGGTGCATAGGGTCGAAGTGGCGTCGGGTTTCGTCACGCAGGTTCTGGGTGCTTGAAGCTGAAGATGCTGCAGGCGATGTGAAGGAGAAGTGTCCGGTGTGATCCAAGGGTGGATCAGAGTAGAAAAGTACCTGAAAGCAGAGGGGACAGAGTCTGGGTCACTCAGCAGTGACCAGGGTGGAACCAGGACAGAACCAGGCAATGTCGGGCGCAATCAGGTGGTTGTTGAGGAACTTCTCTCCGCTGCCACGTGGGCTCTGGGGCATCTGCGACGTCCAGGAGTGGGTCACGAGCTGTCCCACATAGGCTCTCACCGTCGGCACTGTCGGCTTCAAGATTGGAGCAAACAACACTTGGCAAAAGCAATCCACACAGAACTGGAAGATTGCTTCTCACTCGGACCAGGAGGGTCAGAGCGGGTGCTCCTTTTCAGAGGAGCGGGTGCAAGTGTGGAGCAACCAGAATCACAAGTCGTATTTAGGTTTTCGCTGGCACCGGGGCCACAAGCCAGCTGGCAATGGACCGGGCCAACGCGTTGAGCCAAAGAAAGCAGAAGGGCCCCACGCAGCACTCGTTGAGTGTAGAGGGGTGAGCTTCGGTGCAAGAGTGGCTCAGGGTTGGAGCTTCTTAAACCCCGGTGTACAGCTTCGAGGGTCACTCGTGGGCTGCACGGTCAGCGTCTCGTGGTCTTTTCAAGATGGCGTGCCCCACGCTTCCGGTCGCCTCCATGGGTCTCAGCTCTGCAGGGACTATGGATCGGGCTGTAAGAAGGCAGGCAAGCTTGATCTCGTCGATCTCTGTTGCTCGAGTTCCGGCGGGCACTGCAACAAAGCAGACGTCAAGGTGCTGGATGGTGCCTGTTTGCACAGGGTGGTCACTCCTTGACCACAAGGGAGATTCTTCAGTCTTCTACGTTGAGTAGGATGTCGAAGGGTCAAGAGTTTTGTTTCTTATGTTTCATCAGGATAATCTAAAGTCCATTGGCACTGCTCCCATTCTTATACCAATCTAGGGGGCTGGATTACCTGCTAGGTCCCCTCCTATGGGTGGGACCCAGGAAGGGGGTGGGTACACCCCTTTCCTTTGATCAAGGCCGCGCTGGGACAGGGGCTGGTGGGCCCCAGAACCGGTTTGGCCGGATTATGCAAGGGGCAGCCTTGTGTGCCCAAAGCAGTGTCTGGTTTCTTTCAAACCTCCCTGCTACAATCCACTATCTCCTGTCTGGGGGGGGTGTGACACCTCCCTGCGACAGGAAATCCTTTGTCCAGGCCTCCTTGGCTGAGTTTCGGTCAGCTGCAGGGGGTCAGACCCGTGTCTGTGGCAGAAGCATCCATGTTGTGGATCTGAGGCTCTTTTTAAAAATCAACTGCGTTTTAGCAAAGTAGCATGTCTTCTCCCTCTAGAGGGGTGGAATGCTACCCCCGTCGCCAGGACTGGTGAGGGCATAGTATTTAAAATCGTATGACACCTTACACAACATGTTTTGATAAAGCCAAACCAAAGTTGCTATATAACCGAGAGGATTATAATGCACTTAATAGTATATGGTATGGCATTATCCCGGAACAGCTTAGGGAGTTGTTCCCGACAGCTGCAGACAGGCTCAGCTCATGCTAGAGCTCCATCTCACATTAAACCACGCACTCTGCCTCCAGGATTGATAAGGCCGTCCATAGTAGTGACTCACAGGTTTATATGTGTCCAGATATAGGTTTAGATATAGGTATACTATATCTAAGCAAGAGGTGATTACACCATCTTGCCCCAGCTGAGTGATCAGCCAGTTGTGTCAATTTAAGAACCAGCCAGGGGTGGCAAAAGATATGCTGCAGCCCCTGGTAGGCCTTGGTGGCACCTATGCCCTGGGCACCTATAGTGCATGGTACAGGGGCTGACAAGGAGTCCATTTCCAATTGTGGTATGTACCTAGGGTACATGGAATCCATTTTACAGAGAGAGCAGATAGCCTGGGGCCCTGATTAGCAGGGAACCAGGCCAACTAAGTCGAAAACCAGCTAAACACAAGGCAAAAAAATCTGGGGTAACCATAGTCAGGTAGCCACCTTCCTACAGGGGGCGAGAGCTGGAGGTACCGAAGGCAAAGTGGGGCACAGAGGGGCACAAAATACAAAAATATAATAATGCAATCACGTAGGGAATGGAGGAACACAAATTAAGCAGTGCAAAGAATGCAAGGATAGGGCAGAGCGAGTGGACGGGCAGAGGTTGAAAAAAACGGGCACAAACCAGTTGGAGCGGCAGCAGCGGGCTCGGGCACACAGGAGTGCTGTGTGGTGGCGAGGGGAGCGCCCTACCTGGTGACAGGGTCAAGGGTATAATTTAAAATTTCCACTTCAAACTACAAAAACTCAGGGACGGTGCTAGACACTAAAGATATATAATTTACTATTCTCACTCCAAACTATATTAACTCAGGGAATGTGCTGAATGATAACATAAAATATACTATTCCCACTCCAAACTACAATAACACAGGGAAAGAGCTGGTCACTAAACATATATAATGCAGTATACCTACTCCATACAACATTAACACATGGAAGATACTGGACAATAAACTCATAAAATGTAATATTGCCAATCAAAACTACATAAACACATAAAAAATGCTACACACTACACATATATATATTATCCTATTCCCACTTCGAAAAACATATCCAGAACAGAGTTATACCTTTAAACAAAATGTTTTAAACTTGTCTTTAAATAATAAATTAGCTTCTAATGTACATTTTCAAATTAAATAATTTTGATTACATTTCTAATTGCAAAATTGTTTATAAACTAATAACCATCACATCAAATGTTTACTTTTGTTTTTGATAACATTAATAATTAAGAACTCAAACATTCAACATTCCTTAAAAAAACATTTTTAAAGTTATTTTTTTAATTTGAAAATTAAATAGATTATTACATATATCTAAAAAAACAAGACACTAATCCCATCTCAACCCAACACACCTCTCCCTAAAATGTATATTAGGTTTATTTAATACAATCTTTTTTTAATCACTACTCCTATTCCCCATAACAACAACAAAATTATTACATTTTAAAAATGTTTTATTTTAGTTAAATATAAATATAATATTTATTTAGATTTAAAAAATGACTCCACAAACTTATCTGTATTGATGATAAAATCCCACTCATAATGGAATAAAAAAATAATAATTTCAGGAGTATTTTATTGAGCATTTTTTATAACCAATAAACAGTAAAGAGCAAACAAAAAGTAAAAAAGAGTCTAATAATACAAGGGACCAATCTGAGATATACATTTCTGTAGCTAGAGACCTGGATGGTTGGTAACAGTTGATGAACACAAGAAAAGCAACATATGATGTCTCAACGGGCCTTTGAGTGGAATGGTCTGACATATAATAAATGAAAGCGGTAGATGAAGAGAGAAGGGAGGGGTGCTAGTAGGTATATAATCAACCCCACTCTGTCTATGGGTAACATTTAGGAGGAATGTAGAGCAATTAGTAATTTTTTTACATTTTATTTCTATTTAATATTGTTTTTTCATTTCTAAAAATGTCCTACCGGGGGAGGAGCCACGCTAGCAACCAAGATGGCCGCTTAGACTCCCGGCTCCGCCGACCTTCATATTCTGCCAGATGATCCTGTCTATAATCCTGATCTAACGCCCTACCTCCGTGTGGATAAACCGACACTCACTCCGATGGTGCAAATCCGAAAACTTAATTTGCTTCGGTGACGGAGCTGTGTCGAGTGGAAGTTTGCGGCCTATTCCAGCAGGATAGCCGGGGCCTCGAGTTTTGACTTGGCCGTGTCATAGTTGAACAACATCGGCCGTGGGGTACAAGCAGGGTCCGGTCTACCGCAGTGGAGGTTTTTACTTTGCCCGATCTCGACGGCGCTCATCTTGCCTGATCAACACCGAGTGAGGAGTGGCGTGGCACGACAGTGACCGGGGGTGGAGGTCCCTGACCCGCGGACCCCGTGGGATCCGGCCGGGGTCTTCGCTCACGGAAGCAAGATAAGTATTGTTGCCGCAGAAACTGATCAGTCACCCTCCGACACCGTCCGCTCCGCTCCTGCCTGTTCCCCCCGGAGAAACCGGGCTCCCCGGGGAATGTGAACATGATTGGTATTGAGTGTGGAGAAATGGACCGGACGGAGCGTGAGCCGTCACTGAAGACGGTATTGGCAGCCATCCGGGCATTCCATTCACATGTGGATGCTCTGATTAATAAAATAATGATGGGCTTATTGGAGATGGAGGGCGTGGAACTGGGCCCTGTTATATCTCAGGTATTACAGCAAGCTGCGATTACAACGACAACCATCCTGACTTTGAGCGAGGACCCCGTGCGACAAGAGGAGCTGCAGCCCTCAGATAGTCTCCTGGAACATCTTGAACCCAGCGTTTTGAACGGATTGACACATCTATTATTATCGCTGACTTTGGGAGACTTGATTTGCGTACCCGTCCCGGAGAATCCTGTGGCTGATTATTCTCTGTCTTCTGTCCCATCCTTTTCATCTTCAGTGACTGTGCGATCTTGGAGGAAACTACGTTGGGACTATCCATCCATGAATGAGTGTTCCTATGTTGCTGAAGTCCTTGAAAACGTACTGACTTTGAACTGTTTTGTATTGTATCTATTCAGATTCTTTTCTCACTTTGATTCTCCTGTTGAAGTAATGGTCCCACCGGGAGAGGTTCACGTAATGGTTCGGAGAGGCCAGGGCTGAAAGTGATTGACTGTAGTTGGTATTACGGCCTTAACGGATGTGAAATTAATGGCTTTTGGTCCCACTGGAGGTTGGGCGGTACATCATGGCTCCCCCTAATTTATTCTTTGTGATTTTAGATATTATGGATTTTCATCTTAGGGGGTGCTAGTCTCTGGGGGGGGGGGGGGAAGGGGACCGGGACTTCGCACGGAAATGCCCTCCCCCACTATTTCTTTTTTCTTCTTTTAGAACCTAGTTAGTTGGGGCGACAGGCACTGGGTGTTAGGCGATAGCCGTTTGCAGGGGTGCAGGGTGGGGGGATGGGTTTATTGTTTTCTTTCTGTTATCGCTCATATGGTTTTTCCTTTTTTTCAATTCCCTTTTAGTTTTTCCTTTACAAGCAATATTGGCGAAATATCCTGATTTTGTTCTTCAAATTCTAGTGTCTGGCTGCCAGGATTCTACTGTTGTTTCGATTTTGTGGGTGGGAGGGTCTTGAGAGTCTGCACTTAAACTGTTTATCGATTGTCTTGCTGCAAATCTTATTTTGTACTCAATGGTGCAGGCCGCTCAGTGATTCTTCTGTTGCTCTACGACTATCCTGATATAGTACCAGTTTCACCCGATTATCAATGTATGTATGTATGGCACCGGATATGTCTATTCCTTTTTTCCCTGTTTTAAAATAATAAAAAGAATTATAAAAAAAAAAAATGTCCTACCCCTTCATCTATAATAAAAAAATATTTACAAACACTTCCTACCCTTATCACCTATAAACCCTTCATTACACACCTACAAAATATTTATAATTTTATCTTATTAGTAACATTTTTTTAATAAATAAAAAAGAAATTAAACACTTCCCACCCTTATCCCCTATAAACACAAAATCCCACTCCTAAAACATGTTTATACATTTCTTTATTATTACTTAAAAATGTATAAAAATTCCCACCTCCTTCGTGCAAGTACTTTTTCGGGGGGTGGGATTGAGCACTCTGCTAAGTTAGGGAAGCGGGCAGTTTTGAGTCCGTCGGGCAGGGAGGTAGGGAGGGGGGTGGGTCACAGGGTAGGAGTACAGAGGTTTTTAAGGTTTATGGCTCTAGTTTGTAATGGCAATGGCAGATTGGCAGTATACCCACTGGCTGACATGCGTACACATCTCACGGGCGAGTTAGTGCATACACTCCTTGACTATGGTACCTATGGCGACACTAACCCCAGCTGAAAGAACTCCGGGAATGCCCCCTGGAGCTACGGTGACCCCCCCTCACGCTGCTCACGTGGAATGTCCATGGATTGGGAGACAAAATCAAAAGGGGCCTGGTGTTGCAGGCACTAAAACGTCAAGCCCCAACATTGGCCCTCTTGCAAGAAACACACCTCACAGGTTCCACATGTAAGGCATTAGATAGGTGGGGATATAAGATGGCAGTTCATTCCGAGTCTCGTCTGTCTCCAGGGGACTAGGCATACTGGTGGGGAAACGTTCCTCCTTCATAATACAACAGGCCAAAAGGGATGATCAGGGGAGGTTCGCAGCTCTTCAGGGCCAATGGGAAGAAAACCTGTCAATGTGGTCTCGGTATACATCCCCCCAGCGCTCCACGCGGTGGCACTCCCAGCCCCTGGGGAGTTCCTACTTACTCTTCCGGAAGATGACCTTATAATCGGGGGAGACTTTAATGCTACGATAGACGCTAACCTAGACAGATACCCAGTGAGGGCACTGACACCCGGAGTTTCCCGTCTGCAGAGTTTTGTAGAGGCGCTTGGGCTTATTGATGTTTGGAGACACCGCCACCATACAGCACGACAATACACATTTCACTCAAATGCACATTACAGCCTATCCAGAATAGACTAGTTCCTAACTTCTGCTAACAGTCTGCAGAGTATAGATGACATAACAATAAAGCCTAGGGGCATTTCGGACCACTCACCGATACTTATGACTTTTTCATATCACCACGAGACCCGTAGGCGGCTCTATCCCATCTACCCCGGTTACATGCAAGTCTCGAAAGTTTGAAAAGAGATCCATAAAGCCTAAAAACACTTCTTCGTGGAGAACACTCCGTCAGTTAGCTCCCCGTCCATTCTATGGGAAGCGTATAAGGCCGTCATTAGGGGACAAGCCATAGTTTCAATTACAGGGCACAAACCAGAGAAGCAGAAAGAACTGATAGATTTGGAACTAGAACTACACTCGACCGAAGCACGCCACTCGACAGACCCCACGCCAGCATCATCACCTGCACTGCATCTCAAACAACAGCAATATAGAGACCATTTAAGAGAAGAGACAATATCAAATCTAACAACCACCATACATAAGATATATGATGTTGGGGACAAGGCGGGAAAACTCCTGGCGTGGCTGAATAGACGAGAACAGGGTATTAAGGGAATAGCGCAAATACAGACAGGTGATGGGCGGCTGACAGCAGATCCTAGGGAAATAATACACACACTGGCAGGGCATTTCCGGGAGATTTACACGTCACCATCGGTCATAACAGAGGACAAAGCTGAAGCCTCCATAAAAGATATAGCAATGACGAAACTTACCCCAGAGGAGGCCCTAGAACTCGAGGCTGATCTCACAGAGGAGGCGTTACACACTGCAATCCGTGCACTGCAGTCAGGTAAAGCAATGGGTCCAAACGGGATCCCGATTGAGTTATACAAACAGTTGGCGGGACTTTTTAGTCCACATCTATCGCGAACGGACACTGACAGCCTGGAATGAGGGGAGTTGCCACTTGGCCAGTGGCTGGCCACGATAGTGGCGATCCCGAAACCTGGGAAGCCACCAACCAACGGCACTTCTTATTGTCAAATTTCACTTATCAATGCAGAGGCTAAAATACTGGCTAAGGTCTTGGCGAACAATCTGATGTCACATCTCGCACATCTAATTCATCCAGATCAGTCTGGCTTTATGCTGAACAGAAACACTGCATTAAACCTCAGACGCCTGCACGGGGTACTGGCTAGGACTCCAACCCTGCAGGAACCGGCAGAAGTAATCTCCCTTGACGCAAGGATGGCTTTTGATATGGTAGAGTGGAATTTCCTTTTTGCGGTCCTTCGCCAATTGGGATTTGGCCCCAAGTTTCATGCATGGGTCTGTCTCTTGTATACCAGACCGCTGGCGTACATTACGGCCAACGGCCATATCTCTGATACTATACCACTAGTGAGAGGGACACGCCAGGGATGCCCCCTGTCGCCGATACTATTTGCATTGGTGTTGAAGTTGAAGTAAAGATATTTATTGAGCGCACAATTACCAGGTGGTTCCTTGGCGCTATGGATACAGAGCCACTGGCGGCGTGGATCCGGTGAGAACCATTGCTGCGAGGCATTCGGTGGGCAGACGGATGAGAGGACCGCATTTCCCTTTATGCAGATGTCATTTTGGTATATTTGACAAACCCCGAACATTCTAAACAGACTCTCCTTAGGATCTGTGATAGCTTTGGAAAGATATCTGGGTAAACTATCAACTGGACCAAATCCGTTCTTTACGTGCTACATGGCCCCACACCGCGTCTCCCAGCGGATTGCCCGCTCCTACTTATGAGCGACTCCTTTAAATATCTAGGCATTCATATCGCGACCAACCCTGCAGATTTCTTCTCTAAAAACCTGGCACCCCCGCTGGACCACTTGAAGAGAGATGTGACACACTGGGAGTAACTTACTTTAACGTTATTGGGGAAGGCGGCGTTATTTAAAATGATGGCCGTGCCCCGATTTCTGTGTGCCCTTGAGAACACGCCATTTCCAGTGCCCCTAAAATATTTTAAACAAATAGCGGCACAAGTATCCACGCTGCTATGGGCAATAAACCGGCATGAATAGCGCAAGCAAAGCTAAACCGAGGATGGTATGATGGAGGATTAGCACTCCCTAACATCCAATTGTACTATTGGGCGGCACATCTCAAAGTTATTAATCAGTGAATACATGCCTCCCAGGAGGACCCAGCGTACAGGGCAGATAGGACTCAGCTGGGTGCAGGTACTGCACTCGCGGCCCTCTATAACAAAGGCCAGGCCCTGAAACTAATAGGACCCACTAAGCACACCATCAATATATGGCATACAGCGCAGACGCGGCTGGGATGGAAGGGAGTCATTACCCAGCTTACCCCACTCTGGGACACTAAGCGGCTAGGGCAATTGAGAAACAGCAAGGGCTTTGACCAATGGGACAACATAGACATCTCCACTGTGGGCGACCTATGGGACAGAGGGACGGTTATTCCATTTGAGCAGCTCAGACAACAGTACGAGCTTGCTCCATCAGAGGCTTTTCGATATGCACAGATTAGACACGCTCTGTTGGAGGAGTTACCGCAAGACTCGGAGATACCAGAGGCCTCCCCACTGGAAGACAGACTACTCACAGACTACATGCAAAAGCGAGCCACGTCTTTCACTTATCGTAAGCTAATTAATAACTTGTCAGACCCTAAGACCCCTCTAAGAGAAAAATGGGTGGTTGATATGGGGGACTTAGATGACACAGACTGGTAGGAAGCATTGCCTCACCCAAAGTGGTAGGGATACCCTCACGACTCAGGCTAGTGCAGCTCAAGATATTACACCGTATATATCATACTAGATGCACATTATACAAAATGAACCGAGCACAGCATCCATACTGTCTTAGAGGGTGTGGGGAGGAGGGGTCCTCTTCCACACGTTGTGGGACTACCCTATGATAGTTGACTGTCCTAAGATAGTTGACTAGTTGCAAACGATGTCGCAGACGGTTGGCCTCTCACTAGTTCCAGAACCACGCAGGTGCATGCTAAATATATGGGAACCCAATAACCTTACACGTCCAGCGCAAACGTGGACCACACTGGGGTTAATGATAGCAAAACGCAATATAGCGCAAACAATGGGGGGCTGTGGAATTGCCATCATTGGCAGCTTGGTGCACCGACATGGACCTGGCTATGGTGGCAGAAAGAACGTTTTTCATAAATCGGAGATGCCCCCAGAAATGGAGCAAAATATAGGGAGCATGGAACATCTACCGGGGGAATGTATGTGAGCCACCGCCAGATGGTGATGAGGACAGTTCTGATGATGAGTTATAAGATATATGCTGGAATGGTGTTAAATAGATCAGCCAGACTGTTGTAGTGGTTAATCGAGATTTTTTATGGTGGTTGTATAGGCTATCTGTAATATGTATTTATATGCAACCTGATGCATTTGCCGAAGTTGTACATGAAAATAAAAAACCGAATAAAAAAAAAACATTTATAAAAATGTTAAAGAAACATTTTAAAACACTCCCGATATACTAACATACTAAATAGATATTCTTGACATTGATATTACATACCACGATATTATTGACTATTGACATTAAAAACACGATATCATAATACAACGATGTTTTAAACTCGATATTATGTCTACTTCCCCCAGAGGACATGGCCGTCGTGGAAGACTGCATCCAGCATGGAGTGGGAGATCTGCGACGGGACTACCTCTACATGCAGGAATGCCTTAGAAGATGGAGGCGCTACCTCGAAGAAAAACTGACAGAGCCACTTCACGGCAAAATATTTCTGTTGCTACAGAAGGGTGTGTCAAGGACCATCTATATGCCATGGGCACAGATGGACAAAGAAGGGCTCAGGAACAAACTGACCCCATTGATGGATGGGGCAAGAAAGTGGATATCATATTTGGAGAAAAACACACCGGGAATCATCTTAGCTATAGGTGACATAAAAAGTCTGCTCAGCAGCGTCATCGGTGGAGAAGATTGACACTGAGCCTGCATCCCCGCAGTCAGACAGATCAACACCAAGCATGATGGGCTGCATTCAACTCATTGAGATACCAAATACGGATGGCCCTGTGGGAGATATTCCCTGACCACCCAGATGTAGGAGGATTGATGGCAGCATGAAGCCAGGAGAGACCGTTACTGACTTCCTAGATAGAATGAGGGAACAATGGGGACAAGAGACAGGACAGCCCTGGACTGGCACGGGTCCCAGGGTTGCATTCTTCTACAACATCCTCAAAAAGGGCGAGCCCACTAAGAAACAGCTGGACTAGATTGTGTAGTAGGGCTAGACACTAAACCTTGGCAGGAAGTACAGACCCACATGTTACATTGCTACCGGAAAAGACCAAAGAATGACATGGAAAAGCAAGAGCATGCCCACAGAGACACCGGCAAATTGTTCCAACAGCACGACCATACAAATGGCACCAGTCTTTAAGGGAGCTACGCCTCAGGATCCCAGGGAATAACGACTCAATCATATCGGACTATAGACTGGCTTCATAGAGTGCCATTATTGTCATAGAATGGGCCAAATGGCCAGCCAATGCCGCCTCTAAACATATCACGAGCAGAAAGGAACAGCCCCGACAGACTTTCCATCCCCAAAACCAAACCTAAAGCAACACAATTGCATCTTATAATAAGACTAAAGAAAATTAGGCTACAGACACTCCATCGCAACAGGGGCAGGGTGGTTGGCTGAGCACCCAGCAAACGCCGCAGCAGACAGGGAGCTTAGCCCAGCAGGGACCGGGGCCAAGGCATAGAGGAGTGGCAATGTCTTAGCACAACTGCAGAATTCAAATACACAGTAAATGCTAACATCCAATATGACAAATCCAGTTCATATCCATGTCAGAAAACTCACTACAACAATAAAGACTAATTAAACAGCATTAGGAGAAAAACTCAAGCATGTATTTGCATTCAAGAAAATCTTAGCGCTGCCATATGTATGGTCGATCGGAAATCCACGTTAAATCCGCAATTTTGGGTACCAGTAGGGGCCTAGGAACCACTCTGCTGCTAGTCCCCTGAGTCGGGGTTGGCAGGTCATGCCCTAGGGGGAGGGCAGTCTAACTAGTCCAGTGCATAAAAACTGCCACCCAGGTCCAGCAGTTCAAGGCCAGCCTTGGGCGAGCTTTGTAAGTCTCACCAGTCCCAGGATTTCCACCAAATGGAGGCCCCCTTTTTCATTCCAAAATGAAGAGACACTCTGGTGTCGGAAGCCAGGTTTTCCAAGCACTTGGGGTGTTGAGATAACCCACAGAACTCCATAGTCCATGCACAAATTCGGCTCCAAGTCAATAGGGAAATTCACCTGGGCAATCAGCTGTTTCAGTTTGTTACTCTTAGCACGACAAATATCAACCGTGCACCTAACTCCCATTGTCAGCAGGAGATTCTGCCTCCTCCTCTCCCCTAAATGCTTCCAAATACATCCAAAGTCTGCTCATCAGGTCATGCCCCTCCAAAGTAGTAGGAGTAGTGTGGGGGCGGCAGACCGAAATAATCCTGGATCCGTGGGAGAGGGGGGCAACAGAAGGGAGAGGGGTTCCATAGATTATATTGTAGCACCCCCATACTATGTGCATGGATATGCACAGGAAGAAGCCAAAAGTAGCACATAACCAAAGCTTCCAGAAAAAGTGAGAAGTCAAAACACCCAAATTCCATTAGGAAGAACATCCTTACATGCAACATACAGAGACCAGAGGGACATGAAGGTGATAACAGGAACATCACCATTACCCACAAAACCAATAAAAAATTAAGCAATTCACTTCCCCTCATATCGCACGCAGCCTGTGCAGATCAAAAGGATGCCACCATACCGGTAAAATAACACACTGCAAATTGACTTTACAAACACTTTTTTCTAAAGAAGAGACTCTATTTTGCACTACACCTAGACAAGACACCCCTGGGCACCCAGATGACAGAAAGCATCCCTGAAGACCATCCCAACACCTACAAATGTTATCCAAGTTATGTATTTTTGTATTCTTGTATACCCTCTGTTTCGCATGGGGGCTCTCGTACCCCTCTGGAGCCAGATATATGCCTAGTTTCATGAAACCTAATTCGCCATTCTTGCAACGCATGCTTAGAGACCGTTATGGCAACAGTAGCGCGATTTTGCCATAACGAGTAATGGCAGCCTCGCAATCCGTTTGCTGCTCTAGAGGGAATTCACACTGAACGTTTTGAGGATTTTTTAATTGTGATTCTGTTTTTAAAATTGACCTTTTGTAACGTTTTATATTGATTTGCTCTTTGCACACACAAGCTGTGTTAAAGCTCAGGGGGGCTACACTCTTTTGTCGGTCAGCGTTCTAGCTTTTAGACGCTTAGCGCTGACATCGGCTTTATAAAAGCCGATGACGCGACCGCGCAGCGGCACGCTTTTGCCATAACGGGTAACGGCAGACTCGCAAGTAGTTAGCTGCTCTAGAGGGAATTCACACTGAACGTGTTCAGGCTTTTTAAATTGTGATTCTGTTTTTGAAATTTACCTTTGGTAACGTTTTCTATTGATTTGCTCTTTGCACACACAAGCTGTGTTATAGCTCAGAGGGTCTGCACTCTTTTGTTGGTCAGCGTTCTAGCTTTTAGAGGCTTGACGCTGACACCGGCTTTATAACAGCCAATGGCGAGACAGCGCACCGGACGCGCGCAGCGGGCGCGCAGCTGGCGCGCCTTTGATGCACTTAAGGCAAGCCCGTCTGTGCCCTTCCACGCCCGACTGCGCCCCTGCTGGTTTCACTAGAGACATTCTTCATTATGACAGCAAGACGCTCAACAGGCTTAGAGGTGAGGTGGGAAGCAATTGTTTACACGCAATGTGGCCAGATAGTAGCTCCACTCACTGTTCCCACAGTGATTTTAAATTCCTCCCTATCCTCCTTTCCCCCGCAAACACACCTGATAAAAAAACTGTTACAATGCTTTTATTGAATTACCGCTCTCTCCCTAAGCACTCTACTGAAATCTACCTTCTTTTAGAGGAGAAAAACCCTGATGTACTTTTTTTAACAGAAACATGGCTGAATATGGATACTGATTCTTCCATTGTTCAAGGTCTACCCCCTAATTTTGGAAACCAAAGGCTTGACCGCAATAAACGCAGAGGAGGCAACATCGCCATTTATTTATAAAAGCGACTGCAGATGCCGGGTAACCCTAAATCCTATTCCGGACTGCAAAAATCTGGCTTTTGCAATCAGTTTATCACCCACTTGTACATTTTCAGGAGTTTTACTATATCGCCCCCAGGCCTTTTTGGCCAATTCTATAAAAATCTCCCTGACACTAGAGCCAACTTTGCAAGCACCTCAGGCAATTTCACAATTGCATTTTGACGTTACTCAATCCCCCTCTGTGTCAGAAATGATTGACGATTTGGCAACTTTCCAACTTAATCCAAAAGTGGGTGGTCCCACCCATGTGAAGGTCACCTGTTTTTTCAACCATACATAACCTTTTATATAAGCAATCGCAATGGAGCGCACACCGCTTTGGTTGAGGAACCCACTCCACTGCCTTGGACGGACCACTACTTAATCTCATTTACTTGGATTCTACAGGAATCCAGTTTACCATTTGCGAGGACCAAGCAACTGGCTCGCATCTGGTCCAAACTTCCATTGGAATCTTGGGGGACACTTTTAAAGAACACCACTCCAATCCCTCATCCAAACCCCACTATTGCAAACGATAATTACAACTGGATCGAGTTTTCACTTAACACGGTCCTCCCAAGGAAAGTGACCCAAAAAAAAGTTGGAGCAAAAAGAAATGCCTGGTATACTCTCAAACTCAGGGGCATATTATCAAGGGGTTTATCTCCGCTTTTTTGGCTTTAAAAGCCAAGAAAGCGGAGATAAAATTATCTCCCTATTACCTAGCTGTCGCTAACACCAGTTAGCGACAGCAAGTAGGAGATAGCGACCATCTTGGGCCCCGCTTTGCATGTCAGTGATATTTATCACTAATGACATGCAAAGTGGGTGTGCCGATATGTTAGCGACTGGAAACAGTCGCTAACATCGCTATCTCCTATTACCAACTTTTGGAGATATTCGCGCTAAGCGCGAATATCTCCAAAAGCTAACACCTGCCCCTGAGCAGTTCTTAGCCATGTTATCCAATGGTAGGTGGATAACATGGCTAAGAGCATTAGCTCAGTAATGCATGAATATCGCGGACTTTTCAGCGATATTCATGCATTTCGGCCGATTTTTATCGCTTAGGAGATAAACCTTGATAATAGCAAGGGGGCATATTACCAACAACTAGCGATAATTATCGCTATGTTGGTTTAGCGGCGATATTTTTATCGCCGAGCTGCGGCGATTTTTATCGCTTAGGAACCTTGCTATTATCAAGGTTTATCTCCTAAGCGATAAAAATTGTCCGAAATGCATGAATATCGCTGAAAAGTCAGCGATATTCATGCATTACTGAGCTAATGCTCTTAGCCATGTTATCCACCTACCATTGGATAACATGGCTAGGAACTGCTCAGGGGCAGGTGTTAGCTTTTGGACATATTCGTGCTTAGCGCGAATATCTCCAAAAGTTGGTAATAGGAGATAGCGATGTTAGCAACTGTTTCCAGTCGCTAACATCTTGGCACGCCCACTTTGCATGTCATTAGTGATAAATATCACTGACATGCAAAGCGGGGCCCAAGATGGTCGCTATCTCCTACTAGCTGTCGCTAACTGGTGTTAGCGACAGCTAGGTAATAGGGAGATAATTTTATCTCCGCTTTCTTGGCTGTTAAAGCCAAAAAAGCGGAGATAAACCCCCTTGATAATTTGCCCCAAGGTTCCTAAGCGATAAAAATCGCCGCAGCTCGGCGATAAAAATATCGCCGCTAAACCAACATAGCGATAATTATTGCTAGTTGTTGGTAATATGCCCCTCAGAGTATTAAAACATACTTGCAAAAGACAGGAAAGAAATTGGAGGAAGGACTTTTTTGCTACTAGTAAAATCAATTACAAAGTGGCATTAAAACTTTACAAAGGTGAAATAAAAGCAGCCCAAGCCTTTTATTACCAAGAAAAAGTTACTTCAGCGGCAAACTCCCCCTGCGAAATTTTTAAAATTGCCAAATCTCTTCTCACACCCCCAGCCCCCCACTATCTCTGACAACCCTCAACATCGGTGCAATGAGATAGCAGAATTTTTTTCTGGCAAAATTTTAAACATTTATAAGTTGTTTCCGCAGGCCACAGAACCACAAACCATCCCACCAACAGATATTACAACCCCAAAAGCACAATCATTGATGGGGGAATTCCCGCCTCTGGACCTAATGTACCTCCAAAACTATCTGAGACAGCTAAAATCGAGTTCCCCTGCTGATCCCGCTCCCCCCCACCATCTTAGGTCAAATCACTGAGATTCTATCCCCAGTCATCCTTGAAGTGATAAACACCTCACTCTGCACTGGAATTGTACCCCTTTATGGAAACAAGCCAGGGTGAAAGCACTCCTGAAAAAAACGAATCTAAACCCCGATTAGTGAGTAAATTATCGACCCATCTCCCTGCGACCTGGAATCAGTAAATTAGCAGAAAAACATGTGAATTCTGCTATTTCTAGATTCCTGGAAGAAAATAACTGCCTCCATCTCTCGCAGACAGGGTTCAGATCCCAACAGGGCATGGAGACCGCTCTCCTAGCCGTGATAGAAGGAATGAGAAAAATTCTCGATGACGGAGGCTGCACTGCCCTAATTTTATTAGACCTCAGTGCTGCCTTCGATATGGTGAACCATCAATTGATGATTCAAAGACTTGGGGAGGTGGGAGTAACCAGAATAGCATTGAAATGGTTACAGTACTTCATGAAAAATTGAATCTTTACAGTCTTCGAATAGGAATTTATCTTGAAGCAAATGCCCCTGACATGTAGAGTCCCCCAGGGATCTTCTCTTAGTCCAACAATGTTTAATATCTATATGAGCTACCTGGCAGGAATCGTATGCTCAGATGGGGTACAGATAGTCACGTATGCCGATGACACCCAGCTAGTTGTCTCTCTTAATCAGCAGGAAAACTCCGGGCCTGGTCTTGCTTCATGTCTCGAGAAGGTATCCAGATGGATGGATAACTCCGTTTTTAAAACTTAATGGAGCGAAGACGGAGCTTATGCTCCTGGGCCACTCTGCCCATCAAACATAGACCTCTTTTGGCCCAGCTGTCTAGGTACACCGCCTGTTCTGTAAAAACAGATCAAGAGCCTGGGTGTCTGGCCCAGCTGTCTAGGTACACCGCCTGTTCTGTAAAAACAGATCAAGAGCCTGGGTGTCTGGCTCGACGATTGCTATGGCCTTCTAAGAATGATCAGAGGGATCCTGCCCCAGCTCCCTTTTGTGGCTAGATGGCTACTAGTACACGCTCTAATTTTATCGCAGCTTGACTCTGCCAATGCCCTCTATTTAGGAGGCCCTCAGATCTCAACAAAAAGATTGCAAACTGTGTGGAATTGTGCAGCTTGCCTCCTATTGAACATCCCTAGATGTCTCTCAGCTAAACCTGCTCTTGCCACTCTGCATTGGCTGCCAATGCAAGAAATAATTCAATTTAAGTTGCTGTGCATCGCACATAAAGCATTCACCGGCAAGGGCTCAGTATTGATTCATTCTATGATTCATGTCTACCGACCAAGTAGGGCACTTAGATCTGACAAAAAAGGTCTAATCTTAGTCCTGAAGATTAGGAGATCATGAACTGGGGGACGTCTGTTTTCATACAACACGGCCAAGCTCTGAAATCACCTGCCTGACCAAACATGGCTAGAACCCAATTATCTGAGTGTTAGAAAACATTTTAAAACATTTCTTTTCCCTTGATTTGCTTATAGCTTAAGGGCGCCATTGATAGCACTGGGATGCCCTCGGGTAACCACGAGCTTTACATATGTCTTTCATTCATTCACCTCACTTACACATATGCTAAACCATATGCTAGCTTTCCTCATGCACTCCACAGCGCACTCCTATACAACACCTGGTATCAGCACATGACCACCGTGGACACTCAAACCATGAACTGGTTGTGTTACATCTGTTCACCCACACACCACGCTGTAGGCACAGACAGGATTCACTTATCCTAAGAGATAGCCCAGGAGAAAGCAAAATGTCTTATCCACCTGTACCTATGTCAGATTTGGGCTAAAATTCAGCCTAATAGAGTAGATCCCCATAGGGCAGTAGTAAACATCGCCGGGTATGAGACCAACCCCACCTCACTGTACCTTTTTAACAAACCTAGCGACATTCATATGGAACTAGACATGATGCGTAGGATGGAAGCTATAAGGGAGGGCACTGTTTGAACCGAGGACTTCGTAGAAAAGAGATTCCTGGAAGTAGCAAAACCACTGCACCAGTGCACAAATAGGTCCGGTCCTGCGTTCCTCTGTGGTTCCAGTGTGGCCCACCTTTTTTAACAAGTGGACCCTGGACATGGAATTCCAGTGCAGGTCCGCTCACCTCGACACCCTAGGGGAAATGAGTTATATGGGAAGGGGGTCAAACACCAGCATAGACAACCTGTGCCAGGAATTCTGAGATACCAAGATTAATAGGTACATATGGTTGGAGGGAAAGGGGCAACCTCTAATTGTGCAGTGTAAGCACTGTATTCTTTCTACTTCTGAGGCAAGGAAACCATACCGCTTGTTTCCAATGAGAACTGTGAAGTAATACTACATATACCGGACCTGCAATGGGACACCTCTAAGTTGATGGAAATGTATTGGCAGTGCGGTGAGCTTTCTTAACCAAACTTGTCCCCAGATGGTGGTTCCTCTGGATCCTCAAGACCATACACACCCCAGCACTGGTCCTCCCTGGTGATGATCTGTCAGAATAGTCCCAACATCCGCTATAAAAGAAAATAACAGTATTGCATCAGGCTCATAGAAGAAGAACAGCTAAATATTTTAGCCTTGCTCAGTACATGGCCACTCCGGAAGAATTTAGACTGTTTTCTGAAACTCAAGTAAATGCCAGAGTTTCGATACGCCTCCTCACCTTGCAAACTGAGGCGAATACCTGCTGGTTACATAGAACCAGGTGCAAAATGTTGAAGATGATCAACAACACTGAGCTCGGCTTAAACACTATCAAAGAAGAACTGAGAGAAACTTGGTGATGCAATATCGGTGCGTGTCAGACTTGATGACTGCTATGGAGCGTGGGGTGTGTGCCAAGATTAGTGCTTCCTGTTGTACTTGTATTCGTTGTAACAATCTCGAAAACTGAACTCTCGCTCTTGCTATCCAAGCACTACATTGTCTACAAGATGACATGAAGATGGAAGGAGGTGCCCCTAAGCAGGACTGGTTTCATTGTATTTTTCTCGGATCCCTCTTTGGGTGACCAAACTTTTCATGTAATTACTTCTAGTTTTCATTTTTGTACTACTGTTGGGTGGTTCCCTACAAATGGGGGTTTCCTGTGTAAAAAGGAAGTCCCTAAATTAGATAGTATGCAGATTGCTAGGTAAGAAATAGCAGACACTACAGCAGCACATACAGTTTAAAATAATGTGACTGCCATGACATACAAGAAAAAGTATGTTGTTTAGAATTCAACTAACATAACGAGTTTTTGTAAAGCGCACGTTCACCCCAGGGTATCTTGGTGCTGAATAACAGATTGTTATTGTTACCCAACTCAGTGGTACTCATTTAATTGACCTCACAAGGACAAAACGCTGAGTGGACCTGCCCGGATTTGAACCTGTGATCATGAGGTCATACATAGGCCCCTACAGTGGGTGCATTAGTCCACTAAGCCACCAGACCTGGTGTCTAACCCTGAGCTAGAGATACGTGGTCAGACAGGCCCTGCAACCCAAACCAAGGCCTACCGATTGATAGTTCACTAGTGGGGTTACACTCAGCTCAAAGACATACGCGCAACCAGGGAAAACCCTGATCAATTTCACACATAGGCAGCTACACCACATTCAGGTCGGAGGAAACTGGCCCCAATAACACGATAGGCCAAAGGCTCACATTCCCAAAATACCACAACGTTAGATGCCACATGTAGTTAGGAGCAATCAGGACACAGCATGCACACCACACGTAGTGATCATGAGTTCCATGAGGAGGGTGGGTGAGAGATCATAGGACTGAGAAGATGGGAACAGTGAAGCACCTTCACAGCAGGAGCATGGATCTGAGAGATCGTAAGACTGTGAAAAGAAGATAAATGAAGCATCCCCACATCAGCACTGTGGGTCAGAGAGATCATGGAACAGTGAGGCATCTCCACGGCAAGACCAATGGTCAGAGAGCTCATGGGACTGAAAAGATGGGAACACTGAGGCATTTCCACTGTAGGACCATGGGAAAGAGATATCATAAGACTGAGAAGATGAGAACAGTGAGGCATCTCCACTGCAGGAGCATGGGTCAGAAAAATTCCAGTTCTGTGAAGTTAGAACCAGTGAGGCATATACACAGCAGGAGCAGAGGTGACAGAGATCATAAGACCCTGAACAGAGATAGAACAAGTGAGTCCTCTCCACAGTAGTACGTCGGTCAGAGAGACTACAAGACCGTGAATATAGGAACAGAGAGGCCTCTCAATGGTTGGAATATGGGCCCTAGAAATCATAAGACCTTGAAGGTACGAAAAGTGAGGCATCTCTACAGCAGGAGCGTCGGTCATGGAGATCATAAGATTATGCAGATAGGAAAAGTGAGGCACCCCCTTAGCTGCCTGATGGGAGAGGCTTCTTCCCCCCACCATGCCCCTTGAATTTTTGGGGCCTGAAATAATTCTTTATTTGCTGATCTTAGGTCACGCCGTGGGAAGTGCCATGAAAAAAGTTTGTGAAGATCCTAAGGCTCCCCTCCATATAATGCTTTATGCACCAGACACAAAGCCATGGGGTCAATGTGTTGATGGAGCGGAAGCCAATGGAGCTCCCTAATACTGTTGGAGATGAGATGGAATTTTGGGATAGTAAGCAGCACCCGCGCTGCAGAGCTCTGCAGACACTGAAGTTTTAATAGTTGGTGTTTGTCAATGCCAAGAAAGAGCGCAATGCAGTAATCAATTCTAGAAAGAATTAAGGCCACTACCACAGTCTTTCTGAGATCTTGGGGAATTAACTAAAGAATTTTGCGCAGAATCTTTAGGAGGAATATGCACAAGGAAGTCAAGAGAATGATCTGACCTGCACAATTGAGCTGATCATTGACCATAACCCCTGGTCTTCTGACCTTTTCAATGGGGTCAGGACACTGTCCTGCCTCAGCTGGCCACCACAAGTGATTCCAAAGTGATGGTCTCTTTTCGAACTCCACCACCTCCATTTTATCTGTGTTTAATTGAAGATAATTCAGATGTATCCACCCAATGATGTGCTTCAGACAATTATAAAACATCCCAGCCAGTGTTTCTATACTCGAAGATATGGATCTGTGTGTCGACATCATAAGAGACCAACGAGAAACCGTGTGCTTTGATCAGCTTAGCCAGAGGAGTAACGTAGATGTTGAACAGTGTCGATGACAATGCTGAACCTTGAGGAACTCCACACAGGAGAAAAGAGGCCTCTGATGTAAGGTCACCCCAGCACAACCTCTGTTCCCTGGAGGTAAGATAAGAAGGATCCGATTCACAGAACTAATCTGAGACTAAATCCTAAACTTACTACTTTTGGTATTCACAGAAAGCACTTACTACTTTTGGTATTCACAGAATGCACTTACTACTTTTGGTATTCACAGAATGCACTCACTACTTTTGGTTAAACTTACTACTTTTGGTTAAACTTACTACTTTTGGTATTCACAGAAGGCATTTAGTAGTAGGAAAGTTAGGAGTCCTAACTTTTCTACTACTAAATGCCTTCTGTGAATTCCAAAAGTAGTAAGTTTAACCAAAAGTAGTAAGCTTAACCAAAAGTAGTAAGTGCATTCTGTGAATACCAAAAGTAGTTAGTGCCTTCTATGAATACCAAAAGTAGTACATTTAGGATTTTTCTCAGATAGTTCTGTGAATCAGGCCCAAGGTGAGTAGGGTTCAAGCCATCCCCTTGATTCTGATTCTGATTCTGATTGACTTCAGCCTCTGCGTTACTACCAGTTGGTTAATAGTATCAAACGCTGCTGAGAGGTCCAATAGGATGAGGATTGCTCTCTCCCAACTGTCCAGCTGTTTACGTATCTCCTCGGTGGCCATGACTAAGGCTGATTCTGTGAAATGATGTGGTCTGAAGCCATGTTGGGTGGAGTCTAAGAGGCCGTTGGATTCTAGGCAGCATGCTAGATCTTGATTGATGGATTTTTCTAGAATTTTGGCCGTAAGCGGTAGGCAGGATATTTTCCGGTAGTTTTTAACTTAGGTTGGATCTAATGAGGGTTTCTTCAAAATGGGGCTTATACAACATTTCTGGTTGAGAGGGGTGAAACCATACTCAAGCAGGTACCACAATCCTTGTGAAGGTGAAGTTACAAGCTTAAATTATCCTGTGCTCAACCCTCGGGTAGCTTGGCAGAGAGCACTCAGGCTTAACTTAGAGGCAATGTGCAAAGTATTTGTGCAACACTTCAAACAGTATCACTGAAAATACACCACCAAAAGGATCCCACACCAGAGAAGAAAAATCGAGTACATTTTATTAAATATAAGAAGACCAAAACAACTAAAATCCAATCAGTAAAATAGGAAATATGCAACTTTTAAGGTTTGAGTGAAAATAGCGCCAAAAAGCATAAAGCCCCGATTGTGGCTATGTGGCCGCACCAGACCGGGACAAAGTTACAAGTTCAGTACAACTGTGATGAAGTGCGGGTCAGCTACAGGAACCCAGTTAGGTCAACTAAACATGCATACCTAAATTCCTGGTTGCGGAGCATTGCTAGGTTCCACGTCCAGGATGCCTCACGCAGCTGAGGCGATGCGTCAGTTCCAAGTCCTGCAGAGATGGGATGGGAGGTCCTGTGTAGTCGTCAAGGATCCTGTTGATAAGAGCTTACAATGCTAAGCCTGTGTCAAGGATGCATTGCGCAGTCGAGGTGAAGTGTTGGTTCCGAGGAGCTGTGAAGGTGCGATGCGAGAACCTGCACCATTGTCTAGGCTGCCACAGAGGGATTAGCAATGCAAGGGCCCGCGTCAGGAAAGCTTTGCACAGGTGGTGGGTCTAATGCGGGTTGCAGGGTCAATGCGGAGTCCTTGCATCTCGAAAATCCTTGCAGCAAAGGAGATGCGTTGGTTCTGCTCCAGTTTGCACTGACTGCAAAGGAATTGGGTTGTTTCTGCTGGATCCATAGTGGAACTAGTAGAGCCCCTTCAGGCCCACTTCCAAGGGTCCAGGACTGGGGTGGCACAACTTGGCAGGGTAGAACTCACAAAGTCCAGATGCTGGGTTTAAGGTCGTTGCAGCCTTCTGTCCCTGAGGCTCTAGTCAGGAGGCCAGCTAACAAACCCTTGGAGTTAATTTGGAGTCCAGGATTCAACTGATGCCGGTCCAGTCTTCTCACCCAGGCAACAGGGCAGCAGGTCAACTCAGCAAGGCAGAAGACCAGCAAGGTAGGAGTCAGGCAGGGCTTCAGTCCAGCAGAGTGGCAGTCCTTTCAGCAGCAAAGTAGTCCTTCTTAGTGGTACAGTCTCTGCAGGTGCAGAAGTTTACTGAAGAGTTAGTGTCTGTGTTCCAATACTTTTACTAAGTGCCTCCAGTGAAGTGGGAGAAGCTTCTAGAGGTTTCCCTATGAAGTGCAAAGGTTTCTTGCCTCCCCTTCCCTGGCTCCACACTAACTATAGGGGGTATGCAGCCCTTTAAGTGTAAGCAAGATACATCTTATTCGAGTTTAAGTTGGGTTGTGCTCAGCTTCACCCTCTCATCCTGCCAGTAATGGCAAATCTAGACCCACCTAAGCTCTTTCTTCTGTGTAGCTGATTAGGAGGAATACACAAAGTCAAATTGTCAGCGACACCCAGTTATGTGACCCAGAGACAGGCTGCAGGCACTAAGGATCATAATTACAAGCCCCTATCGCCACGGGAATGTCAATTTTTACAACGTTTCTGTGGCAATAGGGGCTTTGCCTTATTTACAAGGTAGTGTCAAGCCACTTAACATGGCTTATCGCTGCCTTGCAAATGAGGTCTCCTTTCATGCTATGATTAGCATGAAAGGGGAGGGCAATTGGTGTTGCTGTGGATGTTCCACCACAACACCCATTGATTATGACGCTGCCCCCTATTTACAAGGGAGGCGTAAATAGGAGGCAGCTCCAGAATTAAAACTAGGAAAAACCTGGTCTTACCCTGGCACAATGAGAAGAAATGTTTCATTTCTCCTCGTTTTTGCTGTTTCCATGTGTGCTGCGCTGTGCAGCACACATGGAAACAGCAAAAGGCTAATGATTGTTTATGTGCAGGAAGGTCCCCCTTGGCGCTTGGCTTCTAAGTGTAGCGCCAGTGCAGGGGGAAACGCAGGGCGCAGAGCTGCACCATATTCTTGGAAATACGATGCAGCCCTGCGTTTCTGAAGTGGCAGAGTGAGGCGTTAAGCCAGGAAGGCTAACAACTCACTCCGCCACTTCCCTTGTAAATATGCCCCTTTGTTTCCCAAGTCCAGCCTTGTTTACTCTCTTGTGCATGGAGAGTTACCTTCCGAAATTGGGCCCAAAGTGTCCCTTAAAGATGTTGCAGGCAAGTGGCTTCTCAGCTCACGTAAAGGCCTCAGGCCCTTCTGTCAGATGTAACATGATGAAACAGGCGCCTTCCGAGGGACTCCATATTTCATCCTAAGTATCAGAACGAAGAGTTCTGAAATCATTATCATTAGCGATGCGGGCTGATTAGCATTTCCCATACATAGTGTGTATTTCACATTACCAGGGAGACATTAATGAAAAAAAGCATCTGCTAATGGCCCCCTCCAGCCCTCCTCTGCTGAAATATGTTGAACAAGAGGTATTTAGCAATCCTTACACATGGCGGCAGCATTTACAGGACCGGTAAAGGAATTTAATCTCTTGACGAGAAATGGAAGCTATAAATCTTGCCACTGTACGTGTTTCATTTGACAATTATGCGGTGCAGTTTCTGGCTTCTTGCCCCTGGTCCAGGGCTAGGTGTGTCTCATTGAGTTCTGGATCTCAAAAGGGGATACACTTTCACAAAATTCGCAGAACTATTCATTAACTGTAGTGGCTTGTTTACATTCTTTGCTGAGCCAGTGGCAGTTTTATACAGTAAAGCACAGTGAAAAGAATGGCCTTTAGGCACTCAGTGGACCAGATGAGCGGTTTAGTTGCTAACTTAGAGCATTTTAGGCACCTGGTTGTGTATTGAGCAGAGATGGCCTTTTCACTTAGAACAAAAGTTTTAGCTTGACTTGTTCAGGAAAAGTTGGGAGAGTATGTGGTCTTGCAGCTTTGGAACTGGGAAACCAGGTTGGCGTCGGTGTTGTCATTGTGGAGGCAGGCCACCATGCCTCCGCTTCTCTCCCGCACTGTCAAAGTCGATCACCCGCCAGATTAGGCGTTTACTCCTGGTTTGGCAGGCGGTCCAGCGGCGGTCCAGCAGAACTGCTGTTCTAAGGTTCATAAGTGAGCATTAGAAAGACAACACCGAGGGACTGTTAAAGCCGCTCCTTCACCGTAATAACTGTGAAGCCCATGCCGTGCAGCAGCAGGGGGTGTATGCACACAGGGTGGCACATCATGTGCCCCCTTACATGTATCCATGGACCTTGATTCAACAGGGGGCCCTGTAGGGCCCCCTTTGTTTCCTCACCACCACACTTTTCGTTGTGCGGTCACTGCCTTGAAACCTGTGACGGTGAGGAAACTCGTTATATGCTGGCGGTGCTGCAGCCGCACTGCCAGCATATTGCAAGCCTCTGACCGCTTCAAGAACGACATGGATCGCGGATCCCTGGCAGTAGCTGCGGTCCCATGACGGTCCAACAGCCCAACTCGAAATATGGCGGTCGGAATGCTGCTAAAGCGGTAGCCATACCACCACCATGGGTTTAGCAGTCCATTGGATTGTCAAACTTACAATCAGGACCTAAATCCCACTTTGCCTAAAAATAATTAATCTTACCTTGTATAATGTAACTGGTGCTTTTGTAACATGCTTCAATGCTCCTGGAACGAGATATAAAACTACAAACAAGTTAAGGGGCTCAAATGTATACATTCCAACTTCTTTGTTATCAGTGGGAAGTCAATTATAATAAGGCGACTAATAGGAGTTTCTGTCCCTGTCGGAATTATAAACTCTGTGGCAACATCTCATGTTGGCCTATTTCAAGCACAGATTTCACCTGTGGCAAGCAGGCAACCTCTGGGTGAAATTCCAGGTAGAATCATGAAGGATTTGACACGGTAAATTCCCCAAAATCTGATAATCCCTGAAGCTCTTCATTCCCCTTGAATTACCAAGACCCCCAATAAGAGTAATTCCCGAGGACAAGTATTATATGAGGGCCTATGCTGTTTCTAGTCAGGCAACTTCTTAGTAACGCATTATGCAAGACACAGTAATTGGATGGTGTGTGAGGGTGCCTCCTTACATTTATTTTCTATTTTCTCCACAGTATATTCCATCGGTTGCCCTCTTCTCTCACATTGTGAATCTTACATTCGTGTCCTCGTTGTGTCTCCTGTGCTTCCTCAGATTAACCTGAAGTGTCTGAGTCCCTCTTCTGTGTCTACTCAGTATCAGCCTGCGTTATGTTTATTATAGTTTGTCACTCCGGTTTCCCTCTTTATCTGCACTATATGTCACCTCCTGTTTATGTCTCCTCATTGTTTTCTCTATGGTTGTATCTCTTTAGCTGTTTCTTCTCATGTCTGCCCCTGTCTCCTGTGTCCAGGGGTATTGGCGCTGCTAGTGCGTAGGCCATTGTACATAAAGATGCTCTTGTGAGAGCTCGGCATCGCACAGGTACTCTTGCTGGACAGCTATTTCGTCTGCCGAAGGAGCCTTGCAGGTATGGCAACACATTCTACGGACGCCTGCTGACTTGAGCATTTTTGTCTTTCCAAGGAAATATGGATGAATAGGTACAGCAATGCTGTGTTTACCCAAACCAAGATGGCGGTGGTACCTTCCAAGTCATCACAGGAAGGAAGATGACTGTAGCATGTAGGGTCGTCATGTGAGGTGCCCTCTACATCAGGCAGTGATGCCAGTTCCCTTTGCTTTGTGGCTCTCTGTTCTCCAAGAACGCTAAACAAGATGTGGTATATAAATAAATAATACCGGATCTATTTTTGAATGAATGAATGAATAACAGATAGCTCAATAAAATAAGAGTCAAGATTCGAGGTAGTAGGAGTTTCTGCAGGTTTATTACAGCATAAGGACAGGATCAGGACAACCTGCATAGGAACAGAGGTAACAGGGCCCAGCAGGACAACTGGGGCCCAGCAGGACAACTGGGGCCCAGCAGCTGCCGGGGCTTGGTCTGGGATGAGCGCGCTAACTTTTAATAACAATACATCAACTTATATACATAGCGCAAACACATAGCATTACATTGCAGTAGGCGTAGCAGTGGGTGGAGCAGAAGGCGTGACGCGTAGCAGTCGCGAAAGATAACAGTAAAAAGAGGTGTAACTGGGCGTACACATAGACATGTGGTGCAAACGTAACAGAATATGTCATGAATGGGGCGGAAACATAGGAGGGGGCTACCTAAGGAGCCGGGACCTCTAACCTAGTGGTGCGCGAAAACTGGCAATGACGTATTACTAGGAGAAGCTGGGGGCTACGAACTCTGTGCTAGGAGCAGAAACTAGAGTCTGGAGGGTCGGAGCGACATGTACCTAAACCCTATCTGGTATCTGATGTTTAGGGAACATGTTGATATAAACTAGAAGTCATGAGGGGAAAAGCTAACTTGACTCTAAGACTGGACCATGCATTATTCTACATGTAGTGCGTGATGAAGAATATTAAATGACCATTAAATGCAGTATTTCTCTAACGTGGAGCCGAATAGGCTAGACAATGACGGAAACTATTGATGCAGTTCAGTAGCTTAGGAATGCAAAGAAGGAGGACTGAACTGATAACTGGAACTATAACATACTTTTGGCAGACTCAGAGGCAGAGCCAAGCTGCACCGGGCACTGCGAGGCAGGAAGTAAGTGAAGGGTCGAGGATACAGGTGGGGGCTGTATCGCTCCTTAGCGAGGCTTTCAGGAGACAGGAGCTGAATCTGATGTCCGGGCCCTTTTGAGGCCTAGAAACGGGGACTTTATAATGGAATAACGTGCACACTGAGAAACGTGGCAACATAACTTTACCTAGGCCTGATATTCGTAGTATTCACGAGGACTGGAAAAATGACATACCAGAGGTGGACACAACTGTAATTGCGTCATTAATCGGGCATGGGGAATAACATATGCATATTGGTCATGCACACATAACATATGATGGATGAGGCGTAGGGACACAGAACATGGCAAAATTTACTTTTCCACATTCCCTCCTTGTCACTACGTTTCCATCAGGAAACATCAATTTTCATGATACCATCTATCATTTCATACAGTACCATTTGCTCGTCTCGAATTGTCTTGGAACGGGATTTAGAACGGGGCTTGGGACTAGGAATACAAGAGGTAGCACAAATGCCGCAAATCGCAGGGCCACATTGTATACAGAGGCAGCAGCTAAAGATGATCGCTACTGCAATACCTAGAAAGGACAGGACTTTCCATCCCCAGGCGGAAATTATATTCCAGAACCAACCGGACCATGTCCAGGTGCCTGGATCTTGGTGTAACAGATGGGCAATTTTATGGAGTCTGGTTATAGCTGAATAAACAGACGGCGCGTTATTTGGAATGAAAATGCAGCAACTAGATCCGATGACTCTACAGGCCCCGCCCCTATCGGCCAGTATGACGTCAAGGACGAGACGATTTTGCAAAACGACAAATCTCATAGCAGATTGTTCTTCGGTTAGGTTACCTAGAGCAGAGGCAGTCTCATTTACTACAGCTTCAAGGGTTCTTGTTAACCTACGGATCAGTTTACTATTCTGGACAGGTCCTACAAAGAAGAAGAAACCTTTATTGAAATCTGTATACTGTTCTAGAGTAGTTTCAGTATAATCGACAATTGGGGACTCCCTTCTATGTCTAATGTGTACTAGATGTGTGTTTCTGTGATAATCAGATGGGGCTAGGAAAACAGGTGGCAGTAGGAAAGCAATGTAACAGGTTCCCTCCCAATCGAGGGGCAGACGGACATATGCGGTTTGACCACAAATAAAATAAGAATGACGTGAAGTTTTGAAAACAGATTTCCCACTGTCACTATACTGGATAACAGTAGTACAGTCACTATGACCTACATGTATGGAACCATAACTACGGACACATAATTCGCCTTTGACTGGTAATACTGAAATAGCAGGTAAGTCTGGAGTAGTATCAGACTGAACATTCAGGACCATGAAATTCGACGAATAATTACCTAAATTATATACTTCATTTTCTAGATCTAAACCTGTTCTGTGGGGGAGACCTTGCTTGTCTGGGAAACATGTACTGTTAAGAAAAGACATATCTGTTGCGGATGACGTTAACGTGGACCATGCTCCACACGAACCATTGTGTGAAAATGGATAAGGAAAGAGTGGCAGAACTCCCTTCGGTGTCTGGAAAGGGGGGAGTCGACCACACACCCAACAATTAGTGGCATTGCTGGTCTGGTGTGAATAATGTAACATACGGATAAATGTGTTGTTGCGCATAGCGAGGCGGTAAGAATATTCGTGAGGAGGCAGATCACTAAACGTGTGCTCTACTGTAGCATTAGCAGACATATTTACATGAGGAACTGGAAAATACAGATAGAACGCATAGCTGGTGCAGGAAATCAAAATGCTGATGAATAATATGAAACTCAGAAAAACGATACATTGAATTGAACTTCGACTAACTCTCTCACTATGGGGGTCTATTTTATACATGTCAGAAACAGTCTAACCGTTTCACCTAGGGGAGGACTTATACAATCAAACTGACTGACTTATTTTACTAGACCTGAGCTTTAACTTATACTCCTGCTGCGGAGTTTTCTCTAACAAGGGAGGGGTTGTAGTAATGTCTTTTGCGGGACAGTCCTTTAAAACAATGTCTTGACAGTTTTTAAAATCTTGGGAATCCTTGGAAATGTTTTTAGAAACCGGTTTCAATCCTTTAAAAAGTTTAATATGAGAAAGGTGGATCCATCCTTTTCTGCCTTCCAACTTGACGGCGGTACGGGTGGTCAAGAGGACCTGACGTGGCTCCTTCCAACGAGGCTCCAGCGGACTTGATCTGTCAAAATTTCGGACCATCACAAGGGAACCTGGAACGATTTCATGCGGTGCCACCTCGGTATTGTCTGGAAATGCGGCGGCAACCTGTGAACGACATGAGTTGAGGGCAGACATCAAGGAAGCTAGGTAATCTGTCAGCATATTACATGAAACATCGGTAATACTTCGGGGTCTAGGAGTACCCCACATGTTAGGGGGGCGGCCGAATACGACCTCATACGGGGACAGACCTGATCTGGAATGTGCGACCATGCGCATATAAAACAAAGCGACTGGCAGAGCTACTAGCCAGTCCACACCTTTTTCTTTACAAACTTTGGCAATACGGATTTTCAGGGTCTGATTATGTCTCTCGACTAGACCGGCTGCTTCAGGATGGCGTACACAATGAAACTTCCACTGGTACCCTAACAAAAGGGAAACGTGCTTCATTAACTCTGAGGAGAATGGCTGACCGTTATCAGAATATACGACTCTAGGGAGTCCATACCTAGGGAAAAATTCACGAACCAACTGTTTGGCAGTGGTCGCGGCTGTGTAATCTGGGACTGGATATGCTTCTGTCCAACTGGACAAAGCGCATACAACTACAAGGACATACTTGAAACCTCGACATCGCTCCATCTGAATATAATCCATCTGGAGGACCTCAAAAGGGTGGTCAGGGGGCTGGAAACCACCTTGTTCCACCGGGACACTTTTACCAGGATTAAACTGACAACATATCATACAGGTACGGACTTTCTGTTTGGCTGCAGCTCGTAAATGCTTGTTGAACCAAATGTTCTGGATACTGTCTAACATAGCTTTTTCTCCTAAATGTGCTGGACTATGTGCGGTATTGATAATGACTTGAACCATAGAATCGGGGAGAAACCATGTGGCTCTACCCTTCGTTAACCATCCTTGATCTGTCTGGACCCCTCCTTGTTCAGACCATTTCTTGATTTCATCGGGGGTAGCATGTAACTGTATATCTATGACGTCTTGTGTAGGGTCCTTAACTGTCATGCATGTAGTCGGATCTGGAATATGTGTCAGGTTAACTGGAATGTCTGGAGTCTGTGCTGTAAGCTTAGCTGTGCGGTCTGCTAGATCATTACCTTGGGAAATAATGTCTGTAACTTTCGTATGTGCTTTGCATTTCATGATAGCAATAGATGTCGGTAAATGTATGGCATCTAACAGGGCTTGAATAAGGAGACCATGCTGAATCTTGGTTCCATGAGAAGTCATGAAACCTCTCTCCTGCCAGAGCACTCCGAAGTCGTGTACAACTCCGAATGCGTAACGTGAATCTGTGTAAACATTAACTTTCAGGTTCTTGGCATGTATACAGGCTTGTATCAGAGCGACTAGCTCTGCTGCTTGAGCGGATAGAGTGTCAATACGGTGTGTTTCAATAACTTCGGTGTCAGTAGTCACGGCATACGCTGCGACTAGTTCTCCTGTACTAGTTCTCATACATGAACCATCCACATAAAGTGTCAGGTCAGGATCTGGTAACGGAATGTCTGTCAGGTCTTGTCTTGGCTTTGTCGTAATGTTGACTACTTCCACACAGTCATGTGTGGCAGGATTTGAACTAACTGATGGTAACAGTGTAGCAGGATTCAGGACGTTGCAGCGTCTAATTTCTATGTGTGGCTGGAACAGTGTCAATTCATAACCTGTTAAACGTGCAATTGTCAAGTGCTGTGTTTGTGTTCGGTTTAAAAGAACTTCTACGGAGTGTGGAACTTGTACTGTCAGGGAGTGTCCTAAAACTATGGAATCACTTTGTCTGATAGCTAGTGCTGTGGCTGCAACTGACTTGAGGCACGCAGGCAACGCCTGGGCGACTGGATCTAATGTGCTCGAAAAATAAGCACAGGGCTTGTATTGTCCTGCTTGATCTTGTGTGAGAACAGATAATGCTGTACCTTCGCGTTCAGTAACGAAAAGTGTAAAAGGCTTACTGTAGTTCGGTGTAGCTAGAACTGGAGCTTGACATAGGGCTTTCTTTAACTCGTTGAAACTAAGTGTATGGTCAGATGTCCAAGGGAGGACAGTCGATACGGCTGCCTCCTGTGTCGTTAACTGTATCAGTGGCTTGGCTAGAAATGCATACTGGGGAATCCATTGTCTACAATAAGAAGTAAGGCCGATAAAGGCACGTACCTCCTTCTGGGTTCTGGGCTGGGGAAGACTCGCTATTAACTGGATACGATCAGGTGTCAACTGCCTACCCCTCTTGGACAGCAAGTGTCCTAAGTATACCACTTGCTGGACACAGAATTGAAGCTTCGAAGGTGACACCTTGTGCCCCATCTCGGCTAGAAAATACAGGACTGTAAGTGATGCTCGCTCGCAAGCACGTTCAGAACGGGCTGTGATCAGTAGATCATCGACATACTGGAGCAGGGCAGTGTCAGTTGGCATGTGAATATTGTCTAGTTGTCTCTTAAGTGCTTGACTGTAAATACTAGGACTTTCTGTGAAACCTTGAGGAGCGCGTGTGAACATATAGCTCCTTCCATTTAAACAAAATCCGAAAAGAAACTGGCTGTCTGGATGAATCGGAACACTAAAAAATGCATTCTTGAGGTCAATAACAGTGAAGAACATGGCTTCGGAATCAATGGCTGTTAACAGGGAAGAAATGTCTGGAACAACTGGGTACTGAGGAATAATAAATTTATTAAGCTCTCGTAAATCAATCACTAATCGATATACTGGGGGTGCATTTGGATCAGTACGTTTCATGACTGGAATGATCGGAGAATTACATACATTGGAGTCAGTTTCTACAACTACTCCTTGAGCCATGAGCTCGTCAATAATTTTGGATAAGGCTGCTACAGCCTCAGGTGGCAATCTGTACTGTCTGATTCGGGGTAACACTGCACCTGGTTTGAGAGTCACACGATGGGGTGTGATTTGCATGTAACCTACATCAGTTGGACCTTGCGCCCATAAATGCTGCGGAACATTAGACAATCTGGAATCAAAATCTCGTAATACATAGTGACCCTTGAAGTCACGTAGGAACAGACGTATTCCCTCTGGGGAGCAGCAAATAACTGCACCTAACTCTTTCAGTGTCTTAATGCCTAATAGGTTTTCTGGACATGACTTAGTAAGTAACAGATCAGTAGTGCGGGACAATGGACCTACTTCTAGAGTGACTGGCTTTGATATCTCATTAACTATTGGCTTTCCTGAAAATCCAAGGGAAACATTTCTTGAGCCTGAGAGCGGAGCCCCTGGAACTTCGGCATGACTAATTGTGGTCCTACTTGCCCCTGTATCGATCAAAAACTTTCTGTCTTTCCCTAATACTTGACTGTGAACATAGGGACCTTCTTGATCTACAGGTATCTCGATGAGAGGCAAGCCTACCTCCCTCTCTAGGCTGTTTCATGAATACTGCTGGTACTCTAGATACTCAGACTGTGCATACTGGTACATCTGCGATGTAACGTGCTGTGTTGCAGCAATAGGCTGCGGTACTGTAACTGTCTGTTGTGCATTCTGTGACTGAGGAATCTGTGAAACTTGTTCTTGTCTAGGCGGACGTGGTCTTTCTTTAGTCTTACCAGTAGCTATGTTGTGTTTCAGAACTGCACACTCGTTTATAAAATGACCTGGCTGTTTACAATAATTGCAGTTCCCTTTAACGGGAGCTGCAGGATGACTGGCTTGATTCGGACCCCTCTTCTGACTGTCTTGAGGAACAGATTGTGCAACTAGCACTTTCATTTTCGTGTCTTTCATACGTTTTCTTTCGTGTTCTTGCTCTTCCCTGATTCTATTCTGGTGATACTGGAGCATCTGGAGCATCTGGGACGGAGTATTAGCTTGCCAGGTGCTTTCGACTTTCAAAACTCGATTTTTAATTTGTGGACTTGAATTCTCGACTAATTTGGTAACGAAAAGGTGAGGGTATGACTCACTACTTGTCTTGAGACCACTATTGATACTGAAACATTTCTCAAATCTAGAATAAAAATCACTAATATCTTCATCTTGTTTCTGTTTACAGGCTGAGATTGCATCCCAGTCTTCTTTTCTCGTTGTCAATAATCTGGGTAAAACTTGAATCAGTAATTCTGGTAATTCTTTACATTTATCTCCAAGACCGATACCTGGTACTCGTGCCTTGTCTTCAGCTTCTAGAACTGCCCAATCGATCTTTTTCTCTCCCACCTCCCATTCTTTTTCTTTTAACTTTTCATATACCCCTGCGGGCAGCAGGACTTTTAACATTTTAATGATATCTGGGTAAGTGTATTCTCCCATACGGAGCATGTCTTTTAATTCTCTATGGAACCCTGCTGGATCTTTGTCATGACAGGGAATTAATTTCTTCATTTCAAGAAGTTCCATCTTTGAAATCGGAGTGTATACAAACACTCGTTGCATTTCGCCACCCGCCCCTTGGACTGGGTGGACTTCTCGTAACGGATTCTGTCTGTCTATGTAGAATGATTTACTTTCTGGGGGTGAGACATGAACAAAATGCGGGTTCAGGAACGTTCTATATTTGTGGCGCTGTTCTAGAATGACACTAATTAAATCGGTACCTAGACCTCTCCATTTATACTGGAGTAACTTGTTCAGGACATCGTGTAACGGGCCTGGATCAGAGTGTTGACCCTCATACAGAGTAATGAGGTGCTGGATCATATACATACCCACCAGTCGTTGCTCGGTTGGGGGCAGTTTCAGAAACATTTGTGCCACTATTTCGTCTGGAAAAGTGGTAGAATCAGTAATCCATCGGACTGCTGATCGGGCTAGTTCTTGTTCATGCATGGTACTTAACTCACTATAACCGATTCGTGATTTCAGAATGTGATCGGTAGCTTGAAATACTTGTTCTAGAGAACCTTGTTCTGGTGCTGGATGATGAAAAATAGACTTGTGTTCTAGGCGTAAATGGCGATCTGGAAATCTAGATTTTCCTACATACGCTATTCTGGCGGAATTCTCGTCTTCCTCTTCAGGATCAGAGATACTTTCTTTCTCGCTTACTTGTGCTGCTTTACGCTGTTCGTGTATCTTTATTATTTCTTTACGGATTTTCTTGTACATACTCTCCATAGCACTAATGGTCTTGTGCTTACCCTCGGCTATATTATCACTCCACCTTGTCAGGATTCTCATTTCGGAGGGATCTTTAGACGGATAATCTTGTTCTCTTATTAGACAATTGATCAGGAACTTTAATATCATGAGCTGAATCTCGGCTTTCCTTTGAGACATAATCTCGCCAATACTTTCTGGATCATCCCCTGTACGGATGAAACGATATATTCTGTCTAGATCTTCTTTCATATTCGGTAAGGTGACTAGATACTCGGTCACCCTCCTTACGCGTACGGAATATAAAACCATATTATACTCGCCTGGGACTGCGTCATAGACACATTCGCCAAGGGCTTGTCTGATTTCTGTGACAGACTTATTACTTTTAGGAGTACGCTGTGATGCTTGAGCATGTAATTCGAGTGCTGATAAACGCTTGTGTGGCGGCGGGGTTTGAGGAGTAGCTCCTCCCGCGGCCCCTAAACCAGAATCATCAACTGATGCTTTTCGTGCTGGCAGGGTCGGTAATTGTAACGTGGGCTGGACTTGTATGGGAGGCTGACCCGGGGGAGCTGTTAAGGGCACCCCGGTGCCTGGAGGAGCAGGAAGTGCCTGATTTACAGGGACTGGCGGAGCGCGAACAGGATTTGCATATTCGGGGACTGTGTCGTCCAAATAGGACGAAATAAAAATATCAGCTGCGGTCTGTTTGTGACGTAGCTTGGTCGGAACTAATGGTGGCGGGAAATTACTGGATGCCTCTGGGGTCGCTTTTGGCAAACCTTCGGCAAGAAGAGGATACATACCCTTAATAAGGGCATGCCTCTGTCTGTCTGACTGTTCGGCTTTGACTTGTTCACCTATCTCGATTAATTCTCTTTCTTGGGCTCGTTCTTGGGATTCTCTACTTAACTCTGACTTTCTGACTTCCTTTTCAGTTCTTCTATGCGCTTCTTTACGCCATAACTCGATGGCATCTTTCTGTGACTGTCTGGCTTTCTTTTTCCATAATGCTTCTTCTACTCTCATGATACATTCGGCATCCCATGTACCCGATACGGGCCATCTATACTTTTCTTCTAACTGTTTGGTATACTCTACCCATAAATCTAGATACAATATGGCGCTTATGCCATGTTTCTGATACATAAAGTGACCTGGACTGTCCCTCGGCGGAACAGGAACTGCTTCTTCTAATAAACCCTTTCTAGTTTTTAACTGACGTAACTTGGAAAAGAGCGGCATTGTAAACTTGAATCGGAACACAATACAATACACAAAGAACAATAACAATTGGGAAAACAATTCAGGCATACCACGATATTGGAAATACATTGAACAACATCATAACATAACAGTTCGGACAGAATACTACCTGAAAATACTGAGAACAGAAACAGAACAGATTTTCTCGAGAACGGGACAGACTAGAGTTACTGGATGCACTGCTGTAACAGTACGGAACATACCGGTCCCATAAAGGAACGCATCAAGACCCGTATCCACCTAGGTGAATACTTCGTTTGTGAGTCTGGGCACCACCAACCCACGGACCAGGAGTCAATTTAGATTGGTCCTGTCTAGATACTACCCCAGCAATGGTACTCACCGGGCAGCACGGAACGGAAGGCCTCGGACGGGACTGGACTGCTACGACGACGAACTTCGGACTTCGGACTTCAGTTACGGGTGGGCCTCCGGATACCTCGGACCTTGGACTCTCGGCTTGGGCTCTGGTCGGGACTCGCCGCGTTCCTCCACCGTCTCGTTTGGATGCTGGACCGCCTCCTCCGTCTCCTCCGTGGGCCTGAGGGATACTTGAACAGAAATATCTGCCACTGCGCAGAAGAGTTCCGTCACGACTGCAGAGGGTCAGGGGGTCGGCGTGGCTTCACCGACGCGTGGGGAAAGGGCAAGTCCCTGTTCGGGCGCCATTATGTGGTATATAAATAAATAATACCGGATCTATTTTTGAATGAATGAATGAATAACAGATAGCTCAATAAAATAAGAGTCAAGATTCGAGGTAGTAGGAGTTTCTGCAGGTTTATTACAGCATAAGGACAGGATCAGGACAACCTGCATAGGAACAGAGGTAACAGGGCCCAGCAGGACAACTGGGGCCCAGCAGGACAACTGGGGCCCAGCAGCTGCCGGGGCTTGGTCTGGGATGAGCGCGCTAACTTTTAATAACAATACATCAACTTATATACATAGCGCAAACACATAGCATTACATTGCAGTAGGCGTAGCAGTGGGTGGAGCAGAAGGCGTGACGCGTAGCAGTCGCGAAAGATAACAGTAAAAAGAGGTGTAACTGGGCGTACACATAGACATGTGGTGCAAACGTAACAGAATATGTCATGAATGGGGCGGAAACATAGGAGGGGGCTACCTAAGGAGCCGGGACCTCTAACCTAGTGGTGCGCGAAAACTGGCAATGACGTATTACTAGGAGAAGCTGGGGGCTACGAACTCTGTGCTAGGAGCAGAAACTAGAGTCTGGAGGGTCGGAGCGACATGTACCTAAACCCTATCTGGTATCTGATGTTTAGGGAACATGTTGATATAAACTAGAAGTCATGAGGGGAAAAGCTAACTTGACTCTAAGACTGGACCATGCATTATTCTACATGTAGTGCGTGATGAAGAATATTAAATGACCATTAAATGCAGTATTTCTCTAACGTGGAGCCGAATAGGCTAGACAATGACGGAAACTATTGATGCAGTTCAGTAGCTTAGGAATGCAAAGAAGGAGGACTGAACTGATAACTGGAACTATAACATACTTTTGGCAGACTCAGAGGCAGAGCCAAGCTGCACCGGGCACTGCGAGGCAGGAAGTAAGTGAAGGGTCGAGGATACAGGTGGGGGCTGTATCGCTCCTTAGCGAGGCTTTCAGGAGACAGGAGCTGAATCTGATGTCCGGGCCCTTTTGAGGCCTAGAAACGGGGACTTTATAATGGAATAACGTGCACACTGAGAAACGTGGCAACATAACTTTACCTAGGCCTGATATTCGTAGTATTCACGAGGACTGGAAAAATGACATACCAGAGGTGGACACAACTGTAATTGCGTCATTAATCGGGCATGGGGAATAACATATGCATATTGGTCATGCACACATAACATATGATGGATGAGGCGTAGGGACACAGAACATGGCAAAATTTACTTTTCCACAAAGAGGCCACTTTCTTCTATACATACTTATTTAAGCGCAGGCAGCGGAACAGGAGTCACTGGTTGTCCTCTGTTCAGTATGCAAGTCTTCTGTGACTTGGCTTTCAACTCTACGAAATAACTCCACTATGGCTATAAGGGAATGCTGTAATGGATCATTCCATGGCAACACTATAGGAATGTATGATGCCAAACTCTGGCAGCCTTCACAATACCACTGGTAAATTCCCAGGTGAACTACTCTTCAGGAGAAAGTTGAGGACAAATTCCTCAGACCTCATTACCACCTACTCACAAGAGCAACAAAGAGACTCGCTGAGAAAGCAAAACATGAAGGACTACGCAGAAGAAGCACAAGGTCCTCTCCTCCCTCTAAAGGTGACATGTTTCTGGTTCACTTCAAATGGTATCACTGGGGCAATTGTCCTTTGACCCCCCCTTCCCTATCTTATCAGAGAAGTAAAGGGATTAATGCTCATTGTGTGAAGGAATAGTCATAATTTGAGTCGGAACTCAGTATACCTCTGCACTTTGAACATCAAACTCTGGGCCTGTTTACAAGTTTGGCAGGCAGGGTTACTCAGTCTCAAATGTGACTGATATCCAGTCCACCAAATTATAATTCCATTATTTCCTATTGAACTTGTAATATAGCGGCAGGGATACCCATCATGTTTATGATGGAGTATTCCATCCCCAAACTCATCAGCTGAGGACGCTGCCAACAATCAGGATCTACCCATGGTCAATGAACTCATGGACGATAATGTTCCTGGCTCCCTGCTCATTCCTCTTACACCTGGTACTCCCTTTGACAACCTACCTGCAAGAGAAAAAAGCACCATTATGGACCACAACAATGACCCCAACATTATCATAAAAGCAGCCGACAAAGGCAGAGCTACTGTCATCCTAAATACCGACGACTATGACATTGAGTGCCAGAGGCAACTGGCTGATACCAAATACTATAAGAATCTGGACACAGACTCCACTGAGTCCTTGACCAAGAAAATAGGAATTATGGACAATGAAGCAATGACCAATGGCTGGATTTCAAAGAACAAAGCTGATTTTTTGATGAAAACAACACCTACAATCCCATATTTCTATACACTTCAAAAAATCAATAAGAATGTACAACTTCCGCCGGGTAGACCCATTGGCTCCGTTTTGGAGCCCTATGGCCAAATCTGCGATCCCTTCCTACAACCACTGGTGTGGAGGACCCCATCATTTCTCACGGACACAAAAAACACTCTGCCTAATTGACAACCTCCCCAATCAACATGAGATCACCTTCCTTGTTACCCTCAATGTGGAGGCACCGTACACCAACATTTCCCAGGATGCCACCATCAGGTTCATTGACAAGATCCTCAGAACATCAACGATAGCCTCAGCCACACCTGTGTAGTTCCTCATGGAGTGCGCCAGTATAGCCCTTAAAACAACTTTTTCCAATATTAGAACCAACTATACCACCAGATACACGGAACGTCCATGGGCAGCACTTTTGTGCCAAGCCTGGCATGCCTCTATATGGTGGATTTTGAATCCTCACAAGTGTTTATAACGCCAACCCCTACCTGAGAGATGTTATCAAATCGAAGCGCTACATCAATGATATTCTGATATTCTAGGCAGGCACAGAGAAAAGATGTGAGGTATTCCATGTTTGGATCAACACCGAAAGCCCATATCTCAAGTTCACCCTCTCCAAATCCAACAAGGAGCTCCCCTTTTTGGACCTTCTCATCTTACTTGATCAGGGAATTCTCAAAACTAAGACATACATTCCTAGCGGGTCGTCTGGCCAGTATATCTTCACTAACCTGTCGCTGCCCCTCATGGCTGAAATTAGATGCAGATTAAGCTCTAATCTGATAATGCTGGATTGGGCGGGCAGACAGCCCAGGGTGGCATGGGGGATCTTGACGTTGCCATTTGAACAGGGTGGGATGGCGGTTCCAGATATGGAGCTCTATTATAACTGTGCCCAAGCACAATTTGCTTATTATTGGGTGTTCCCAGCCCTTTTCATGGTGCACACCACCCCGGGAAGCAACAGGGCGGACCTGACACCTGTACACATGGCACTGCTTGTACGCCCAAGGAGACTACATGCCAGAGTGGACACTGTGGGCTGCAGGGTTTGGTCATGGTGAGAACTCAGGCACAGAGCACGATTGGAAATCACATTCGCCCCCTCGATTCCACTCATTAGACACCTGAAATTGCCCTTTACTACAGAGGTGGAAGTGGGTCAAAGACTTTAGCTGATTCAGCTCCACATGCTGGGACAGGCATTTCATGAAGGGGTATTCGCTACCATAGATGAAGCACTGGGCGAGGAGCACACAGGGCTGCTGGACAGGTTCACCTACTATCAACTGAGAGCGGCACTGTGTACATTATATGAATCATTCCCTGTTGGGCCACCAACATTCCTAGTACCGGAGGAATTTCTAGTGAATCCCTCGCTGCGGAAGCCTATTACTCAGCTTTATTCAGGTATGCAGCGCACATCTCCTATATGTACACCCCGGTGCAGCGAAAGTGGGAAAAGATTCTGGGACGCCCATTAGAGAAGAGCACATAGGCATACAGCTACGCGCAAATGAAGGCAATGTCACCCAATTATAGACTGCGTCTTATTAATTTTAAGTTTATCTACAGACTGTACAGAACCCCTGCCTGGTTGTATAGGGTCAGTTTGAGTGAGGATGCAAGGTGTGTGCCTTGTAGGGCCCTGAAGGCTTCCTTCCTGCATCTGGCCTGAGAATGTCCTAAGGAGGCAAGATACTGGACAAGCATCTTTGAGGTGCTGACATTGCTGATTGGCTTTGTGGTGGACTGCTCTCCCCTGGTGGCTCTGTTGGGTTATGTGCGTGGAGTAGTTGCAGAGGACAGGAAATTGGTGGCCATGTTACTAATCCTGGCAAAGAGAAGGGTAGCTATCTGTTGGGGCTGCAAGCACAGTCCGAGAGCAACGGAGTGACTCAAGGACACAGCGTTCTGTCACAATCAACTGTCCAACTATTGGCCACTGATGCCTGCACAAGCTCGACCCAAAGACATATGGGCACCACTGCAGAGTTATTTAGACTCCACACGCCTGAACAATGATGACAGCGCAGCAGTGTAAGCATAGTCACCGCATATGGGGCACCCCTTATGTCCATAGTTAGTTGGAAATAAAGATTTTGTTGGAGAATCCCACCTATACTTGAACCAGAGACGAACCGCTTTCCTGCTCCCCTTTACTTTTCTCTTTATATCTTTCTCTGTATTCCCCCCTTTCTTTCATTGCTCCTCCTTCTGTATTTCTATTTCTCCCTCATTAAGGCCAACGCACAGCCCTGGAACACATCTCATAAAGATGGACGCCAAAGAGAGCAGCAGAGGGCATAAAGGGCCTGGGTTGTCTGCTCAACTGTATTATCCAATACTATGTGCGGATACCCACTGAGGTTACTTTGTTTTATTTGAAACTGCTCAACTCTATGTATGAAGTCATGTGGCTGCTATGTCTCTTTTCATTGTTTCTAGGTACTCTTCTGAACATTTCAATAAAAATAACTTTTAAATAAATAAAACTAAGACATACAGAAAAACAACTGACTGGAACAGGCTCCTTCCCTTCAATAGCCACCATCCCCAGGGGCTCCGCGAGAATCTACCCTGCGGACACTTCTTGAGACTGAGAAGGAATTGCAGCAATACTAGCAATTTTCGAGGTACAAGCGGATGCTCTCAGTAACAATCGCCATAACAAGAGCTACCTTAAGAAGAAATACAAGGAAGAGGAACCGCAACAACCACCGCGGAACCCTTCTGGAAACCATACTGAGAGCACAAGAAGACACCATGACCCGTGTCCCAACATTCACCCCTACATCCAACCCAGTAAAGAACATTATTCTCACAAACACTGGAATACTGTCAACAAATGAGACCTCCAACTAGAACGTCCCAGGTTTGCCTTCAAAAGAACCAAAAATCTCAAGGACTTGCTGGTCCATACCCAACCACAGATAAGAAGAACGACAAACCAGACCACACTACCGGGCCTTCCAACTGTCAAAGGTCATTACCCATGTAGCAATTGCAGCGCGTGTACCTCCACCCGTCACACTAAGGACCTCCAGATAGGCGACATCACCTGGACTTAACGACAACATACCAATTGCAATTGTGTCTATCTAATCAGATGACAGTGTAAACTGTACTATATAGGAATGAATACTATCAATCAATCAATCAATGCATTTATAGAGCGCACTACATACCTGTGAGGGTCTCAAGGCGCTGGGGGGGGGTGCTGCTACTGGTCGAAGAGCCAAGTCTTGAGGAGTCCCCTGAAGGCCAGCAGGTCCTGGGTCTGTCGTAGGTTGGTAGAGTGTTCCATGTCTTGGCAGGGAGGTAGGAGAAGGATCTTCCGCCGGCGGTGGTTTTCCGAATACGAGGAACTGAGGGGAGGGCGAGGTTGGCAGAGCGGAGGCAGCGGGTGGGGGTGTAGAAGCTGAGTCGGTCGTTGAGGTATGCTGGTCCGGCATTGTGAAGGGTTTTGTGTGCGTGGATGAGGAGTTTGAAGGTGATCCTCTTGTTGACTGGGAGCCAGTGCAGGCCTCTCAGGTGGGGTGTGATGTGGCTGCGTCGGGGGATGCCGAGGATCAGTTGTGCCGAGGCGTTCTGGATTGGTGGTTGTTCCTGAGTAGAGGGCGTTCCCGTAGTCGAGTCTGCTGGTGACGAGGGCCTGGGTGACGTTTTTTCTCGTGTCAGAGGGGATCCATTTGAAGATCCTGCAAAGCATTCGGAGGGTGTTGAAGGAGGACGCGGAGACGGCGTTGACTTGCTTTGTCATGGTGAGGGCGGAGTCGAGGATGACCCCCAGGTTGCGTGCATGGTCGGTGGGTTCTGGGGCTGTGCCTAGCAATGTGGGCCACCAGGAGTCCCAGGCTGATGGGGTAGGCCCGAGGATGAGGACCTCTGTCTTGTCTGATGTTAGCTTCAGCCTGCTGTCCTTCATCCATTTGGCGATGGCCTTCATTCCTCTGTGGAGGTTGGCTTTGGCGGTGTGGGGGTCTTCGGTGAGGGATATGATCAGCTGGGTGTCGTCGGCGTAGGAGATGATGTTGAGGTTATGTTGTCATGCGACGTGGGCGAGGGATGCCATGTAGATATTGAACAGCGTCGGGCTGAGGGAGGATCCCTGTGGGACGCCGCAGATGATCTCGGTGCTTTTAGAGCGGAAGGGTGGGAGGCGGACGCTCTGGTTTCTGCCGGAGAGGAAGGATGTGGTCCAGACCAGGGCCTTTTCTTGGATTCCGGAGTCATGGAGGCGTGCTGACAGGATGCAGTGGCAGACCATGTCGAAGGCTGCTGATAGGTCCAGGAGGAGGAGGGCGGCCGTTTCTCCTTTGTCCTTCATGATCCTGATGTCGTCGGTGGCGGCGATGAGGGCGGTCTCGGTGCTGTGGTTGCTGCGGAAGCCTGATTGGGAAGGTTCCAGGATGTTGTTGTCTTCGAGGTAGCGGGTTAGCTGTTTGTTGACAATCTTCTCCGTGACTTTCGCCGGGAACGGAAGCAGGGAGGTGGGCCGGAAGTTCTTAAGGTCCTAGGGGTCCACCTTGGGTCTCTTTAGTAGGGCGTTGATCTCGGCGTGCTTCCAGCTTTCCGGGAAGGTTGCTGTCTCGGAGGAGATGTTGATTGTTTTCCAGAGGTGGGGCGCGATGGCTGACCTGGCTTTGTTGAACACGTGGTGAGGGCAAGGGTCGGATGGGGATCCGGAGTGGATGGAGTTCATGGTTTTGATGGTGTCTTCATCGCTGACGCTGGACCAGGTGGTCAGGCGACTGGTGCGAGCGGAGGTCGCAGGGGTGGTGGTCTCGGCGGTAGGTGCGGAGGTGTCGGAGTTGAAGCTGTCGTGGATGTCGGTGATCTTGCGGTGAAAGAAGGTGGCCAGTGAGTCGCACAGGTCTTGTGATGGTGGAATGTCATTTGTGTTGGAGCTGGGGTTGGAGAGTTCTTTTACGATACTTACGAGCTCTTTGGTGTTGTGTGCGTTGTTGTCTAGGCGGTCCTCTTGGCGGTCCTGATGAGTTGGTGGTGCCTGCGGGTGGCGTTCTTGTGGGCTGTGTGGCTTTCTGGTGTTCGGTCATGGAGCCATTTCTTCTCCAGTTTCCGACAGGTGTGCTTGGAGGTTCGGAGGTCCTCGGTGAACCAGGCGGCTTTCTTGTTGGTGTGGTTGGTGGTGGAGGTCTTGAGAGGGGCGAGGGTGTTGGCGGTCGTTAATCCATTGGTTGAGGTTGGTAGCGACGGTGTCGGGGTCGATGGGGTCGGCGGGTGGATTCAGGGCGAGTGTGGTGGTCAGTTGGTCCTTGGTGACCTTGCCCCAGCAGCGGCGTGGCAACTGTTGGGTGCAGTGGTGTGTGGTGGGTTTCCTGAAGGTGAAGTGGACGCATCTGTGGTCGGTCCAGTGGGGTTCGGTGGTGTGGTTGAAGGAGACGTGGGGGCTTGCAGAGAAGATGGGGTCAAGCGTGTGTCCAACGGCGTGGGTGGGTGTCGTCACAAGATGTTTGAGTCCGAGGTTGGCGAGGTTGTCGATCAGGGCGGTGGAGTTGGCGTCGTTGTTCTCGAGGTGGAAGTTCAGGTCCCCGAGGAGGATGTAGTCCGTGGAGGCAAGGGCGTGGGTGCTGACTAGGTCAGCGGTGGTGTCGCTGAATCGTGGTCGGGGTCCGGGTGGCCTGTAGCCGAATGTTCCTCTGAGGGTCGTGTTGGGGTCGGTGTGGATCTGGAAGTGCATGTGCTCGGCGGGGGTGAGGGTTTCGTCGGCGTTGGTCGAGACTCTGAGGGTGTCTTTGTGGACGATAGCGATCCCCCCTCCAACTCCGTTGGTGCGGTCTCTGCGGGAGATCTTGTAGCCCTATGGGATGGCTATGGCGATGCCTGGGGCTGAGGTATTTACAACAAGGGGTGGTGATGGACAGAGTCTCTGAATTAAGCAGAATACTCTCACCCAGTCAAGAGATCAGGGCTAGATCCAACACCGTTTTTTAGCTCATTGCACCATCCCAGTTTCAGAACCTGGCTGTATGCAAATTAGTCTGTCCCTGGCCCAGTGCATCATGGGAACAGGGCAGACCAGACTACAAAAGCCAATTCTTACACTGGGAAGGAAACAAGCTTCCGGGGACCGGTTTCTGGCATTTCAGCCGTCTTCGGCCCGGCTTGCTTGAATCCTGATGGTGCAATGAGCAAGGGACTCACATCTGAGTATACCCTTCCACGCTTAGGGTGGACAAAAATATTTACAACAAGGGGTGGTGATGGACAGAGTCTCTGAATTAAGCAGAATACTCTCACCCAGTCAAGAGATCAGGGCTAGATCCAACACCGTTTTTTAGCTCATTGCACCATCCCAGTTTCAGAACCTGGCTGTATGCAAATTAGTCTGTCCCTGGCCCAGTGCATCATGGGAACAGGGCAGACCAGACTACAAAAGCCAATTCTTACACTGGGAAGGAAACAAGCTTCCGGGGACCGGTTTCTGGCGTTTAGCCAGGTCTCCGTCAGGACGGCGACGTCGGGGGCGGTAGAGTCTAGGAGGTCCCAAAGTTCGATGGCGTGCTTGCGAGCGGAGCGGGCGTTGAGGAGGATGCAACGGAGGAGGTTGCGTTCTCTGGTTGATGGTTTGGCAGGCTGGATGCTGGTGAAGCTGCAGTTCTGGCAGGTAAAGGGCCCTTGGATGTGCTTTGGGATGGCCTGGTAGCAGGGGTGGTCTCGTCCGGGCTTGAGTGCGTGGAGGGTGCTGGAGTCATAGGGCAGTCAGGTGTTGTGGCGACCTCTGGGTCCAGGGGTTCTGGTGCTGGGCGCAGTCCAGGCGCGGACGGGCGCAGTTGGGTTTGCCTTTGGCGCGCCGCGCGTCCGCTGCGCTTCTGCGTGGCGTCCTCCATAAGAGGTGAAGTGGGAGGGAGGAGCAGCTGGGAGGCGGGAGCGGGGCAGCCAATGGGCGATGGGGACGGGAAACAGAAAGCAAAGGCCGATGAAAATCAGTGAAAATCCGAATCAGTGAATACAAAAGCAACATCCACTGCCGCCGCAGTACTACAAAAATGTGCAACCATTACATTGAAAAATGTCACACCATAGACCAACTGACATGGACCATCTTGGAGGCAAATGCCTCTTGGAGTACCACCACACTGTTCCGGAAAGAACAACAGTGCGTGTTCCGACTACGGTCAAACACCAATGGGTTAAATGATGAGATACCTTGAATAGAATTACAGAGCTGATTTAACCATATTGTCCATCCTCTAGGCATCTTCGTTCTTCCACTATAAGTTGTGATCAGCTCTCAATAGCCCCAGGTCAGTGACTACACAACTACACACACCTAACTATGTTTGATCAATTCAAGAATCATCCAATGTATAAAACCAACCATACATTATTTTTGGGACCTCCTGCCAATAACAGCTACTTGCCATCTTGGCTATTACAATACTTAGCCTAAAACATTAGCTATCTTCCTTGAAGTCGACTAACCACTCTGGCCCATACCATGTACTTTAAACGTATCAATATAATGAATTTCTATGGTTTTGTGTGTGTAAAATATAAAACTAACTAAAACGTACCTGTAGGCTGTAGCCTTTTGTTTTTTAGTTTATTTCTAAGATATTGTACATTTTATTTTCTAGCTATAACGTCCCTGTAACCTTTGGTTTTTTCAGTGAAATTCTGTGTTTTTTTTAAAGCTATTTCCTAACTTTATCATTCATGTTACCTTTGTTTTTTTTCAGTAAATTTCTAGTTATTCTTTATGTAAAGTAAGATCTAATTACCATATTTTAATTCAACCGCTGCAATGCACAGCTTTTGGCACTACACAGCAGGGGGTTGGCTACAGGGCCTGGCCTATAGCCAGGCCCTAGGGGCAATCTCCCACATGCAGCCAACCCCACGGCCGCATGCAGCCAACCCCCCGCCACACACAGCTTCATGCAGTCAACCCACATCGTGCACGGCCTTCAGCCGTGTGCAGTGGGTGGTAGCCACATGCCCTAGACTGCGGCGAGCCCTGTTGGCAACCCCTCCATAGGCAGCCATGCATGGCCCCCTCCCTGGGCTGCTATTGTACCATCGACTCCATCTCCCAGGGCCCGATACATTTTTTTAAGGGGGGGCACGAGTACCCACCTTGGGGCACTTTTGGCTATAGGGACCACATTCTCCATGGCCAACTATTATACTTATGGGAGAGGGGAGGCACGCAGCCCCCCTGCCTGGGACGCCACCATTAATTTAAATATTTTGGGAACCAGTCGCAAACCCCTTGGGTAGGTCTCGCAGACCCCCAAATGTCCTCGGTCTACAGGTTATGAACCACTCAGTTAACCCAAAGGTTTCCTTGTGGAGAGGTATGCCTTGCAGTAGTGAAAAACGAATGTAGGAGTTTTCCACAACCAAAACATGTAAACCTAAAAAGCACTGCACCCTGCCCGATGGACTGTTTAGGGCCCACCCTAGAGGTTACATATATATTAAGAAGGAGAGGTTTAAGCCAGGCAAAAGGTTTATTTTGCCAGGGAGAGATGGCAGTTTAAAACTGCACACACAGATTGCCATGGCAGTCCTGAGAAATGCTTGTAAAGGGCTACTTAAGTGGGTGCTTCAGGCCCACTAGCAGAATTTAATTTACAGGCCCTGGGTACATTTAGTACCACTTTATTAGGGACTTATAAGTACATTAAATGTGTCAATTTGGTGTAAGTAAATATTACCATCTTTTAGGAAATGAGGACACGCACTTTGACACTGGTCATCAGTGGTAAAGTGCACAGAGTCCTAAAGCTAACAGAAACAAGATCAGCAAAAATGAGGGCAAAATCCTACACCTTTGGATGAAGACCACCCTAATGCTGATAGGTCTAACAGAAAGACACACTGTTAGAAATGGGGGTCTCTAGTTGGCAGGGGTAGGTACCACTGTCCAAATAGGGACCCTTGCTTCTAGTCAGGGTAAGGAGGAAACCCTCTGAGATAACCCCTGCTCACCCTCTAGGTAGCGATGTTAGGCTTTAATCGGGTGCGTACCGCAAGTGAAGGATGCAACGGCTCTGACAGCGGCAACAGGCGCTGCAACGATCTCGACCTTTGTAGCGGCGGGAATTCCCTCGCACTGTCGGGGATGCGCTCCGCAGCGAGCGATGCAATAACTTTTCTGTAGCAAAGTCTCTCAAGCTTAGTTTCCAGCTTTCCAACACAGATAAAACTTCCAGAGGCACCACACATGGGTCAAGCACTCCAGGAAGGACAGAACTCTCTCAGTAGAGCTCAGGGGAAGCTGGGGGTGAAGTCCTTTTGTTCCTGGGACTTCAGAACAGGGAGCCAGCCCTTCTCAGGCCCTTGGAGATTCCTTCGAGCAAGGGGACACAGCACAAAGCAAAGTCCTTCCCCTCTCCTTGGCAGCAAAGCAACAGCAGGGAAATCCAACAGAGCAACAGCTGGACAATCTTCCTTCTTCAGTTTCAGCTTTCTCCTTGGCAGAGGTTCCTTCTTGATTCCAGGATGATCTAATTTTCTGTTGTCAGGGGTCCTGTACTTATACCCCTAAAAGTCTTTGTTCTCTTTGTGCAAGTGGGCCCTGAGCCCGGTCTGAACCAGTTCTGGGTGTTTCTTCAGCACTTTATTTTCCTGGCTTTCTCCTTTCCTTTCAGAGAGAGGGGCAGGGTTGTCAGCCGCCCAGCAGGAGGTGGAGCCAGCATTGTGGAGGGAAAGCACAGCCCTGGAGCACTTTATTGACATGATTCCCTCTCTCCTTTCACAGCGCAGGCCAGAGGCATCAGACATACCACAGGGGGTGGAGCCAGCACTGTGGGGGACGGGCACAGTCCTATTCAGGTCCCAGGAGCAACTCCTCCCTCCCATCAAGTTGCAAATGCAGTCATTCAGCCTAGGGCTGACTCAGCCAGCCTGCTGGGGAATCCCCAGCCCCTGTCATTCTCAAACCAGACAGTCAATACACAAACAGGCCAAGGCACACAGGAGGGTCAGACAAGAGAACAACAGCTTTCTAAAAGTGCTGTTCTCAAACACAGGATTCAAAAACAACCTTTCCTAAAAGATGTGTTATTAAATTCTGAGTTCAGGGATACTAGACTCTTATGTCTTACCTTGTTCCTATGGGAAGATATGCTGGTAGCCACTGTAGCCAGCATCCCCCATGATAGCCTATGAAGCAAGATAGCCTTACAGCAGTGAAAAACGAAAATGGCTGTAATTCACTACCAGAGCATGTCACCTGCACCAGTACATGCTCTACATTTCACATACACTGCACCCTGCCCAGGGGGTACCTTTGGGGGTACCTTGGGCCTTCCATTGGGGCGACCAATGTGCCCCAAAAGGGAAGGGTTAGGCCTGGTCCGTGGGGACACTGACCAGGAGGACATGGCACTTCACAGACTGCACACAGGCACTACGGTGGCAGGCCTGAGACACCATTTTGGGGCTACTCATGTGGGTGGCACAATCAGTGCTGTAGGCCCACTAGTAGCATTTGTATCACCAGCCCTGGCACACTCGGTGTACTTTACTAGGGACTTCTTGGTGAGACAAATATGCCAATCAGGGATAACCAATTACAATCACATTTATACAGAGAGCATATGCACTTTAGCACTGATCAGCAGTGGTAAGGTGCCCAGTGTTCTATTGCCAACAGCCACAGGTCAGGAAAAATAAGGGAGGAAGAAGCAAAAAGTATGGGGATGACCCTGCAAGAAGGGCCAGTTCCAACACAACCCCCTTCCAGCCTAAAGCCAAGGTAGACCAAACGATACCTCGATGGGATTCCCTGCTTAAGGCAATAGAACACGGAAACTGGCCCAAACAGCAGGGCAGTCCTGTTCTACGCCGTCCTAAACCCAGTTGGATCACTCTATCCAACTGGGTCTATCCATACTCTCAGGGTCCACCATGCCAATCCATGTGGAACCCTTCTCCTCACCTGTGGACACCACCTGTGCAGCACCTAACCTTAATTTACTCACAGGTGTGTCCCAACAGACAGACAGACAGACAGCCGCAGTGACCACCAACAGTGATCCGGGATGAGACCCAGGCCTCATGCCTCTCAGGGCTCTCAAACCTCTGTGGCGTCAGAGGGTGGGGGGCAGTAGCCCCAGGTGCTTGGCACCCTTTGTCCACACCCTCTCTTGTCAGGTCAGGTCTAACATCCTGGCACTGACCCACCAGTCCCGGACCTGTATCCAGCGGCTGGACAGGAGGCTGGGGTGGGCTTCCCCACACCAGGTCCTCCTCTTCCTTGGGGCTCTGTACCCTCCCACCTGGAGCGATACCCCCTTCTAGAATAGCCTGAGCACCTGTGGCAGGTGTCCCGCACCATTCACCCACCAGTTCAGGATCTCCCTCCAGCAACTGGTCTCCCAACCTAGGGTTTAATACCTGTGGTTGTGCACTTGCCTGGCACGACAGAACTTCTGGGGACTCACACAGTACCCCCTTAAGGGTGACACTGACACAACTCATGTGTCCTGTGACAGTCTGCCTGGCGCAGGTCTCCCGACCCCTGTCCACCTGACAGCGCGGGAAGATCCTCCAGGACAGAAGTGAGGTTACCATGGTCACTCACGGGGGACTCAGCCCTTCTGACTGGTCCCTGACCCACTGGTTCTCCCACTGGGGACTCCTTCCCCCTCTCACCCCTCAGTCTGAACTTCTGCACCCTTCCAACTGGAGTGGCACAGCCAGAAACCAGAACCGATGGAGGCCTGGTTGCAGGCACTCCCCGGTCACCAGACACAAGGAGATCCTCCTCAAATAGCCTACTAGTACAGTCTAGGTCCCCCACCAGGTGTTCCCTTAAAGAACCCTCCAGGCCCTGAGACTGGGTTTCGGGCACCGTGAGACACACCGTCCCACACTCACTCCTCCACTGAGACCGGACATGAGCCCCTACACCCTTCCCACTACACTGGGACCTAACTGGGCTACACTGAACCTCTTCCACCTCACAGGCCTGGAAGACATCTAAGCCACTCCTCTTAGGATCACTCCCCAATGCCTCTTCAGACCCTTGGGAATCCACCAAGAGGTCTGCCTCCAATGCAAGCTCTCTGGAGTCAGAGAACTCACACTCCACCGGGTGTTGGCATATCTCTGGAAAACAGGGACTTAAAATATACTCTCCAACAAATGAATCACACAGCCCCCCACAGTTGTTAACCAAGCTACCATTTGCCTCACCCTCCAGTGCCTCACACAAGTACCCCACACCACTCTCCAGAGACTGGCAAGACAGTATCTGACTGTCTCTGTCACACAACCCACACTCTTCTGGCTGGTCTTCACACACACACACCAAGGTTTCTACCATGGGGGAATCCCTCTCCCTGTACCTCTCATCTAGAGTCAGTAGAGTGTCCCTCCCACCACTAAGAATATGGTCCCCTGTGCCAGTACCCCAATCTACTTCAGGGACACTGCACTCCACTAGAACTACATCATAAACCTGAACCCCCTGGTGTATGTCGACCCCCTCCCTCAAGTCAGGCGCCACATCTCTGGGTGTTTGTACCTTTCTCTCAGCACTGGAAACTATAATCTTGCTGCCACCATCTGAGCTGGACTCCACCTCCAACTCAGCAAAGGTCACCTCTTGAGCTACCCATGTTTCTTCTTCAGCTGAGACCCTCATGGCCTCACGCCTCTTGAGCTCCAACTCAAGCTTCCTCATTCTTACTTCATGGGCCAAGGTCAATTTCAATTCCTCCAGGGCACGGGCATTTTTGCTCTCCTCCGCCGCCCTTTCTATTTGCTTCAGCTCCATTTCAAGCCTCAACATTTCTAACTTATGATCTCTAGCCCTTTGATTTTCCTCCAACTCCTCAGGGGAAAAACTTTCAGCTGAATGGTTGATGCCAGCCCTTAAAGCTGCTCTGGACACAGGCAGAACCTGTGGCCTGAAACCATTCCTTTGTGCATCCTCATCCACTTCTGCATCATCTGTCTCCCCAGCCTCTTTGCTCTCCCACCAGGCCCTTAAGGCCTCCAGTAGCTCCTCCTTCTTGGAGCAGCGCTTCATGGGGCATCCAAAGTTCCTACACAACTGCCTGAGTTGACCTACTTTGTAATCACTTAACATTTCAATATCAAACTCCAGTTCTGCAACATCACTTGCTGGTTTACCATTCTGAGACATGATGCTTGGATTCTTTCAGGGTTACGATCAAAAATAGAACCAAAAATAAAAAATGTAGTATGCGGTGGCGTAGTGGTCTGCACTCACTAGTGATGTACACCAATCACTGTGGGTCTAGTACAAATACAAGTTCAAATCCCCACCGCTGACCAACAATGTTAGAAATGGGGGTCTCTAGTTGGCAGGGGTAGGTACCACTGTCCAAAAATAGGGACCCTTGCATCTAGTCAGGGTAAGAAGGAAACCATCTGAGATAACCCCTGCTCACCCTCTAGGTAGCTTGGCACGAGCAGTCTGGGCTAACCAGCCCGGCGCCCCAGCCGCCGCAGGGCCGGCCGCCTGGATTTCGCGCCGGTTTTTGACGCGACCCCGCCCCCCGCCAACCGATAGTCCCACGTGCTCCCCGCCTCCCGCCTGACCCGCCCTCCCGGATCCCTTCTTAAGGGGACCCCGACCCCAGACTTGCAGCGACCACTGTGCCCTCGGCCTGGTTGCCCCCTTGCTCCCCGCCTCCCGCCTGACCCGCCCTCCCGGATCCCTTCTTATGACGCCCCCTCAGCGACCGCGCAGCGGACGCGCGCAGCGGGAGCGCCGAAGGTGCGCCAAAGGTAAGCCCGTCTGCGCCCGTCCGTGCCTGGACCGTGCCCAGTGCCAGGACCCCTGGCCCCCGCAGATCCCAGCCCACCCGCCGGACGTACGACGCCGCCACCCTCATCGCACTCAACGACGGACGAGCCCCGGGATGCTACCGTGCCACCCCGAGGCGCTCCCATGGACCCTTCTGCTGCACCGCCTGCAAGTTCACCTGCATCCGGACCTGCCTCGCACCAGCACCCGCCAAGACGAACACCAGCACCAACCACCTCAAGTGCATCCTGCTCAACACCCGCTCAGTCCACAGACACGCAATCGAACTCTGGAACCTCATCGACACCACAGCTCCTGACGTTGCCTTCCTCACGGAGACCTGGATGAACGCCTCTTTCGCGCCCGACATTGCCATCGCCATCCCAGAGGGCTACAAGATCACCCGGAGGGACCGCACTGCCAACCAGATAGGAGGAGGCATCGCCATCATCCACAGGGACACCATCCGCATCACGACCAGCACAGACGACATCCTGACCACCGCCGAACACCTACACTTCCAGATCCACACCGACCCAAAGACCACCCTCAGAGGCACCCTGATCTACCGACCCCCTGGACCACGCACACGATTCAGCGAGGACCTCGCCGACTTCGTCAGCCCGCATGCCCTCCCCTCCGCTGACTACATCCTCCTGGGGGACATCAACTTCCACCTGGAGAACAACAACGACCGCAACACCACCACCCTGCTGGACAACCTCGCCAACCTCGGACTCAAGCAGCTGGTGACCACCCCCACCCACCTCGCCGGACACACACTCGACGCCGTCTTCTCATCCAGCAAAGACATCACCTTCAGCCACGCCACTGGACTCCACTGGACGGACCACAGCTGCGTCCACTTCACCTTCAGAAGAACGACGATCCACCACCACCAGCAACAGGTTGCCCGCAGAAGCTGGAGCAAGATCACAGCCGACCAGCTCGCCGCTTCCCTGAGCCAGCACCCTCCCGCCAGCTCAGCGAACCCCAGCCAGGCCGCCGACAACCTCACGAAGTGGATCAGCAACTGCGCGGACGTACTCGCCCCACTGAAGACCCCGCCCAGCAGACCCGGCAGCAAGAAGGCCCCATGGTTCACCGACGAACTCAAGAGCTCCAAGAAGAACTGCCGAGCCCTCGAGAAAGCCTGGAGAAGGGAGCCAACACCGGACAACATGACCACCCTCAAGCTTGCCACCCGGAAGCACCACCAGCTGATCCGCGACACCAAGAAAACTGCATTCAAGGACCGACTGGACAACAACGCACACAACTGCAAGGAACTCTTCAACATCGTGAAAGAGCTCTCCAACCCCAACGCCGGAAACAACGACATCACCCCATCGCAAGAACTCTGCAACTCCCTCGCCTCCTACTTCCACAACAAGATCGCGGACATACACAACAGCTTCAACACCCAACCGACGAACGCCACGCCCGACTCAACCGAACCACCGCCCCCCACCACCACCCTCCGCGCCTGGACTCCTATCAGCACCGAAGACACCGTCGGCACGATGAACTCCATCCACTCCGGATCTCCGACCGACCCTTGCCCTCACCACGTCTTCAACAAGGCCGACGCTGTCATCGCACCCCACCTGCGGGACATCATCAACACCTCATTCGACACCGCCACCTTCCCTGAGAGCTGGAAGCACGCCAAACTCAGCGCTCTACTCAAGAAACCAACAGCGGACCCCACCGAACTGAAGAATTACCGCCCCATCTCGCTCCTCCCGTTTCCAGCCAAAGTCATCGAGAAGACCGTCAACAAGCAACTGGCCGCCTTCCTCGAGACAAATGGATCCCTCGACCCCTCACAGTCTGGCTTCCGAGCCAACCACAGCACCGAGACCGCCCTCATCGCTGCCACCGATGACATCCGAACCCTGATGGATAACGGAGAAACAGCGGCCCTCATCCTCCTAGACCTCTCCGCGGCCTTCGACACCATCTGCCACCGCACCCTAGTGCAGCGCCTCTACAACGTCGGAATCCAGGAGAAGGCACTGGAATGGATCATCTCCTTCCTCGACGGAAGAACCCAGAGAGTCCGCCTACCTCCGTACAAATCAAAGGCCACCGAAGTCATCTGCGGCGTACCCCAAGGATCCTCGCTGAGCCCAACCCTCTTCAATGTCTACATGAGCCCCCTCGCGGCCATCGCACGCCAACACAACCTGAACATCATCTCCTACGCCGACGATACCCAGCTGATCCTCTCCCTTACCAACGACCCCGCCGCCGCCAGAGCCAACCTTCACGAAGGAATGAAAGAAGTAGCCGAGTGGATGTCGACCAGCCGCCTGAAGCTGAACTCGGACAAGACGGAAGTCCTCATCCTGGGATCCTCGCCCTCCGCCTGGGACGACTCCTGGTGGCCCCCCGCCCTGGGAACTGCACCCAAACCGACAGACCACGCACGCAACCTGGGCTTCATCCTGGACTCCTCCCTCTCCATGACCAAGCAAGTCAACGCAGTCTCCTCGTCGTGCTTCAACATCCTGCGCATGCTACGGAAGATCTTCCGGTGGATCCCCACCGAGACCAGGAAGACTGTCACCCAGGCCCTCGTCACCAGCCGACTGGACTACGGCAACGCCCTCTACGCCGGAACCACCGCCAAGCTCCAGAAGAGACTCCAACGGATCCAGAACGCCTCAGCCAGACTCATCCTCGACATCCCACGACACAGCCACATCTCCGGACACCTAAGAGACCTGCACTGGCTCCCGGTCAACAAGAGAATCACCTTCCGTCTCCTCACCCACGCACACAAAACCCTACACGATCAAGGCCCGAGCTACCTCAACAACGGCATCAACTTCTACGCTCCCAAACGACACCTCCGATCAGCCAGTCACGCCCTCGCCGCCGTCCCCCGCATCCGAAGAACGACAACAGGAGGAAGGTCCTTCTCCTACCTGGCTGCCAAGACCTGGAACTCCCTCCCGACCGACCTGCGCCTGACCCAAGACCACCTCGCCTTCAGGAAGAAGCTCAAGACCTGGCTGTTCGGGCAGTAGCAGCACCCCCCCCCCCTAGCGCCTTGAGACCCTCCGGGTAAGTAGAGCGCTCAATAAATGTCTATGATTGATTGATGATTGAATGTGTAAAGTAGTTGTACCAACACTCACATTAACACAGTAAAAACACCGCAAACTGACTCCACAACAGTTTAGAAAAATTGAGGTATTCAATCTAAACTACACAAGACCAAAAAGACAAAAATCCAACATACACAGTTCAAGAATATGGTTTCAAAAAGAGTTCTTACGGTTGCGATAAAAATTCTTCAGGTTGCGATCAAAATAATCCACAGTTACGTGAAAAGTTCACAGTTGCGTCACGTTTAGCTCACCGTACCTTTAGTTGGGACAAATTTCCAAAAGCATAAGATGGTGCGGTGGAAAACAAGTGATGCGTTGCTCCTGAGACCCTGGGGAGGCGTTTGCAACAGCCCCGCTGCAGCAGCGGGCGTGTTGCGACGAATCCGGTCTGTATGGGGAGGAAGGCCACTTGTATGGCTTCCGGTGCGTAGGTTCCGTAGGAAGTTTGCTCTCGCAAAGGCACAATGCGACGATCTTTGGTGTTGCGACGTTCTCCGGGGCCACGATGCGCGGACCAGCGGTGATCTTCTCTCTCGCAGCTCCTCGATGCGATGGTTTCGGCAATGACTCTCGCAGCGACGTGATGCGGTCCGCAAGCAGGCGGTGCGGCGATCCAACCCAGCGACGACAGGCTCTGCGACGACACTCGCAGCGATGTTAGGCTTCCCGCACCGATCGGGTGCGTACCGCAAGTGAAGGATGTGACGGCTCTGAAAGCGGCAACAGGCGCTGCGACGATCTCGACCTTTGTAGCGGCGGGAAATCCCTCGCACTGTCGGGGATGCGCTCCGCAGCGAGCGATGCGATAACTTTTCTGTAGCAAAGTCTCTCAAGCTTAGTTTCCAGCTTCCCAACACAGGTACAACTTCCAGAGGCACCACACATGGGCCAAGCACTCCAGGAAGGACAGAACTCTCTCAGTAAAGCTCAGGGGAAGCTGGGGGTGAAGTCCTTTTGTTCCTGGGACTTCAGAACAGGGAGCCAGCTCTTCTCAGGCCCTTGGAGATTCCTTCAAGCAAGGGGACACAGCACAAAGCAAAGTCCTTCCCCTCTCCTTGGCAGCAAAGCAACAGCAAGGAAATCCAACAGAGCAACAGCTGGACAATCTTCCTTCTTCAGTTTCAGCTTTCTCCTTGGAAGAGGTTCCTTCTTGATTCCAGGATGATCTAATTTTCTGTTGTCAGGGGTCCTGTACTTATACCCCTAAAAGTCTTTGTTCTCTTTGTGCAAGTGGGCCCTGAGCCCGGTCTGAACCAGTTCTGGGTGTTTCTTCAGCACTTTATTTTCCTTGCTTCTCCTTTCCTTTCAGAGAGAGGGGCAGGGTTGTCAGCCGCCCAGCAGGAGGTGGAGCCAGCATTGTGGAGGGAAAGCACAGCCCTGGAGCACTTTGTTGACATGATTCCTTCTCTCCTTTAACAGCGCAGGGCAGAGACATCAGACGCACCACAGGGGGTGGAGCCAGCACTGTGGGGGCGGGCACAGTCCTATTCAGGTCCCAGGTGCAACTCCTCCCTCCCATGAAGTTGCAAATGTAGTCATTCAGCCTAGGGCTGACTCAGCCAGCCTCCTGGGGAATCCCCAGCCCCTGTCACTCTCAAACCAGACAGTAAATACAAAAACAGGCCAAGGCACACAGGAAGGTCAGACAAGAGAACAGCAACTTTCTAAAAGTGCTGTTTTCAAACACATGATTCAAAAACAACCTTTCCTAAAAGATGTGTTATTAAATTCCGAGTTCAGGGATACTAGACTCTTATGTCCTATCTTGTTTCTATGGGAAGATATGCTGGTAGCCATTGTAGCCAGCATCCCCCATGATAGCCTATGAAGCAAGATAGCCTTACAGCAGTGAAAAACGAAAATGGCTGTAATTCACTACCAGAGCATGTCACCTGCACCAGTACATGCTCTACCTTTCACATACACTGCACCCTGCCCAGGGGGTACCTTGGGCCTTCCATTGGGGCGACCAATGTGCCCCAAAAGGGAAGGGTTAGGCCTGGTCAGTGGGGACACTGACCAGGAGGACATGGCAGTTCACAGACTGCACACAGGCACTGCGGTGGCAGGCCTGAGACACCATTTTAGGGCTACTCATGTGGGTGGCACAATCAGTGCTGTAGGCCCACTAGTAGCATTTGTATCACCAGCCCTGGCACACTCGGTTTACTTTACTAGGGACTTCTTGGTGAGACAAATATGCCAATCAGGGATAACCACTTACAATCACATTTACACAGAGAGCATATGCACTTTAGCACTGATCAGCAGTGGTAAGGTGCCCAGAGTCCTATTGCCAACAGCCACAGGTCAGGAAAAATAAGGGAGGAAGAAGCAAAAAGTTTGGTGATGACCCTGCAAGAAGGGCCAGTTCCAACACACATATAAAAGGACAGAGGGGTCAAGAGACCGGAAGAAAGTTGGACATATGGATGCAGAGTTCATGGCCAAATTTAAGAAAACCTTTCCATCCTGACCAAATCAAATGTTGAGATAAAGTAAATAATGGAGTCACTAGCTGATCAACCCATGACCTCTCCTTGGAGAAAACATTTTCATTCAATTTCCAGTCATTGACCTCTTCAGAACGTTCACCTGTCACAATAAAGCAGTGCTATCCACATGTCCATTCCTTTCAAGGTCATTTTGTTATAATGGTATTGCTACTCAATACCTTATTTTCTGTTGCTTATGTAATTCTGCCTGATATCTCCTTCTAATTCTCTAAGTAATGTCAAAATCTGCGCCTGGAAAGCTGCATCAGTCGCAACTTTCCTTTAAAGCTTTTGTTAATTTCCATTACCATGTCTGCATGCTTAATTGTACACAGTGTAAAACTATGCATACAAAAATATTTTCCCATTAATACAATTGTATTCTTCTACAGTGAAGTAGTTTTTCCTTCTAGAGAAACCCTGACACATTTTAGGGGTGTTCTTTGCCTATTCCTACCCTGTGAACACATTTAATCTTGCCCTTGACAGTCCTCTTATAGGATGAGAAAAGGGGATTAAAAAGTTGTGTGGATGTGCACAACATTCCAAGGTAGTCCCGTTCTGGTTTAGTCACTTTCCACCCATGCATGTAGATTTACTTGTACGTAACATTACACAATACTGAGGTGATAAAACATGTGAGTGGATAGAATTAGAAGTGCAAATTCACTCTTGGTAAATTGCATGAGTGAAGTTTGACTCATACATAAAGTCATTGGTTCATCTCACTTAAAGTTATATGAGCAAATGGCTTTATGGGTACACCTTGTATATTCAGCATGAACCCTGTAGTTCTGGCACTAGCCAAGACCTTTTGAATGTACTGAAATTAAATGTGTAATAAACCTACTTATGGGCTATCAACTAGCTCTCTTGATCCTTTGGTCTGTTGTTTCATTCATAGTTTGCTTCTGCCCACTACAGCATACAGCATGGGGCAGTGGGTTATCCTACTTAAGCCTCTAGTTAACTTCATCTTGAGTGACTGCATGCTGCTCCTTCACAATGAGCATATCCTCACACAAGGTAGTTCCCTTTAGTGTTTTTGTTTTTACTTAAAAATTACTTCAGTGCTGCCTTTGCGTTTAGGGCTTGATGTTATAGCAGGACAAGTTTGATGTAACTAAGGCACATTCCAGGGTTATCAGTTTCCGTCTCCTGCCTATGCTGTTGTAAATTAGTTGTGGAGAGCCTTTTGTTCATCTTTTAGATGTCTTTCCTTTATTCTTTCTTTCCTTCTTTCTTGTCTACGTTCTTGCATTCGTTCATTATTTCCTTCTTTCTTTCTTCTTTCTTGACTTTGTTTTTGTTTTTCCATTTTACTTCTTTCTTTTACTCCTTCTTTCTTTCTTGCCTGCTTTCTTGTCTTTGTTCTTTCTTTCCTTGCTTTTTGCTTGGTGTCTTTCTCTCTTTCTTTCCTTTTTCCTTCATCTTTTCTTTCTTTGTTGACTTCTGTCATTCCTTCTTTCTTGCTTTTTGCCTTCTTTCTTTCTTGCCTTTCTTCTTGATTTTTGCCGTCCCTCTTTCTTGACTTCTGTCTTTCTTGGTTGCTTTCTTTCTTTCTTCTTTCATTATTTCCTGCCTTCTTTCTTGCATTCTTTCTTTCTTATCCTTCTGTCTTTCTTGCTGCCTGTCCTGGCTCTCTTTATTGTTTCACTTTTTCTTCTTTCTTTCTCAATCAATCAATCAATCAAAGCATTTATATAGCGCACTACTCACCCAGAGGGTCTCAAGGCGCTAGCGGAGGGGGGTCCGCTACTGCTCGAACAGCCAGGTCTTGAGTTGCTTCCTGAAGGCGAGGTGGTCCTGGGTCAGGCGGAGGTGGGTCGGGAGGGAGTTCCATGTCTTGGCGGCGAGGTAGGAGAAGGACCGCCCCCCTGTGGTGGCTCTTCTGATGCGGGGGACGGCGGCGAGGGCGTGGCCGGTCGATCGGAGCTGGCGTTTGGGAGCGTAGAAGTTGAGGCGACTGTTGAGGTACCCTGGGCCTTGGTTGTGTAGGGCTTTGTGTGCATGGGTGAGGAGACGGAAGGTGATTCTCTTGTTGACCGGGAGCCAGTGCAGGTCTCTCAGGTGTCCGGAGATGTGGCTGCGACGGGGGATGTCCAGGATGAGTCGTGCTGAGGCGTTCTGGATCCGCTGGAGTCTCTTCTGGAGTTTGGCGGTGGTTCCGGCGTAGAGGGAGTTGCCGTAGTCCAGGCGGCTGGTGACGAGGGCCTGGGTGACCGTCTTCCTGGTCTCGGTGGGGATCCACCGGAAGATCTTACGTAGCATGCGCAGGATGTTGAAGCACGACGAGGAGACGGCGTTGACTTGTCTGGTCATGGAGAGGGAGGAGTCAAGGATGAATCCCAGGTTGCGTGCGTGGTCTGTTGGTTTGGGTGCGCTGCCTAGGGCGGGGGGCCACCAAGAGTCGTCCCAGGCGGAGGGTGAGGATCCCAGGATGAGGACTTCCGTCTTGTCCGAGTTCAGTTTCAGGCGGCTGTTCTTCATCCATTTGGCTACCTCTTTCATCCCTTCGTGAAGGTTGGCTCTGGCGGTGGCGGGGTCGTTGGTGAGGGAGAGGATCAGCTGGGTGTCATCGGCGTAGGAGATGATGTTGAGGTTGTGCTGGCGTGCGATGGCTGCGAGGGGGCTCATGTAGACGTTAAGGAGGGTTGGGCTGAGCGAGGAGCCTTGGGGAACAACGCAGATGACTTTGGTGGCTTCAGATCTGAACGGGGGGAGGCGGACTCTCTGTGTCCTTCTGGCGAGGAAGGAGGTGATCCACTCCAGTGCCTTCTCCTGGATTCCGACGTTGCTGAGACGCTGTACTAGTGTACGGTGGCAGACAGTGTCGAAGGCCGCGGAGAGGTCTAGGAGGATGAGGGCTGCTGTTTCTCCGTTGTCAAGCAGTGCTCGGATGTCATCGGTGGCTGCGATCAGGGCGGTCTTGGTGCTGTGGTTGGCCCGGAATTCAGACTGCGAGAGGTCGAGGGATCCGTTCGTCTCGAGGAAGGCGGCCAGCTGCTTGTTGACGGTCTTCTCGATGATGTTTGCAGGGAACGGGAGCAGCGAGATGGGGCGGTAGTTCTTGAGGTCGGTGGGGTCGGCTGATGGCTTCTTGAGAAGAGCGCTGAGTTCGGCGTGCTTCCAGCTCTCTGGGAAGGTAGCGGTGTCGAAGGAGGTGTTGATGAAGTCCCGCAGGTGGGGTGCGATGACAGCGTCGGCCTTGTTGAAGACGTGGTGGGGGCAGGGGTCGGTCGGAGATCCGGAGTGGATGGAGTTCATCGTGCGGACGGTGTCTTCGGTGCTGATCGGGGTCCAGGCGCGGAGGGTGGTGGTTGGGGGGCGGTGGTTCGGACGTGGCATGCGTCAGTTGAGTGCTGAAGCTGTTGTGTATGTCCGCGATCTTGTTGTGGAAGTAGGAGGCGAGGGAGTTGCAGAGGTCTTGCGAAGGGGTGATGTCGTTGTTTCCGGCGTTGAGGTTGGAGAGCTCTTTAACGATGTTGAAGAATTCCTTGCTGTTGTGTGCGTTGTAGTCCAGTCGTTCCTTTAAAGCAGTTTTCTTGGTGGCGCGGATGAGTTGGTGGTGTTTTCGGGTGGCGAGCTTGAGGGCAGTCATGTTGTCCGGTGTTGGGTCTCTGCGCCAGGTTCTCTCGAGGTCTCGGCAGTTCTTCTTGGAGCTCTTGAGTTCGTCAGTGAACCATGGGGCTTTCTTGCTGCCGGGTCTGCTGGGCGGGGTCCTCAGGGGGGCGAGGTCATCTGCGCAGTCGCTGATCCACTGCGTGAGGTTGTTGGCCGCTTGGCTGGGGTTCGTTGCGCTGGTGGGTGGGTTCTTGCTCAGGGAAGTCGCGAGCTGGTCGGCTGAGATCCTGTTCCAGTTTCTGCGTGTAACCTGTTGCTGGTGGTGGTGGATCGTGGTCCAGCTGAAGTGGACGCAGCTGTGGTCCGTCCAGTGGAGTCCGGTGGCGTGGCTGAAGGTGATGTCCTTGTTGGATGAGAAGACGGGGTCGAGTGTGTGTCCGGCGTAGTGGGTGGGGGTGGTCACCAGCTGCTTGAGTCCCAGGTTGGCGAGGTTGTCCAGCAGGGTGGTGGTGTTGCGGTCGTTGTTGTTCTCCAGGTGGAAGTTGAGGTCCCCGAGGAGGATGTAGTCAGCGGAGAGGAGGGCGTGTGGGCTGATGAAGTCGGCGATGTCCTCGCTGAATTGTGTGCGTGGTCCCGGGGGTCTGTAGATGAGGGTGCCTCTGAGGGTGGTCTTGGGGTTGATGTGGACCTGGAAGTGCAGGTGCTCGGCGGGTGCGAGGGAGTCGTCGGTGTTGGTCGTGATGCGGATCGAGTTCTTGTGAATGATGGCGATGCCTCCTCCGGTCTGGTTGATACGGTCCCTACGGATGATCTTGTAGCCGTCTGGGATGGCGATGGCGATGTCGGGCGCCTTTCCTTCTTATTTCCTTTACCTCTTTCTTTCTTGCCTTCTTTCTTTTTCATTTTCTTTCTTTATTCATTCTTTCTTTCTTCCATTTTTCCTTTCTTATTTTCCTACATTCTTTTGTTCTTGCCTTTTTTTTATGTCTTTCCTCTCCCCGGGTCAAGAAGAGGCTTACAGCCAATGCCATATCAATTGTGTTTTTAATGTCTGTTTTAGACAAGACTGTTTGTTTTTACTAAACGCATGTATATAGCATAGTTACCTACAGGGGTTTTCAGACAGACCTCATCCATTGGCCTATGGTTGTGCCATTCACATTTGTCAAGGGGAACTGTGTCAGGCTACTTAAGCCATTGGCTGGCTTTACTACGAGCTACATCATGCTGCCCTTTCTGAAGGAGCACATTCACAGACAAAGTAGTGCGCTTCAGTGCCAGGGAGTACTATGGTAATGTGTGTTATTTTTAGACCCAAAAACATTTTTGCCTTCAGCTAATGTTATATTTTACATCAATGAGTTATTGGCAGCTTCACAAACGATATAGTTTTGCAAAAACCATGACAAAACAAAACAAAAATTGCCAAAGGGCTAGTGGACAATGCCAGACCTTTGTCTTTGCCAAGGCTTGTTGTATTTCCTTTGCAGTTTATATAGCATAAATGTGACCCAGGGGCATAAGAGTGCTTACATGAGCATTATATTACATTAGACCAAGTCAGATTCATTTTTAGTTATTTTAGACACAGGGAGATTGAGTAATATGACTTGAATCACAGGATGTTGAGCTGCCGCCAGTAGTCGAACCTGGTTCTACGGTTCCAAAGTTAGAAGATCTGGCCATTACGCTACATTTCTTCCCTCTATGTCAATGGTGTTATCAAATGAATTGCTTAATTGAAGCAAATGAAGATTACAACTGCAGGAATAACTGATTTGCTAAAAGAAAGATGAGGAGCAAAATACGATGCCCAGCGTACCCTGAGCAAGTTAGTTACCTTTATAGTTCTGCTTTCAAACCAATTAATGTGTCTTGGCTTTTCAAAAGACAATTAGAAACGCATTTGACTTATTTTATGAAACGCTTTTCGTCTCTGACGAATTCCACCCTGTCAAGGAACTTTTTAGAGACTAAACATGTAACTGTTCACGAAAAATACTGGGACCTAGTAACGGTTCCCTGTGATAGGAAATGGTACCACCAATTTAGGATAGGCACCCTCCCTATCAAATCATTTACAGGTAAATGGGGTACAGGTTCCAGTATGGAATGCCCGCTTTGCCCAACACAAATAGAATCTATTGCCCATGTTTTTTTTATTTGCCCAGTTTATAAGAATCTGAGGCACAAATGGTTAAAGCCCATCTGTCAGATGATGGGGATCAATACCGGCTCTGAAGCCTTAAGGAATTTAAAAACAGATGGAAACGAACTAAGCATAATCGCGATCGCCAAATTCTTACATGGCATGTGGATAATCTGTGCCCACAGTTTGAGTAACTAATGTATGAAAGAGACGTGATTGTATTAATTGGTTTTACTGTGCACCTGGTATATAGATGGTGGCCGTTTTACTGATATTACTGTTTTTATAATGAATTTTATACTAATTTATTCTATTTTTGTATGTCCGGAATAAGTAACTTTGGATTAATTTTTATGGGAATCTTGTATTTTGTAAGGAATGAATTCTAATGTTTTTATGGTTATTGTTTTAAAATAAATGTAAATGTCTTTTCTGATTATGTAATCGAATAAAGACTATTTGAATTGAAATTGACTTATTTTACAGTGTTCTATTTACATTTGGTGTCTACCATGTGTTACTTCCCACAAAGTCTGCTATCACACGTTTGTCACTTGGCAACAAAAACAGCTCTTATTCTTTGCTTTCTGCATCTTTTTATTTATCATACTGACAATTACATCCATGCAATTTATCAAAGTAGAGCAATGGGGAGTGTCACAATAACCAAACCAGGATCAATGTTGATAACTACAGAAATCATGCTGTAAGTGAATTTGCTAACTTAGCGTCCGTCGTCCATCTTTGATGTGGTGTTGTACTATATCACATGATTAACTTTACTATCTTATTCTCTACCAGAACAAAACTTATTATGCTCCACAAAGCACGTGGAAAAACGTTCTGAGCGAAATGTAATTTTCTCAAGGTTGAATTTATCTGTCTCACACTGAATACCATACTATGTAACCATTGTGTCCCTATGCAGTAGACTATGTCAACGTAGAATCCCATGTAATGTAATAGTGGGAAAATCTTCAAATATATTCTATTACACATGTTCATTTGTGTGCTAATTTATAGGCCACCTACAAATATGCCCTCGTTTCCTGATTCCTTGGCTGAACAGCTGGCCCAGCTAACTACTAACAATGTAAAAATTCGGCTGATTGGAGATTTCAATTATTGGGCCAACAACCCACAAGGGGAACCCCACGCCATTGAGCAGAACAATCTTCTCATTGGGCTAAATCTTACTCAGCAAATAACCACGGCCACCCACAATAAGGAACACACGTTGGACCAGGTGTGGACAGCTAACATGACAGTGTCTGCATTGGCTGTCTCTCCTTGCATCTGGTCTGATCATTTTATATTTCAGATTACTGTAAATTACATTGCTACAGTAAAACCCTTTCATTTTAAAAGATTAGTAGCAAGGAGATTGAAAAATATTAATAAAACCCACTTCCATGCCACCTTTGCTATTACAGTTCCTACCCACCAGATGCCAATTACTTTAAGTGAGAAGAATCTCACAGAATGGCTCACTGCAGCCAGCAATGAACATGTCCCACTAAAAACAATCTGATTAGCAAGACGTAATGAGGCACAAAGATGGTTCTCTCCTAATCTACAAAACCAAAAACTATCACTTCGCCAATCCGAAAGGAAATGGAGAAGTAGCTACTCCCCAGACAAAAAAGGGAGCTATCTGATCCAACAGAAGGAATATAAAAAATAAATTCCTTCTGCCACCATGAAGGAGCTACAATGGCTTTCCATCCAACAAAGATGTTCATTCAAAGTTGGCTGCCTTATTTTCAAAACTCTGCATGGTGCTAGTCCAACATTTTTAATCAAACTTGTCCAGAAATATTTACCTGTGCGTACTCTGCGCTCTGCTCTCAAGAATCTTCTAACCATCCCTCTCTACAAACGGAAATGACTAGGTGGCTGCAGATTTGCCATACTGGCACCCAGCTTTTGGAATACTCTACCTTTAGATATAAGAACCAACCTGCACTGAATTTCCTAGATTCCATGTGCTTCTTAAGACTTGGCTAGTTATCCAAGCCTATAACTAGTCTTTGCAGACATCTAAAATACACGGGGCCCCAGCAATACCTCAAGTTTAGCGCCAAGAAACCAATCAGTGTGTGTGCGCTTTATAAGAAATTTTAACACAACATAACATAACATCTCCAACCATTACACATTATCTACACGTACATTATAATCCGGTTTTATTTTAATCTTTTTCCTGTCACACTCTGGCGTATAATGCTATAGACTAGATGAGCACAGCGCTAATCTGACTTTCATGTCTATTGTAGTTCCCGATTACCGTAGTCCCACAGATAGAATGTTACATGAGTCCATTTTTTATATCCACACAGCAACTACGATATATCCAAACTGACCACAGCAGTAAAATCGTTAGATGAACAGGAGTCTTTAATAGCCCAGACATCTATCTGCTGACATCTATTTTGCTAGTAAGTACCCAGACAAACTGGTACAGCAATCCTCACCCAATAAACTCTTTTAACCATATCTGGTTGAAAGCAGGCTTAGCGCTCGTAGATCGCACCGGCAAGTATTCACGAGAAACATCGATTCCAAACACGTGCAGATAATCTGTACTTTAGGCACGACGTTGTTAGTTTACGGCACACTATTTCAAACATTTTTTAACCAACAATTGTTTCACAAAGTTGTTTGATTTAATAAGCACATTTTCGAGCATACGTAGATAACGTCGAACCATTATATAAGTCACCCTCATGCCGCATTATTACATAGCAACCCTCACGTTATAACCCTAAACTTTTTGGTTCTTTCCAGCACCTTACACCTTTGGTAAACCACATCTCTGATATTTATTTATTTTATTTCTTTTGTAAAGCGTGCAAATGCCAAGGGCGTCTCGGCGCTACGGACGTGACAGAGAGAAACAGAACTATTGATTAAACAGCCAGGTCTTTATTTTTCTTCTGAAGGCCAACAAGGATTGGCATGATCTGATCTCCAACGGGAGAGAATTCCACAATTTTGCAGCCGAGACAACAAAACGTTGATCGCCCCAACAGGCAGTTTTGGTCCGCGGCACTGACAGGGGGTATGCATTGGAAGGTCGGAGTGGCCTATTGGGGTATGGATGGCTAGAGAGTTTAGTAAGAACTGTGGACCTAAGTTTCGAGAGAGTTTATAGGCAATGCACAGTGCCTTAAATTGTATTTGATTCCTCACACAGAGCCAGTGGTAACTTTTGATTGCATGTGCAATGAGTTTGAATTTGGGGGTTCCTGAGAGCATTCTGGCTGCTGCATTCTGCACAGATTGCAGTTTTAGAATAACCCTTTGTTGTGCGTTAGCAAAGAGTCCGTTACAGTAGTCCAAAGAGGACATAACCAAGGCAGCGACCAGAGTCCTTCCTGAATTGGGAGGAAGGTATGGAAGGATCTTTTTGATTATTCTAAGTTTGTAGAAGGACGCAGAGATGATTGCATTTGCATGAGGTGCAAAGGTCAGTTTGTCGTCAAAGATAATGCCCAAGTTCTTGACTTTAGAGACAGGGTTTGGTGGAAGGCCGAGATCTGACGGCCACCAGGAGCAAGACCAGATGGGAGAGAGCTTACCAAAAATCATAATCTCCGTTTTATCGGAGTTAAGTTTAAGACAATTGTTGGCCATCCAGCTACTGATGGCCAACATGCCTTTTTGGAAGATGGCTGCCATCCTTTCTCCATTGCTCTTTATCGCGAGCACCAGCTGTGTATCATCAGTGTACGATGTTAGGCCCATCCCATGTGCCTTGATGACTCTGGCTAAGTCCGATACATAGATATTAAAAAGCGTCGGACTTAGGGATGAGCCCTGTGGAACACCGCACGGTAATGTCATCTGGGCAGAATGGAAATTGCGCAGTGTAACAGTCTGGGTCCGGTTGGAGAGAAAGGAGGAAAGTAGGTCTCTTGCTTTGTCCTGGATGCCCATTGCAGTGACACGGTCAATCAGGATGTTATGATCGACCATGTCAAATGCAGCAGACAGGTCCAGCAGGATGAAAAATTGCAGTCCCTCCCTGGTCATGGATAGTCCTCTGACGCCTTGATCAGTGCAGTCTCGGTATGGTGACTTTTACGAAATCCAAACTGCGTGTCGTCTAGTCGTTGGTGATCTTCTATGAACTTAGAAATTTGATTGTTCGTTTTTTCAACCACTTTGGCTGGGAAAGGCAGACTGACAAAGGGCCTACAGTTTTTGATATCTTCGGGATCCAGATAGGATTTTTTCAGGAGGGGTTTAAGTATGGTATTTTTCCAGATGATCGGGTATGTACCGGAGAGAAACATTGAATTACATGTCTCTGTCAGTTCAGGGGCTATGATTTCGGTAACTGGGGCAAGAACAGCTGGAGGACATGGATTATTGGCTGAGCCGGATTTAATGGAGGTCATGGTATTAGTGAATTGAGCTATGCTAACTTTTTGAAATTGCACTAAGAGAGGCTCAGGATTGTTTGCAAATGAAAGTTGAGCGGACAAATTTCTTTGAACAGAAAAGTTGGAGTAGATGTTATTGACTTTGTCATAGAAATAGTCTGCTAGAGTAATGCAGAGTGCTTGTGAGGGTGCCGGGGTGGTTTGTGACACTTGTGAAATCTTAGTTACTACTTGAAAAAAGTTGTTTTTTTGAATTTTTAGCAAGTTTGATCTGAGTGGTGAAATATATACTTTTTTCTTGAGTGATCATTGCTTTATATTTCGCTAGTTCGTTTTTATAGAGTTTTCCTTCATTTGTGTACGACTTTCTCCAGTGTCTTACCTGATTTCTGCATTTTTGCTTTTGAACTCTAAGTGCATTGGTGAACCAGGGGGCAGATGGAGAGCTTCGATTTTTGGATATCAATTTAGTTGGCACTAACTTATTCATGGCATTAGAAAGCCAGTTAGTATAGGCTGTTGAGGCTATGTTTGGGTCGACCGAAACCTCAGGTTGTGAGGAGGACAGCTGTTTCAAACGCTTTTGATTGTCTAGATTTTTCCAAGCCTTAAATGCAGCTGTTCCATTCATCGAAGTGTTAGTAGGTAGTGTATTAGCAAGTAGTATATCGAATATTACTGCATGATGATCAAACCATGCTAAGGGTAAGATTTCATTTATAGAGCTGTCAGAGACCAGCTGTAAGAGGCCCAGCGACTCTAGGTCTGATAGTATCCTTATCATGTACATTTTCTAGGGGAAAATTGAAATCCCCTAAAATTATAAAGGTGCGTTCGACTGCTATGGACTCCAGTACATCACTAAGTGTAGTCAGAAATTCCATCCTGCTGCCCGGGGGTCGATAGAGTAAGACACCCTTAAAGCTTTGGGAGGGGGTCAGTGCGATGGAAAAGTAAATTGCTTCACAGGTTGTAAGTGGGACATGGCGCGTAGTAGTCGTGAAGTTGCTGCGGTAAATTATTGCTAGCCCACCCCCTTTTTTATCTACTCTGTCCTGTCTTATAATATTAAAGCCCTCTGGGGTGGCCACTATCAGGTCTGGTTCGGATGCAGGATTGGTCCATGTTTCGGTGATAAACAGAAGATCTATTTTATGGTCGGTGATTAAATCTGCAATCTCCTCTTTATGTTTGCCCAGTGAACGGGCATTTATGAGAGCAGCTACTATGTTAGATCTCTTTTTGTTGATGATATTGAGGAGGGTGTTTTTTTTTAGTCTAGGGTCAGTGCCTGCTTTAAAGTGACAGTGAGTGCAGGCTTTTGTTCGTAATTTAGGCGGACCATCTAGTATCAGCTGGGTGCAAAAACGGCTTGCTGATGGGCAAAGTTGTTGCAGTTCCATACCTGAAAAACATTTCCTCGGGGCTGATCGCTGCTGACCAGGGGGTATGGCCCTGGGCCCGGTCCAGGCAAAGACGGGCGCAGACGGGCTTGCCTTTGGCGGGCCTTAGGCGCGCCGCCAGCGTGCCCGCTGCGCATGCGTGGTCTGTGGGCCCTATATGCTGTTGGTGGCACCGAGAGCTGGAGCGCTGACCGCAGCATCCGCCGGAAGTGGTGTGAAACCCTCAAAAAGCCCTCCGAACAATCGCTCAAGCCGTGTCGGACCGGGGCTGAAGGGGATAGGCAACCGGAAGGAGGTAAGTGAGTGTAGCGTATTTCAGGGCTAACAAACATTAAAATACAATTGTATGCAAAGAGAATGGCATTAAAAAGAACTGTACAAACAGGCAGCTAGCAGTATCTATGTTTGTTCAAAGCTGTCGCGTCCGCTGCGCATGCGTGGTCTGTGGGCCCTATAAGCTGGTGGTGGCGCCGAGAGCTGGAGCGCTGACCTCAGCATCCGCCAGAAGTGGTGTGAAACCCTCAACAAGCCCTCCGAACAATCGGCACAAGCCGTGTCGGTCCGGGGCTAAGGGGTATAGGCAACCGGAAGGAGGTAAGTGAGTGTAGCGTATTTCAGGGCTAACAAAGATTAAATTACAATTGTATGCAAAGAGAATGGCATTAAAAAGACCTGTACAAACAGGCAGCTAGCAGCATCTATGTTCGTTCAAAGCTGCCGCGTCTGCCTTACATCAAACTCAAAAGTGCCAAGTACCATGTCCTGGAAGTTATTACCAAGAAGCTTCATCACATCCAGTGCCAGGATGTGACACACCATTTGGTCCTCATCTAGAAATCCCTTACCAGAAATGATGCTGCCCCAAGAGGTGCTACCAGGTTGCTGCACGTAACCCATACATTTTGGGCCCTTGTTGCCCAGAGGTGAGTTTGAGTTTGATGAAAGGATTGCATTATTCTAACACTTACCAGGGTTTAATTAGATGGGCACTCATTTATACTTGGATGCTGTGACAATTGGTTGTGAAAGTGTGGAAAGGCCTACACATGTTTTTTAACGTTACCTGCAGCCAGTTCTGCAATATTTGTAATTTGTCTGGAGAGTTTGAGAACTAACTGGCAGAAAGAAACATAGTCTGCACAGGTCATTACAAGAAGTCTTGTATGCTTATAGACAGCTGAAGGAGAGAGACATTGCTTAACTCTCCCGGCATTAGCACTGCAGGTACAGTTATCAATGGAAATGTTTATAATTAGGGCTTCCTGTTTTCCGTTTTTACTGATTTCTACAGGTAATAATAACGGAAAATATTGTGTTTCGTGTCTGTATTTATTTTTAAAAGTTCAAAAATACAGATCATTTATTTTCTTTTGAGTGTTTCTCTTTGCTAAGATTAAAGCCTTAGCTGCAAATATTGGCAGCATGGGGAGTTACAAAGCTGGACGAACTTTGCTTAAATTAATGCATATCTCAATATGTATTCGTGCTATTATGCTAATTTTTTTATGTGGGATTAATATTTTTGGCTGTGTAATGTGCTAAAACTTGACAGACATCAATGTATAAGTGCAGGTTTATCTTTCAAATAAATTTGGAAACATGAGTTATTGCCTCATCTGTTCACAAAATAAATATGGATTAATACCAATACGTTGGACAAAAATAAATATGGACAAATACAGATGGAAATGTTTAAAAAATAAATACCATAAAACTAGGAGCCTTATTTATAATGTATCAGAATGGAGAAAAGGGTTCTTAAACCTTTTCCTTGACATATTTCACTCTCCAGAAGATTAAATGTTAAGTTATGTGTATTAGAATAGCACTCAACTCACCACAGGAGCATATCCCGGCACTGAGCCGCGCCAGGGTCGTGGCATGGTGAAGAGCTAGGTCTTCAGTTTCTTGCAGAATTCAAGAGTTGAGGTGGAGGCTCTGATGAGCAAAACCATCCATGCTTTAGGAGTGAGTTCATAGTTTGTGTCTGTGATCTGCCGCTCAAAATGTAAATGTAAATGTAAATGTAGTATACTTGTAAAGCGCACAGCTGCCCCAGCAACGGGGCATCCCGGCGCTGTATAACTCTGGGGAACCCGTCCTGGCTTTCCCTGTGGGATGGTCCCTTGCTGGGAATCCCCAAGGTGGAGCCAGGCATCCCCGGAATTGGTGGGGCCGTTGTGGAGATTAGGCAAGCTAATGCCCAGAGTTTCCGAGTGGAACCCCTGATTAGAGTAAGCACCGAAGCGAGAATTATTGAGTCCGCTGACCAAGGTCCACGACCCTGCCGCGTCGGGAATTGAACCCTGGTCCCAGGCTGACTTCTGCTCTCAGGCCTGCTGCCTCTAACCAGTGACCCACACTACTCCACTGCTCATCCATTTGTAGCATGGCCAGCTTAGCGTTTCATCTTTCTGAGGTTAGTAAATTGAGACCCATTAGATTGGGTAACTGTAGAGCAGGGGTCTCCAACCTTTTCTGTAACAAGAGTTACTGATGTTCAATGAACACCATCCAGAGCTGCTAGTATTATTAGTGTTGTCATAAAGACCACACCAGACAAGGCTGCATAAGTGGGAACCATATGCAAGATGAGTCGCAGTGCAGAGTATCCAGCAGAAAGGTAAAAAAAGATGTCAATTTCAAATGCCTGTACATGGGTACTACATAACCAATGCTCCTGGCACCGAGGTATTAATTATAAGTCTGCCCAAAGCCACATGACTTATCACTCAAATATCAACTCTAAATATATTTTGGAAACTGAGTATTTTTCTCAAAATGAGTTCTGAAACTACACAAAAAGCTTATAATTTAGTAGGCTGGGTTGCACACAGGAGATCTACTTGCAGGTGGCTTTGGAGCAACCAGTAGCTCACGAGCTATTCATTGGAGAAGCCTGTCTTGGAGCTTAATATTTATAGTCAGTCTTTAGAAATAGCAGAAAAACAGTGCAAAGCACCATACATAAAGCAATGTATTACCATTTATTGTAATGCGTGCTCTGCTAACATCTGCAGTTATTCTGTGATTGTGCTAAATTTCAATGGATCAAAGTAAAGATTTGAAAAAAAGCCTCATAAGGGATAGTAATCCCATTTCCCCAGGCAGGCTCTTGGGCTGCCTCGCTGGAGCCTGGTCGTGCATGAAGCGTGCTTCGATCCAGGCCTTAGGGGCTCCTAATCAGAAAGGATGGAGGAGATGCTCTGCCAGACAGCTCATAAATGAAGGTCATTTTTATTCCTTGTTGTTACAAACAAATATAATTTGCAGCTGGGAGCGTATTAAGGCACTAACCACATAAACACCATATCAGGGCAATTAAACACATGCATTTTTGGAGAAACCGATGAGGCAGTTTAGTGAGATTTCTATGAAAACCAGGAAGTCGGAATTAACCGCCGTTATTGGCTGCCTTCACAAGAGGAAAGGCGTACTACCTCACTTGTATAGAGAAAATTTAGCTGCTACAAAGCTATGGAGGGCGGTACACATGGGGATTCACAATAGGTAGCGAAAACAGTGGTAAAGCGCCTGTGCTTCCCGCCTAAAATGAGCTGTGAAATGAAACTCACTGTTTGGTCCATTTAGCTTCCATGAAGTCCATTATAAATGGCGCTAAAAGTACACCTATAGCACAGTATCTTTAATGTCAGATATAGGCCCCCCCTGTGCATTTACACCCCCGACGTACATGACGCATATATGTGTCTGCCAGGAGTGCCGCTGTGCTCTGGCCGGACTGCAGTTTAAATGATCTGCAGTGATACATGACAAGACAAAAATGCCTCAGCCAGATAGGCAGAGCCTCTTTTATATATCCCCCCACCCCCCACATTTGCCTTGTAAGCCCACAGGGCAGGGGGCTAATATATACAAATAGGGCATATTACATATTGTAGCTAGCGTGCTCTCACAGTTAAATAAAGCACAACTACTTCTTTGTGTAGGCCTTGCTAGTCCTTTGTTGAACAGGCCTAGATGGGATTGAAGCCCTTATTGCCTATCTCTGCTTGTAGAATGCTACAAAAATGGTGCACAGCTATTTCCCTACTTAATTGTGAAAAACAAATTTAATGGTGTTTGATAACTTTAGTCGAAACATTTTAAAAAGCACTTTAGGCTGTCTGGACCAGAAGTGGCTTAAAAAAAATGTCAGCCACTCATCAAACGCCCTATGCATCCTTGCTGATAAAACAACTCTGGCTCAGAGGACACTACTGTGTCTCTAAGCTGAGGAGGAGCAAATGAGTGTTAACTGCTGATCACATAGCAGGCATTAGCCATTGGGGAATGGATAGGAACAGTTAGAAGCACTTGGAAGCACTACCTCTTTTAATCTAGATATTCCAAGGAGGGCTTCTCCAGTTCATTCATAGGACCCTGGACCAGTTTTGCCTTTATTAGATGGGAGGAGAGTGTATCTAAATACGGGAGTTGCTAAGGAGCTGAAGAAAGGTCTGCCTACTGGCAGCTGGGACCTGCCATAATAACACAGGCTTCTAGGTTATTTTACAGAAAGGCAAAGAGGAAGTGATACCATAGAAGATGGAGGGACTGTCAGAAAATAGTTTTGGGTAGTAGAATTTCTCCAGTCACTGGCTATTGCACAGGTAAAGCTGGCACCTCAAACATCACATCCCCAGATCATACATGGACCCGGGAACACTCTATCTGAAGACGATTTGTGACTCATGACTGCAGCTGAAAGAAGAGAACTCACACAAGGACTCCTGCTAGAACTGCTCGACAAAGGTCCTGTGGATGGCGTCCTGTTTACATGCTTCAGTAAAGCAAAAAGCAGCAGGACTCCTCACTCCAAGAGGGCCCAGGTGACCACAGAGTATTGTGCCCTGCAAGAGACCTGACTGAAGAGAGCTTTGGTGCCCAGAAACCTGCTCTGCAGAGCAAGGGGCTGCACGACTGTCCAGAAAGACCTTTCCTAGCAAAGGGAGGCCAAGGGCCTGATTTAGAGTTTGGTGGAGAGAATACTCCACCACAAACGTGTACACTGTCCGCCAGACTGACAATCCGCTCTCCTGACACAGATCAAATGTGAAAGGAATGTTGGAAAAGCAAATGTTTCTTACCACTATTGTCATTAAAATAAGTTTGTTTTGATTGCAGGCATGATGGAGTTCCACAGCTTGAATGCGCTCCAAGAGAAAGAATGCTTAAGAGTTATTGTCTCTCTATATTTAGTGTCCCAGAGTAGAAAATCTTGTTAATGACAGTAGGCTTGAGTGTATGGTACCCCAATTGGGAGCCTTGTTAGTGATAACACGATTAATTTAATTTGAGATGATGAGTCATCCAGGAATCAATTCTTTTGAGAATCTGTGGTAGGAAGACAATGCCATGTGAAGAGGACTCTTTCACATACAGATCATCACTGTCATCAACATAAAGGCTATAAACATATATAATCAGTCAAAAATTATGACGCCATTCAATTGAAGAAAAGCTCCATCAAGGCTGTTAAATATTACGTCGTCTCAATCCTTGACTCAATAACTCCTTGATACCGATTTCATTGACCAGATTATCATTAATAAAACAGAAATGACCAGGGAGAACTTCCACAGCACCAAAGAAAGAACCAACTTCCAACTTACTTCTTCAAAACATTCCAAACTGCACCATATTACAAATGCCCACATGCCCAGACTTTGTGTCACCATTATCAAAATGGGGTGACCCAAGAAAGTCAAAGACCTGGGTGTTTTTTGCTATTCAAATACAATGGTCTCTAACCATTACTTCCACTACAGATGAATAAATCAATACATGTTGAATATTCCACTAGATTGAGGGATATGTCTCACAGATCAACCCTATACACTTAATGTTTTTCAACTTTTCTAAAAAGGAACAGACATAACAGCGATAATTACAATTTCAGGGCAATTGTAATTCATTGCATTTGTAACTGTCTCTATATAAGAGAGTTTTTTAGGTTGCCCATGGAAGAGCGTGCAGAGGGTGAAAAAATGTCAAGTACTTGATAGAAAAGAGAAGAAAAGAAAAAGCATAGAAATATATTTACAATGTAATATTCACAATCAATCGGTTAACACAGTATACCGTTCTTTAATACCCTGGTAGGTGATGTAAATTCTATACACAATTTTCATTAATTGGAGACCTTGCTTCCAAAATTGTCGTACCAGAAAATGTGTTACACCATCCAGGAGATAAAAGGAATAGAGCGTCGACGTTTCGACTCGTTTTAAGGCCTATAGGTAAGTTGGACCTCACGATACTGAGTATACTGGCGTTCTACTCAAATGCCATTTTATGGAGACAAGCATCATCATAGAATTGAAACTAGCTACATCCAGTAGACAGAAAACACAGCTAACATCCTGGTTTGGTCAGTGTTCAAAGATGAAGTAAAGCTGGAACATATCCAGCTTAATATTATCAATAAGTACACATTAAAGGCCAACAGGTAAGGCCAAAACTCCCTAAAATACTTGTAAGGCAAAGATAAATCAAATAATATAGTGTTACCACTCTAAAACATTGAACTCATACTAACTGCATTTAAAAGCAATGTAAATGAATGTCATCTAAAGTGGTCATTGTTTAAGTTGAGTTAAACTGGCACTCGTTCAGCTTGGCATTAAAAATAATTTAGTACATCAAGAGGGAGGACCAAACCTGACAACTCCAACAGTAAACAAAGGTTCACCATATATAATTTTGAACAACTAACTCATGTTAAAAGGGAGTACTTATGTGTCTACGTTTACATAGAAGCTACTGAAAATTGTAGTAAAGGCCAAAGTAAAATCACCCACCCAAAAGGGACAGTTATACAAAATCATGGTACTGACAACTCAACATATGTGTTTCATCCACCCCCAATACTGTCATTGTGGTGAAAAATAGGTAGCATTTAGCATGACTAGTTAGTGAGCCACTCATAACAAAATTAATAAGTCTCGGTGGTAAACTCTGTTCCGCTCGCGGAGTTGCTGAATTTTCCACACTCCGCGTTATGCAGAGCACGTGGAGTGCTCGCACTCGTCAACGTCAAGTTGGCAAGTGAGGAAAATCCACCTCCCTGCGAGATTTTTCCTCATTCGCGATCATCAACGTCAAGTTGGTGAGCGTGGAAAGTCAACCTCCCGGCAAGATTTCTCAACTCGGGCGGTTGGATTTCTAATTGTGAGTAGTCAAGTATGATTAAGACCGCTAATGTTGAAAAACGTCCGTTCATGTTGAGAAAGCTACTGCTTTAGTAAAAAATGTACTTGAGCAACAGAAAGGTAGCAAAGCCCGCTTACACTGTGCATGGTGCTGTTCGCGATGATTGCACAATGTGGAAAAACACCCGGCACTGAAAATCACTGCGAAAGGCATTTATCTAACACACGCCGCCACTTGCACAGCTCCGCGTAGCGCGCCAGAGTTTTTGTTGTACTTCACGGAGTTCTGCTATGCGGAACTCACCGAACTCCACCCAGGCTTAAAAATAAACTGGATTATCATGGCATTTGCCTAAAAGTTACAAATTATCATATGCGTGACCACAATCAAGCATCCGTACCCTGGAAAGGCTCTCAAATATGGGAACCAGACATCTACATTAATGAACCATTTTACTCATTTTAGAATGATCTGCATCCTAATAACTGGAGTGGGGATTTCCCAAAAAAGAATGGGATGGCCTCACGTACCTCCTGGGTATCATATTCATCATTGACCATCCCGAACTCACCAGGTGATGCGCTTGTGCTGGCAGGCCCTTGTTGTAAATAGAAGGACTGTTCAAGGATGTTCATGAGGAGTGGGGGATCCTAATAGCTATAAACCCCGTACCTACCCATGTTTTAAATTACGTCATTTATTAATGGGGGGTGTTGGGGTGATTCAAATTAAGTATTGGGCACGTGAGACACCATTATGCGACATATGTCCGATCTAGGTCGACATGGTTCAGCCCAGCAAGGGCCCACAGATGGGTCTGGGGCTTTCTTCAGGACTAGGATACTGTAAATCTTTTTTAATTCCTTGTCACAAGCGTCACGACCCACTCAGTGCACATGCAAACATAGTGTACCAGTTCCTAATGGCTGGTCACTATCAATGATAGGGTTCCTAATTTTGGTACAGATAAACTTCATGGAGGACTGGGACGAAGGGAGCCATTCGTCAAAGCTGTCTCCCTGCCGACAGCACCTATTTGTGCCTCTACATCCTCCCGATTATGAGATACCTCTAAAAGCAAAACTGACTGATTGCCACAGTACCTGCTCACAAACAGTTGCAAATATGAAGTCTATAATTAATACTTGTAAGATCTAATACAATATATGCTTTCAACTAGATAAAATGAAATATTTCAGTCACACAAAAGCCCTGTAATTCATGGTCACTTCTGAAACATTTCTTAATTACTTTACTGCTCTGCGGATGTCAAGTTCCCTATTCCCATGCCTTGGGTCAATTAGAATACACTGTATACCATAATATTTTTCCAGTTTCTGTGTGTTACCTTTACAGACACAATACTGTAAGGCTATTGGATATCTCTCATGATTGCATCTAATTGCCCTGATAATTTCCAAAATCTTTTCCTACAATGAACTAATGGTTCTACCAATATACACAAGGACATACTTGCATATCGTAATGTACACAATATATTTTTGGTATAACAAGATATCATTGTGGGTATTTTGTATGTGGTGGCTGTATTATATTGAAATGTCAGCTTCTGTGAACTGATGCACGCTACAGTCACCACACTTGTAGAAGCCTCTCCTGATCTGCTGTGGTGTCTTCTGTTGTCTTGTATACTTGCATGAATGGATTATGTCACAGTGTGAAGACTCTAACTCTTCAGTGACCAGTATTTATCTTGGGAGCTTGCAGTATGTTGATCTACTTATAGGATGTGGCCATATTATGGATCTGGCTTCTTATAAAGTCTACAACATTTGAATTGTATCGATCGCATGATTACTGCACTGAAAAATCTATATCAAAGCAACTGAAGTAATCAAAATGCTATCAAAGTGTTACAAAGACTTCTTGAAAACAGACAATAAAAACACCCCAAGAATAAAAGATTTGCCAAAACTTAGGTTATTTCTTCTTTTTACAAAAAGAGAAACAAATATGGCTGTCAAATTGCATAGAAGTATTGCAATAACCAAACAGTGATTTGTGTGACGTAAGGTGAAAAAAGTGTGACAATTTCATTAGTGGATTTACAGAAGTTCAGACATCCTGTCCAATGTATACAATTATTGTCCTGAGTCCTAAACCCAATACTGATTCGAAAGTTGGGGTCGAGGAGACTGTGTGCACAAGGATAACATTAACGTTGACGTTTCAACCCTGAGAACAGTGCAGAGTGTACAGCGTCAATGCAGGTCTTCATCAGGACATATAAAGAGTGCAGTGGACAGCCACAGAAATGTTTAATCCAAATAATAGATTTGTGCGAAGGCAATATATTTGCATAGGGTTGGTTCCGCAGAGTGTCGGAAGATTGAAAATCAAAATATACTTGCTTTGATGCTCAAGGGATGCGTGCAATTCACGGTTTCAGGGGTAATATACACACCACCGTATTGTTGGCGCTCAGAATAGGGAGGAACTCCACCATCCGGTAGTGGTCTTATATTAAATTGATAGTTAAATTATGTCAGATCTCCACCAGCAGTTGTGGTGGTTTAGCCTACCTCGATTAAATATGGGTTTATTCAAGCTTGAGATTTGAAAAGATTCTCGTTTATAGAATTACTACCCCTTTTTTGTGCTACATTACATATGGATTGTTTTCTTCTCTCTGTCCTTATGGATGAAAGTGACGTAGCTCAGCATAGTCTTGCACCGCTCCGGCAGCATCTTGCTTCGTTTGAGGTGCCTGACGATGGTATGGCGGTTATCTTTGTTGTGAGTGCTGATGCAGCGTTCCCTTTTGAGCTTTTCTACTCTTGGGTTATGTTTCCTGCTGTAAATACGGATGATAATACATTCCATACGTACACTCACACCGCGATGCCTGTGAATTATGTTCCATACAGGACTCTGGAGATTCCGATATCTGCATGGCAGCATCGTATTTGGTTTAATGGCGCCCTTCCCCATTCAGTGACTCCGGCTCAGTTGGGTCCCTTGTTGATTCCTCATTATCTGAATGTTACTATTGCTGAGTTACGGCTACTTTATACCTCTCTGCTTGAGGTACATAGGGCTCTAATGAAATATGTTACACGCAACCTCCAGGTGGAGGCACCTGGGGTTGTGGTGCATCCAGTTGGACTGGCCGGGATGAAGATTAGTCCTGTCATGGTTAATTCGGTTACGGGCAAGTGCCCCCAAGATAAGGATGATATGCCTTATTGGCTTGCTGAGAAATTTGACCAACTGGAAGCAGAAAGACTTAGTGCCTGAGGTAACCGATTGTGAAAGTTGGTGTAAGATATTTGCAGCGGTGTATTAGAAGTGCTTCGGCACCCCGTCTATGACTGTTCTGCCCTCCGTGATCAATCGTGTTCAGGATCAACACGGGCCGGAGGCGGCTGTCGAGTTGGGTATGAGGCTTGTTGGAGTGTTTGAGGTCGTTTCTGATCTGAACCTTGCCAATATCATGGGGATGCAGTGAACTTTCAGGTGTCTAATGCTTTGCGCCTTGTCCCAGAAGCCAAGAAACCCCATAGGTTACCAAAAATAATTGCAGAGGCTTATAAGACCATTGGCCGCAGTAATTTGGATGTTAAGCCTTTTGCTAAGACAACAGCGCTACCGCAAACGCAGACGGCTGAGTCTACTAAAGACTACCGTCCCAACTTTCCGAAACAAAATTGGATGGGTAAAAAACAGGGGAAACAGCAGCAGAAATAGGGGTTGCATCCTGCATCACCAGTTGCGGTGACTGTTGAACGTATATATAATTTACGCAACCGCAGACTGTAGCGTGGGTTGATTGAGAGGCCGGACACTCTTTAGTTTTGGGTAAGGCTTTATTTGTGATAGAGTCTTTCTTGTGCGGCTAGACAGTCTTTTCTCGACGAGCTCCACCGGCTCCACAGAGATGGACTTCTCTTCTTCGTCCTCGGACTCCACTGTGCCTGTTCTCCGATGATTCCGCTCAGGGGAGTGGCAAAGGGAAGAGAGAGAAAGAGGAGGCCGTCAGGACTTTGTCTCTTATACAGGAGTGCCCGAGGGGAAACCAGGAGTGAAGGACACCGCTGATCGTGGATATATACACTCCGTCTGGGTGCTAATGGTGACATGGTGAGGGTAGAGTGTCAGGAAAAGGTAGGAGTTAGGCGAGGATAGAATCGGGAAGGGATCTATATACACTATTTTACACTTTACAAGGATGACAGCTTCTGCAGCCTTAACCCAGCCCAGCCTGCTATGCTCTCCCGTACCTGCTTCAGCCACACTCCTCCCTCGGGAGTGTGGCACGGGGCTTCGTGGGGACGTTGGCCACCTGGCTCTTCTTCCTGCTTCCCGTTAGGGCTCCGTTCTCTCCTCTCGTCTCTCCTCACGATCCACGGCTCTACTACTCCGTCCTCCGGGGTGTCGTCACACGCCGGCTCCTTCTCTTCCGGGCTTTTCTCCAACCGGGCAAAGCTGACGTCATGGGTGGGCGTGTCTTCGTCCTCCGTATACGCCCAGTTAAAGGCACCTTCCTCGTCCTTATTCGAGTCATCCAGAAGTGGCCAGGACGCCCAATCACCCTGAGGGGAGGGAGTGGAAGGATGTTCAACGACCCACCAATCTTCCTTTGGGGTCCACGTGTCCTCCCTCCGACCCTCCGTGTTACACACACAAATTAGGTCTCCTGATAGATTTGAGGTTCCTAATCAACGTTCTCCTCGTTCTTCACAGGAAACATCGGGCTCACAGCTGGTGGTGGATAACGTGTCAGAGGTAGGGGAGCCGCACAAGGACGTGAGAAGCCCCATACGACAGAGAGCAAAGGCAAGCAGGATGACTTTCCACGTCAAAGACCCCAGTTTCAGAAAAAGAATGTTGCTGCGTTAACCGCAAGGTATGCCACGGATAGTGAGACCATAGGTTCAGAACCTGACATGGGCACTCACACTGCTGGACAGCGGAGGTTACAATAGTGCGGCAAGCACTGCGTCCATATCTGAAGGCGATAGCAACTAACACATTTGTTACAGTAGAAACTGCTGACACTAGAGTGGCTCCCTCTGACAGATTATATGACATAGTTCTTTTAAGTGAAGGTGAACTACAACGTGTAATAAAAGGGATTTTTTGGGATAATCAGACTTCTACATATGACATTTTGTTAGCAGAGGCGGACTGCCCCCCCCTTTTGTTTCAGCTGCTCTGAGAGGAGAGGAGGTTCACACACACTCTGCCCATGGAGCAAGTGCAGAACTTTGCAGAAGAGTGGGCTTGGGTGCTTGTACTGGCATTGTACCGTACTCAGGTGGGGTGGGATAAACTTTCACCCCATCTTGAAATTCCCCAATATCCCATGCGGCGGGAAGTGAAAGCTCCCGTAGCAGAAATCCTTGAACAATTAGAGTATCAAGGTGTGATTAAAACATGTGTGTCTCCGATGCATAATCCTCTTTTTACTGTGACCAGCCTGATGGGTCGTACCACCTAGTTTTGGATAATTGACATTTGAAGACACATTGTCGTACCTTCGCGGTACACAATACCCACAGTTCTGCTCTGGTCGATAATCTCATGAGAAAACAGTTTAAAACCATACTTGACATTTCCAATGGCGTTTTTAGTCATAACCTGTCCCCTCTTAGCAGTCAGTGGACAGCTTTTACTTCTGGTGGTATACAAAAACAGTTCAAAAGGTTAGCCATGGGCTACAAAAATAGCCCAGACGTCTTTGCCGCCCGTGTCATCTAATTGTTGGACCGCATAGAACCGAATGCATACTCGTATGTTGATGATATTTATCTCACACACGACGAATTATGGCCGCATCTGTGTCACGTTGACCACATCATTGTGATGTTTGCGGACTTCGGTTACAAATTTTACTTTGCAAAATCACATATTACACAGTTTTATTTCTGGGCTATGAGCTCAACAACAAAGGTCGAGGTTTAGCACCTCACTTCCTGGAGAAATGCGCATGTTTGCGTGCTCCGACAACTATGAAAAAGTTGCAATCATTACTGGGTTTTTTAAATTTCAGGCATACTTACATTCCCGATTAGGCCCAGCGTATCAAGTCGCAGTATGCCTTGATACAACCTACTTTTACCAAATCATGCTGGCTGCCTGAACATTCAGCTATACTGCAATCTTTGCAGTCTGATCTTCTTGAATCTAAATACTTACTGACACGTGACAACCTCTCGTAAATGTAATTCATACTTTAGGTCACCAGCGTGTAAGGGTACACGCTGTTGGTAACAGTCTTGCAGATGAAGCAGCTAAGACAGCAGTGGTGACATATTTAGTGGCAGCAGTTACAAGATCCAAAAGTAAGATTGATGATGACATCTTGGCAGCTATTGCTGCTACAGGGAAGGGCGATAATTACCCTAGGAGTTTCCCTTTGAAGTACTCTTATCATTTAAGTCCTGATAAAGTTCCCTATGTGAGAATTAACGACGTTGGTGACAGATTGATTCCCAACGTGGACCTCAGACAAGCATTGATAACAGCCACTCATGAGGGCATGGCTTTGGCGCATGCAGGGGTTTCGGCGACTGTCACTATCTTGCAGCAACGTTACTGGTGTCGCGGACTGTATCAACAAATGTGTGATTATGTCCTTTGTGACATTTGCCAGCAGATTAAACCTTCAACTGCTCCGCGTCCACCCCAGACACAGTTGTACATCTCTAATAAACCACTTTGGTGTTTATTTGGATCACTGCGGTCCTTTCTCTTTTGATACTGCGTATAAGTTCATCTTAGTTGCAGTGGATTCGTGCACATGCTTTCTATAGGTCTGGCTACAACAAGGCACCGATGCTCAAACTGTCATCAGGGATTTGCGTGTCTTTGTGGGAATTTTTTGCATGTGGTACCTTCCATTCTGACCAGGGTCCAGCATTTGCCTCTAAGGCGTACAAGGAAGCCATGGGATCTTTGGGGGTCCAAGTCAAATTTTCGTCCCCATACAGGCCTGAGGGTAATTCTGTTGTTGAACGAATGAACCGTGACTTGAAGCAATCCTTGACAGCTAGGGTCTTAGGCACTGGCAGGAACTGGCTGGCCCATTTGTATAGCGTTCAATGTGCACTTAATAATCTCCCTAGAAGGTCTCTGGGTGGGCGGACCCCATACTAAATGCACTTTGGCCTAAAGATGTTTGTCTCGGACCTTGATGGTCTAGACATGGTGGCATTGACCGCACCCTTTCACGTAGATAATCATTCTGCTGTGTTACATAACCTACAAGAGACTTGTGACAGTGTTACAAAGGAACATTTGCCCTGCTCTTCTGATGCTGCACTACAGATTCCGGTAGCTGGCTGCCTACCTCGAGTTGGAGATCTGGTCCGTGAGAAGGTGGAGAACAAGAAAGAATTTGGCCCCTCTTATCGAGCTCCAGTTCCAGTGCTTGGCGTGCAGGGCACAAGAACAGTCATTTTTCCTCCACTTCCTGGTCGCAAGGATAACAGGTACATCTCCATTGACAATGTCAAACTACAGTGAATGTCCGATTCTTCTTAGTATGACTCCTGCGGTCTCTTGTCCGGCAATGCTGAGAAATTCTGTGTTAGCCCCGGTAAATACGACCAGGCCTGACATTGCAATTGAGATGCAAACAATTCCAAATCCGTTAATGACTCCGCTGACTGTTGATTCCAATGAAGATACTGAGTATACCTATCCCTCTGATGTGTCGTTGCCTGGTGTGCAAATAAGACCAGCTGACCAGTCACGTTTTTCATTTGACTCTAGCTCTACAAGATCGAGAGCCCCATGGAAAATGTCACTTTTTCTGTATGGTTTAAAAGAATTTTTTTTATACCACCTTGGACTTACATCTGGTTGGTGCTCATCTCTATTTTTTTATTCATGTCTATTGGATTTGTGATTTTCTTTTTTCATTTTATTAATGGACATTATCTAACCGAAAGATCTGCAATCAGGTTCCTAAATGGAACTTTGGCACCACACTTCTCAGCACACAGGATGAAAAGGGACCAGACTTTTGTTAATATAACTGCTTGGCCTGTTTGTGTGGGATGTGGTGCAATTTCAGATTCATGGCCCCACGGAGGTGATAAACGTCCCCAATGTACTTCGTGTCTCTAATGGGGATGTTGTAAAACAAAACATACGCTCTGATGATTGGGATGTCCAAGCAGTACACACTCTTTTTTTCTGATTTGAAATATTATGCTGCCTTTGATGCCGAAGATTTGTACTTAGATTCTGCTAATTGTGCAGACCTATTCTGCTATCAACACTATGGCAATCATTTCCTGCATAAGGCAAATACATTTAAGAATATAGTTAATTATACACAATGGGAACATTGTCCAACTCCCATTGAAGGCAGTTAGAAAACTCTGTTGAACAAATTTACATATTTCACTGATTTTAGTCAAACCATTCCTGATGCTTTTTATGTTAGAACTACTACAAAATCGTCTCCCAAACTTAGACCAACACACTATAAGTTATACTCAAAATTCTTTATGGACCAATTAGCTATAGGTGATTGTGAGCTGTAGAAAGATGCCATTGCTCTGGCAAAAAATTCTGATTCATGCCAACAACAATTTCTGGGTCTAGACCGAGGCTACACACAGGTTAAGATGGATCCACGTTTTCATAGTTACCATTCTTTTACTACCTATTCAGTAGGCAACTTATGTCAAAATTGGCTCAAACATTCCACCTTAGCGTCAGTTAAACAACACTTATCACAATTAACTGACGAAGTTGATTTGAATGACTTTGTAAAGGGCCCTGTAGGAGGCAGGTCCAAAAGATGGGTTTATGCTATTTACAACGAAGTTTGGAAATTCTCTCAAATTGTAGCAGCTTCTAGATTAAGGGCTATAGATCAAGCTAACTTAGAAAAAGTGCTTGCTGTAGTTGATAATAGCATTAATACTCTTTCTTCTAGGATTTACACATTAGATAATATTGTTTTGTCTGTTGTGGATATTGTGCAAGATGATGTTTCTGTTTGTTCTATGGTCAAAATCAATTGTGCTCAATCATGCAATTTGCTTGGACTTATCATGTCCATGAAGGATGCAACATATTCACTTTTGCATATAGAAAAGTTGGAACCTTTACCATTTTCTGTAGCTGAGGCTAATTCTGCTATATGGTTGATTCAAGGGTTAATCACACTGCCTTTCCCTTTGTTTAAATTTAATTTGTGTAATGAAGCATTATGCACTAGGCAGATATGAACTGCTGGGTAGTGCCATTTACATACAGGTGCATGAGAGATGGTAAAAAAGTATACTTGAAAGGGGAGAAGTGCGTTTCAACACCTGATCACTCTCTTGTGTGCACTACATACAAGTGCATGGCGCGTGCAACACTGAAGCCCCCAATTTGGCGTGCATTTTAAAGAGTACCCCAGTCCCGGTTATAACATCAGCATTCACCTTGTTAGCTAACGGTAGTTATGTACTTTTAAATAATGAGGCTTGTTGTGGGTAGCAGCCAGGGATTCCGTACATTGTAACGGTTTCCCAACGTGTAGTTTGCTGCAAAAATGTGCTTTTCCCACCCCGCATGGCAGACTTGATGTTTCAATCTGGCCTTCCATTCCGACTTTGAAAGCAGAGTTCTAAAGGATGAGGAGAATAAGGGCTATTTTGTCTCAGAAAGAAGTCCCCCTTACTTCATCTCGTGAAACATTTGTCCTTCACGTGGCAAACACCAAAACAGAGGTGCATTCCATTTTAAATACCGATCTCCCACTCCATTTCAGTGCCTTGATTTACACCATATTTAATGCCTCTTCAACGAGTGGCTTGGCACACTTTTTTAAATCTGTGAGCTCTGGCCTTGTGACCTCTTTCCAAACTATATTTGGTGTGATAACGGCATTTTTTCATTCGATTTTTTCTAGCATCTTCGGCAGAATACCTTTAATTCTCGCCTTGGCTGCCGGTGTACTGCTGTTGCTTTGCTTACTCCGCAATGGGTGCACTGTCTGTGTCAAGACACAGCCTGTTACGGCTGCTCCACCTTCGCAACCGGATACTTGAATTCTATGGAACGCTACCTCTGGCAACTTTGAGTGTAGGATATGGATTGCCCCTCCGGTTCTCATACTTCACATGCCTACAGCCTGTGTTACATTGCCTGGATTGTTCATTTGAATGGTCTTTAGATTTATTCCTGTTGCTAACTGCGTCTCCTGCCCTGGATTATGATAAACTGATGAGTCCCTTTGTTGCTCATGGGTCGAACTGTTCTGGCATCGGGATTATGGCCTGTGCGGCAGCTCATGGAATTCTTGGAAATTGGAACATATATGAGTCTGCGCATGACCTCCTGTCACGCAGTTCTCTAGAAACACATGTTGGTTGTCCTCTGATGGTGCTGGAGGCCCCAGATACAGAAGACCATGTTTGTTCATTTACTTTATTAAACTGGATGGCTGAACTTTTTACTAATGCAAACAATGACTTCCTATTGGAGGGTGTTGCAACATACTATGCCTATACGCTGATGGACTAATGGCAGTTAACCAGCTAAGGGCAGGAGCTGAACAGATTTTTTGAAATATTTTTTCCTATTTTTTTCCATATTGGGTGGTATACCACCTTTTTTACGGTTTTACATATGCATTTTTTTCTCTTCTCTCTATTATCTTACCACAATATTTCGAACGTATCGCTTCAAATTATGCGGTTTGCCAAAATTCAAACTTGTTTCTGTCTGACTCGAACTTGAACTCAGAGTTCCCAAATGATTTCCCTTTTTTTGTTCGTGTTCCAATTAGGGGAGGGTTTAGTGATGACCGATGTCTGCCTGCACACACTGCTATGTTAGCATAACAGCGATAGTAGTTCAAACGCCATTTTTTGCCACTTTGCAGTTTTTGCACACAACACTACATGTATCTGTTGTTGTAAGTTAACTTGCTTGATTTTCTTCACATGAGAACGGTCTGTGTTCCACATCCCTGGACTTACACGACAGCCTCTGTCTGTACAGCTTGTGCTGACAGCGTCAAGGTCGAATAACAATGTATGCTGTTGATTCAATGTGATCGGCCCACGCTCTAGACATAACATGCATCCATCTGCAAGAAGCTGAAATTCGAGTGCCTTTAATATTACACTGCAGCCATGTTTGCAGGCACTTGGAGACAAACCTTTCCTTCTACAAGAGAGCTGGCTGATCGTTTGATGTGATTCACCTAAGCTGATATTTGAGGTATGGGGTTCCACGTTGAAACCTAGAGACCTTCTATCATTATTATAAAACTTAGCTTTGAGCATGGGGAGGGAGGTAGACAAGGCGCTATATGACCTGTTTCCACTATCAGTATAATATGAATTCTCCCTTTGTGTTTTATGGAATTGTAACAATGCTGATTGTATTATTTCTTTTTTTTTAAACTTTATTTTTCAATTTTGCAAAATACAGAAATAAAAACACTCCCCCCCCATGGCATAATTAAAAACATTTACATACAGGTCGACGGACTCATTATGGCACATCACGGATTAGGACAAGATCTGGAATCACGTAAGTACATGTGGTACAGCTAAATAACAAGCAGATAACAAATGACATTGTGAGGAAAACCAGCCAGGCCCAGCTCTATGCATTGTTTGGGGAACCGCTCAGTGGACTCCTCCCCCCTCCCCCTCAGCCTCCGATTCCTCCAACGAAAATAATTTGCCACTAGTCCCCTCAGAGTCACTGTGTGACGTGCCCCCCTCCGTAGCCAAGCCTGCCACACACATGGCACGCCACGCTAGCAGGTCTTCCTGCAATTTTCCATCTCTCCTAGTATTCTGCATGTGTGTTTCCTCTGTGAGTGTCCATTCCCTCACATCTTTAAGACAAGTGCCTATGTCGGGGGCCCTCTGTCCCATCCGCGTGATGGCTACCCTGCTCCTCGCCAGCACTAACATAAGTTGCTATAATTTATATGAAAGCTTCCATTTCCGTGGTTTAGGGACTAATGCCAGCAGACAATGTAAGGGTGTTAGTTCGATCCGGAGGCCCGTGGTGGCCGTTATGCGACCTACAACCCCTGTCCAAAAGCTGCCCACCAATGGACATTCCCAGGCCTTATGCAAAAATCCCACCCCCACCGCGCCACACCTGCGGCAGTTGTCCTTCCTATCCTCCGAGAAGCGGCTCACCGACTTCGGACTGAGGGGTAGGTACGGTGAAGGAAGTTAAAATGAATGAGCTTAAAGCGCGCATTACAGGACAGCCGCCACGTCAAGATCCCTATACGCTTCCGCTGCCCTTGTTCCAAAGGCCCTCCCAGGTCTTCCTCCCAGGCCGCCCATGTCGGTGGCACCGGAGGGGCAGAATCACGTTTCATAGCCGCATACAGCAAGGCTATCAACCTACGTCCTCTGCCACAGGACAGTAGGATATGTAAGGTATGGGTCATCGGGGGGTATCTCCGGGCACTGTAGCCAGATCGAGCGCACTATCAATCAATCAATCAATCAATCAAGTAATTTGTAAAGCGCGCTACCTACCTGCTAGGGTCTGAAGGCACTGGGGGGGGGGGGCTGCAGTCAGTAGTTGAAGAGCCAGGTCTTGAGCAGTCTTCTGAATGCCGGGAGGTCTGTAGTCTGTCGTAGGTTGAGGGGGAGGGCGTTCCAGGTCTTGGCGGAGTGGTGGGAGAAGGATCTGCCCCCGGAGGTAGTTCTGTGGATGAGCGGGACAGCGGCCAGGGAAAGGTCGGCGGAGCGGAGTTTCCTGTTGGGTGCGTAGAAGGAGAGTCTGCTGTTGAGGTAGGCTGGGCCAGTCTTGTGGAGTACTTTGTGTGCGTGGATCATGAGTTTGAAGGGGATTCTTTTGTCGATGGGGGGCCCATGCATGTCTCTCAGGTGGGGGGTGATGTGGTCTCTGTGAGGGACGTCTAGGACCAGGCGTGTGGAGGCGTTCTGGATTCTTTGGAGTCTGATGATGAGTTTGGCCGGGGCTCCTGCATAGAGGGCGTTTCGGTAGTCGAGTCGGCTGCTGATGAGGGCGTGGTTGACTGTTTTCCGAGGGTTCGTTGGGATCCATCTGTAGATCTTGCGGAGCATACGGAGGGTGCTGAAGCATGAGGAGGAGACTGCGTTGACTTGGTTGGTCATGCTGAGCGTGGAGTCGAGGATGATCCCTAGGTTGCGTGCTTGGTTGGTCGGTGTCGGGGAGTTCCCAGGGAAGGAGGCCACCAGGAGTCGTCCCACGCCGATGGGTTGGGCCCAAGGATGAGGATCTCCGTCTTGTCCGAGTTTAGCTGGAGCCGGCTTGCCTCCATCCAGACAGCGACGGCCTTCATCCTCTGGTGCAGGTTGGATTTGGCGATGAGGGGGTCCTTGGTGAGGGAGAGGATCAGCTGGGTGTTGTCGGCATAGGAGATTATGTTGAGTTCGTGTAGTCTGGGGATGCGGGCGAGGGGGGCCATGTAGACTTTGAACAGCGTTGGGCTAAGGGAAGATCCTGAGGGAAGCTGCAGATGGTTTTGGTGGTTCCGGATTGGAACGGGGGGAGGAGGACTCTCTGGGTTCTGCCAGTGAGGAAGGAGGTGGTCCAGTCCAGGGCCTTGTCTCGGATCCCTGCGTCGTAGAGGCGTGTGCGGAGAGTGTGGTGGCAGACGGTGTCGAAAGCAGCAGAGAGGTCCAGGAGAATGAGGGCTGCTGTCTCGCCGTTGTCGAGGAGGATTCTGATGTCATCTGTGGCGGCGATGAGGGCGGTTTCGGTGTTGTGGTTGCTGCGAAAGCCAGACTGGGACGGGTCCAAGATGTTGTTGTCTTCTAGGTAGCGGGTGAGCTGGGTGTTGATGGTCTTTTCAATTACTTTCGCTGGGAACGAAAGCAGGGAGATGGGCCGGAAGTTCTTTAGGTCGCTCGGGTTCGCCTTGGCTTTCTTCAGGAGGGCATTGATCTGGACGTGCTTCCAGCTCTCTGGGAAGGTGGCAGTTTCGAAGGAGAGGTTGATGATGTTGCGCAGGTGGGGTGCGATGAGGCTGTTGGCTTTGTTGGCGATGTGGTGGGGGAGAGAGTCCGAAGGGGCGCCTGAGTGGATGGTGCTCATGGTCCTGATTATGTCTTCGGTGCGCACGTTGGTCCATGTGGTCAGAAGATCGTGGTCGGTGGGGTTGGATGTGCTTTTCGTGGTGGGGTGCGTTGGGTTGATCTGTGTGTTGAAGCTGTTGTGGATGTCGGTGATCTTGTGGTGGAAGAAGGCGGCTAGGGTGTCGCACAGAGCTTGCGACGGCGGGATGTCGTTGGTGCAGGAGCTGGGATTGGAGAATTCTTTCACGATGTTGAAGAGCTCTTTGCTGTTGTGGGCTTTGTTGTCGAGGCGGTCTGTGAATGAGGTTCTTTTGGTTGTTCTGATGAGGTGGTGATGGTTGCGGATGGCATCTTTGTGGGCTGCGTGGTTGGCGGGTGTTCTGTCGCTGAGCCAGATGTTTTCGAGTTCCGGCAGGCGCGCTTGGAGGCCAGGAGCTCCGGGGTGAACCAGCTGGCTCTCTGGTTGGTGTCTCTGTCGGCAGGTAGTCGTAAAGGTGCTGCAGTGTTGGCGCATTTTTCCATCCAGAGTCTGTGGGTGCAGGCCCCCTCCTCTCGGTTGTTGGGGCTGGTCGGAGGGTCGATTGCGAGGTGAGCTTCCAGCAGTTCCTTGGTTACTTTGCCCCAGCGACGGCGGGGGATCTGTGGGGTGCGGTGGTGGGTGTCGGGTTTCTGGAAGGTGAAGTGGATGCAGTGGTGGTCGGTCCAGGTGAGCTCGGAGTTGTGGCCGAAGGTGACGTGGGGGCTGGTGGAGAAGATGGCATCGAGCGTGTGGACGGCGATGTGGGTCAGGGTTGTGACGATCTGTTTCAGTCCGAGGGTGGCGAGGTTGTCAACCAGGGTGGAGGAGTTGCTGTCGTTGATGTTTTCCAGATGGAAGTTCAGGTCGCCGAGCAGGATGTAGTTGGTGGAGGTCAGTGCGTGCGGGTTAATGAAGTCTGCGATGGAGTTGCAAAATTGGGGGCGTGTGCCCGGCGGTCTGTAGACAAGGGTGCCTCTATGGGTGGTCTTTCGGTCAGTGTGGATCTTGAAGTGCATGTGTTCGGCGGTGGTGAGGGTGTTGTCGGTGTTCGTGGAGACCTTGATGGTGTTCTTGTGTATGATGGCGATTCCTCCTCCGATTCCGTTGGCGCGGTCTCTTCGGGAGATCTTGTACCCATCGGGAATGGCCATTGCGATGTCAGGGGGGAGGTTTCGTTCAGCCAGGTCTCGGTCAGGAAGGCGACGTCTGGTGCTGTGGTGGTGAGTAGGTCCCAGAGCTCGACGGCGTGCTTGCGTGCGGAGTGGGTGTTGAGCAGGATGCATCACAGTCGGTCGGATCCCGTTGCTGTCGGAGCTTTGGCGTCGTTGGTGCAGGTGAAGGTGCAGTTTTGGCAGGTGAAAGGGTGTGGCTTTGTAGCAGTTGGAGGCCCGTCCTTGGTTGAGTGTGATGAGGGTGTTTGCGTCGTAGTAGAGTCTTGCTTTGTCTCTGGTGTGGGGGCCAGGGGTTCTGGCGCTGGGCGTGGTCCTGGCACGGACCGGCGCAGACGGGCTTGCCTTAGGCCGCCATATAATGGGGAGGTGGGGAGGGCGGGTCAGCACGGCGTGGGAAAACGGGAGGAAACGGCAAGGGGAAAGCAAGGTCAGAAGCAGGCAGGCCCGCTCAGAGGGGCAGCAGGGAGGCTGGCAGTCACACGGGCACACGGGGAGACAGGGACACAGGCAGCCGGGGTACAAGAAAGAAGGGTTAAGGCGCAGGCACTCAGGGGGAATGGCAGAAGTGGAGGTGGCGATCAGGGACACAGACAGCAGCAGGCAGTGAGGAGCAGGCAAGGCTGGCACAGGAGATGGTGGTGCTGCAGCGGAGGGGGGAGCGACCTGCCAGAAGGTAGATTACTAGAACGCAATCCTTGGTAATGCAAGTATTGTCTGTGTAGGAAGGTGGCTACCTGACTATGGTTACCCCAATTTTTTTGCCTTGTGTTTAGCTGGTTTTTGACTTAGTTGGCCTGGTTCCCTGCTAATCAGGGCCCCAGGCTATCTGCTCTCGCTGTAAAATGGATTCCATGTACCCTAGGTACATACCACAATTGGAACTGGACTCCTTGTCAGCCCCTGTACCATGCACTATTGGTGCCCAGGGCATAGGAGCCACCAAGGCCTACCAGGGGCTGCAGCATATCTTTTGCCACCCCTGGCTGGTTCTTAAATTGACACAACTGGCTGATCACTCAGCTGGGGTAAGGTGGTGTAATCACCCCTTACTTAGATATAGTATACCTATATCTAAACCTATATCTGGACACATATAAACCTGTGAGCCACTCCTATGGAAGGCCTCATCAATCCTGGAGGCAGAGTGTGTGGTTTAATGTGAGATGGAGCTCTAGCATGAGCTGAGCCTGTCTGCAGCCGTCGGGAACAACTCCCTAAGCTGTTTCAGGATAATGCCATACCATATACTCTTAAGTGCATTATAATCCTCGCGGTTATATAGCAACTTTGGTTTGGCTTTATCAAAACATGTCGTGTAAGGTGTCATACGATTTGGAATACTATCCCCTTGCCAGTTCTGGTGACGGGGATAGCATTCCACCCCTCTAGAGGGAGAAGACATGTTACTTTACTTAAATGCGGTTAATTTCTAAAAGGACCTTGGATCCACAAAATGGACGCTTCTGCCACAGACACAAGTCTGACCCCCTGAAGCTGACCAAAACTCAGCCAAGGGGGCCTGGACAAAGGGTTTCCTGTCGCAGGGAGGTGTCACAGCCCCCCAGACAGGAGATAGTGGATTGTAGCAGGGAGGTTTGAAAGAAACCAGACACTGCCTGGGGCGCACAAGGCTGCCCCTTGCATAATCCGGCCAAACCGGTTCTGGGGCACTCCAGCCCTCGTGCCAGGGTGGCCTGGATCAAAGGAAGGGGGTGTATCCACCCACTTCTTGGGTCCCACCCATAGGAGGGGACCTAGCAGGTAATCCAGCCCCCTAGATTGGTATAAGAATGGGAGCAGTGCCAATGCACTTCAGATTATCCTGATGAAACATAAGAAACGAAACTCTGGACCTTCGACATCCTACTCAACGTAGAAGACTGAAGAATCTCCCTTGTGGTCAAGGAGTGACCACCCTGTGCAAACAGGCACCATCCAGCCCTCAACGTCTGCTTTGTCGCAGTTCCCGCCGGAACTCGAGCAACAGAGATCGACGAGATCAAGCTTGCCTGCCTTCTAACAGCCCGATCCACAGTCCCTGCAGAGCTGAGACCGGTGGAGGCGACCGGAAGCGTGGGGCACACCATCTTGGTAAGACCACGAGACGCTGACCGTGCAGCCCACGAGTGACCCTCGAGGCTGTACAACGGGGTTTGAGAAGCCCCAACCCTGAGCCACACTTGCACCGAAGTTTACCCCTCTACACTCGATGAGTGCTGAGTGGGGCCCTTCTGCTTCTTTTGGCTCAACGAGTTGGCCCGGTCACTTGCCAGCTGGCTTGTGGCCCCTGTGCCGACGAAACTTGAAATTCGACTTGCGATTCTGGTTGCTCCAGATTTGCACCAGCTCCCCTGAAAAGGAGCCCCCACTCTGACCCTCCTGGTTCGAGTGAGAAGCAATCTCCCGGTTCCGCATGGATTGCTTTTGCCAAGTGTTGTTTGCTCCAATCTTGAAGCCGACAGCGCCGACGGCGAGAGCCTGCATGGGACAGATCGTGACCTGCTCCTGGACTTCGTAGATGCCCCAGAGCCCACGTGACAGTGGAGAGAAGCTCCTCAACAACCACCTGATTGCGCCCGACATTGCCTGGTTCCGTCCTGGTTCCACCCTGGTCACTGCTGAGTGACCCAGACTCTGTCCCCTCTGCTTTCAGGTACTTTTCGACTTGAGTCCACCCTTGGACTCCACCGGACACTTCTCTTTCACCCTGCCTGCAGCCCTTTCAGCTCCAAGCACCAAGAGCCTGCGTGACGAAACCCGACTCAACTTCGACCCTGTGCACCCGCTTCCTGTGGGTGAGGTAACATTGCAACGCCGGTGTTCCCACACTGGTACACACCTCTAGGGTCTGTGTCTTAAGTTTTGTTCCTCTAGGTTCAGCGGAAGTGTCCTTAAACTTTAACTTTGTAACTTTTACGCACTATTGGTTAACATTGATGCATGCGTGCACTTTCTGCACTGCACCCGAATCCCGCGGGCTTTTCCCGACTTCAGCATTGCTTGTCCCGACTGCTCCCAGCGATTCCCTAGGCCCTAGGCCTAACCACTGTTCGATTGGTATCTCTTATACCACTTGTTTAGTATATGGTCTGAGTGGCCCCTCGCCCTCATCCATATTTGTGCAACTTTGTATGTTATACTGTGCTTTTGATTTAACGCTTGTGCCCCTTTATTCATAAAGAAAACTGGGGATTGTTTTTAGTAATAAATACATATATTTTTATAATATATACTTGTGTGGTGTCCTTTCATTTGATATTACAGGATTGTATGTGGTAAAACAGCTCGCTTAACACGACCTCTTAAGTTAAGCCTTTAGGCTGCTTAGTCCATGCTACCCCTAGGATAGCTTGTCTAATAAGGTTGACTTACAACCAGACACCATAAGGGATTGTTTGGTCTGATAACAGGTGGTTCCAGAATTGGAAACATCACCTATCAGGCCAACTTCTCACATTGGTGAGCAGCGGTGCGGATTTGAGCTTGCTGTTGTTTTACCATTGCAATCTTTTATCAAATTGAAAGATCACATCAAGTACCTTAGGTACATATAAATCAAAAGCTTAGCATATTAAGTTCTACTGAAGTTAGTAGTTGTAGATTAAAGGGATTAGCACACCCTGACTACAACTCACTAGCAAGGTACAGTAGGAAAACACTTAGTGTAGGAAGGTGCAACACTTACACCACACTAGAGTCATGTCTGGCACAGGTGAAGCTTCAGGCTCTCTGCCTGTGACACTTGACCTTACCCAGGCAACTTCCAGTTATGACAAACTAACCCACAAAGACTTGGTTGCCTTGTGCATCTCAAGAGGGTTAAAAAGGGGCAGAAGTCCCACCAGTTCTTCCCTGATAGCCATCCTAGAACAGGATGACTTAGAAAAGGCGAATGCAGTTCCCTTAGAGTCAGGAGATGGAGTGAACCCCCCTGTAACGGATGCCACTCCAGAGGAAGAAGTAGAGGAGGGGGACTCAGATGTAGAGGACCTAGAGGATCAGGATCAGAGGGGTAGCCAGGTTATAGTTGCCAGGCTTAGCCAGGCCAACTTAAACCTACTTGGGAATGGAGAAGGCCAGCACCTCCCCAGACCCTATAACATTCTCCCAGGCAACAGAAGAGTGAGATCTCCAGCAGGGGACTCTCATGTTTCTAGTGCCTCAAGAGAATCTCAGAGAGGAATGACTCCCTCTCAGAGAAAAGAGCATGAGGCAAGAATGAGGGCTGTCAAACTCCAGATAGAGAGGGAGGAGGTAGCCCTGGCTCAAGCTAGACTTGCCTTGGCAAGAGAACAGAAAATGTGTGGCTTAGATGCCACTGGTGGCAGCAATATTCCTAAAGAGAAACCCAGGTCCTATGATAGTAGAAACCTGACAAAGATTGTGCCCCCCCTACAAGGAAGGGGATGACATCCACAAATGGTAACTGCTCTTGAGAGAGCCTGCATGGTACAGCAGGTTCCTGAGGAACAGTGGGCAGCAATCTTATGGTACTCCTTTTCAGAGAAAGGGAGAGATAAGCTCCTCACTGTTAGACATGAGGATGCAAACAATTACAAAGTCCTGAGGAGTGTCCTAATAGATGGGTTTGGCTTAACCACTGAACAGTACAGGTTGAAGTTCAGAGACACCAAGAAGACACAGACACAGGACTGGACTGATTTTGTAGATTGTGCTACTAAGGCTCTGGAGGATTGGCTAAATGGCAGCAAGGTACATGACTTCACAGGATTGTATAATTTGATTATGAGGGAGCAGATCCTAAGTAATTGTCAGAACCAGCTCTTACACCAGCACCTGGTGGACTCAGATTTGACCTCTCCCCAAGAATTGGGAAAGAGGGCAGATAAATGGGTCAGAACCAGGATTAGGCCTAAGAATCAGGACAGTAACCAGAAGAAGGAGTCTACCAAGCCTCAAGAAAAGGGTGAGGATAAAAGTAAGGAAAGACTTCCCCAGGGCCCCAAACTCCAAGAATTGGGGTGGGTCCCAAGACACTTCTTCAACTCAGGGAAAGCCTTATTGTCATGTCTGTAAACAGGATGGGCATTACAAAACAGACAACTGTTGTCCCAATAATGGCAATAAAGAGAATATACCTCCAAAGCCAGCTCCAACACCTCATATTACTGTCAGCAGTAATCCCCCAGGAAGTGGGAGCACACCCAGGCATCTGGGTGGGTTTACTTTTGGAACCCAGGAGGACCCTGGCCTATCCAGGTCCCCCTCCCCAAATAATCTTGTTTATGAGACTGGCATGGGGTTTGCCAACTTCTCTGACTGCCCAAATACTTTGAGCAAATATAGACAAGAACCCATCATCAATGGTTTGAAAGTTGAAGCCTTTAGAGACACAGGGGCTAGCATCACCATGGTGGCTGACTGTATAGTCCCCTCTAAGCAACTTTTACCAGGTGCCACATACCAGGTAACAAACATTGATAGTATACAAACAAATCATCCCATGGCAGTAGTAAGTCTCAGCTGGGGAGGTGTCACTGGCCCAAAGAGAGTGGCAGTGTCCTCAAACTTGCCTGTGGACTGTCTACTGGGTAATGATTTAGAAATCTCAGCCTGGGCTGAGGTTGAACAGGAAACCCATTCTAGAATGGTAAATGCCAATGGAAAGGTTAGTGGGGCTGTGATGGATACAGCCCCAATTCAAGATGTCCTTCCTGAAAAGGTTGGTAGGGCTGAGCAACTCTCTGCCCCATCTTTAGCAAAAGCTCTTCCTGAACAGAATAGCAAAGCTGTTATGATAACAGCAGAAACCCAAACTGAGTCCCCTCCTGAAAAGGTTGGTGGGGCTGTGATGGCCACAGCCCAAACTCAAACTGATATGTGTATTGTGAAACCTGAAATGATGGATAACTTCACACAAACTGAGAGCACAGAGGAGGACGAGAAATCTCCCCCTCACCAGACTTTAGGAATGGATCAGCCTCCTCAGGGAACTGATCTTACCCCTGATGAAGGAACTGCCCCAGAGGTGGTTAGGCCTAGCCTGACAGAGCCTCTGATGTCAGTGGACCCTTCTCAGGTGGGACCCAGTCTGGAGCAGGTAACCTGCCCCTCTCTACCTTGCCTTAGTCAGCCCAGGGCTGCAGAGGACAAGAAGGACAGTGAGACCCAGAGGGCCCCCTGTCAAATAAAGCACCCCCATCAACAGATTAGGGGCACCAAAACTAGTAGCCCTAGTGAGGTGAAAACTTTAAAAACTCCTGAGGGAGCCCCCTTAAAAGTAGTTACCTCCCACAATGGATTCTGTTGGGCACAGCCAAACCTGGGACCCAAAGGGCCCAAACCTGAACTGTCCCTCCAGCAAACCAAACAGAGGGACCCAGCCTCCAGCTTTAGGTAGCCAGAGGTTGACCCTGAGAGCACAGTGCAACTCAGTTGAAGAAAGAAAGGCACACATGGTGGAAGATAATTGGAGGAAGCTGAGCCCTAAATTAGTGGAGCCTCACTTCAATACTCCATATCCAAACCAGCCTTTGACTTTGCATAAACACACCCAAGGTAGTGATTCCCTATGGTGGAGACCCTCTAATACCCCAAGGGTGAGGGACTGCTTAGTGGACCATGAGACAGGGGGTACCCATACTAGTGCAGGTACTTCCTTATATGGCCACTCAGGCAATATAGGCTTACCAGGCCATGGATAGCCTTATCTCCTTTCGTTTGGGGGGGGGGGGGTATGTAGGAAGGTGGCTACCTGATTATGGTTACCCCACATTTTTTGCCTTGTGTTTAGCTGGTTTTTGACTTAGTTGGCCTGGTTCCCTGCTAATCAGGGCCCCAGGCTATCTGCTCTCTCTGTAAAATGGATTCCATGTACCCTAGGTACATACCACAATTGGAACTGGACTCCTTGTCAGCCCCTGTACCATGCACTATAGGTGCCCAGGGCATAGGAGCCACCAAGGCCTACCAGGGGCTGCAGCATATCTTTTGCCACCCCTGGCTGGTTCTTAAATTGACACAACTGACTGATCACTCAGCTGGGGTAAGGTGGTGTAATCACCCCTTACTTAGATATAGTATACCTATATCTAAACCTATATCTGGACACATATAAACCTGTGAGCCACTCCTATGGAAGGCCTCATCAGTCCTGGAGGCAGAGTGTGTGGTTTAATGTGAGATGGAGCTCTAGCATGAGCTGAGCCTGTCTGCAGTCGTCGGGAACAACTCCCTAAGCTGTTTAAGGATACTGCCATACCATATACTCTTAAGTGCATTATAATCCTCGCGGTTATATAGCAACTTTGGTTTGGCTTTATCAAAACATGTCGTGTAAGGTGTCATACGATTTGGAATACTATCCCCTCGCCAGTTCTGGCGACGGGGATAGCATTCCACCCCTCTAGAGGGAGAAGACATGTTACTTTACGTAAATGCGGTTAATTCCTAAAAGGACCTTGGATCCACAAAATGGATGCTTCTGCCACAGACACAAGTCTGACCCCCTGAAGCTGACCGAAACTCAGCCAAGGGGGCCTGGACAAAGGGTTTCCTGTCGCAGGGAGGTGTCACACCCCCCCAGACAGGAGATAGTGGATTGTAGCAGGGAGGTTTGAAAGAAACCAGACACTGCCTTGGGCGCACAAGGCTGCCCCTTGCATAATCCGGCCAAACCGGTTCTGGGGCACTCCAGCCCTCGTGCCAGGGCGGCCTGGATCAAAGGAAGGGGGTGTATCCACCCACTTCTTGGGTCCCACCCATAGGAGGGGACCTAGCAGGTAATCCAGCCCCATAGATTGGTATAAGAATGGGAGCAGTGCCAATGCACTTCAGATTATCCTGATGAAACATAAGAAACGAAACTCTGGACCCTTCGACATCCTACTCAACGTAGAAGACTGAAGAATCTCCCTTGTGTTCAAGTAGTGACCACCCTGTGCAAACAGGCACCATCCAGCCCTCGACGTCTGCTTTGTCGCAGTCCCCGCCGGAACTCGAGCGACAGAGATCAACGAGATCAAGCTTGCCTGCCTTCTAACAGCCCGATCCACAGTCCCTGCAGAGCTGAGACCCGTGGATGCGACCGGAAGCGTGGAGCACGCCATCTTGGAAAGACCACGAGACGCTGACCGTGCAGCCCACAAGTGACCCTCGAAGCTGTAGAACGGGGTTTGAGAAGCCCCAACCCTGAGCCACTCTTGCATCGAAGTTCACCCCTCTACACTCGACGAGTGCTGCGTGGGGCCCTTCTGCTTCTTTTGGCTCAACGCGTTGGCCCGGTCACTTGCCAGCTGGCTTGTGGCCCCTGTGCCGACGAAACTTGAAATTCGACTTGCGATTCTGGTTGCTCCAGATTTGCACCAGCTCCCCTGAAAAGGAGCCCCCACTCTGACCCTCCTGGTTTGAGTGAGAAGCAATCTCCCGGTTCCGCATGGATTGCTTTTGCCAAGTGTTGTTTGCTCCAATCTTGAAGCCGACAGCGCCGACGGCGAGAGCCTTTGTGGGACAGATCGTGACCTGCTCCTGGACTTTGTAGATGCCCCAGAGCCCACGTGACAGCGGAGAGAAGCTCCTCAACAACCACCTGATTGCGCCCAACATTGCCTGGTTCCGTCCTGGTTCCACCCTGGTCACTGCTGAGTGACCCAGACTCTGTCCCCTCTGCTTTCAGGTACTTTTCGACTTGAGTCCACCCTTGGACTCCACCGGACACTTCCCTTTCACCCTGCCTGCAGCCCTTTCAGCTCCAAACACCAAGAGCCTGCCTGACGAAACCCGACTCAACTTCGACCCTGTGCACCCGCTTCCTGTGGGTGAGGTAACATTGCAACGCCGGTGTTCCCACACTGGTACACACCTCTAGGGTCTGTGTCTTAAGTTTTGTTCCTCTAGGTTCAGCGGAAGTGTCCTTAAACTTTAACTTTGTAACTTTTACGCACCATTGGTTAACATTGATGCATGCGTGCACTTTCTGCACTGCACCCGAATCCCGCGGGCTTTTCCCGACTTCAGCATTGCTTGTCCCGACTGCTCCCAGCGATTCCCTAGGGCCTAGGCCTAACCACTGTTCGATTGGTATCTCTTATACCACTTGTTTAGTATATGGTCTGAGTGGCCCCTCGCCCTCATCCATATTTGTGCAACTTTGTATGTTATACTGTGCTTTTGATTTAACGCTTGTTCCCCTTTATTCATAAAGAAAACTGGGGATTGTTTTTAGTAATAAATACATATATTTTTATAATATATACTTGTGTGGTGTCCTTTCATTTGATATTACAGGATTGTATGTGGTAAAACAGCTCGCTTAACACGACCTCTTAAGTTAAGCCTTTAGGCTGCTTAGTCCATGCTACCCCTAGGATAGCTTGTCTAATAAGGTTGACTTACAACCAGACACCATAAGGGATTGTTTGGTCTGATAACAGGTGGTTCCAGAATTGGAAACATCACCTATCAGGCCAACTTCTCACAGTCTGCCACTAAGGCCAAAGGACTCCTCCGCCGCTCGTATGTCACGAAGCTCTCCGAGGGGTACAGATCTGCTAGGACCTCGCAGCCCCCCTCTCTCCATTCGTGGAAGGACATATGGTTATCTATTTCTACCATGGGGGCCAGTATCCAGATCGGTAGTTCCATGTAAAATGGCGCGGAGCGTAGGACCCTTTCTATAAAACATTGCCATACGCCCGATGTGAGTCTCACCACATAGGGTAGCTCGACTTTGGCTCCCGACCCGCGCATCAATGCAATCGGAGCTCCTGCGCTGTTGCCCTACCTGCTAGTAATCGCGTCTCCCATACATCCACGTCTGCAAACCATCTAGTTGCCGGAAGTAGCTGCACTGCGTAAAAGTATAGGTCAAAGCGCGGGGCTTCCAATCCCCCCTCCTCAAAGGAGCGCTCGACCGTACTGAGGGCCACTCTGCTCCGCCTACCCGCCCAGAGCAGGGATGTGAGCAGCGTATTGAGGGTCCTAAAAATCCTAGGTGGAAGAGGGCACAACGTGTTCTGAAGGACATACAGTGTCCTTGGCAGCATCACCATCTTAGCAACGGCCAGTTGCCCCATTAGGGACAGTGGGAGGGTTTTCCAAAAAGACACGGATTGCTAGAGAGATGTAATGACCCGGTCTATATTACGGGCTAGGGACTGCTCCTCTTTCGAGGCCACATGGATGCCTAGGTATCTAAAACTGGTCCGTTCCCATCGCAGTCCAAGTTCTGGCAAGTCCTCAAGGTTACCGTTTCAAAACTCGATAGCGGGAAAATTAGGGACTTACTATGATTGAGCCGCAAGCCGGACACCTCGCCAAAATGGTCCAAGAGTTGCAGTAACATCGGAAGCGCCTCTCTCAGGGTTTTCAAATAAAACAAGGCATCATCCGCATAAAGCGACAGTACATTGCACATATCACCCACCTGGATACCCCAGTGCCTCATCTCAGCTCGAATCCTGACAGCAAACGGCTCGATGGCTAGGGCAAAAAGTAGTGGTGAGAGGGGGCATCCTTGTCTCGTGCCCCGTCCCAACTGCCACTCCTCCGATCTCGCGGCTCCCAGCCGCACCCTGGCTCGAGGGGAGCTGTATAAGACACGAATCTAACGGCCGAAGTTGGGCCCTAGGCCCATCTTCCGGAGGACCTCCTGCAGGTAGCCCCAGTCAACAGTGTCAAAGGCCATGGCCAGATCTATGGAGACCAAGACCGTCTGTTCTTCCCTACCTCGTACCTCGTGTTTGATGTGATCCAAGCATCTCAGATTCATGGACGTGTTTCGCCTAGGAAGAAAACTGCATTGATCTTGGTGCACTAAATGCTCCATGTGGGTTGCTTGTCGGGTAGCCAATAATTTAGTCAGAATTTTGAGATCCGTATTCATCATGGTGATCGGACGATAGGGTGAGGGGGCATTCTTGTCCCCCCCTGGTTTAAGGATCACGCATATTTCCCCCTGGGCCCTGCTCTGTGGGAGATCTCAACTTTCAAACGCCTCACTGAAGACTTGCAGCAGGAGTGGAGCCAGCACGTCCCGGAATTCATGGTAAAACTCTGGTGGGAACCCGTCACTCCCCGGTGACTTTGCACGTGGCAAGCAGGCTAATGCCATACGAACCTCGTTCAATGTCAGGCGCGCATCCAATTCCTCCCTGTCCGAATCCGAGAGGGTCGGCGCCTGCAACCCCTGTAAGTAGGGGAGATAAGAGGCCTCAGAGATACTCGGGTCCGCCGTGTATACCTGCCGTAAATGGGATTGGAGAACCCTAAGGATGGCCTGCTCCGAATAGACCACGTCGCCGTTCATATCCCGCAGGGCTACAATACGCTCGGGGGTCTGCTCTCTCCTCAGAATCCAGGCTAGGAGCCGCCCTGACTTATCGCCCTCCCTGTGAAGGCGCTGCCTAAATGGGCCCAGAGTGTATTTGTCGAGCCTATCTAGGATGTCATGCAGCCGAACTCGGGCTACCTGTTCCTCTAGCCTCTGCGGGGCACTTGGGTCCACTATATGCTGGGCCTGCAGGAGGGTATCCTCCACTTTCTGGAGATCCTGGAGGAGCTGTTTCCGGACGCCATCGGTGAGCCCATACAAGCGCCCCTTACTACTGCCTTCAGGGCCTCCGACTTGGTGGCCGCGGATATGCCTCCCTCTCTCCAATTGAGTTCCACATAGTCTTCAATGGCCATTCCCACGTGCGCCTTACCCACTTGGTCTCGGAGGATATTCACTGGAAGCCTCCAAGTACGAGGGCGGACAACCGGGGACCCTCACTGAACCACGCAAGCCACTGAAGAGTGGTCTGATAACAAGCATTTACAATGCAATGGTCTCAGCATTATTAAAGGTAGAGCTATTGGCATTGCTCATGACTTTTTCTTTTCTTTTTTAACATAAATAAATGGTATTGTCATTTACAATGGCAATAGGTGAGCATTAGAGAGTAGTAGAGAGTATTCGCGGACACAGAGCCACACACGCACACAGAGCACCACACACACACACACAGAGCCCCACACGCAGAGCCCCACACGCAGAGCCCTGCACACACACAGAGCCCCACACACACAGAGCCACACACACACAGAGCCACACACACACAGAGCCACACACACACAGAGCCACACACACACACAGAGCCACACACACAGAGCCACACACACAGAGCCACACACACACACAGAGCGACACACACAGAGCCACACACACACACACACACAGAGCCACACACACACACAGAGCCACACACACACACACACAGAGCCACACACACACACAGAGCCACACACACACACACAGAGCCCCCCACACACACACAGAGCCACACACACACACAGAGCCCCCCCCACACACACAGAGCCCCACACACACACACAGAGCCCCACACACACACACAGAGCCACACACACACAGAGCCACACACACACAGAGCCACACACACACAGAGCCACACACACACAGAGCCACACACACAGAGCCACACATACACAGAGCCCCCTACACACACAGAGCCACACACACAGAGCCACACACACAGAGCCACACACACAGAGCCACACACACACACACACAGAGCCACACACACAGAGCCACACACACAGAGCCACACACACAGAGCCACACACACAGAGCCACACACACAGAGCCACACACAGAGCCACACACACAGAGCCACACACACAGAGCCACACACACAGAGCCACACATACAGAGCCAAACACACACACAGAGCCACACACACACACACAGAGCCACACACACACACACACAGAGCCACACACACACACAGAGCCACACACACACTCTTACCCAAAATAGTTGCGGCGAACAGACCAATCAGCGAAGAAGCACAGCACCTGCAAACATACTCAAACCAAACCCGCAAAACAAAAACACATCATTTCCGCAACTCCAAGTAACACGCATTAACAATCGAACAATTAAACGAACACAATAACCACTAAACAGGAACGGCTACGAGTATTGTGTGGCAACACTGGAGGTCCGCCGGAGCCATAAGACTGACGACGCCTAAATAGTGTCGCCCAAACACCTACTCTTGGCGGGGACAACCTGCGCCGCGCAATAGAAGCCGAGGAAAGACTACCGACTCGGCTGTTCCGCTAATGTCAGGACAATGAAAGGGGAATGACACTGCTGCAAGGTACATTTCAACCGAACTAAGCAGGATGCTGAAGTGAACATTCCATTTTTACACCTGCATTTTGAAGTACGTGCACCCCCACCCCCGGTTCAGCCCCCCCCGCCAATCTACAGTAAGGTTCAGACAGGCACATTATTTTTAATCTGAACTCTCAAACGGTCAGCAGGGGATTACTGATTAAAATGGTCTCCCTCGCACTGCACGTAAATAATGGAGGTTTTATGTGTGCAGCCTGGCACACAGTCTCCCCGCGGCGATGCCGGGATTCTGTTTGTACATGTGGAAAAAAGTACTGAACTACGTTTCTCTAACCCTTACTGAAAAAAAAGAAAGAAACTGTATAACATCTGCCCCCTTTATATTATTATTATTATCATTATGTATAATAATAATAATAATAATAATAATAATAATAATAATAATAATGATAACAAGCAACGAGGGGGGTGAGGAGCTCACGCACACAAGCTGGGAGGGGAATGAGGAGCTCACACACACACAAGCAACGAGGGTGGGAGGGGGTGAGGAGCTCACGCACGCAGAAGCCACGAGGGAGAAGGGGGGTGAGGAGCTCACGCACACACAAGCAACGAGGGGGGGCGAGAGGGGTTGAGGAGCTCAGGCACACACAAGCAATATGGGGTGAGAGGGGGGTGAGGAGCTCACGCACACACATGCAACGAGGGGGGAGAGGGGGGTGAGGAGCTCACACACACACAAGCAACGAGGGGGTGAGGAGCTCACACACACACAAGCAACGAGGGGGTGAGGAGCTCATGCACACAAGCAACAAGGGGGGAGGGGGGTGAGGAGCTCACGCACACAAGCAACGAGGGCGGAGGGGGTGAGGAGCTCACGCACACAAGAAACGAGGGGGGAGGGGGTGAGGAGCTCACGCACACACAAGCAACGAGGGGGGTGAGGAGCTCACGCACACACAAGCAACGAGGGGGGAGAGGGGGTGAGGAGCTCACGCACACACAAGCAACGAGGGGGGTGAGGAGCTCACGCACACACAAGCAACGAGGGGGGAGAGAGGGGTGAGGAGCTCAGGCACACAAGCAACGAGGGGGGAGAGGGGGTGAGGGGCTCACGCACACAGAAGCAACAAGGGGGGAGAGGGGGGTGAGGAGCTCAGGCACACACAAGCAACGAGGGGGATAGGGGGGTGAGGAGCTCACGCACACACAAGCAACCAGGGGGGAGAGGGGGGTGAGGAGCTCACACACACACAAGCAACGAGGGGGTGAGGAGCTCACGCACACAAGCAACGAGGGGGGAGTGGGGTGAGGAGCTCACGCACACAAGCACCGAGGGGGGAGGGGGTGAGGAGCTCACGCACACACAAGCAACGAGGGGGAGGGGGTGAGGAGCTCACGCACACAAGCAACGAGGGGGAGGGGGGTGAGGAGCTCACACACACAAGCAACGAGGGGGGGGGAGGGGGGTGAGGAGCTCACGCTTGAATGGATAGTAGCTCCCAGATTCTGCCTATAGGAAAAAACAATTTTATCCAAAATATGGCGAACTAAATGTGGTGGCAAAGGGGGAGCAGCATGCTTGCTGAGGGAAAGGAACCTGTGAGCACCGAGACGGATAACCCAGGAGAGCACAGCAGTGAAAGAAAGATGTGACCCACCTCTGACAAGAATCCTCCGACAGTAGTCCGGGTCGCCAGCTTTACTTTTCCCGCAGTCTTCCGAGGGACCGGAGGTGGGGAAAGCCCCTTGCTGCTGCTGCTCCTTGGCGAACGGATGGCGGATCACCCCGCAAATGGACACCTGTGTCACGGCTGGCCCCCCACCAATCAAGCGAGGAGGACTGAGAAGTGATTGGCCCTGGCTGTGGGGAAGGGCGCACAATCAGGACGGCGAGGGCCCGGGCGTAGGGTGGGACATTACACTTTCTTCCAGTGGTGCGGGCCCCGTGAAAAGGAACCTGTGAGCACCGAGATGCCGAAATGCACCGGGGCGAAGCACACTTTTACCACACGGGTTGCATGACTCTGCGGGGCACTGTGCAAACAAAACTTAAACCCACGGTTTGCCGGGCCCTGCCCGTGAATAGTCAGTCCAGGATAACCGGACTTTGCAGGTCCCGGTGCACAACGTCAACCTGCCATTAACCCTCGGTAGCCGGATTCCACAGGTGTCCACCTCTAACGTTACCGGACTCTGCAGGGACGTGTCCACCTCTCATCCTTAGGCTGTCGGACTCTATAGGATGTCGGTGCTGTGCTGCCTGTGCATGCATACCTTGAGGCGGCGGACTCTGCAGGGACCGTCACTGGATTCCACCATTCACCCTGGGGTTGTCAGACTGCCTAGGAGGCCGCTGCACTTCTTAACCCCTGTGCTGCCGGACTCTGCAGGTGCCATGAACAGCTTTAACCCACAGGCTGCCGGTACCTTCCTTTAACCCACAGGCTCTATATGCAACGCTTGTAGCAGACACTAATTATTTGGCTCTTGGAGTTAGAAAGGAGGCGTTAATAAAATAGCGTAGCGCTACCAGACGAGACAAAACCATTATTTGTGGTGGAATAACATTTTCAATATAATCTGTTGGACTCTGCATATTCGCTTTTAAACATGTCTGTACTTTCATTGAGTTTGAGAGCATTCTTGCATCAGTGTGTGTGAACATCATAAAACAACATGATCATTCAGTAACAGAATACGCTGCATAATTTCCCCCCCACTTAGTTTAGTGAAACCTATGCACGTTTTGGTCCAAACGTAACTCTGCTGGCCAGTCCTCTATGGAAGACGCTTTAAGAGGCGCGTGACCGTTGGGAGCGTGTTGTCTAAAACATGACGCGTGGCCGTTATTCACACAAGCTTGAGGTGCTGGTAACACGCAGTTGCACACAAACCTACCTTTTCATTTGGACGTTATTTATAAATGTTTGAAAGGACATATTTTTTTCTTGTGCGTGTTAAGTGACAAATCACTCCCACACCAATGAATGGAATTTAATGAACCAGTGCTGATTACACGATTTAAGCTTAAATAACCATCGACAGCTTGCTCCTCGAGCCTTCACAGGCCTCACCGGCGCATTCGCCTTATCATCATGCACCTACCTACACACACAGCCTCCGAACCGTCCCTCCCTCCTCTGCACCTCGGTCGCCCCCCCCTTTTTCCATTTCAGCCGAGATGTACGACCGAATAATTCCTGCAAGAAAATTACAAAGTGGATGTGCAAGAATATTATGCACGGCCGGGCATCATCGACATTAAGCGGTGGGAATGTGATTATCAGCAAACTGCTTGTGACAGGGGAATGAGATGGCTGTCAAACACAATGACATGGCGCGAGGCTCGGGAGGCGCGCGGGGTAATGAAGCAGCCGGCTGGCCGCGCGCGGAGACAGGCGGCCGGCCGCGCGCGGAGACAGGCGGCCGCGGAACACAGCAGCCATGATAAATTAATTAATTTACTTAAGAAATACAAGCATTTGCAATGCAATAGGTCTCGCAGTTGTTAGAGTTTGAGCCATTGCCATTGCAAATGGCAATGCCTTTTATTTATGTGTTGGTTTTTAAAACGTAAATAAAAGGCATTGCCAATTCCAATGCCAATGGCTCAAACACTAACAACAGCGAGAACTATTGCATTGCAAATGCTTGTTGTCATAAATGCCATGACGGTAGTTTTTGCTAAAAAACGGACACAGACCCTCTTGTTTTATGGAACACTGCGAAGCTCATACACGGACTGCCACTAGGAGTTCTTGCAGTGTCTGTGGACTTACATTACGAACAACCAGCCCCTTGAAATAAGAGATCCGACCAGAGTGTGATAACGTCAAATATAGATATAAAAAGCAAAAACAAGGTAGAGTGGGCCAGGGTGCAAACACCTTTCGTACAAAATTCCAGTATTAATAGTGTGATAACCAATGTTTTAAATGGTCCGGTACTGAGTACTGGTACTTTTTTATTTTGAGAGGGAGAGTTCCTGCACTTCTCAAGGAAAACGTGATACTTTTAAATAGAGAGTACCAGCACTTCTCAGAAAAAGGCAGGTACTCTGTCCCAGAGTACCTGCACTTTTATTTTTCCATTGCAAGCACTGGTGATAACTATTTTAAGGGCCATGACTTTGGTGGGACTAGTCATTCTGGTGAATACAAGTCTAACGGCTAAAAAATGCTGCTTTCAAGAAACTCCGCCAGGAAGCCTTAATTAAAGGAAAACAATGGTTGAGGCATGCATGTACAATGCTGAGAAGCCGATTCAAGTGCGTATATTAACAACCCCCAGTGATAAACCGAAAAAGCTCTTTTCGTAGGTAGACTTGAAAAGAAGGCCACACACAATGGTATCTAGACAGAATGGATAAGGTGACGCTGCTGCTACTACCCTCGTGCTTATCAACATTTACCACGAATAACGGAAATATCACTCCGCAATCTGTGAAGAAAATGTTGACAGTAACATCTGTCATGGCGGGTTTCCTTAGAGGAGACTGTTTGGTTAACCTTTATGGGGCCCTGGATAATATACGTGTGTGGTGGTTGCACTGGGCTGAAGGATGAGTGTCGCACTTCATATCCATGCACGCTGGAAAGATGTTTTCTGTTCCACTTATTAACGAGGCTTATTTGCAGCTGAACTATGACTCAAACGGGATTTCTTTCAAAAGCCACACCGCCGCCATTTTTTTCAAAAGTACCTGACAGTGAAGCCATAGGAGCAGGAAGCCAGTATGGTCGCGTGGAAGGGAGGAAACTGCGGAAACAGAAACAACAAGCCGTGAGCGTGCACGTCCCGAAACCGGAAGTTCGGGAGCGTCACGGCTGTCTCGCGGTGGCTGCAGAAGTCAGGAGGGGCGACTGAGGACGTCGATGCGGTGAGTGGGGCTTAGTTGTAGGGGGTCGGGTGTGTGTGTGTGTGTGTATATGTATGTATGTGTATGTGTGTGTATGTGCATGTGCGTGTCTATGTGTGTGTTCAGGGGGGCTGCGTGCGTGATTGAGAGAGGCGCTGTGTGAATGTGGGACAGACAGGAGATGTGCACGGCGCCGGGAGGCTGGGCATGCTCGTCCTCGATGTTAAATCTATGCGCGTCCCCAGAACTGTCTCCCTTGAGACCGAACTCGGCGGCAATAGGTCTCGATGCCGAGACCTAAAAAACTAGCCTGGTGTGTGACATCCACGGACATGTTAAACTCAGCACCCGCCACCAAGACCCTATCTAGGCAACTGTAGGTGTTGTTTGTGGCGGAGAAGCAGGTGTATACCCTCTGTGCTGGATTCTTTAGGTGACAAACATCCACCGCTCCTATGTTTTCCATGACCACCCTGAGCTGTACAGTCATACGGGGTTTTGTGCCCTCCCGAGGTAGAGACCTATCCAGTACTGGATCAGGAATACAGTTAAAGTCCCCAAACCAAAGTATCGGGGTCCCCAGGTCGTGAATCAAGACGTCTTGCAAGGCCCTAAAAAAGGTCGGGTCATCGGTATTGGGTGCATGAGAATTTGACAATGTCCCTGCCAGGTATCGACCGTGGGGTAAACAACCTTTACAACGCAACTTTTACCACGCAGTGCCTTTACAACGCAACTTTTACAATGCAAACCATTACAACGCATTGCGCTGGGGGGCGCTCTAGGATAGGGAATATGTTTCATGTACTATCCAACACCTTCCCTACTATCCACGGGGACTGGAGTTGGAATAGTAAATTAAACAATTCACTATCCAGTGCCTAAAAGCACTATGCGTTGTAATGGTATGCGTTGTAAAAACCGCGTTGTAAAAGCATGCGATGTAAAAGCATGCGTTGTAATGTCATACATCCCGACCGTGGATATCCGCTTCCATATACTGAATAGCGAACGGTACTCTTGGCGCCACCCAAATCAGAGCCCCCCTCGCATATGTAGAGAAGGACGCATGAAACATCTGTCCACACCATTTTTTCCTCAACGTCTGTGCCCGTCATCTATCAGGTGGGTCTCCTGGAGACAAGCGATGGATACTCTATGTCTTCGAAGAAAGGAGAGGACTCTGTACCTCTTAGTGCATGTGCCTAGCCCCCTCACGTTCCAACTCAGAAACTTGTACCCCATGACTTCCAACGTATTCTACCCCACCACATCTGCCTGCTCCCAGTGTGGTTCCCCTCCGGTGCCCGACCTGTAATACAAATGACGCCTAAAACATTCGCCTTCAACATCCCTTCCAAACAGTCCCCCCCCTCCCACTCCACCCACGAACAAGATACCAGCAACAACAAAACATGCCAATATGCCCTTTCCCCGCTGGTGCCAGGACGTGCACAGCCACCCCATATGCCCAACAAGACTAACTCCCTTAATAAAGAAACAAAACTCCCCCTCACCCCGACTCCCAGCAAGGCGCATTCTCACAATATTCATACAGTGCTCGGACCAACCACTCCAAGGCTAGGCTCTCTGCGGCCCCCGCCCCTCACCCTCTATCTCTCCCTCCCCTAACATACTACACTAAGAGAAGAAGTCTCCTTTACATGTCATACTGCACTCACACTCCCCTCAGGGGGAGACCCATCCAGGCCAGGACGCATGTCATTCGCCAATCAATCCAGCACCTGCGCCGAGTCCGTCACTGCGAGATGGAGCCGCTGCCTCCGGAGTCTCGGCCCCTGCAGTTTCAGGTATCACAGAGGCTTTGAGCAAAGTGTTCTCCATCGTAACCTGAGAGTATCTGGAACCAGAATGTCATTGGACCCAGGTGGCTTCGATAACGTCGATGTCACTTCAACCTTGGGCGGTTCTAGGCGTACGGCCCCATCGTCCCCCACTGTCACTCGTTGCCTCTCTTCCCTCTCAGCTGTCTCGGATGGGCGCCGTCGCCTGCTGGCGCATCTTTGCGGAGGTCTAATTCCCTAGTCCCTGTGGGGCCCCCCTCGTTCGCCCGGAGGGCGGGCATCACCCCTGATCTCCAACCATTGCCAGGCCTCTTCTGGAGAGTCAAAGAAATGCGCCTTTCCTTGTGACAGTACCTTAAGCTTGGCTGGGTAGAGTAACATGTACTGTAGATGCATTTCCCTGAGTTTCTGTTTGACACCCAGAAACGACTTCCGCTGCTCCTGGACCTGCTGGGTGTAATCTGGATAAATTGAGACCCTGCTATTCTCAAAGGTGAGGTTCGTGGATTCCCTCGCGGCCCTCAGGATACAGTCCCTGTCACGGTTGTTGAGGAACCAAAGCGCTATGAGCCCTCTCAATCACGAAGACCTCCGATAGGCCCCTCGGGCAAAGTTCTGTTCGAATCCAGTTTTCCAGGAATCGCTCCGCGTTCCCCGCCTCTGCTCGTTCCGGGACACCCAGGACCCTAATGTTATTGCGGCACGCCCTCCCTTCCGCATCCTCCGCTCTACACTCCAGGGCTCCTGTCATGGCCGTGAGGTGTGAGACTGTCTTTTGGAGGGACGCTACTTCTACCTGCAGCTGTGTTATGTTCCCCTCTGCGTCGGCAACTTTATCGGCCACCTTTCGGATGTCTGTCCGGAGCAGGTTCACATCGATGGACACTGTCTCTATTTGTCGCTCCAATGCTGTGTGCGAACCCTGAATCGCCTTTAGCAGCTCCGCCTGAGAGGGCTCCCCGGGGGCCTCGGCTCCTTCGTCCTGGCCCGACTGACGCGTTATCCGCTGTGAGGGCAGCCACTGGGTGGTATATTGTGTGATCGTGTTCGGCTGGGAGGAGAGCAACATCCTGTCTTTACGCATCACAGGTGCCCCCCACACTCCCTCTCAGGGGCAGTAAACACCTCGGCATTTATCGTTGGGTCCACTTCAAGTCCCCCCTCCGAGCACAAGTCTCTGTGCGGGCCTCCGCAGACCAGACACACCGCAGGTCACCCCAATGCTCCCAGGGGACCGTGATCGTCAGGAGCTGCCTAGTGGAGGAGTGTGGCTCACTGATTAGAGCGGCAGACTCTGATGCAGAGGTCTGGCCCGGTACCAGGGTTCAATTCCCGACGCGGCAGGGTCCTGAGCCCAAAATGTCCACGGACTCGATAATTCTCGCCTCGTGCCTATTCTAATCATGGGGTCCTACGCTGCAACTCTGGGCAATAGTTACTTAATCTCCACTACGGCGGCCCACCCGCGGCGGGATGCCTGGCTTTCACCCTGGGGATACCCAGTAGGGGTTATCTCACAGGGAAAAGCCAGGACGGGTTCCCAAAGCAAGCGCCTTGATGCCTTCGGGTGATACGTGCGCTATATAAATCTTAATACATATATTCGCAATACAGGTGTCTCCCCTTGTCACCTCTGCAGGCCACCACCACCGTACCGGGGGGCCGATAGATATATCCTAGCTATTTCTCCGACCTGCAAGCACACTTGCTCCGGCGGCCAGCCCTGTCCCCAGGCGTCAGACCGGCTGCAGGATTCCAGCCAAGCGTCCATATGTTGCAGTGCCCTGGGTGTCCCCTCCGCGGCGGGTCCTCTGGTCACGGTAGGGCACCCTCCGCTATGGTCCTCTGTAGTGCCTATATAGCAAGCGGCCGGCAGTCTGAGTCCGCCCACGTGACCACTGCTCCATGCCGTTGGGCTCTCAATGCTCCAAGTGCCAATGCCTCACGGTGGGCCTCGGAAGCGAATGTTTCCCTCCAACCAGGGCGCCCCTCAAGATGGCAGGCTGGGGCGTCCAATACCCGCAAAACTCCCCTGCCCCTTCCCAGCAGGCAGCGCAATCTACAGCCCGGGTACCTCTTTGTCTGGGGGTCTTTGCATTAGGGGTCCCAAGTATTCCGGGCCTCTAGATGGTTGTGGGATACCGGGTGGCATCAGTCGTCCCCCGCCTCTGGGCCTCCAGGTCGCCCACGGCAGAATCCAGGTCTCCGCCCGTCCTGAAGCACAGGCCTGTCCCAATGTCGGCCCGCCTCCGTACCTCCGTATTTCCGAGCAGGGCCAGGCAGGTTTTCCCAGTCTCGCTCTAGGGCCCAGCGTCTCCCGTACTTATAGAGGGGTCTCTCATTAAAGCGGGATCCCCGCTCCGCAGTCCGGCCGGGCGAGACACCAGCTCAGAGGCAGCGCCCCTGCGTCCACGACCCCAGCGCTGGCGCTCCAGCCCGTAAGGGCCGCCGTGGCTCCAGGCAAGCTCCGTTGCAATCTCCCTCAAGTCGGGGCCCCGGCTGACAGCGGGCCCCGTCTGCAATGCACCATAGCCCTGGATCGGGCCCCAGGATCATTCAGTGCCTACGCACGCCAACCTCCGACACCTCCGTTAAGTAGGCCCGGACCCTGGCCTCATGTAGATGCAGGGCCGGCCCCACGCAGCTCGGGCTCGCCACTCAGCTCCACTACTCGGCAGGTCGCTATAATTCCCCTCAGGATGTTGCCCCCGGTATCAGGGGGTCGCGTAGCCTGTGATTTGGACAGGTAGGAGCCTGTGAGGATAATTTAAACAGTATTTCTGGGCAAAGCTATCGGGAGCCGGAGGAGCTCATGTCCTGTCGGCCATGATGCTTGGCCACGCCGTCCTAATTGTATAATTTCTAATTGTATGCCTGCATATGTTACCTAAAATACTGCATCTTAGAGCACGTAGTTGAAATAAATATTTTAAACTTTACTGTGTCTCTGAGGACTTGTATGAGAAATATAAATGAAAGAGTGTTCTTGCTTCCCACCATTCCGGAGAGTATTCTAAGTCGCTTGTTCTGGTTTGTCTAACTATTGGTAGCTTCGCGGTAGGACGGAGAACGGACGAGACACTGTTGCTAGTCGGATAGGGGTTCTGGGTACTGAGGTGAGTTTCTGGCACACCACAAGTTACTGGGGTCCTGGTTTCCTACACACAGTTCTGTGCACACAAATGGATGGTGTGTGCAGAAGTTATGGTGCTATTGTTTTTGCGAGCACTCTTGTATTATAGACCAACATCTGCCGTATCACCTAGGCCCTAAATTGGAATGACCTTTAGTTTAATGTGACAGACATGTAAGACAGATATTTACTTTCACTAATCATGTGTACAGCTTTTTGCACAAACGAATACATATATTCAAATGTGGTGTTTGAAGTACTCATTGTGAGTACTGAGTAGGTTGTGGTGATAGAATCACTATGGTGACTGTGGTGATGGCTATGTGAATTTTTGAGATAGTGGACACATTCATTCATTTTACACACTGCATATGTTTTTCTATCCCTCAATATATCTAGACAAAAGAGCCTGATGAAACACGTGTTGGATAGAAGTTTTGGTGAATCAAAGAAAATAAAGGAACAGCTCATGAACACTTAATGTGTGCTCACAGTGACTGAACAGTGACTTATAGGATTATTCCTGTAACTGAAGGCACTTGGGGTGGTTGTCCTTCCCACTAGTTGTAGCATATTGGTGACAATTGGGTGTGGCGAAATAACTTTGGGGCATTGTTGCACTGACATTTACCCTGGCTACCTTTAATCTGATCTACAAAACATCCTGTCAACTTATATAATACTTAGTAACACCTTAATAAAGTAGTTCATTTCAGTCCTCTTCAAGAGGCATCAACTGATCCATATGTGAGCATCAAGACTGTCACTGCCCCAAGGAACCATTATCTCACTGGTGTCTTCAGTCTCTGCATGCAGAACCAGATGACACTGTCACCCTACTGTTTAATTTGTAAAGGAATAAGACAGGTGTCTGCCCATGTCCACCACAGATAACTGTGAGTCGCAGAATCAAATCATAGCAGACCTAACTAAAACATTCATCCTTCCAAGATAAAGACATGCTAACGAATTAGGAAATCATATCTAAACACAGAGAAAATTCTGTTTGTGGTTTGAATTAAATAAATGGACAACCTTCTGGGTTGGGTAAATGCTGTAGCAAAATATATCAAAACAAGTTTCTATTAATATTATTGTTATTGAATGAGTTCCAACACATAGCAGTTTAAGTGTGCACCCCAGTGTTGGGTGCTCATCAGTATCAGGTGTGGTGCTATGGCAGAATACCTCAGGAAAAGAGAGTAATACAGTGCAATATCAAGGAATTCAATTGTGACCTACAGCAGCACATGGCATTGAACAGACGCATGAAATTGGTACAAATTGGTCCACAAACTAGCATGGAGGATGCCATCATGGCACCCTTTACTAGGTTACCAAAATCAAAGAACCAGTTACTCAAACCATAATTAGTATTCATATTATTACAGGCAAGTATTCTAGGATATCAACTATTTAAATGTTGCCATATTATAACTTACCCATTGACTATTTACAGATAGCTTGCCATTTATAAATACATATTTAAGCAGAATTCTTCATATAAAATGTATTGCAGAGCATTTATTCAAGATCTTAAGCAGGACAGAAACGGATTCTACAAAAGTAAGAAGCATTGGCAAAACCAATCTTTTTTGTGTTAAAAAGGCAGGCATGTTGAAATGCAATCAGGTCATTTGTATGTTGTCCAGGCCCTACTTGAGGAATGGAAACAGGGCAAAGACGTAGAAGGCACAGAAAAAGGTAGGTATCAAAGAGCTAAGGCACAAATAGTTTGTACTCATTTATGCATGCCTGTCTTTACATGCACTAGAACAGCAAAGCCATTAGGGATCCCACCCTGGTCGCCAGTGTTGCAAAGTAAAAGGCAGGAACTATGGAATACTGGAGAAGCCGTTTATCACGACTCTTCACCACCATGGGTTCCAGTCATCTGTGGAACTTTCAGTTACAGCAAAGAGGAACATACCAACTGGGAAGGCGGGGGAAACAAGAATATACCAAGGTGTAAATATAAGTGCTATTTGCTTTGCTAATGCTTGTTTGTTTTTCTCATTGAGATGTGCAGAGTGTATGTCCACGCCTGGGTCGCTACTCAGTATCCCATATAGTCTGAGCTGTACCACAATTATGAACCCCAACAAAGCCGAAAATTGCCTATGTTGTTTGTGTTCCAGTTCTGAAGGCACTCAAATTAGTACTCCAGGTTGAACTGTTCCTACTGAAGCAAAACCAAAGCTGGTTTGCACGCAGTTGGTTCCAGTTTGCAAGACTGTTAGACCTGGCACCATTGGCGTGGGTCTACCTTCCATTTTTTGCTACTGCCTCTTATGTTTTTGCTGGTTTTAGATACTTTTGGGCACTGTGCCACTGCTATTCAGTGCCATAGTGCAAGTGCTCCCTATTGTAAATTGATGTATGGATAAGTGACTCCATGATTGGCTTGTTTGGTTTACTTGTCAGACCCTAGTACAGTGCACTGCTTTTGATTATAACATCTTATAATCCTAACTGACTCAGGGTACCAGGTTGAAATTCGAGTTTAGTATGCCTGAACTCAGAATGATAAAATGCATCTTTTAGTTACGTTGGTTTTAACATTCTGTGTTTGAAAATACCACTTTTAGAAAGTACGTATTTTCTTGCCTAAATTTCCAAGCCTGCCTCTGCTAGGTTGTGTATTCCTTGTCTGGGTTGTGAGTGACAGGGGCTGGGGGATTCCAGGAGACAGGGCGAGTCAGCACAGGGCTGAAAAGACCCATCTGCATGTGGAATGGTGGAAGGGGAGCACCTGGGACCTGAATAGGGCTGTGCCTGCCTTCCACAATGCTGGCTCCACCTCCTGTGGTGCGTCTGATATTCCTGGCCTACACTGTCAAAGGAAGAGAAGGAGTCCTGTAAACAAAGTGCTCCAGGACTGCACAGAACTGGTTTGGACTAGGCACAGAGGCCTTCAGAGGCAAAGGATTTTGGTGTATAAAAGAGGGGACACAGACACCAGAACTTTAGATCACTTCTGGGAATCAAAATTAACCTTTGCTGAGGAGAAGAACCGGGAAACTGAAGGAGACTACCCATATTATGCACCGAAGCCGTGAGCGACTGCTCCGACATGTACCGTAGACCCGACGCCGGCCGCGTGCCACATCAACATCAGCGAGCGACGCCGTAACCATCCGAAGCCGTGAGCACTGCTTCGACTTGTGCCATGGTCCCGACGCCTGCTGCTGGGCCGCATCGACACCAAAGCTGGCATCGACATCGCGGAGCCGATCCTCGACGTGGGTGACCGAGAATCCATCCACAGCACGACATCGTAAAGAACCGTGGTTTCGGTGACCTTGTGATGTCAACTCCCCGACACAGTAAGGAACCATCATCTCACCTCCCCTGCTCTGCAGTAAGGAACCGAGTCTACACCTCCCCTGGGGTCGTAAGGAAACAACGCCACGCCGGGCCAAGGAAGCTGCACCCCCCCGACGCTGTGGGGTGTCCTTGTTTTTCATCACTTTTCCAAGGTACCGTTATTTGGGGTCTGTTTGACTCCGGGCCCATCGCCGTGCACCTCGCGATCAGCGTCGTACTTTGGGATTTATCCTGTCATGATGTCGTGATAACTCACGTTGGAGTTATCTGTTGCTAGAGACTGATTTTAAGTGAACAACCTATTTTTAAGCATATCTTGAGTACAGTATTGTGGATTTTTGTCGTTTGGTCTTGTGTTAAGTCTATATAAAAATACTTATTTTGATAATACAACCTGTGTGGTGTCCTTCTCTAGTGTTGTCAACTGTATTACTGTATGTGTTCACAAATGCTTTACACACTGTCTCTAAGATAAGCCTGCCTGCTCATGCCAAGCTACAAAGGGGGTGAGCAGGGGTTATTTTAGGAGTGTAGCCCCTTACCCTGACTAGACGCAAGGGTCCCTATTTGGTCAAAGGTTCCTTCCTCTGCCAACTAGAGACCCCCAAATCTAACAAGGACCATAGTGAGTCAAGCAAAACTGTTATCTAGAAGGTGGCCCAGAGTAATTAACGAAGCCTCTCATTAGTTCAAGTATTTCACTTTTTTTTCATAGTGTTTACAGTTGTCCCTTCTGCTGTCTATATTTAACAGGCAGCTGTAGTTGGGATTGTTGTCTCTGATGTAGTGGCTGCTGTTACCACTGCAAGGTGGAGAAGTGGGGCTCAATGGTTAGAGGCGGCAGACCCGGAGGCTGAGGTCAGCCCGAGACCAGGGTTCAATCCTCGACGCGGCCGGGTGCAGGACCAATGTCAGCGGGCCCGATAAATCTCGCCTCGGTGCCACTCTAACCATGGGGTCCCACGCTGCAACTCTGGGCAATAGCTTGCTTAATCTCCACTCTGGCCCCATCACCGCCGGGGATGCCTGGCTTCACCTTGGGGATGCCCAGTAAAGAGACCATCTCACAGGGAAAGCCAGGGCGGGTTCCCCAGTGGTACAGCGCTGGGACGCTCCAGGGTAACCAGTCGCTGTACAAATCCAACATTCATTCATTCATTCAAGGTTCCAGGTGTTGTTGGAGCTGTTGTTGCTGTTGTTCCTGCAGTGGAGATAGGTGTTGCATATGCCATGGTCTTTGCTGAGGTTATAGTTGTGACTGCTGCTATGGTGCATTCAATTGTATAAGTTTGCTTTGCTATTGTAATCCATGGAATGCTGGCAGCCTTGGTTGCTGCTATGGTCACTGCAGGGGAGAAACCATTTGTGGTGGCTATTCTCTCTGCCATTGGGGCAGTGGTCCCTGTGGTGGATATAGCTATTTATGGTTTATATTGTTGTGGCAACTATTTTGTTGCTGTTATCCCTGTTGTGCTTATAACTGTGTCACTGCTGGTTTTACTGAGTCAAGGGCAACGATTCCTGTTCATGTTGTCTCTGCCATAGTGGCAGCTGTTGTTGAGGCTGTGGTCCCTGACGTTGCAGCAGCTGCGACTGCAGTTGTTGCTGCTGTGATCCCTGCTGTGCTGGTAGATATGCATACTGTTGCAGACCCTGCAGTGACTGTGGCTTCTTCTGCGGTCCCTGCTGTTGTGGCTATGGTTGTCCATGCCATGGTGGCAGTGGCTTCCCTTGCACTGGCTACAACTGAGTTTGCTGCTATTGTCCCTGTTGTGATGGCGCACACAGTTGCTACTTTGGTTTCTGTTGCATTTATAGCAGAGTTGGAAGCATCCATCACTGCTGCTGTCCCTGCAGTACTTGCATTTATTGTTGCAACCGTTGTTGCTCCAGTGGTGGTAACTGGTGTGGCAGTTTTGTGGCTCGAGTTGTGTCTCCTCCTTTTGTTAATCTTTTACCTTTGAGTGATAAAAAACACAGTTTTTCCATTGCTACTATACTGATGGCAGCTACATTTATGCTGTTGTCCCTGCTACGTTCAATGTTCAGGCACTGTTGTGATAGCAGCTGTGTTCAATGTTGTGCTCCCTTCTATTATTAAAGTTGAGGTCACTACTGAAGGCCACGCTGAGCTTGCAGATGGTTTTTTTTCATTGTGAAAGATGTTATTGCTGCTTCTATGGTGGCTATTGTGGAAGCTGATGTGTTCACTGCAGTGGTGGCAGGTATTATTGTGGCAGCTGTTGTCGGCCCTGCTGTATTTACAACTGTGTATTGTATTGCATTGGCATTTATACAGGGTATTCCATACACCTTGCAAGGAATAAAGTACTTTAACTGTGGTCACTGTGGTCGCCCCAGCATTGCTGGAGCTTTTGATGCAGCTGTTCTTGCCACGGTGGAAGTGATTGTGGCTGCTGTTGAGACGTCATGACAGCTGGAACTGATGTGGTCCCTGTGGTAGGTTTAGACATGCTTGTTGCTGTGGTCCCTACTGTAATGACCTCAGTGGATGCTACTATTGATCCAGCCGTGCTGCGGCTCTGGCTCTTCCTGTCATTACAGTTATGGTTCTGCCGTTGCCCCTGCTGTGGTTGTAGCTATGGTCACTGCTGTGGTTACAGCTGGGGTGGAAAATGTTGTCACTGCTTTGGTACTTCCTACTATTGTTGAAGTTTTGTTGCTTCTATAGCGTTGGCAGTGCTGTTCCTGCTGCTGTGGCAACTGTTCCTTCTGTGGTGTCACTATTGTGGCAGCTGTTGTAACTGTGCTGACGACAGCTATTGTTAACCCCATAGTCCCTGCAATAGGGGCAACTGTTCTCACCGCTGTGCTTCCTGCTGTTCTGGCAGCTCTTGTTGTGACTGCTGTCTTTCCTGCCTTGGTGATAACATTGTTGTGGTTATTGTCCATACTGTATTGCCATTAGTATGTTATATTATGTATTAGGGTTAGTGTGCCTTTTCCCATAATTTGTCCCTCTTCGTTTCCCTTAGTGCATTAATGGAATTAGAACTGCATGTTGTGGATGGAATGAAACCCTGACATTCATACTGATGGTGGTGGCTGTACTGGTCCACGTAGGATGCTGCTTCTGCTGCTGGGGTTTATATGACTTGGAATAAATCCAGTTTTAAACTAATCTAGACTCTGGAGATTAACTACAATTTGTGGCGACGATTAGCGCCAGCAGAACCACCTACGCTGACAACGCCTATTGCCATTTGGCTCTACTTTGAAGTTGTAGTTCGTTAAAGTGCTCCTCCTACTTTTGTTCTGCACAGACAAACTTCCAGGAGCAAATCTCGACTCCAGTATTTCGAGGTGAGATTTTTATGTAAAGGGCGCTGCTCAGACTTGTCTCAGTTCTGCAACCGCCGTTACCCGTCCGCATCTTTTCAATTATGCGGAATCCCTCTTACCGCATTGTTTAAAGTGCCTGGATTCCATTGAAGAGCTGCAGCGGCGGCCTTCACCGCATTCTGGAAGACGCGCTCTGGAGGCCTTCCAGGACCGGAACTTTACCTGGCGGCCACTCGGACACCAGGCGCCCTGACGTCAGACACAAGCGCATCTTTGATTGGGCTGCATCCTAATGTTCAATGCGATACGCACGCATCATTGGAGTGCGCACAGACGTACGCATCATTGGAGTGCGCACAGACGCACGCACGCTTTCCAGTCAACTATCCTTCTGCGATACACATGCAATTCTGCTAGGTGAGTGCACAGAGCTCTTCTATGACACGCACGCATTCCCACATGGTGAGTCAACAGCGCAGTGATTCTAGTGGTGGCACGCACACATACCAGAGTGCTGAGCATCAGAACACTGTTAATTCGTGTGGTATTGGGCACATGTTTAATTTTTAGTTGGTTTGTCTTCTATCTGGGAGAGTGCCATTAGTAACAGTATTTATTGCCTTTTACCTATCTTCTATTTACATAAGCCATCTAGCCAATATAACTATCTCCTTCTAAGCGTTTACACCAATAATATGCATACCTGTTTATTTCATCTTTAATCTACACTTTCAGTATCTGGAAATGTTTTTTTTTTTAAACTACCTACAGGTACTGTTATTCCACATAGCATGGCATCGGGTACTACCTTAAATCGTTCTCCTCCACAACCTTATGCGCGTTCCTCTGGAGTAAATTTGTTAAAGTGGCAAGAATTGAAAGAGTATTTCATGAACTACATTTCCACCTTGCATGAAGATGATGATTTTACACCTAACGAACAAAAGAAAATCTTACTGCATCCCTTCTGTCCTATTGGTTTGAGGATTTAACATCAAATTCAGGGCTTTAAATGGGATGAAAAAAAACTGCGGGGGTCTCTCAAAGGGGCGTGGTCAATGTAATTAAGGGTGTGACTTAAAACACGTACACTAAAAATCTGTGTTTAGCACAGTGTGCCGCAGTATTTGTATTTTGCTTTTTCTGTCATTGAGTCCAGATAAATGATTCAAAAAGAGAAGGGAAATCCATAGAGAAAATGACTGTTTTTAAAGGATTTCCCTCCCCCTACAACGCTCACCACGCGCACATCGATGTGCCTGCTGTCACAGCAGTCTGGGGGAAAAAACGGCCCGCCTGTGCCAGGGCACAAAACAGAGTCCGATAGAGACCCGTTTCGAGGCCCCCTTAAAAAACTGCCAGTGCTCAGACCCGGTGAGACCCGGCCCACTTAAAGCCCTGATCGAATTGCACAAAAACACGTTCTGGAGTAAACGTTTTCGTGACTCCCCTGGAAGATCTAGATGCATACTATGCACCCACTGTTTATGTTGGTATAGACAGCTATTCGTTTTACTATAGAAAAAAGTTAAAAGAAGTCTGTGGACTAAGAGGGAGTCAAAACCTCAAGAAGTCAAAGAAATCATAAAAAGAGCTGAGCTTACTGTCAGCTGTGCAAAAGAGGTTTTTGGCTGACACTAACATTACAAATGATTTGCACAATAAAGGGCAAACTTATGAGGTAGTAAATAAAATAAAACTGGGTAAGAAACATGTATTCTCAAATAAAAAAATCTCTAAACAGTCTACAAAAAAAGCAACAGGAGTATAACAAAGATATAATATGTGATAGATGTGGGTTTTCAGGTCGTTTGGCAAACAATAAAAAATTCCCAGCCCAGAATGATAGGTGTCTGGGTGTGGTATAACGGGCCATTTTCTAAAGGTGTGCAAGAAAAAAATTAATAGATATTCTGCTGTTAAACTTTTAGAGGAGGAGTCGGACTGAGACACTCAAGACTCAGATGAAGGCAACAACAACGTGTGTATTGGGTTTAGAGTCAATGTTGGACATGCTGGGTATTGCCACCAATAGAAAAACCCTAAGGGTTGTTTTGAGATTGGTGGTGTATCAATATTCCTCATTGCATATTATGGTTCTCCTTGCACTATTGTAGATGAAGCTGTATGGGATGAGAAATTCAAAAGGGTGGAAGGTGAAGAATTGGAGTTTCCAGACATCTCTCCAAAAAGGTTCCCAAGAGACCCCATACCTCTGGTTGGTTTTAAAAAAATTAAGTTCAGATTTAACGGACTAAAGGCTGAGTGCAAATTGTAGGTTTTAAAGGCTGCTTCATCTGTTCTAGGTTGATGGGACCAAGGAGAACTTGAAATCATTTTGGACCCCAATAAAGAGGAACCTGTCCTAGGGGTACAATGTGTAGCAAGTGAAAGTGCAAATACTTGGATGGAATACCCTGTTGTGTTTTTGGATAAAGTTGGAGAACTCGAGGGGTTACGCTAGGAATCATTTTAAAAGACAATGTTGTCAAAAGCATACACAAAGCTAGGAACATTCCTATGAGCATCAGAGATGATGTTTCAAAGGAATTTGACAAACTACTTGAAGCGGGTATAATTAAATCGGTGAAAGCTTCAGATTGGGTTGCACCATTAGTTGTCACTCGACAAGCCAACGGCAAACTTAGGTTTTGTGAAAACCTCAGAGATTAGTGAAAAAAAGCCTACTGGTGGATCAATTTCCACTTCCCAAAATTAACGAAATGTTGTCTATCACAAAGGGTGCCAAATGGTGCACCACAATTGATCTCACGTCCGCGTACCACCAAGTCCTTTTGCATCCTGACAGTCACACATTGACAGCATTTATTACATCCTTTGGGTGCTCTCAGTTCTTGAGAGTTCCGTTTGGGTTAGCATCTGCAGCTGCCATTTTCCAGCGATTAATGTTTAAACTTTTCAAAAAGTTAAAAAAGTGGTAATTTTCCAGGACGATATCCTGGGTGAGACAAAGAGGCAGCATAATAAAAAACCTAGGGAGGTCCTGTATATTCAATGTGAAAAAAGTCACGTATTTAGGCCATGGAATTAGTGAGAAGGGTGTGGAATCCAAAGCACTTTTGGTAGAGGCCTTTAGATGGTCTGATATAAAGCTAGTTAGTAAAGTGGATACCTAATCCATAGCATGCTTCTTAGGCAAAGTATTTTTGATTTAACGTTTGTCCAAAGTTATTTTGCGTGATAATGGACCCTAATTTTGTTCAGAAGCATTTAATGCTTTGCTGAAAAAGAACAGCATAATGCACAAAACAACTTCTATTTACCATCCTGCTGATAATGGTTCTGGGAGGCGCTTTAACAGAGAGCTTAAAAACACCATCCAGTTATCTAAAGAGCCAAATTATTCTGGGTTAAGGCTATATGGCGCACAGTTTAGGCTTACAGGGTCACACCTGCAGTTATATTGGGTTTAGCACTTTTGAAATTATGAAGGGCAGAGTTCCAACTATGAAGGACAATGTAGTATGGATGCATTGTTCCAAGAGTAGCGAGTGGACTCCTGATGAGGTTAAGCAACGGGTTGGCAAACTCAAGACAAGAGCTAGAAATACCACGACAAAAGCATAGCTTCAAGCAGGTAAAGTTGGGAATAGGTGATTGGGTGAGAGTAAAAAAAAACAGGAGTTTAAAGGAAAAATAAAAGCCGATATTTTCACCCCTCACAAGTGGTTACATGCTTATGTAACTCAGTCCAGCTGAGTGATGGCAAAGTGTGGCATCTGAGTAGCTTTTCCCAATACAAGGGATGGAAGAGAAATCCTTTTAATACTTTTGGAGTGTGCCCTCAAAAGTATATAAAAAATAATTCAGATTGGTTATAGGGAGAGTGTTCGGGTGTCACTGGAAATGGTGTGGTTGGTGAAAAGGAAGTTGCTGGGGTCAATGGACGCGAACAGTGTTGAATAATTGGCCAAAGTTCCTCAGCTTTCCTGTCCGAACATGGTGAGGCCAGAAGGGGAACATCTCGGTGCATGATCAAGAAACCGAAGAGGTTTCAAGAGTACATATGCAATTAAACGTTTATTATTACTGTATTAATATTTATGTCTTCTTTTTTTCCTTTATTCTTATTGCTTTTTTTAAATGTTGTTTTGTTGTTTTGAAGGAGAAAGATGTGTTGTATTGCCCTTAGTACGCTATATTATATATTAGGGTTAGTGTGCCTTTTACCATAGTTTGTCCCTCTTGGTTTTCCATAGCACAATAATTGATTACAACTGCATGATGTGTATGCAATGTGAACTTGTCATTCATGCTGATGCTGGTGGCTGTAATGGTCCATGTATGATGCTGCTACCTCTGCTGGGTTTTATATTACTTGAAATAAATCCTGTTTTAAAGTAATCTGGACTCTGGAGATTCACTACAGCCCCTGCCACTTTAGCTGTATTCATTGCTGTTGTGACCGCTGTGGTTGCTATTGCCGGTGTAGTGATTGTAGATATGGTTGCTGCTGTGGTTTCTTCTGTTCCAAAAGTTGTGGTTACTGCCTAGCTGAGAGCTGTTGTTTCTCACGTGGTTCCTGCTGTTGTAGCACCTGTCGTCACTGCTGTGTTTCTGCTATGGTTATGGCTAAGTTTGCTGCTGTTGTACCTGCTGTTGTGTTCTTTTCTGCAATTGTATCTCTGTAATGCTGGCAACTGTTACTCTTGTTATCTCTGTTGCAGTGGCACCTGTGGTCAATTCTGTCATCCCTGATGTGGTGTTGGGGTTTTTGTGTATCTTTAACAAAATGAAGAATGTAATTTTACTCTTAAAGTGATATGTATACACTGATAAACTGCTATTGTTTTTTAAACAAATTTCCTATATCATGTAGAAGTGTGTTTTCTTAGCTCTTGTTAACTAAGCCTCAATTTAGGCCCAGTCACCAAAATGGATGTCTTCTCCCTACACGTTTCACTGTTCATTATTTATGCAGCACAGAGTCAAGCAGAGGCATGTTTGTTTATTTCCAATGACGGATGCTCTTACTGTTCTCAATAAAGAACTTTCCTAGCTTGGTCACAAAACGGTATCTTTCTCATGGTCCTTCAGTTAGCTCACTGTACCCTATTAATTATTTTTACTTTGCAGTTGTCCATGTAACTAATTTTCCCTGCCATCTCCGGATTTCTTTAGCAAAGAGTGGTCAGAATCAATATTCATGAAGTGGGATTATGCTCTACGGAGGGCAAGTTCCCTATTCCCATGCCTTGGGTAAATTGGAATATACTGTATACCATTATATTTTTCCAGGTTTTGTGTGTTACCTTTGCAGACACAATACTGTAAGGCTATTGGATATCTCTCATGCTTGCATCTAATTGCCCCCTGATATTTTCCAAAATCTATTCCTACAATGACCTAATGGTTCTACCAATATACACAAGGCCACACTTGCATATAGTAATGTACACAACATATTTGGTAGAACTAGATATCATTGTGGGTATTTTGTTTGTGGTGGTTCTATTATATTGAAATGTCAGTTTCTGTATACTGACACACGCTACAGTCATCACACTTGTAGAAACCTCTCCTGATTTGCTGTGTTGTCTACCATTGTCTTGTATACTTGTGTGAATGGATTATGTCACAGTGTGATGATTCTAACTCTTCAGTCACCAGGATTTATCCTGGGAGCTTGCAGAGCTTCAATAACCAGAATGTATCTTGGGAGCTTGCAGTATGTTGATCCACGTATAAGATGTGGCCATATTATGGATCTGGCTTCTTAGTAGTGTACAACATTTGTAATGTATCAATCGCATGATTACTGCAGTAAAAAATCTATATCAAAGTAACTGAAGTAATCAAAATGCTATCAAAGTTTTACAAAGACTTTTTGGAAACAGACAATAAGAACACAACAAGAATAAAATATTTTCCAAAACATATGGTATTTACTCCTTTCCTTCTTTTTACAAAAAGAGAAACAAATATGGCTGTCAAATTGCATAGAAGTATTGCAATAACCAAACAGTGATTGTTGTGACGTATAGTGAAAAAAGTGTGACAAGTAATATCATTAGTGGATGATATACAGGACAAACATAAGTGACATGAATTTACAGAAGTTCAGACATCCTGTCCAATGTATACAATTATTGTCATGAGTCCTAAACCTAATGCTGATTAGAAAGTTGGGGTCGAGGAGACTGGGTGGACATGGGTAACATTAACGCTGACATTTCGTCCCTTAGAACAGCACAGAGTGTACAGCGTCAATGCAGGTCTTCATCAGTGTCCACTGAGGGTGACCACTTCGCTATAAAGAGCGAAGTGGACACACACAGAAATGTTTAATCCAAATAATAGATTCGTACAGAGGCAATATATCTTTATAGGGTTGGTTCCGCAGAGTGTCGGACGATTGAAGATCAAAATATACTTGCTTTGATGCTCAAGGGATGCGCGCAATTCACGGTTTCAGGGGTTATATACAACAAATGTATTGTTGGCGCTCAGAATAGTGAGGGACTCCACCATCCGGTAGTGGACTTATATTGAATTGATAGTTCAATTATGTCAGAACTTCACCAGCAGGTTGGAGTCTCAATTAGTACCGGATGGCTTCCACCTGCCGGTTGGAAGGAGTTCTGACATAATTGAACTATCAATTCAATATAAGACCACTACTGGATGGTGGAGTCCCTCACTCTTCTGAGCGCCAATAATACGCTTCTTGTATATTATCCCTAAAACCGTGAATTGCGTGCATCTCTTGAGCATCAAATCAGGTATATTGCCTCCACACAAATCTATTAATTGGATTCAATATGTCTGTGGCTGTCCAATTCACTCTTTATATGGCCTGATGAAGACCCACAGTGACACTATAAACTCTGCACTGTTCTAAGGGTCGAAACATTGACGTTAATGTTATCCATGTCCACACAGTCTCCTAGACCCCAACTTTTGAATCAGCATTGGGTTTAGGACTCATGACATTAATTATATACATTGGACAGGATGTCTGAACTTCTGTAAATTCATGTCACTTATGTTTGGCCTGTATATAATTCACTAATGATATCACTGGTCACGCTTTTTCACTTTACGTCACAAAGATCACTGTTTGGGAATTACAATACTTCTATGCAATTTGACAGCCATATTTGTTTCTCTCTCTTTTTGTAAAAAGAAGGAAAGGAGAAAATAACCTACGTTTTGGCAAATCTTTTATTTTTGGTGTGTTCTTATTGTATGTTTTCAAAAAGTATTTTCAAAACGTTGATGGCACTTTGATTACTTCAGTTGCTTTGATATTAATTACGCATTAACTCAGTTATTGTACTACCCAACAGAACCAATTGTTTGTTATATCATAAATACCCAGGTTATGAGGGGCACAGGGTCACCCCATTGTCTTTAATGTTGAAAGATCTATAAACATATGGATAAAATTGATACTAAGGTAATGATTTTGACATTTCTTGGATGGCCTTACTCCCTGTGATTTTGGATCTGTATGCATTTTAACTAGTGGGTTAACGTCTCCCAATGCGTCAACTAATGGATGGTGTGTGCAGAAGTTACGGTGCTATTGTTTTTGCGACCACTCTTGCATTATAGACCAACATCTGACGTATCACCTAGCCCTGAATTGGAATGACCTTTAATTTAATGTGACACACATATAAGACAGATATTTACTTTCACTAATCATGTGTACAGTTTTTTGCACGAACGAATACATATATTCAAGTGTGGTGTTTGAAGTACTCATTGTGAATGAATGAACGAAATTACATTTCTATAGTGCATTTCTACCCTGAGGCCTCGTAGCGCTGAGTACTGAATAGGTTGTGGTGATAGAAGCACTGTGGTGACTGTGGTGAAGGTTATGTGAATGTTTGAGATAGTGGACACATTCATTCATTTTACACACTGCATATGTTTTTCTATACCTGAAGATGTCTAGACAAAAGAGCCTGATGAAACACGTGTTGGCTAGAAGTTTTAGTGAATCAAAGAAAATAAAGGAACAGCTCATGAACACTTAATGTGTGCTCACAGTGACTGAACAGTGATTTATGGGATTATTCCTGTAACTTGGGGTGGCTGTCCTTCCCACTAGTTGTAGCATATTGGTGACAATTGGGTGTGGCAAAATAACTTTGGGCCATTGTTGCACTGACATTTACTCTTGCTACCTTTAATCTGATCTACAACACATTCTGTCAACTTATATAATGCTTACTAACACCTTAATAAAGTGGTTTATTTCAGTCCTCTTCAAGAGGCATCAACTGATCCATATGTGAGCATCAAGCCTGTCACTGCCCCAAGGAACCATTATCTCACTGGTGGTCTTCAGTCTCTGCATGCAGTACCAGATGACACTGTCTCCCAACCGCTTAATTTGTAAAGGAATAAGTATCAGGGAAATGTTTTGTTAGTCAGGTGTCTGTCCATGTCCACCACAGATAACTGTGAGTCGCAGAATCAAATCATAGCAGACCTAACTAAAGCATTCATCCTTCCAAGGTAAAGGAGTGCTAACAAATTAGGAAATCATATCTAAACACAGAGAACATTCTGTTTGTGGTTTGCATCAAATAAATGGACAACCTTCTGGGTTGGGTAAATGCTGTAGCAAAATATATCAAAGCAAGTTTCCATTAATATCATTGGTATTGAATGAGTTGCAACACATAGCAGTTTTAGCGTGCACCCCAGTGTTGGGTGCCTCATCAGTATCAGGTGTGGTGCTATGGCAGAACAGCCCAGGAAAAAAGAGTAATACAGTGCAAGACCCAGGAATTAAATTGTGACCTACAGCTGCAGATGGCATTGAACAGACACATGAAATTGGTACAAATTGGTCCACAAACTAGCATGGAGGATGCCATCATAGCACCCTTACTAGGTTACCAAAATCAAAGAGCCAGTTACTCAATCTATAATTTGTATTCATATTATTACAGGCAAATATTCTAGGATATCAACTATTTAAATGTTGCCCTAGTATAACATACCCATTGATTATTTACAGATAGCTTTAAATTCATAAATACATATTTAAGCAGAATCCCTCAATATAAAATGTATTGCAGAGCATTTATTCAAGATCTGAAGCAGGACGGAAACGGATTCTACAAAAGTAAGAAGCATTGGCAAAACCAATATTTTTTTGTGTTAAAAAGACAGGCATGTTGAAATGCAATCAGGTCATTTGTATGTTGTCCCTGGCCGTACTTGAGGAATGAACACAGGGCAAAGACGTTGAAGGCACAGAAAGAGGTAGATATCAAAGAGATAAGGCACAAATAGTTTGTACTCATTTATGCATGCCTGTCTTTACATGCACCAGAACAGTAAAGCCATTAGGAATCCCACCCTGGTCGCCATTGTTGCAAAGTAAAAGGCAGGAACTCTGGAATACTGGAGAAGCCTTTTATTACGACTCTACACAACCACAGGTTCCAGTCAGCTGGAGTCAGCTGTGGAACTTTCAGTTACAGCAAAGAGGAACATACCAACCGGGAAGGAGGGGGAAACAAATATATACCAAGGTGTAAATATAATACAAGTGCTATTTGCTTTGCCAATGCTTGTTTGTTTTTCTCAGTGAGAAGTGCAGAGTGTATGTCCACGCCTGGGTCGCTACTCAGTATCCCATAGAGTCTGAGCTGTACCACAATTATGAACCCCAAAAAGGCCGAAAATGGCCTGAGTTGTTTGTGTTCCAGTTCCGAAGGCACTCAATTAGTATTTCCTGTTGAACTGTCCCTACTGAAGCAGGACTGAAGCTGGCTTGCACACGGTTTGTTCCAGTCTGCAGAACTGTTACACCTGGCATCATTAGCTTGGGTCTACCTTTCATTTTTTGCTGTTGCCTCTTATGTTTTTGCTGGTTTTAGATGCTTTTGGGCACTCTGACACTGCTATTCAGTGCCACATTGCAAGTGCTCCCTATGGTAAATTGATGTATGGATTAGTGACTCCATGATTGGCTTGTTTAGTTTAGTTTATCAGACCCTAGTACAGTGCACTGCGTGTGCCCAGGGTTTGTAAATCAAAGACTGCTGGTGGGCTTGCAGCACTGATTGTGCCACCCACCGGAGCACATTATAAAGTGTGTCTTGGGCCTGCCGTTGCAGAGCCTGTGTGCAGTCTGGTACTGCCATGTTGACTGGGCAAGTGCACCCACTTGCCAGCCCCTAAACCTTCCTTTTTATACATATTAGTCACCCCTAAGGTAGGGCCAAGGTCAGGGTGCATTGTAGGTAAAATGTAGGACATGCCCTGATGTGTGTGGCATGTCCTGATAGTGAATTACAGCCATTTTCGTTTTTCACTATTGCAAGGCTACCTGTTCCCCATAGGCCAGAATGGGCAGTTTGATTATAACATCTTATAATCCTAACTGACTCAGGGATTCAGGTAGAAATTTGAGTTTAGTATGCCTGAACTCAGAATGATAAAATACATCTTTTAGTGAAGGTGGTTTTAACATTCTGTGTTTGAAAATACCACTTTTAGAAAGTAGGTATTTTCTTGCCTAACTGTCCAAGCCTGCCTCTGCTAGGTTGTGTATTCCGTGTCTGTGTTGTGAGTGACAGGGGCTGGGGGATTCCAGGAGACAGGGTGAAAAGACCCATCTGCATGTAGAGTGGTGGACCCAGACCCCAGAACTTTAGATCACTCCTGGGAATCAAGATGAACATTTGCTGAAGAGAAGAACCGGGAAACTGAAGGAGGAGACTACCCCTATGCTGCGTGTTGTTGGGGTTGGCCTGCAGTGGTTGCCTCATTGCCAACGAAAGGAGAAAAAGGACTGAGTGTGCTTTCATCATTTTGAGGAAGATCTCCAAGGGCTTGAACTTGAGCTTGCCTACTGCCTGAAGTCTCAGGGATACAAGACTTCACCCCTTCTGCTTGCCTGCATCTAGAACTGCGGTTTTAGCTGCTGCAGAAGGAAATTACAACACCGACACCAGAGAATGACACCGTCTTCTGCACCGAAGCCATGAGCGCTGCTCAGACTTGTACCGTAGACCAAACGCCGGCCGCCGTGCTACATCAACGTCAGCGATCAACATCGTAACCTACCCGAAGCCGTGAGCGCTGCTCCGACTTGTGCCGTGGTCCCGACGCCTGCTGCTGGGCCGCATCGACTCCAAAGCTGACATCGACATCGCATAGCCGATCCTCGATGTGGGTGACCGAGAATCCATTGACAGCACGACATTGTAAGGAACCGTGATTTCAGCGCCATTGTGACATCACCTCCCCGAAGCAGTAAGAAACCATCATCTCACCTCCCATGCGCTGCAGTAAGGAACTGAGTCTACACTTACCCTGGGGTCGTAAGGAACCGACGCCGCGCCACGAAGCCGCACCTCCCCGACGCCGTGAGCTGTTGTTGTTTTTCATCGCTTTTCCAAGGTACTGTTCTTTGGGGGTCTGTTTGACTCCGGGCCAGATGCCGGGCACCTCGCGGTCGGCCCCGTACTTAGGGATTTCTGCTGTCACGACGTTGTGCTAACTCACATTGGAGTTATCAGTTTCTAGAGACTGATTTTAAGTGAAAAACCTATTTTTAAGCATATCTTGAGTACAGTATGGTAGATTTTTGTTGTTTGGTCTTGTGTTAAGTCTATATAAAAATACTTATTTTTATAATACAACCTGTGTGGTGTCCATCTGTAGTGTTGTCAATGTATTACTGTATGTGTTCACAAATGCTTTACACATTGCCTCTGAGATAAGCCTGCCTGCTCGTGCCAGTGTAGCCCCTTACCCTGACTAGACACAAGGGTCCCTATTTGGTCAAAGGTACCTATCTGTGCCAACTAAAGACCCCCAAATCTAACAAGGACCATAGTGAGTCAAACAAAACTGTTGTCTGGAATGTGGCCCAGAGTAATTAACAAAGCCTCTCATTAGTTCAAGTATTTCACTTTTTTTCATAGTGTTTACATTTGTCCGTTCTGCTGTCTATATTTTCCAGGCAGCTGTAGTTGGGATTGTTGGCTCTGCTGTAGTGGCTGCTGTTGCCACTGCAAGGTTCCTCGTGTTGTTGGAGCTGTTGTTGCTGTTGTTCCTGCAGTGGAGATAGGTGTTGCATATGCCATGGTCCTTGCTGAGGTTATAATTGTGACTGCTGCTATAGTGCATGCAATTGTAGAAGTTTGTTTTGCTATTGGAATCCATGGAATGCTGGCAGCCTTGGTAGCTGCTATGGTCACTGCTTCTTATCTTTTCTTACCTTAAGAGGGACTTGTATAGTGCTCTGTCACCATAGGTTTCCTGGCTCTGGGTGGTACTGAGAGATGTAGAGAGGGGGAGCTAGCCAGACTGTGTAAAAAGATTGGTTTTAAGAAGTTTTCTGAATTCCAGCAGAGACATGGAGGATTTGAAAGATAACGGCAACTGGTTCCAGAGTTTGGGAGAAACCATTTGTGGTGGCTGTTCTCTCTGCCTTTGGGGCGACTGCAGTTATTGCTGCTGTGATCCCTGCTGTGCTGGTAGATATGCTTACTGTTGCATACCCTGCAGTGACTGTGGCTTCTTCTGCGGTCCCTGTTGTTGTGGCTATGGTTATCCATGCCATGGTGGCAGTGGCTTCCTTTGCACTGGTTACAGCCGAGTTTGCTGCTATTGTCACTGTTGTGATGGCGCATACAGTTGCTACTGTGGTTTCTGTTGCCTTTACAGCTGTGTTGGAAGCGTTCATCACTGCTGTTGTCCCTGCAGTACTTGCATTTATTGTTGCAACCGTTGTTGCTCCAGTGGGAGTAACTGTTGTGGCAGTTTTGTGGCTCGGGTTGTGGCTCCTCCTTTTCTTAATCTTGTACCTTGCAGTGATAAAAAACACAGTTTTTCCATTGTTACCATACTGATGGCAGCTACATTTATGCTGTTGTCCCTGCTACGTTCAATGTTCAGGCACTGTTGTGATAGCAGCTCTGTTCAATGTTGTGCTCCCTGCTATTATTAAAGTTGAGGTCACTTCTGTAGGCCACGCTGAGCTTGCAGCTGCTTTTTAGTTCTCGCTGAACCAACGCGCATGCGTTGTTCTGCGAGAGTATAGTAGGCAAAACAAAGTCTTGAAACCAGCGAGGATTGTCCCCAATGCATGTAAGTTACTCAAGCGCGACGCTTCCCCAGCGCGCGCTTGAGCTCACTTCTCAATCACACCCCATATGGTGTTCCCTCCCACTCGCTCGCACATCAAAGGCTGCTGATCCCCAGCCAATGCGTTCCCGCCCCGCCCCCTCACAGCAATGCCAAGAGCTTGTTTTGTTTCTTCCTGTACGAGCGTATCTCTCTTAAAACTTTTTTCTTTCTTTTTACACATTCGCTATAACCTACATGTTCTTTTCATATGCGGCCACTCTGACTGCGCAGTTTTATCTCCCTGATAATTTCCCAGTTTCTCACGTTCATTAACTTGTTTCTCTTGAATTCTCTGCACTCTGTTCTCCCCTCGCTGCCTTCGGATGCCTACTCTCCCCTCACACTGCCATTGTTCGCTCGTTCTTCTCTTTCTCTCTGCCGGCGTCTCCTATTCTACCCCTCGGAGTCCCTAGCGCTATCCCCTTCTCAAAACAGACGGCTTCCTCGAATTCCCTGTCGTTCTCTCCCTTTTCCACGAAGTCTCTTCCCTGCGTGCTTTGAATATATTAATATATGAGTCACGCGCTACCTCTCTCTAGTTATTTCTGTCCCCTCTTCTTCCTCTACCACCCTAATCTGGTTCTAACCTGGGTGTTTAGTAGCCCCGACCCTTACAGCCGGCCCTTGATATCATCACAGCCCCTCCCCCCTCTAACTCCCGGGGATACCCGGGATCACTATCCCCTGCTCTGCCCCGCCCCTCTATGTAACCTTCCGCCCGCATTGACCCATTCATCCTCTTCTGCACTCGAGCACCTGCTTCCAGCAGCCTGGACGCCATTAAACTTCAGCGGGAAACATCCTTTACCACAAAACTTTTACAACGCTGTACCATTACCACGCAGGTTTTACAACGCAAGTGATTACAACGACTTGCGCTGGAGGGCGCTGTAGGATAGGGAATAGTTTAATTTACTATCCAACTCCTTCCCTACTATCCACGGGGACTGGAGTTAGAATAGTATATTAAACTATTCACTATCCAGCGCCCCCCAACGCAAGTAGTTGTAACAACTTGCGTTGTAAAACCTGCGTGGTAACGGTACGCGTTGTAAAAGCAAGTGTTGTACCGTCATACATCCAACTTCAGCAGCAGGCGGGGGTGTCCCTCAGCACTGACTGCCCAGCCTCTCCCGTTGGAAGGGCATCTTGTGGCCGCAGCCAGCCGCCGCGCCCCATAGGTCAACTCATTGCTCTCGAGTCACCCTTTATACCGAGCCACCCTTTATTCATACAGTTCATGCCCTTGCCCGCCGCAACCTCTTCGTATTCCTCGTGTATCTGCAGATTGTCTACACACTCCGTATCCTTGCAGAACCGCCCTTTACACATCCCATGCCTGCGAGCGCCCTTCACACACTCCGTACCCCTGCGGGTCTTCTTTTGCACAACGCATGTCCATGCGGAGCCCTCCTTTACATTTCATGTCCACAGTCCATACCAGTACAGGCCTTACGTCTCTGCTGATCCTCCCATTACACACTCCTAGGGCCTGCCTCTGAGCCTCCCTTTACACACTCTAAGGACTGCCTCTGAACCTCCCTTTACACACTCCAAGGACTGTCTCTGAACCTCCTTTTACACTCTCCAAGACCCTGCCTATGAACCTCCCTTTACACACTCCAAGGGCTGCCTGTGAACCTCCCTTTACACACTCCTAGGGCACAGCGTCTAACCCTCCCTTTACACACCTCAAGACCCTGCCTCTGAACCGCCCTTTACACACTCCAAGACTCTGCCTCTAAAAAGCCCTTTACACACTCAAAGGGCCTGTCTGTGAACCTCCCTTCACACACCCCAAGTCCCTGCTCTGACCAACGTTTACACACGCCAAGGGCACAGCATCTGAACCTCCCTTTACACTCTCCAAGACCCTGCCTTCGAACTTTCCTTTACACACTCCAAGGGCACAGCATCTGAACCTCCCTTAACACACTCCAAGGGCTGCCTCTGAACCGCCCTTTACACAGTCCAAGGGCAGCCTCTGAACCTCGCTTTACACACTCCAAGGACTGCACTCCCTTTACACACTCCTAGGGCCTGCCCCCGAGCCTCCCTTTACACACTCCAAGGACTGCATCTGAACCTCGCTTTACACACTCCAAGGACTGTCTCTGAACCTCCCTTTACACTCTCCAAAACCCTGCCTATGAACCTCCCTTTACACACTCCAAGGGCTGCCTGTGAACCTCCCTTTACACACTCCTAGGGCACAGCGTCTAACTCTCCCTTTACACACCTCAAGACCCTGCCTCTGAACCGCCCTTTACACACTCAAAGGGCCTGTCTGTGAACCTCCCTTTACACTCTCCAAGACCCTGCCTTTGAACTTTCCTTTACACACTCCAAGGGCACAGCATCTGAACCTCCCTTTACACACTCCAAGGGCTGCCTCTGAACCGCCCTTTACACAGTCCAAGGGCTGCCTCTGAACGCCCTTTACACAGTCCAAGGGCTGCCTCTGAACCTCGCTTTACACACTCCAAGGACTGCACTCCCTTTACACATTCCTAGGGCCTGCCCCCGAGCCTCCCTTTACACACTCCAAGGACTGCCTCTGAACCTCCCTTTACACACTCCAAGGACTGTCTCTGAACCTCCCTTTACACTCTCCAAGACCCTGCCTATGAACCTCCCTTTACACACTCCAAGGGCTGCCTGTGAACCTCCCTTTACACACTCCTAGGGCACAGCGTCTAACCCTCCCTTTACACACCTCAAGACCCTGCCTCTGAACCGCCCTTTACACACTCCAAGACTCTGCCTCTGAACCGCCCTTTACACACTCAAAGGGCCTGTCTGTGAACCTCCCTTCACACACCCCAAGTCCCTGCTCTGACCTCCCTTTACACACTCCAAGGGCACAGCATCTGAGCCTTCCTTTACACACTCCAAGGACTGCCTCTGAACCTCCGTTTACACTCTCCAAGGGCACAGCATCTGAACCTCCCTTTACACTCTCCAAGACCCTGCCTTTGAACTTTCCTTTACACACTCCAAGGGCACAGCATCTGAACCTCCCTTTACACACTCCAAGGGCTGGCTCTGAACCGCCCTTTACACAGTCCAAGGGCTGCATCTGAACCGCCCTTTACACAGTCCAAGCGCTGCCTCTGAACCTCGCTTTACACACTCCAAGGACTGCACTCCCTTTACACTCTCCTAGGGCCTGCCCCCGAGCCTCCCTTTACACACTCCAAGGACTGCCTCAGAACCTCCCTTTACACACTCCAAGGACTGTCTCTGAACCTCCCTCCCCCCCCCCCCTCCCCAGGCCAAAGCAGGTGCCTACTTCTTTGCTTAGATTGAAGGTACGGCTGGCGGACAACTCTCAAAAACAAGCATTTGCAATGCAATAGGTCTCGCAGTTACACAAGTTAAAGCTATTGGCATTGTAAATGACAATGCCTTTTATTTATATTTTTAAAATGAAAACAAATATAAAAGGCATTGTTATTTGTAATGTCAAAAGCTCAAACTCGTGTAATTGCGAGACCTATTGCATTGCAAATGCTTGTTCTCTGTGGAAGCTGTTATTGCTGCTGCTATGGTGGCTATTGTGGCAGCGGATGTGGCTGATGTGTTCACTGCAGTGGTGGCAGGTATTATTGTGGCAGCTGTTGTTGACCCTGCTGTATTTACAACTGTGTATTGTATTGCATTGGCATTTATACTGGCATTCCATACCATTGCTGGAGCTTTTGATGCAGTTATTCTTGCCACGGTGGAAGTGATTGTGGCTGCTGTTGAGATGACATGACAGCTGGAACAGATGTGGTCCCTGTGGTAGAGACATGCTTGTTGCTGCGGTCCCTACTGTAATGACCTCAGTGGATGCTACTATTGATCCAGCCGTGCTGCGGCTCTGGCTCTTCCTGTCATTACAGTTGTGGTTCTGCCGTTGCCCCTGCTGTGGTTGTAGCTATGGTCACTGCTGTAGTTACAGCTTGGGTGGAAAATGTTGACACTGCTTTGGTACTTCCTACTATTGTTGAAGTTGTGTTGCTTCTATGGGGTTATCTGTGCTGTTCCTGCTGCTGTGGCAACTGTTCCTTCTGTGGTGTCACTATTGTGGCAGCTGTTGTGACTGTACTGACGACACCTATTGTTGCCCCCATAGTCCCTGCAATAGGGGCAACTGTTCTCACCACTGTGCTTCCTGCGCCCTAAGTGTGGCAGGGTATGCTCAGACGTGAGTCCCTTGTTCCCTTGGCTACTGGATTCAAGATAGCCTGGCTGATGAGGATTATGAATCCGAAACCGGTCCCAGGATGCTTGTTTCCGGTCCAGGGAAGACATGGCTTGGCAGTTCGGGCTGAACTGTTCCCATGTGGCAACAGGGTCAGACTGATTTGCATATAGCCATGTCTGAACTGGGGTGGCTGACTGAACTGAAGAATGGTGATGGATTAAACCCAGATCAGTTGACTGGGGGTGAGTGTTTGATTTGTTCAAACGCTCCGTACATCATCCCCTTTTGTATCGTCCTGCTGCTGTTCTGGCAGCTCTTGTTGTGACTGCTGTTGTCCCTGCCTTGCTGAAAGCATCGTTGTGGTTATTGTCCATACTGTATTGCCCTTAGTATGTTATATTATGTATTAGGGTTATTGTGCCTTTTCCCCATAGTTTGTCCCTCTTAGTTTCCCTTAGTGCATTATTGGAATTAGAACTGTATGATGTGGATGGAATGAAACCCTGACATTCATACAGATGCTGGTGGCTGTACTGGTCCACGTAGGATGCTGCTTCTGCTGCTGGGGTTTATATGACTTGGAATACATCCAGTTTTAAACTAATCTAGACTCTGGAGATTAACTACAATTTGTGGCGACGATTAGCATCCGCAGAACCACCTACGCTGACAACGCCTATTGCCATTTCGCTCTACTTTGAAGTTGTAGTTCGTTAAAGTGCTCCTCCTACTTTTGTGCTGCACAGACAAACTTCCAGGAGCAAATCTCGACTCCAGTATTTCGAGGTGAGATTTTTATGTAAAGGGCGCTGCTCAGACTTGTCTTAGTTCTGCAACCGCCGTTACCCGTCCGCATCTTTTCAATTATGCGGAATCCCTCTTACCGCATTGTTTGAAGTGCCTGGATTCCATTGAAGAGCTGCAGCGACGGCCTTCACCGCATTCTGGAAGACGCGCTCTGGAGGCCTTCCAGGACCGGAACTTTACCTGGCGGCCACTCGGACACCAGGCGCCTTGACGTCAGACACAAGCACATCTTTGATTGGGCTGCATCCCAATGTTCAATGCGATACGCACGTATCATTGGAGTGCGCACAGACGCACGCATCATTGGAGTGCGCACAGACGCACGCACGCTTTCCAGTCAACTATCCTTCTGCGATACACATGCAATTCTGCTAGGTGAGTGCACAGAGCTCTTCTATGACACGCACGCATTCCCACATGGGAGTCAACAGCGCAGTGATTCTAGTGGTGGCACGCACACATACCAGAGTGCTGAGCATCAGAACACTGTTAATTCGTGTGGTATTGGGCACATGTTTAATTTTTTGTTGGTTTGTCTTCTATCTGGGAGAGTGCCATTAGTAACAGTATTTATTGCCTTTTACCTATCTTCTATTTACATAAGCCATCTAGCCAATATAACTATCTCCTTCTAAGCGTTTACACCAATAATATGCATACCTGTTTATTTCATCTTTAATCTACACTTTCAGTATCTGGAAATGTTTTTCTTTTTAAACTACCTACAGGTACTGTTATTCCACATAGCATGGCATCAGGTACTACCTTAAATCGTTCTCCTCCACAACCTTATGCGCGTTCCTCTGGAGTAAATTTGTTAAAGTGGCAAGAATTGAAAGAGTATTTCATGAACTACATTTCCACCTTGCATGAAGATGATGATTTTACACCTAACAAACAAAAGAAAATCTTACTGCATCCCTTCTGTCCTATTGGTTTGAGGATTTAACATCAAATTCAGAGCTTTAAGTGGGATGAAAAAAAACTGCGGGGGTCTCTCAAAGGGGCGTGGTCAATGTAATTAAGGGTGTGACTTAAAACACGTACACTAAAAATCTGTGTTTAGCACAGTGTGCCGCAGTACTTGTATTTTGCTTTTTCTGTCATTGAGTCCAGATAAATGATTCAAAAAGAGAAGGGAAATCCAAAGAGAAAATGACTGTCTTTAAAGGATTTCCCTCCCCCCTACATTGCTCACCACGCGCACATCGATGTGCCTGCTGTCACAGCAGTCTGGGGAAAAAAAACGGCCCGCCTGTGCCAGGGCACAAAACAGAGTCCGATAGAGACCCGTTTCGAGGCCCCCTTAAAAAACTGCCAGTGCTCAGACCCGGTGAGACCCGGCCCACTTAAAGCCCTGATCGAATTGCACAAAAACACGTTCTGGAGTAAACGTTTTCGTGACTCCCCTGGAAGATCTAGATGCATACTATGCACCCACTGTTTATGTTGGTATAGACAGCTATTCGTTTTACTATAGAAAAAAGTTAAAAGAAGTCTGTGGACTAAGAGGGAGTCAAAACCTCAAGAAGTCAAAGAAATCATAAAAAGAGCTGAGCTTACTGTCAGCTGTGCAAAAGAGGTTTTTGGCTGACACTAACATTACAAATGATTTGCACAATAAAGGGCAAACTTATGAGGTAGTAAATAAAATAAAACTGGGTAAGAAACGTGTATGCTCAAAGAAAAAAATCTCTAAACAGTCTACAAAAAAAGCAACAGGAGTTTAACAAAGATATAATATGTGATAGATGTGGGTTTTCAGGTCGTTTGGCAAACAATAAAAAATTCCCAGCCCAGAATGATAGGTGTCTGGGTGTGGTGTAACGGGCCATTTTCTAAAGGTGTGCAAGAAAAAAATTAATAGATATTCTGCTGTTAAACTTTTAGAGGAGGAGTCGGACTGAGACACTCAAGACTCAGATGAAGGCAACAACAACGTGTGTATTGGGTTTAGAGTCAATGTTGGACATGCTGGGTATTGCTACCAATAGAAAAACCTTAAGGGTTGTATTGAGATTGGTGGTGTATCAATATTCCTCATTGCATATTATGGTTCTCCTTGCACTATTGTAGATGAAGCTGTATGGGATGAGAAATTCAAAAGGGTGGAAGGTGAAGAATTGGAGTTTCCAGACATCTCTCCAAAAAGGTTCCCAAGAGACCCCATACCTCTGGTTGGTTTTAAAAAAATTAAGTACAGATTTAACGGACTAAAGGTTGAGTGCAAATTGTAGGTTTTAAAGGCTTCTTCATCTGTTCTAGGTTGATGGGACCAAGGAGAACTTGAAATCATTTTGGACCCCAATAAAGAGGAACCTGTCCTAGGGGTACAATGTGTAGCAAGTGAAAGTGCAAATACTTGGATGGAATACCCTGTTGTGTTTTTGGATAAAGTTGGAGAACTCAAGGGGTTACGCTAGGAATCATTTTAAAAGACAATGTTGTCAAAAGCATACACAAAGCTAGGAACATTCCTATGAGCATCAGAGATGATGTTTCAAAGGAATTTGACAAACTACTTGAAGCGGGTATAATTAAATCGGTGAAAGCTTCAGATTGGGTTGCACCATTAGTTGTCACTCGACAAGCCAATGGCAAACTCAGGTTTTGTGAAAACCTCAGAGATTAGTGAAAAAAAGCTTACTGGTGGATCAATTTCCACTTCCCAAAATTAACGAAATGTTGTCTATCACAAAGGGTGCCAAATGGTGCACCACAATTGATCTCACGTCCGCGTACCACCAAGTCCATTTGCATCCTGACAGTCACACATTGACAGCATTTATTACATCCTTTGGGTGCTCTCAGTTCTTGAGAGTTCCGTTTGGGTTAGCATCTGCAGCTGCCATTTTCCAGCGATTAATGTTTAAACTTTTCAAAAAGTTAAAAAAGTGGTATTTTTTCAGGACGATATCCTGGGTGAGACAAAGAGGCAGCATGATAAAAAACCTAGGGAGGTCCTGTATATTCAATGTGAAAAAAGTCTAACAGCCCAATATTCCAAGTGTAAGTTTGCAACAAGGTCGGTCACGTATTTAGGCCATGGAATTAGTGAGAAGGGTGTGGAATCCAAAGCACTTTTGGTGGAGGCCTTTAGATGGTCTGATATAAAGCTAGTTAGTAAAGTGGATACCTAATCCATAGCATGCTTCTTAGGCAAAGTATTTTTGATTTAACGTTTGTCCAAAGTTATTTTGAGTGATAATGGACCCTAATTTTGTTCAGAAGCATTTAATGCTTTGCTGAAAAAGAACAGCATAATGCACAAAACAACTTCTATTTACCATCCTGCTGATAATGGTTCTGGGAGGCGCTTTAACAGAGAGCTTAAAAACACCATCCAGTTATCTAAAGAGCCAAATTATTCTGGGTTAAGGCTATATGGCGCACAGTTTAGGCTTACAGGGTCACACCTGCAGTTATATTGGGTTTAGCACTTTTGAAATTATGAAGGGCAGAGTTCCAACTATGAAGGACAATGTAGTATGGATGCATTGTTCCAAGAGTAGCGAGTGGACTCCTGATGAGGTTAAGCAACGGGTTGGCAAACTCAAGACAAGAGCTAGAAATACCACGACAAAAGCATAGCTTCAAGCAGGTAAAGTTGGGAATAGGTGATTGGGTGAGAGTAGAAAAAACAGGAGTTTAAAGGAAAAATAAAAGCCGATATTTTCACCCCTCACAAGTGGTTACATGCTTATGTAACAGTCCAGCTGAGTGATGGCAAAGTGTGGCATTTGAGTAGCTTTTCCCAATACAAGGGATGGAAGAGAAATCCTTTTAATACTTTTGGAGTGAGCTCTCAAAAGTATATAAAAAATAATTCAGATTGGTTATAGGGAGAGTGTTCGGGTGTCACTGGAAATGGTGTGGTTGGTGAAAAGGAAGTTGCTGGGGTCAATGGACGTGAACAGTGTTGAATACTTGGCCAAAGTTCCTCAGCTTTCCTGTCCGAACATGGTGAGGCCAGAAGGGGGAACATCTCGGTGCATGATCAAGAAACCGAAGAGGTTTCAAGAGTACATATGCAATTAAACGTTTATTATTACTGTATTAATATTTATGTCTTGTTTTTTTCCTTTATTCTTATTGCTTTTTTAAATGTTGTTTTGAAGGAGAAAGATGTGTTGTATTGCCCTTAGTACGCTATATTATATATTAGGGTTAGTGTGCCTTTTACCATAGTTTGTCCCTCTTGGTTTTCCATAGCACAATAATTGATTACAACTGCATGATGTGTATGCAATGTGAACTTGTCATTCATGCTGATGCTGGTGGCTGTAATGGTCCATGTATGATGCTGCTACCTCTGCTGGGTTTTATATTACTTGAAATAAATCCTGTTTTAAAGTAATCTGGACTCTGGAGATTCACTACAGCCCCTGCCACTTTAGCTGTATTCATTGCTGTTGTGACCGCTGTGGTTGCTATTGCCGGTGTAGTGATTGTAGATATGGTTGCTGCTGTGGTTTCTTCTGTTCCAAAAGTTGTGGTTACTGCCTAGCTGAGAGCTGTTGTTTCTCACGTGGTTCCTGCTGTTGTAGCACCTGTCGTCACTGCTGTGTTTCTGCTATGGTTATGGCTAAGTTTGCTGCTGTTGTACCTGCTGTTGTGTTCTTTTCTGCAATTGTATCTCTGTAATGCTGGCAACTGTTACTCTTGTTATCTCTGTTGCAGTGGCACCTGTGGTCAATTCTGTCATCCCTGATGTGGTGTTGGGGTTTTTGTGTATCTTTAACAAAATGAAGAATGTAATTTTACTCTTAAAGTGATATGTATACACTGATAAACTGCTATTGTTTTTTAAACAGATTTCCTATATCATGTAGAAGTGTGTTTTCTTAGCTCGTGTTAACTAAGCCTCAATTTAGGCCCAGTCACCAAAATGGATGTCTTCTCCCTGCACGTTTCACTGTTCATTATTTATGCAGCACAGAGTCAAGCAGAGGCATGTTTGTTTATTTCCAATGATGGATGCTCTTACTGTTCTCAATAAAGAACTTTCCTAGCTTGGTCACAAAACGGTATCTTTCTCATGGTCCTTCAGTTAGCTCACTGTACCCTATTAATTAATATTACTTTGCTGTTGTCCATGTAACTAATTTTCCCTGCCATCTCCGGATTTCTTTAGCAAAGAGTGGTCAGAATCAATATTCATGAAGTGGGATTATGCTCAGGTGGTAAGGCAATATGACATTTAATAAAACTGTTATTTGCCAAGGAAGTAACACTTTTAATCATACCAAAGTGTTGCTTGCAGTTTTAGTGATTTAATATGCAATCATTGTGTATAAAAACCCCTCGATTTTGGTCGTGAGCCCGAAGAATCCTAAGACCTTTTGATATTGCTAGGGATTGCTGCTAGACGTTTCTCTATTAGCTTTTTTGCTCACTTGGGCTTAGAATATTTTTTTGATTTTGCACTACTCTGTTATGTCTTTTTTGCTGAAAGCCTTATTGATGACTGTACCGCATCTTTTGAGTTTTGAAATAAAACTCTTTTAATGTATTTTCCTGATCTAGAACTCAACAATAGAGTGGCCCTTTATTTTATTTACTGTATTTTGATTAATCAGGAGGTGCCCTAACTTGGAGACACATTGCCTCATAAAACAGAGTTTAACACCGTCTCCGGTTAGTCATCCCATGGGAGTTCTGCTGAGGTAAAATTTTGGAGTTACATTTTTTAGGCTCCCTCGTGGCCACAGTGGTGAAAGTGTTGGTCATTGCTTTGGTTACTGCTATTGGACCTAATGTGACAGGGGTTGTGGGCAGCTTTAGTTGGGATTGTTGTTTCAGATTGTTATGACAAAAGTTCCTGCTGTTATGCCTTTTTTGATAGCAGATTGGTCACTACTGTGCTCCCTGATCTAGTTACAGAGGTGTTGGAAGTGTTGCTTCTGTGGCATCTGTTCTGCTTATTAAAACTGTAGTAGCTATGATTGTGGTGGTGGTAGTTGATGTTTCAGCTTCTGATGCTTCTATTGGAGCACCTATTCCTGTGGTTGCTGATGATGTATACTATTTTGACTACTTTGCTCCCTGATGTGGTTACAGCTGTGGTGGAAGTGTTGCTTCTGTACCCCCTGTTCTGCTTGTTGATATTGTTTTAGCCATGGTGTGGTGACTGAGGTTGCAGCTTCTGATGCTTCTTTTAGAGCACCTATTCTTGTGGTTCCTGATTAAGTATAATCTATTGTCACTGCTGTTTTTCTTGATGTGGTTGCAGTTGTGATCACTTCACTGCTGTGATCACTGTTGTGGGCACTGATATTGTCTCTATTTTTGTGGAAGGTGCGGTCACTACTGTAGACTCTGCTGTGGCTGGCATTGTAGTTACTTCTCTGGTCTCTGCTGTGGTAGCAACTAACTGTGGCCACTGCTTTTCTTCTATGCTGTAATTGCAACTATGGGTGCTGCTGTGAGGGTGAAAGAGGCTGACCACAAGACATGCTCCGTTTATTTCTCTACTTGGCAGAGCTTTGCACCATGTTCAAGTAGTGAACACAATCACTAAGGGAGAGCAAGGCAGAGAGAGCCTGGAGGCGGGACTACAGCTTGATGGCACGGAGTCTATACCAACATGAGCTGACTATGTACAAAAAGGTTATCGTAGCTCGAAAATCCGAGTTTTTTGAGACCAGGATTGCCACAGCTCGCAACCCGCAAAAAGAAATGTTTAAAGTACTCTCTGAACTGAGGAAAAATAAGGAGCAGAGACTTAACTTCTCACAGGATTGCCAAATTCTCCAGGACTTCTTCATCAAGAAAATTGAAGATCTTCTGCTAGAAATTTCGCGCACCCCTGTTTTGGAATGCTCGCTCCAAGTTGAGTCCATTATGCCCAAAGTGGATAACCCTCTAAATATCATCCCCTTGATTACGAAGGAGATGTTAGCCAGCTTGATAGGGAGGGTAAAATCTGGCTCCCGGGCCGACCCATGTCCTCCAAGTGTTTTTAAACTAGCTATGCCAGGAATGGAGGAGGATATCCTCCACCTGCTTAATAAGTCCCTTGAAATGGGACAAGTTCCGGCTATGTTTAAGGAGGCCTGGCTGATTCCGCTGTTAAAAAAGCCAGGGGCAGACACAAAAAATTAAAAAAACTTCAGACCCATTTCCCAACTTCCTTTCTTAGCGAAGGTCTTGGAACAACATGTGTTGTCACATCTCTCTAAGCATTTGGAGTTAAATGATCTGCTAGAGCAAAATCAGGCTGGCTTTCGGGTTCATCACAGCACGGAGTTGGTGATGGTGTCTATTCTAGATGAATTAAGGCGCAGAGCCGATAAGAGGATCCCTGGTGCCTGGTGTTACTCGATCTCTCCTCTGCTTTTGACACGGTTTGTCACAGTCAACTGATGTCGCGTCTGAGAGACATGGGCATCAGGGGGCACTCTCTAGGTTGGCTCTCCTCCTTTCTGCAGGATAGATCGCAGAGGGTGCAGTTGTCCGACCTAGTGTCAACATCAGCGGCCATCACTTGTGGAGTGCCGCAAGGCTCTGCCCTCTCACCACTCCTTTTTAACATCTACCTGCAGCCACTAATTTCAGCTCTTAACCAGATGGATTGTAAGATTTTTAACTACGCTGACGATACACAGATCATTATCCAAATAGAGGACTCTCCAGGTGCTCAAACCCGGTTGCATAACATCTTAAGGTTCACAGTAAATTGGATGACTGCCAACTCCCTGAAGATCAACCAGGACAAAACAGAGGTGCTGCCCATAGCCATCCAGGGCAGTCCATGGAACTACGGTTTTTGGCCCAGGGAGTTGGGCAAGTCACCGGAACCCGCAACCATGGTGAAGAGCCTGGGAATTTACATCGATAGCACGCTGTCCATGAACAAACAGGTGTCTGCAGTCGTAGGAACCTGCGTTGGTCTTCTGCGACAGATTCGTAAGATCTCGCAACTACTGTCTTTTTCCACCTTAAGAAGCGTTGTGTCTGCCATGATTTTGGGACGCCTGGATTACGGCAATGTGCTGTACTTAGGGCTACCCCAGCGACTACTTACGCGGCTGCAGACGGTCATGAACGATGCAGCAAGATTGATCTTTAAGAGACCTAGGTCAACGCGTGCGTATCCTCTCCTGTATCAGCTACACTGGCTCCCTGTCAGACAGAGGGCATTGTTTAAAGGCCTGTGTATTTCACACAAGGCACTTTATGGTAATGCGCCCAGTTACATTAAAACCAGACTGGCTGGATACATTCCGGGTAGGGCACTTCGGTCTTCTGAAGCTACTCTTTTGGCGAATCCTCGCTTTCGCCTGTCCACTATTGGGGGGCGTGCCTTTTCCACTCTGCTCCCTGCAGCATGGAATAAACTTCCAACTGACCTTCGGAAGGAATCTAATCTTTTGCTCTTTCGCCGAATGCTAAAAACAATGCTTTTCCGAGAAGCATGGGGTGTGTTATAGGTCTGTCATCTGCTATCTGTGGGATTGGTTTCTCTTTGTACAAGCGCTTAGAGACCCTGGGGTGATAACGCGCTATATAAATGGAAATAAATAAATAAATAAATCCCAGTTAGGGTAAGCCAGATACACACTTTAAAATAAACTGTGCTCACCCTCTGGTATATTGGCACCGAGCAGGAAGTCTTTACATAAGAGGCAATGTGGTAAGTATTTGTGAAACACTCACACTGTAGCACAACGAGTAAAACAAGATCACAGCAACTTAAATACTATCAATAGAAGTTAAGATATGTATTTTTAAAGAATAAATGCAAAAACTGTACTTAAAAGTCAGTAGCACTAAAAGGGTGCTTGAGGTCACACTCAACCAGGGTAAATCTGTAGTGAAGCTGACCCCGATGGAGCACAGGCCCCGCTGAAGTTTTACCTTCTCAAGTTGAGCCAAGAGTCATGTTCGCAGGTAAGAGGTTCACCGGAAGTAGGGTGAGCGTCATTGACAGTGGTCCACGGGGCGCAAAGAGCCACCTGGCATTGCAGACAAATGGGCAGGGGCCTCATGGTCGCGGGCGATGATGCTGCTGTGCAAAGAAACAAAGTTGTGCCTGCTTGCGCTGATCCTTCGAGTGAGCCACACAGTCCTAGAGCAAACGGACCCGTTTGTGGTCGCAAAGAGCCCGCAATCGTGATTTAAGGAGCTGCGGCACAGAAAACCAACATCTGAGGCCCAGGACTGGATAGGTACCTCATGCATGGGAGTACTCACAGATGGCAGAGCAAAGCAGAAGCAGAGTTTAGGTAGTCTGTTATGGCACTGAGACTTCAGAAAACAGAAGGCAAGCCCTTGGACTCACTCTGGATTCAAGTGAGACTGGTCCAATCTTTGTCCTCAGCAGGGCAGAGATAAGAGGAGCAGTTCCTCAGAACAGTCCGTCAAAGCAAAGTGGCAATCCTTAGAGCACAGTAGTCTTTACTCCAGCAGAGTTCTTCCCAGGTACAGTAGTGTACTGACTTGGTAGGGTCAGAGCCCCAGTACTTATATGCAAATGTTCCTTTGAAGTGGGGTGGGAGGGTGACTTCATAGCAGGTCCTTGAAGTGTACGAGTCCCTTCCATCCCAGCCTTTCTGTGGGGGGTAATAAGTCCTTGGTGTGGGGACAGGACACTGCACATTCAGATGTACGTGTAAGCTCCATTTCCTCAGGAAGGAAGGCTTTCAGAATGCAGATGAGTCCTCTGTCACACCCACCCTTCCTATGTTTGTGCCTGTCTAGAGAGAATGTACAAAGTGTAGCTGTCACCCAGCCCAGATGTGTATTGGAGACAGGCTGTAGGCACACAGAGCAAAGTGAAGAGCAGAGAAATGTACACTTTCTAAAAGTGGCATTCCTAAAATAGTAATGCCAAATCCAACTTTACAACTAAAGAGGACTTATCATTACCATTCCAAAGATAAGAAATATGATTTAGCTACTCCTTTCTAATCAGGAATTACAGCTTACAGGTGCTTTAAGTAATTCTCAATGCAATCCTATAAGAGAAGTAAGGTTCATAGCAGTGAAAAATTGATTTAGCTGTCTTTCACTACCAGGACATGTAAAACATAAAAGTACATGTCCTACCTTTTAGTCACACAGCACCTTGCCAAGAGGGTTACCTAGGGCCTACCCTAGGGGTGACCTAAGTTTAATAAAAAGGGAGTTTAAGGCTTGGCAAGTGGTTCTAAATGTAAAGTCGAAGTGGAAGTAAACTGCACACACAGGCCATTCAATGGCAAACCTGAAATAGGTTTGAAAGGCTACTCATGGGAGTGGCTCACTCAGTGCTGCAGGCCCACTAGTAGCATTTAGATTACAGGTCCTGGGTATATGGTATACCGCTGTACAAGGGACTTACAGGTAAACAAATATGCCAATCATGTGTACACCAATGTCACCATGTTTTAGGGGAGAAGCACATACACTTTAGCACTGGTCAACAGTGGTAAAGTGCTCAGAGCCCTAAAGCCAAAAAAAAGTCCTAAAAAGAGGAGGAAGGCAGAAAGTTTGTAGTGACCCTTTAGAGAGGGCCATTTTCAAATACTGGCAAACAGCCAAAGATGTCTCTAGCAAGACCAAAAAAGCTAGCCTCACTTCTTCGGTGACCTCTTACAACTAATGGCCAATCGAATCAACAGCTCCTGTAAAAATGGTAATCAACATTACAAAGTTCCTCTCCGTATAATCTCCATTTACTTTCTTTTATTATTATTACCAAAAAGCTGACTTGAATGTAAACAAATGCATCTTACACTGTTGGTCACTCTGAAATATTAAACACAGCCCAATGCATCATTATATGCTGTAAGCTCCCCAAACTGGTTCAGTGCTTATTGCACGCTGTTAAAAGTGTTGTGGTTATTACAACCTACACTTTGCATTGCTTAACGTTATCGCTGCTCCCTCTTTAGACACCCTGTAAAAGTGCCTGATCTCACCAAACCAACAAAAACCAGTGGGCACCTTTGCAGTACAGCAAAAGCAAGACCAGAATGTGAAGAGCAAACACTAGATGTTGTGTGTATGATTGTGCACTTTGTACTGCACTGCCTGCCAATACATTGGACCCTCCGGTGCCTGTAGATTACCTCTGACACCACATAACACCTGCCACACACAGGCTTATCAGAAGCATTTATCGAACTCTGTGTGGACCCACTCTGGTTAGTTCTCCCACCTTATATTTAGAACAAAAGGCTAGCTACGGAAAGAAACTATTTGACAGCAGCTAGTGATTTGGCCGCCATAGGTGCCTTATAAAAGCCATGTCATGTCTGCTTCTTTTTTATTTTAAAACATCTTGCAACAAAAGAGCGCGGGCCTCAAAAAAGCAAAAAGAGCCCTGGCTTCCCTCCACTTGTGACCGCCCTGTCCACACAGACATTTGTGACTTCAGCCCTATGTAAAGTGGGACATCAAACTTACCATGATTTAAGCATCCTGCACTTTGCATCCCAGATTAGCAGTTTTGCTTTTTTCATCCAATGTATAGCCCTGCAGGTGGCAGAGTAGATGATGGCAGACAGGCCAGGACTTGCTGAACCTCTTGCACATGGCAAGCACCATCTGAGAACATATTGATTGTCTTTTCCATAGTTGTATCTACATCTATATCTACATCTATATCTTTTGGACTTTGTGTGCCTAGTTTTCTGTTATCTGGCTATGCAGGCCTATTTAACATTGTCACATTAGTACCACATTGTAGACAATGAACCCTTATAGGTCAGGTGGCAGATACTTCCTGCCGGGTGACCATCTTGGATGAGGACCTTTTTGATTGGGTGAATGCTGTGTTCGGATCACGGTGTGCTCCATGGTTACTGTGACGAGGGAGGCGGACGAGGTTGGTAATGTATGTTGTGATTCCGATTTTGTAGGCTAATGACAAGCACTATAAAACTGTATTCCAGTGGCGTTCTCTCCTGGCCCATACTAGGGCAAATCTGTGCATCTGATTTATAATTGTTCATTCTTCAGAGAGATAAAATGTGCACCTAAGAGAATGTTCAGCAAAGAGACAGGCAGCGTAAGGAGGAACTTTCTTCTCAGTGGAAATAAATCTGTTTATTGTCTTCCATTGTGAATAAGGAAGTCTGTCCTCTACCTAGTAATGGTAACAACACTCTGGTTGGGGTTTCACAAGAGCCTAGTCAGCATGTGGATAAAGTTGGGTGCCATGGCTTATTGCCACTCTGCCTGACCTGACTTGTGATTGGTGTGGTGACTCAGCAGTAATCTGGGTCACACTGCCTGCCTACCTGTGGTTGGGTTCTGCAGTTGCCATCTGCTTGCAGTGTTGCTTCTGGGCAAGGCGGCTGCAGCCTGCTGCTGTGTACTGCTTGGGCACACTGCTGTTTTAAGGGGACGTAGTAGAGCACACCATAGGGAACAAATTTGGGGTGCAGGATGTTCATTAGGGTGGAGGGTAAACTATGCAGGGGGATAGGTGAACATAGAGAAGCGCATGCGTGGCTCATCACAAGTGAGCCCACCAAGCTAAATGTATCCGCCAGTCAAAGGCTCTCCGGTGGGAATGGGCGAGTTAGTTCTGTGTCGCTGGGATTCTATGTCAGGAAATGGAGGCTAATGATTATGCTTCTCTTTCTTTACTCAAGCAAAACAGCTACCAATTAAACTTTAAACTACATGACCCATCATACATAGCTTGCTATCTCTCCACCAATCAACATGCACCCTGCTCGGTATATAACATAAGTTCATCAGAGTCCGTCCTCTTTCTTTGCTGCTGCAGCAGTAAGATAAGTACACGTTTATTTTAATTACGATAACCATTTACTGTGCATGGTAAGGAAAACAGACTTTATTGCCGCTGCGCTTAGGTTCGCGCAAGGTAAGCCATTGTTATTGAGGCTTTCAGTAAGTGGAGCAGGAGTGGGACAGACGCGCAATTTGCACGGCATAGAGGAGGCAGTCCCTTTTTACTGCTGATCGGGGTGTGCATGCGCGGGTAGGCAATTGGAGGTAATTATTCTCTAATCGGCTTCTCGCTATAGTGCATGCCTGCTAGTATCTCCTTGGAACCTGGAACACCCAATGGGGTGCAAAAAATGGCATAGGGCACTGCCATAGGAGACTTTGGGGTGGCTCTCTCTACAGTAAATAAATAAATATAATTGGTGGCAGTGTTAAGATGTATTAAAAGGGCCTGCTGACTGGAGGTTCTAGGCCTGTGATAGTCCCTGTCAATCACCCCTGGGTTTCTCTCCCCCTGAAGCTCCTCTGCATCTTCACTAGACAGATGGTGTACTTCACGAAGGAGGTTGATGAGAACAATGATTATGCAGAATTCGAAGGGGTGCCTTACGAGCACCAAATAGAGGAGCAACTTGTAGAAGTCCTAGACTCACATGTGCAGGATTCACTCAACAGGGCATTGATTAGGGCTTTACAGGTGTGACGAGGAGGACCCGGACTCGGGCCCTCCTGGCCTACCTGTTAATATCTCCCCTCTTTTTGCACAGCATACAGACGCCTGGAAGACGCCAGTGGACACGACCTATGACCCAGGGATGTATACAACGGACCCATGTTTCTTTAATTGGGCGGAGCTGGAGCCAGACACCGCCCACCTACTGCAGGTAAAGCCCAACCCAGACTCTGCTCAGGTGTGTGATACACCCGGAGGCGGAGAAGGAGAGTGTTGGCGAGAAGACGGAGCGGAAGGAGCGGACTGGAGATTGAGGAGAGAGGGAGACTGGTGGACTGCGGAGGAGAGTCAGGAAGAGCGACGGTCGGAGGAGGCGCGACGAGAGCCGAGGACGGAGGAGGCGACTCCGGGAGAGCGGAGGACGGAGACATCAAGGGAGGAAGAGCGGAGCTCGGAAGGAGCTGGAGGCGGAGACCGAGACTCCCACGACAAGCCGGGAGGCCAACGGGACGGTGCAGCACCCAGCCACACTTCCCGGGAAGTGTGGCTAGAACAGGTACGGGCTCGCTTCACGGGCTGGGCGGGACGGAGGTGGAGTAAGCCTCCCTGAGGTGAAATCGGCACACCTAGTGTTTAACCCCCCCCCTTCACGTACCGGCACTGAGACAGGGTTCGTAAATAGCACGTGTGTGTCCTCACTACCCCTTCCCTTTTCAACCGGCAAGAGGGCGCCACACTAACGCTGGTGTCCTTTTTAGGTCGAGCAGACGTACTCTCAATGCGTGAGCATTGAGAGTGTCTGTCTCGACAACTATTGTTGCCGCTTTTTGGGAATGTGGACACCTATCTGGCACGAGCGTTTCCCTTGCAGTTTTCACCGCGGGAGCGCGCGCGTCTGCCCCGCGCATGCGCAGAGTAACTCACAGCCATTTTTTTTTTTTCAGCCCCGAACCGAATCAGGTATCAGAGCGCTTTACATATAGGCAGCCCCCACCCCTCTGCATGCACGCACACACAGGCGAGCGCATGCACACACATACAGGCACACGGCACACAGACACTCGCTCACACACACACCCCTCTCCCCCACAGTCACACACACGCACTCCAAGACACATACACACACGCACGCACGCACGCACACACACACACACACACACAGCCCGCCACTCGCGCGCGCGCACACATGCTCCCCCCTCGCCCCGCTCAGCAACCCACTCACCGGCTTCCTTCGTGCGGCGGCTCTCCTCAGCTGCAGGGCCCGGCAGCAGGACTCTTCTTCCCTCCTTCGGCACCGGGGCGCAGGGTAGGCTCCTGCCTGCTCCGGTGCTCCCCTCCAAACACGGCTCCAATTGCGGCTCTTCCGGTTGTCGCGCCGGCCTGCCTGACTTCCTGGTCGCAGGCCGGCAGAGTGACGGCGGTGATTTGCGGTACTTATTTATTTAGTTATTTATGCATTTTTATTAGCGCGGACTTTACCCGAAGGCGGTATTAATTTATTTGTGTATTTATGCATTTTTTTTGTACTAATCAGTATGTATGGATCGTGACTTTAATTTTGTAAGATTCACCAGATAACAATGATGTGTCAGAGCGTTTGACTTTGACAATGCTTGCTTGTTTACTCACTGCCTCCTTCAGCAGCGCCTTGGTTTTGTCTGGGCTGATTCCTCGCCAGCTGTTCAGCATCCAGGCAGACATTTGGGGCAGACAGTCTCTAGCCAGCGAGGCCGGAGAAGCCATTAAGCGTAATTCTCTTAATTGGGTTCGTGCATGACACACAATGTGCACCTTTGCAACGGGTCCATTGAAACTGAATACATTCTAAAGCAATCACGAGAAGACACAAAGTAACCCGCCATTATGAAGCAACCCCAAACCGGCTTAGAACTGTAAGGAGCCTTTCCATGCCCCCAGAGCGCTTAAACAATAATACATTGAATAATAAAAAAAATAACGCTGTATTCTTTGTCGGAACCAACAGTTCAGCCTAACAAAATTCCTACAAGATTGCAGACAGGCAGAAATACAGCTGTAGGTGGTTGGACAATTGCGCTAACTCCCTAGGGGGTACTTTGCATGCAACTTTATCTTGAAAACAAAACAGCAGCCACAGAGCTCCAAAGATTCCGAGTTTGTGATTTTATAATGGGATACACCAAACTACAGGTCCCAGAATGCAAAGCAATAACCTGGACTGCATGGGAATTCGAGAGTTCTGCATACATTCTCTGTCCCCCCCGCTCCCCATGTGCACCATATTGTTTGTGCATATTTAGAGCCAACAATCTTGACACAGCCTTGATTTTAGTTTTTCTCTAAGACCAGAACAGTATAGCTCACCACATGCAGTGAGTCATGTGTGACTGAGCAGAATCAGGTTTTGCGGCCAACAGCAGTGAGCACGGTGGGACTTTTGGGCCTATGGTTGTAAAGGGTATGTTAAACATGTGTAATACTGTTGACCGAAACATAACAGTTCTGATATGACGCGTGTTTGTTTCTTATAATACCCCTAACTACAAGAATCGCCAAGAATTGCCACGCAAACATCCAACAACATAGTTGCCAAGTTTCCTAGGTGTGACTAGTTACTTAAATACCAAGACACAAACCTCACATGAACAATGTGTTTCCAAAACGTTTCAGCAGTAATCCTGTTTTTATTTGGACAATGTCAGTCTGTGCCATTTAAATTTGAATGCTGTTTACTTTTTTAAGAATCAACAAACCTCACGTGAACGGTGCGGTCTCAAAACGCTTTGGCGCTAATCGAGTTTCAGAAATTGTGAGGAACTTTATAGTTAATGCTGTGTCTGTTGATATATTTTGCTTTCTACATTTTAATTAGGTTCCCTGTTTTTTATATCCAGTATATAAGTATATTGCTCTCTCATTACACTGCCCCCTCACACACTGCCCCCTCACACACTGTGCCCCCTCACACACTGTGCCCCCTCACACACTGTGCCCCCTCACACACTGCCCACTCACACACTGTGCCCCCTCACACACTGCCCACTCACACCCTGCCCACTCACACACTGCCCACTTACACACTGCCCACTCACACACTGCCCACTCACTGCGCACTCACACATTTTGCACTCACACTAGTTTAGGCCACACACACACACTGTACCCTCACACACCCCGCACCCTCACACACTCTCATTACACTGCACCCTCACACACTGCCCCTACGCACTGCCCCCTCAGACAATGCCCCCTCAGACACTGCCCCCTCAGACACTGCCCCCACACACACTGCCCCCCCACACACACTGCCCCCACACACACTGTCCCTTCACACACTGCCCCCTCAGACACTGCCCCCTCAGACACTGCCCCCTCAGACACTGCCCCCTCAGACACTGCCCCCTCAGACACTGCCCCCTCAGACACTGCCCCCTCAGACAGACTACTCACATACTGCCCCCTCACGCACTGCCCCCTCACACAGACACAACCCCCCTACACACACAAACACACAACCACGCACGCAAAACCCCACACACACGCAAACCCCACCCACACACACGCAAAACCCCCCACACACGCAAACCCCCCCACACACGCAAAAACCCCCACACACATGCACACACACACACACAACCCCACACACACAACCCCACACACACAACCCCACACACACACAACCCCACACACACAACCCCACACACACACAACCCCACACACACACAACCCCACACACACACAACCCCACACACACACACAACCCCCCACACACACACAACCCCACACACACACAACCCCACACACACACAACCCCACACGCGCACACAACCCCACACGCGCGCACAACCCCACACACGCACACAACCCCACACACGCACACAACCCCACACACGCACACAACCCCACACACGCACACAACCCCACACACGCACACAACCACACACGCACACAACCACACACGCACACAACCACACGCACACAACCACATGCACACAACCACACATGCACACAACCACACACGCACACAACCACACACGCACACAACCACACTCGCACACAACCACACACGCACACAACCACACACAACCACACACGCACACAACCACACACACACACACAACCACACACGCACACAACCACACACGCACACAACCACACACGCACACAACCACACACGCACACAACCACACACGCACACACCCACACATGCACACACACACACACAAACACACACACACACACAAATACACACACACACACACACACACAAACACACACACACAACCACAACCAGACACAATCACACACCAGGATAGCAAAACATAGCATAGCAAAACAAAACATAGCATGGCATAACAAACATAGCATTGCATAACAAAACAAAACCTAGCATAACAAAGCATAGTTTAACAAAACACAACAAAACATAGAATAACAAAACATAGCATAGAATAACAAAGCATAGCATAGCAAAACATAATAAAACAGCACCACTCAGCACCACCACAGAATCACTCCGCACCACCACAGCATCACTCAACACCACCACAGCATCACTCAGCACCACACTCGGCGCCACCCCAGCATCACTCGGCGCCACCCCAGCATCGCTCAGGGCCACCCCAGCATCACTCAGGGCCACCCCAGCATCACCCAGCGCCACCCCAGCGCCACTCAGCGCCACTCCAGCATCACCACATCATCACTCAGCGCTACCCCAGCATCACTCAGCACCTACACATTATCAATCAGCACCACCACAGCAGCACCACCACACACCACCACAGCATCACTCAGCACCACTCGACACCGACACATTATCACTCAGCACCATCACAGCACCACTCAGCACCACCACAGCACTACCACAGCACCACCACATTATCACTCAGCACCACCACGGCACCACTCTGCAGCACCACAGCACCACTCTGCAGCACCACAGCACCACTCTGCAGCACCACAGCACCACTCTGCAGCACCACAGCACCACTCTGCAGCACCACAGCATCACTCTGCAGCACCACAGCATCACTCTGCAGCACCACAGCATCACTCTGCAGCACCACAGCATCACTCTGCAGCACCACAGCACCACAGCATCACTCTGCAGCACCACAGCATCACTCTGCAGCACCACAGCAGCATCACTCTGCAGCACCACAGCATCACCCTGCAGCACCACAGCATCACTCAGTGCCACTCCAGCACCACCACATTATCACTCAGCACCACCACAGCGCCACTCCAGCACCACTCGGCACCACCGCATTATCACTCAGCACCACCACAGCGCCACCACAGCACCACTCAGCACCACTCAGCACCACTCAGAACCACTCAGCACCACCACAGCACCACCACATTATCACTCAGCACCACCACATTATCACTCAGCACCACCACATTATCACTCAGCACCACCACATTATCACTCAGCACCACCACATTATCACTCAGCACCACCACATTATCACTCTGCAGCACCACAGCATTACTCTGCAGCACCACAGCATCACTCAGCGCCACTCCAGCACCACTCAGCACCACCACATTATCACTCAGCACCACCACATTATCACTCAGCACCACCACATTATCACTCAGCACCACCACATTATCACTCAGCACCACCACATTATCACTCAGCACCACCACATTATCACTCAGCACCACCACATTATCACTCAGCACCACCACATTCTCACTCAGCACCACCACATTCTCACTCTGCAGCACCACAGCATTACTCTGCAGCACCACAGCATCACTCAGCGCCACTCCAGCACCACTCAGCACCACCACATTATCACTCCGCACCACCACAGCGCCACCACAGCGCCACCACAGCGCCACTCGGCACCACTCAGCACCACCACAGCACCACCACATTATCACTCCGCACCACCACATTATCACTCCGCACCACCACATTATCACTCCGCACCACCACAGCATCACTCTGCAGCACCACAGCATCGCTTTGCAGCACCACAGCATCACTCTGCAGCACCACAGCATCACTCAGCGCAACCCCAGCATCACTTAGCGCCACCACATCACCATCCGCGCCATCACAGCATCAATCTGTGCAACCATTTAACAACTGGTTCAAATATGTTCTCTCAATGTTTCACGCTTTAATACAAATGTCACAAAAAGATGGTAATATTTCACCTCTGTTCTTGGATTTTCATCACAATAAAATACACTGAACATAATCTTCACAAAAGTTATTTACAAAGTTTAAGCTATTTCCATTATAAATTACAATCACTTTTATTTAAGTATTAATTATTTAAAAAAATTAAAAGCCATTGTTATTTGTAATATCAATACATCTAAGTCACGTAAATACAAAACATGTTGCATTACAAATGCTATAGGTGTCACATTTGTGAAAGTTATAACTATTGGCATTGTAAATGACAAAGCTATTAATTTAGCTATTTTGAAAACCAACACATAAATAAAAGAATTGTCATTTACAAGACCAATAGCTCAAACTTTCATAATGCGAGACCTATTGCATTGCAAATGCTTGTTCTTCCTGGCGGCTGCTGAACCGGCGAGGACAACGGCGGAAGATCGGCCTACGATTCCCAGGAGACACCGGGATCGGAGACTGGGAACCTCGAAAAGCGTGACAGAGGAGATCGAAGACCCCCTCCCATTCTACCGCCTACCAGCGCAGAAGAGGCGTTTGTACAAATTAATAAAACCCGCTTTGCCAAGCACCCCGGTGTCCATGAGCCTATTTGAATTCTCAGGCGAAGTGCGACAACAAACCTTTACCAAACCCTACATAAATTATGGTAAGGGCGTATTGGGAACCCCTTTAGGGGAATCCTCAGTTCAGAATGCACTGTTGGGTTGGGTGAGCAGGGCTTTGCCCGTGAGAGACCTTCATTCAGTTCCTCAGCAGAAGTGTTGTCACAAGTGGCATCGCCTGTCCTTCTCACCCAATGTGGGTCACATCTTGTTAGACAGCAGATATTATGGCTTTCAGTTCATTTAGTTTCAGGTACAGAGAGAGCAAGACGACCTGAGAGGTCTTGAGGAAGAAGAAACCTAGTTTCGGAGAAGATGGGAAGACTCCTTTGGTTGGAGGACGCGGTGAAGAAGAGCAGTTGGAAGACCAGAAGTTGTGGAGTTTATGTTCATGATTATGGATTATCTGGCAAAGAAAGAGGACGGACCATGGTTGCCTTACTGTATATACCCAGCAAGGCGAAAGTTGATTGGTGGAGAGATGGCAAGCTATGCTTGATGGGTTAAGGAGTTCAAAGTTTTATTGGCTGCTGTTTTGCTTCAGTAAAGAAAAAGAAGCATAATCCTCAGAAGTTTTTTTATCCATGGGGACTCTCTATGTAACGCAGTAAATGATAGGCTGGCTCCACCTGAGCTTGTGAGAGGCTTGTGTCAATTTGCATCACTTGTGTGGTGTAAACACGATGTTAATTTTAGTAAATATGAGCACACGTGTCCAGTGTTCACTAAGAAGTGCCGAAGCTCAGCGTCGGTAAACAATGGCACAAATTGAGCACTGCAGTGGTCTTACCCTAACTTTAATATGGGAAAATACTATTTGCTTTAACCTACAAAACCCACCTTACTCCATTGAATATTGTTGTGCACACCACATGCCAACTCATTAAAAGCCTAGGAAAGGTCACTATTTCCGTCATCACAAACAAAGTTGTGACAGCGGACACTAACCTACCTGGCTGAAAAACTCAGGCTCTCGAGAGGCCAACACTCCAACTCTCCAGGCTGGAGATCATAAAGTGCAATAAATAAAAACACCAGGGCATCATTTACAACTTTTGTCACATGGCAGCACTTCAAATCACTTGGCTGCTCTGCCCTGCATCAAAAGAAAAGGGCAGAAATGCGCTGTACCTCTGACATACAGAGCATTCCTGTTCTCTTACAGTGCACTGGTGCACAAATGGCAGCCCAGCACTAATGCAGACACCCTTCCAGGGTCCCTGCATTGAAATCATGTTGTTTTTGTCCAGGAAGGGACACCTTCCTTCACAAAAACAACTGTTACCCTACCTCTGGGGAGGCTCAGGGTCTAGACGCATCCCAGATTTCTGCTATGCTGTAAATGTGGGACTGTGTAAAAAACCATGGGCGTTGAGTGGGAACACCCACCGCAATGTCCATGGCACGCCTCCCTGAGGCAGTGTGAGGTAACACAGTGAATGGGGCTTTTCATGGCCTCGTAGATATGGGTCTGCACTATGCCCCGCCGAAGCGTTAAAGAAAAGTTGCATTCGGTCCGCGCTCATGGGCTTGTAAATAGGCCCCCAAGTCTACGGAATATTTCACTCCTTTGATTTTTAATTTCAGAATTGACCTGAAAATGCATCTTTTTAAGGAGCGCCTCATCCACCATGGATTAACATCCCCTTCCTTCCCTACTGGTGTGCCTGTATACAATGTATTGACGAGCCTCGTCCCCTTTGACTCCTAGGTTGGCACTATAGAAAACCCAGCTTATGCCTAGTATTAAGTGGGTGATCATGAGACCGGTAATGTGAACGCCAAGGTACATCGCAGCTTGTGTTTTGCGCTAGACATAAGGCCGCTGTTGTGATTTACCATCATTCACAATACAGTGCTAGGTACCTTTTTAAGTTCATCATCACAAGAGAGGTGGACATGTCTCTAAAAACAACCCAGGTAGTACTAGTTTCCAGATCAGGACCTTCTGGGGGTCACAATAATAAAGCTTATGGCATTTCGAAGCACATGAAAAATTATATTTCGCAGTTTTGGTCCTTTCCCCTGCCCTAGCAACGCGGCTATATTATACTTGAGAATTTGCACTCTGATATTGTGGTACCCTAAGGCGACTGACCACTACTGCCCTAATGTGGCACTAGGCATGCCTCAAATAAAACTAGTCACAAGAAACAGCCCAGGATTGACATATGATTATCTCTCCAGCCCTACTGTGCTTTCAGAGGTGTAGGCCTGTGGGACACTCTCTTCATATCTCTCTCGACCTGACCTGCAGACTCCAACTGACATTTGAGAGTTGCTGACCTGCTGTGAAACCTCTTTGTATCACTTTTAAGTCTGACACTTATCTGCCCTTGCATGTGACACACTCTTCAGCAAACCTGCTTGCTTTCTCAGAGGCACCAGCATGCCTCGAAAACACCCAGCATCCTTCAGGCCTGACACGTGCTTTGTGCTCGACGTCACTGAATCTGCGCCGGCCATTTCAGAGACACAACTGCCCCGATAGCTCTACAGGTCAGTTTGCTCCTATCTTACATGAAAGAGCAGAGACAACACGAAAAGTGCAAAGATTTCTGCAACGATTTTCAGTACTGCAGGATAAACTTGGTTACCAAACATTTAAATGAGCATTAGGAAAGCCAACTGCTTTGGCGCCGGCACTCAAGCACAGCAATGGAAAAATGCCTGCTGTAGTTCGAGTTAGCAAAATAAGCCTTCTTTGTGTATACAATGCAGACATGACACAAAATATTAAATGTAGGATGAAAGTGTGCTTTTACAAATGTAAAATAGTCCTTATGTATTCCACTGGAGGCAAAATTCTATGCCATGACCGGAGGCGAGGATTATGCATTTCTTTCTTCACTCCTTATTACTAGCAAGTTCAAACGTAGAGAGCAACCATGGTAACCAATAGTCCAATCCAATAACAGTCCGACAGTCTATAAATCACATCATGTAACATAGTCCTTCCTCTTTCTTCACTGCTACTCCGTCAGTTAGGTCACCGTACTTTTCCTTCCTGACATAGTTAGTGGGATAGTGGGAGTTTTTTTGATGTACTATTCTTGATATTTGCGATAGTGTTATTGCCTAGATATTAGAGCTTGATATTAATTGCTGTCTACTCTATCTGGCCTGCATGTTTCATGCTCCCCGCACGGTAGGCAAACCCCCCAAGCACGTCTTTTGTGTTCCGCGCGGGTGCACGAGATGGCACTCTTTTGCGCCTTTCAACGCAATCCTCATGCTATAGAGCAGCTCTGTGAGCCATGTGCGCCGAAGAGAGGATTAGCGGTCTCCCGCTGTGTGCTTCCTCTCTCCAACCCTTGCCTGGCACCGCAACAGCGGTAAGTCAACTAGGATTTTTTTCTTCCTGGCATGAGAAAAATGTGAGTGCGGTTTAGCGAGGGAATTCACTCCTTCAGGTGTACTGCCTTGACAACCACTTCAGAGCACCAGCGAGGAGGCTGCCCAATTTTATATTATCTCAGGCGTTTTTTCTGGTGCCCTCACCCTTGCAGTCACAAAAGAACCATGACTACGCACGCTCTTGTACCTGTGAGGAGGTTTGGCCCCCGCCATCGACGCTTTCCAGCAGAGGTTGACAAGTTCCTTAACCAAGCCATATCCGAGGCGCCTGCCCTCAGCAGGAAAGTGTTGACAAGCTGTCAGCCCATGTATACAAGGGCACTGGTATACTGGAGGATGGGGGGCTGGGCCTAGTGGGGTGACTTCAGTCCCCACACGCACCTGGAAGGCTTTAGCCATCCGGCTGAAGTCTTCCATAAGAGTGGACACATGTTAAAAGATGCACCCTACCGGGAGGAGGAAACACCTGGGATAATGGGCAATGACATTGCGACGAACTTCGACCCCTGGCCCGAAGAGGAGTTCACTAACCTGGGGGAGGGTGATGTTGAGGATGATAAAGCCTCTTCTGATGAGGCCCAAGACGCGGGCAGATTCTGGTGCCCGCATTCCAACGGTTCAGACTCATTCGAGGGAGACCCTGCCCCTAGTGACATGTTCGGCCCAAAGGGAATCTGCCACCCATGCTCCACAGAGTGGATCCCGGAGAAGAAGGTGGTGGAATACATGGCGAGCAAGGTCCACCAGACCTTCAGTAAAGATGTTAGAGCATGCCTACTGGTGGAATGCCCCCGACCTTCCGTTGGCTAAAGAATGACGGTGACCACAGAGAACGACCCTAAGTTATGTACATTCTTCTCTCAGTACATGACAGACCCAAAAAAGTGAATAGACAGGTCTTGGCGAAAGTGCAAGGACAAACTCCTGGATGTGGGAGGCCCATTGACTAAGATCATCGAGTTAGCAGAGCAGGCCAGACAGTCAGGGACTTCCCTCCCCACGGATGACATCGCGGGCTGGGCACAGAGGGTGATCTGCCTTCTCGGTAACGTCAAATGCGTCCTCTTGGCAGAGTAGTGCCGATCTATATTGATCAAAATCGAACTCAAGCTGGGCGAACTCTCCTCCTCGGAGGCAGGCCCAGTAGCCCAAGGTTCCCTATTCGGCGAACCTTTTGCTAAAGAACTCAGGAAGTTTGTCGCCAAATTCTCAGCTCTGGACAAGGCCCGGTCGTCCATGAAAAAGATATTCCCTGGGAAGATTTTTGGAGGGGCCAGAAGAGGCTGGGGTCACACTTCCTGCCGCCAGTCTTACCAAGGCCCTAACAGAGCACAGACGAGGAGGAATAATGGCTGGCATGGCGGCCATCAATGATCCTTCTATCCCTACCGCAGCAGCGGTCGAGAATAACACAACCGTTCTCGACGAGGATCCAACAGCAATGGGTATAACGGTAACACCTGTTCTGTCAACACCTCTCCATTTTGGTTGGAGGTTACGCTTTTTCACTCACAAGTGGGCAAAGATAACGGCAGACCCGTGGGTAATGGAGACCGTCCAAGGGTTCCACATAGAATTCTACGAAACCCCGTCACAAGTGGTAAGGCCCTGTCCTCTAATTTTTTCTCACAAGTGATGTCCCTAATTGGCCAGGAGGTAAAGGACCTTATTGCCAACAATGCGATATGCCTCTCCCATCTTCACCCCAGGGGTTTCCTCAGCAACTTGTTTCTGGTAGAGAAGAGAGACGGGGCTTCCGCCCAGTGATCAACCTCAGGTCCTTCAACGAGTGGCTGGTGTATAGCCACTTCAAGATGGATGGCATTCACCTCCTCAGGGACATGCTGCTTCCGGACGACTGGCTGGCGTGCCTAGATCTCCAGGGTGCCTACCTGACAGTCCCCATCTTTGCACCTCACCGCAGGTATCTCCAGATTGAATGGAGAGAGCAAATATTCAAGTTCTGGACTCTCCCATTTGGCCTATCTTCGGCACCGTGGTGCTTCACGAAGCTAATCAAGTCAGTAGTGGTGTACCTTTGGACTCTGGGCATCAGGTTGATCATCTATCTGGACGATATCCTGCTGAAGGATCTGTCACTGAGTCACCTATTGGCCCATCTGAACACCACCATACACCTCCTTAAAGACTTGGGATTTGTCATAAACCAACAAAAGTCAAATTTGACGCCTCAACAAACCATGACCTTTCTGGGCTTCTGTATAGACTCCAGGGCAGCGACCCTGAGCTTACCAGGACAGAAGACCAACAATATCAAAAAAGAATTGAGGAAGGTCCTTCGGAAGGATAGGATATCTCTGCGCCAGATGGCCAGGATTGTTGGCTTATTATTGTCCTCAATAAAAGCTATCTTCCTGGGCCCATTGAACTACCATGATCTCCAGAGACTGAAGGCAGCCCACCTTTGCAGGGGCCTTGCCTATTCAATGCTTGTGACTCTGACATCGGAAGCCAAGACAGAGATGCAATGGTGGATAGACCACATGGGGGCATGTCATGGGAGAGCAATATTTGGATCCAGTCCAAATCTGGTGATAGAGTCACATAACAGCCATCTGGGCTAGAGAGGCAGGTTCGGCTCGATCTCCATGGGAAAAAGGTTGACATAAGAGGACCTCTCCCTGCACATCAACTGCTTGGAACTTCTTGTCGGGCTTGTTTGCTATTCGAGCACTTACAAGGGACAGGATCTCATGCTGTGTTCTATTGAGGATGGACAACACCACAGCAGTGTAGTATGTCAACCAGTTGGGGGGACCTGCTCTCGAGCCCTGGCAGAACAGGCCAAAGACTTCTGGTGCTATTGCCTCCAACGACAGATATTGGGGATGGTGGAATATCTCCCAGGGACGATGAACTCGGTGGCAGACTGGAACTCAGATTCCTCATGGACGCCAGTGATTGGAGGCTCTGTCCGAGAGTATTTCAAGGTCTCATGTCACTTTGGGGTTCTTGCCAGATAAACCTCTTTGCATCCCGGTGGGACGCTCGGCTCCCGCGCTATGTCAGCTGGAGACCGGATCCGGGGGAGGAAGCAATGGACGCCTTCCTACAAGACTGCTCAGAAAATCAGGCCTATGCTTTTCCCCTGTCCTGTTTATCGAGTGAGTGGTGGCCCAAGTCAGATGTCAACTGGCCTCCTTAGTGCTCCCCACCCCAATCTGGCAATCACAAGCATGGTTCCCTTCTCTTCTAGAACTTGCATGCACCTTACCAATATGGCTCCCAATCTTTGCTGAGATCTTGACAGACCCCTTGGGCCAGCCCCATCCCCTGGTCCTCCAGGGCCATCTTCACCTCATGGCATGGTGGATTTCAGGCGATGCTGACAAGACCTCAGGCTTTTGCAAGGAGCTGAATTCCTCATCTAGCAGACGTGGGCCCTAGGAACTACCATGAGGTACAAATCGGCTTGCAGACGATGGGTTCATTGATGTGTGGAGAAACACTTGGATCCCGTGGGCACCAGTGTTACCGATGTCGTGAACTTCCTGGCAGAACAGTTTCACGAAGGCTTGGCATATTGTACCATCAATTCCTTCAGGTCGGCTATCTTGGCGGGCCATTCTCCAGTGAACAATGTTCTAGTGGGTGAACACCCATGGGGAAGTAAACTCTTCAAGGGCATCAGGATCTCCTGGCAGTACAATCAATACCTATCTAGGAAGGAGGTCTCAGCGAAGCTGGCAATGTTACTCTGCCTCATCTCTTGCAAAAGAGCTTCGGAAGTAAAAACACTAGATAGAAAATTTACCCCTGAAGGGGTCACCTTCAGCACCTCCAGGAGAACAAAGACGAGTACCAGGTCGATATCTTATCCAGCCTTTCCTGATAACCCCAAACTGTGTTTGGTCAGATGCCTTAAGGCATATGAAGATATGACATTGGAGGTTCGCCCCCTGGGTGAACGGAAACTCCTGATTGCCATCAAAAAGCTTTACATGGCCTTACCATATCCGATCATTTCTATATGGGTGAGATGGGTTATAGCAGAAGCCTGTATTGATATCAGTAATTTTGGAGCTTACTCCTCCAGGGGAGCTATGGCCTCCAAAGCTGTCCAGGTAGGGGGCAGACTGGAGGATATCATGACTGCAGCAGATTTGTCCTCTGATTCTACCTTTAAGAGGTTTTATTTCAAACCAATCCATTACACAGTCACACTGGTGGTAAGTAAGCTTGAACATGCATAATGCTCGCCTCCGGTCCTGACATAGAATGAAAAATGTCCTAGTTAACATGAAGGAAAGTTTCAAATCTATTAAGGGCGCGTAGGCGAGGATTATCCACCCCTGGCATGCATTTCCATGCTTCCCAGCCTTGGATATAAAAAAGGGTGTTTAACTCTACATTCTAACTCCCAAAAGACCGATGTCATTATCTTTGGGGAGTTAGAACCCAGATGGAACTATCTCTGGTGGCCAGCAGAGATGGGTGAGGCATCTAAACCTGTGTCAAGGGCAAAAAATGTAGGTGTGTGGATTGGCAAGTTAGCATTATCTCATCAGACCAATGCTATTGTCACCTCCTCACATTTCATGATTAAAAAAGTTAGGAAAATCATGCCTTATATCCTTACCGATTCTAGAAAGCTGGTGGTTACCGCGCTGGTCCAGACCAAATTGGACTATTGAAATAGTCTTTAATTTGGCATGTGTAAGCATTTTCTCAAAAAACTTCAATCTATCCAAAACACGGCTGCTCGATTGTTGAGCAATATCCCCAAATATAATTATATTACCAAGAAAATTTGCCGACTTCATTGGCTTCCAGTGGCCAAACGAGTTGAGTTTAAGGCCCTATGTTTAGCATTCAAGGCTTTGAACAACACAGGACCTTTGTCGCTCAAAAAGCTATTTGTTTGGTATCATCCGGCCAGACAGCAGCAGTCCTCAGGGAGCAAAATGATGAATGTACCTAGAATACGCACTTCGGGTTTGGGTGGTCGGAGTCTCTCTTATGGCACTGCAAAGCTGTGGAGCACACTTCCAGCCGACTTGAGATGAGTAGTTTCTCTCTTACAATTTTCAGGAGAAAGTTGAAAACCTGGCTTTTCCACAACTGAGTAACCAGGAGGATTTACATAAAATAAACAGCACCAAGACACTCCTGGGTATTCGTGCGCTCAACAAATGTCAGAAAAGAAAAAAAACTGTAGGCTGCTTCCTAATGAACTGGAGACTGTTGTACAGAGAAGTATTGTGGATCTTACTTAACTACAAACGTAATACCTGATATTATGGCTTGAAAAGCAATGCTTTCCATTTATATGGCATCTGTTGCAATTTGTAAATGTTTTTTGACTACAAAACTTTGTTTGTAGAAGTTACTTAACTATTGTTGTGATTACTGGAGGTATGTTCTTATATACATTGTAACACTGTAACATGTTACCCATACCTGATTTTTTGGTGAATATTCGGGGAACTCTAACACTTTCTCCCCGTATCCTCTTAGACTCAGAATTAAAGTTGGAATGAAGTACAACGGCCTTAACTCCTGACAGTAAAGATGAGGAAGGACTACGTTACATGATGTGATTTATAGACTGTTGGGCTGTTATTGGATTGGACTATTGGTTACCACGGTTGCTCCCTATGGTTCATGGGAGTTGTAGTATTGTGAAGGTGTTGTTTTATTTTTACCTTTAAACTTGCTAGTAATAAAGAGTGAGGAAAGATATGCATAATCATCGCCTCCGCATCCTTAATATAATTGAAACTTTCCTTCATATTAACTATGCAATTTTTCAGTATACCCTCAAACAGCCAATAGAATGAAGGTGACAAAATTACTCCTGTGGTTTGTGATTAACATTTCTCAAACCTATGGCTGAAGTGCCTGGCTGAATGGCAGAAGGAGGCTGAACAAAGACCCCTTAGAATATATATACTACACAATATGCTCGCCGTGAATGGCGCAAATGCCTATACACTAAATGCCTAAAAAGTACATTTTAAGGCCTTTTGCAGTAATTTTGCGTTTTCACAAACTAATGCCGAAAGGCTGCCTTATCTCGCCATAGGATAACATTGGACTAACAGATAGTCACACCCAAGGGCCCATATCTAAGGTGGCTCTAGGTCTTTTTAATTTCTGTGAGATATGCAAATCTGAGTTCAAGTGGTGTACAACAGTCACCTGGTGGGGGCTGAGGAAGGGAAGATGAACTACAAGCGTGGAGTTGGGTGGATCCCACAGAAACTATGTCCCCAAACTATTTTCCCTTTATCCCCTGATCCCTTACCCCGCTAAACTTTGCCCCCATCACGGAGGAAGGCCTCCTACAGTGGAATCTACAAGCCTTACCCCGCTCAGCCGTGCCTCTCTATCAGTGGAGGCAGGCCTCCTTTAATCAAAGCTGTTGCTTCTTATCCCGCTCAACCGTGCCTCTACATGAATGGAGGCATACCTCCTTTGGTCGAGGCTCGGCCAAGGCCACCGCTCTTTTCTCTGCAGAGCCGGGCCTGTCTATCAGTGTAAGCAGGCCTCCTTTGGTCAAGTACTTTTAACAAAGGGGGAACCAGGAGCTTTTGATGAGGTCCTGCACAATGCTCCTAAACATTAAGTAAATCAAAGAAATGTGCAGTTCCTGTGGGGAGAAACTAGGGTGGGGGAGTGAACAGGTCTCTTATTGATTGCCCTCACTCACCCCGAAGGATGTCATGCTTCATCATTTGGGCTGTGCTCCTCGTCGGGCCGGCGCTGCAATGCCTGACGGGTTCCCGCTGAGGGGCTCTTTGCCGGAGATCTTTTTAGAGACAGCTGTATGGTGAGTGAGGGTGAGAGATCAAGGTAGTGGTGTGAGTGAGTGCTGTGAGTTAAAATAGGTTGCGTACTGCCCTATAGAACCAATTTTATTCAGGGGTTTACTGACCTAGCTAAAATACGTTAGCCCTGTCTGGATTTGATGATCTTACAGGGTCTGGTGTGAATATGCGGTCAACATGTTTCTTGCCTGCAGCCCCTAACTGGTCAAACGGCAATTCTTCAGGACCTATGTTTTCAGGAGTAGATTCTCCTAACTCTAATACTACCAAACACATGTGCTGAATGTAGGAGAGTAGGATCTGCTTACTATGGTTACCAACTTTTTGCTGGTGTTTCACTGTTTTTCGACTTTAGTCTTGCTGGGGCCCTGCTATCCAGGACCCCAGCCTAGCTGCTTTCTCTCTAAATTGATTGCATGTACTTTAGGTACAATCCAGATTAGTTACTGGGTTACCCTTGTGAGTCCCTAGTATATAGTACCTTAGGTACTAAGGGCATAGGTACCCCAGAGGCCTACCAGGGGCTGAAGCATGTATTATGCCACCCCTGGGAAGCCTTCCAAAATGGCATCACAGGTCTGCTACTGCAGCCTGGGTAAGGTGGTGCATGCACCCCTTACTAAGAAATAGGTTACCTATATCTACCTTTAATCACTGACACATATAAACCTATACGTCACTCCTATGGCAGGCCTTATCAATCCTGAAGGCATAGTGCTTGGTTTTGTGTGAGAGGGTGCCCATGCTTGAGCAGGACCCCTCTTCAGTGTTCGGAATCTATTCTGTGATGCTGTTCTGTGATGCAGCCAGACCATATACTCTTAAGTGCATTATAACCTCGCGGTAAATGGTAACTTTGGAATGGCTGCATGGAAACATGTTGTGTTTGGTGTCAAACACTTTGGAATCCTACACCCCCATCCCCCCCATCCCCCTGCCAGTCCTGGCGGCGAGGGTAGAATTCCACCCTTCTAGAGGGAGAAGGCATGTACACACTACCTAACCGGTAATAGTTTAAAAGAGCCCCAGCATCACAAAATGGATGCTGCAGCCACAGACAGGAGTCTGACCTCCTGCTGCTGGACGAAACTCCAGCAGAGGAGGCCTGAACAATAGGTTTCCTGCCACAGGGAGGTGTAACCACCTCCCAGACAGGCTTTAGTGTATTGGGGCTGGGTGGGTGCATTCATGGAATGCTTTTCAGACAGTGCTAGGGGCACACTTGGTGTCCCTGTCGATACCCCAGTTCAAACCGGTTGCAGGGGTGCTCAAACAAAGGGAAAGGGGTGTAACCAACCCCCTTCCTGGATCCTCTCATAGGTGGGTCCCTAGAGTATGTCCAACCCCCTAACTTAGTATAAGTATGGGAACCCAGTCCTTAGAACTATAGAATACACCTAGATGAAACTCTGCAACATATATCCTGGAACTTCGACATTCTATTTCGACTAGAAGATGGAAGAATCTCCCTTGGGGTCAAGGAGTGACTCCCCTGTTCAAACAGGCACTAACAAAGCAATTGCCGATCTGCATCTTTGTTGCTCCCGCCAGATCCCGAAGTACCTGCTGCCCTACGACCCGCTGCCCGAACAAGTGACATAAAACCGGAACTCCTAGCACCGTGCACATTTTCTAATTGCATTGACTTCCCGAGCTTTTCTGAAGTTGTGCTTTAGGTTACATGTAGCCCAAGCCTCAAGCATCATCTGCACCGAAGACTCCACGAGTGTTCCGTGGGCCTGCTTCTTGCATTTCCACTTGAAGCTCTTTGCGATCCCAAGTCTGTTGACTGATGGGTTCCTTTGAAGGTAACTCTTCTGTTTCTTGGGTTTTCCTGGTTGTCCAGACGTGCCCTGACTCCCCTCCAAAGGGTGAGTCCCTCAGGCCTTGCTGGTCTGCACTGAAGTCAATCTTTGCTTTCTGCGTGGGTTGCTGTTGCCAGGGCTTGTTGGGTCCAATCCGGATACTGACACTGCAGCACTCAACATCCTTTGTGGGACAGCTCGAATCCAGCTCCTGGTTGTCATCGACGCCTCCTGGTCCTCGTAGCTAAGAGTCAAGCTTCACCTGAAATCACCCAACACCTGTGGGCATCTGCTCATCGTCTTCCTGGTCACTGGCTAGTGACACAGACTCTTCCCCCTCTGCTTTCAGGGTCTTCACTACTCCGATCCAGGCTTGGATCCACCCGACACATTCCACTTGGACGCCAACAGCATTCTGCAGCAGCTCTTCATTGACATCGACGACAAAACCTGACACGAAAAGACACCGATGCACCCAGCTTCCCTGGCTGAGATAACTCAAGTACTCCGGTGCTCCCGTGGGTGATGACTCTAGAACCTCCTAGTTCTAAAGGGGTTTGCTCCAAGTCCTCTTCCAAGTGTCCTTAATCTGTAATTTTCCAACCACGACTTTCCCCATAGAAGTTAATGGTGATTTGCGGCTGTGTTTAGACACTGCACGCGTCCCCGTGGGTCCCCTGTGTCACTACCTTGGGTGGTTCCTGGTGGCCCTAGCGGTTCTAAAGGCTCTAGACTTTGTATCTATGACAGTCGTGGTTCTTACACCACTTTCTTAATATATGGTTTGGTACGCCCCTAGGGCTCAACGTATATTGTGCTAATTTACTGTGTGCTAAATAAGTTTACTTTATGTACTTTTGCCTATAGCCTCATAAAGAGACTAGAGGGATGTTTTTAGAATAAATACATATATTTTATATATATACCTGGTGTGTTTCTCCTTTCAATTGGTCATTCATGAGATTATGGACTGGTAAAACAAGCTGCTTTACATTCCTTCAAGACTTAGCCTGAAGTCTGCTCTCCGCAGCTACAACTAGGACAGCATTCTATATAGGTTGTCTTTAAACCTACCATCAATAAGGGTCATTTGGACTGGTGCAAGGTGCCCACTAGAATATTGGACAGCATATGCCAGGCCACCTTCTCACACTGAATACTGCATTTTGTCACCAGCGTAGTATGCCAAGTTCCAGGGGGTATGTCCTAGATATGAGAGACCTGAAAGAGATACAAACAAATCAGTTCCAGAACTTGGTCTGGAAGCCTATAATCACCACCTGTCATGCAGTGATTTACATGCAAGAGCTTAATATGCCAAGTGGGATCATAATTGTGGTAAAGATAAAAACAACACCACTTTTGACTCAGTGCACATCAAGTCACAGTAAAAGGGAACACACCATCCAAGCTTGATGTGGACATAAAGTGATGGTAATAAGTTGATGAGACACGATCTAGCGTTTTTTTTTACAACATAGCCATAGTCTAGCAGCTCATTAATAAAGTTTCTCATTGCTTAAGGTGTTTGTTGTAGAATGCTATGAGCTTCCAGCATAATCGGTGCCTGATATTTCACTGTTGTTAACCCTCCTGTGCGTTCAGGGACGTGGTGGCTAAATTTCAATAACGTATTCTTTACAAAGTAAAGGTTTTAAGTGCATATTAACATTTTTTGTGTAGTGAATCGCCCCTGGGTATAGGGTTATCCATGTTCGTGTCAAGTATACATTTCAATTACATGCCCAAGTGTATTACAATAACTCACCCCTGGTAAGGAACGTACCCACGGACGTGGATGCCTTAAGAGCACTTTATTGCTCCAATCTGAAAGAACAAATAAAAGATACTGGCGGGTGGCCGCAAGTATTTAGAACCAAGTTAAAGTCTTACCGGTATCTTGACAGGGCTTTTGGTCATTTCGCGTGGCGCTGGAAAACTACTCACAATGGTGGACGCGCAACTTGCGAGTCTCCTACCCCTGCTCTGGCTCCCGTGGCTCTACCCTTTAGCGCGTGGTGTTTAAAAGTGATGTGTCATACGTGTGGTTCAAAAAACTCGACCGCGGGTGCTGGCGGGCATTTTGGGAGTAATTTCAAGCGGATTTTCGTTTTCAATAAAACTTTATTGTAACCTTGTGAGATGCCTGTCCTATCGCATAAAAGGTTATCAAATATGGGAATGGTGGTATGTTTATCTTTAGGAGGTGTTAGTTGCTAATGCATACAAAGGAGAGCTGCTAATATCAATCAATCAATCATGACATTTGTATAGCGTGCTACTCACCCGGAAGGGTCTCAAGGCGCTGGGGGAGGGGTACGTTACTGCTCGAACAGCCAGGTCTTGAGCTGCTTCCTGAAGGAGAGGTGGTCTTGGGTCAGCCGAAGGTGGATGGGGAGGGAGTTCCAAGTCTTGGCTGCCAGGTAGGAGAAGGATCTTCCTCCGGCGGTGGCTCTGCGGATGCGTGGTACAGGGGTGAGGGCGTGGCTGGTCGATCGTAGCTGGCGGGTGGGCGTGTAGAAGGTCAGGCGGTCGTTGAGGTACTTGGGGCCCAGGTCGTGGAGAGCCTTGTGTGCGTGGGTGAGGAGTCTGAACGTGATTCTCTTGCTGACGGGGAGCCAGTGCAGGTCTCTCAGGTGTCCGGTGATGTGGCTGTGTCGGGGGATGTCCAGGATGAGTCGTGCGGAGGCGTTCTGGATGCGTTGGAGTCTTTTTTGAAGTTTGGCTGTGGTTCCGGCGTAGAGGGTGTTCCCGTAGTCCAGTCGGCTGGTGACGAGTGCCTGGGTAACGGTCTTCCTGGTTTCGGTGGGGATCCATCTGAAGATCTTGCGGAGCATGCGCAGGGTGTTGAAGCATGATGAGGAGACGGCGTTGACTTGTCTGGTCATCGAGAGGGAGGAGTCCAGGATGAAGCCCAGGTTCCGTGCGTGATCCGTTGGTTTGGGAGTGGTGCCCAGGGCAGGGGGCCACCAGGAATCGTCCCAGGCGATGGGGGATGATCACAGGATGAAGACTTCCATCTTGTCTGAGTTCAGTTTCAGGCGGCTGTTCTTCATCCACTCGGCGACGTCTTTCATCCCTTCGTGTAGGCTGGCTCTGGCGGTGGCGGGGTCGTTGGTGAGGGAGAGGATCAGTTGGGTGTCGTCGGCGTAGGAGATGATGTTAAGGTTGTGTTGGAGTGCGATGGCTGGCAGGGGGCTCATGTAGACGTTGAAGAGGGTTGGGCTGAGTGATGATCCTTGTGGTACGCCGCAGATGACTTCGATGGCCTCGGATCTGAACGGGGGGAGGCGGACTCTCTGGGTTCTTCCAGCGAGGAACGAGATGATCCACTCCAGTGCCTTCTCTTGGATTCCGATGTTGCTGAGGCGCTGCACTAGGGTGCGGTGGCAGACAGTGTCGGACGCAGCAGAGAGTTCTAGGAGGATGAGGGCCTCTGTTTCCCTGTTGTCGATCAGGGATCTGATGTCGTCGGTGGCTGCGATCAGGGCGGTCTCGACAACGACATCATCCCTTCACAAGATCTCTGCGACTCCCTCACCTCATTCTTCCACCGCAAGATTGCCGACATCCACAACAGCGTTGGCGCACCTTCCACGCACCCAACCGTTGAACCAACGCACCCCACCGCCACCCTCCGCACCTGGACCACTGTGACCACCGAAGGCACAGCCCGTGTGATGAACACCATCCACTCCGGATCTCCGACTGACCCCTGCCCCCACCACATCTTCAACAAGGCCGACTACACCATCGCGCCCCAACTCCGAGACGTCATCAACACCTCCTTCGACACCGCCACCTTCCCGGAGAGCTGGAAACACGCCGAGCTCAGCGCCCTACTGAAGAAACCAACAGCGGACCCCACCGACCTCAAGAACTACCGTCCCATCTCGCTCCTTCCTTTTCCTGCCAAGGTCATCGAGAAGACCGTCAACAAACAACTTGCCGCCTTCCTCGAGACGAATGGATCCCTCGACCCCTCGCAGTCCGGTTTCAGAGCCAACCACAGCACCGAGACCGCCCTCATCGCAGCCACCGACGACATCCATGCCCTCCTCGACAACGGGGAAACAGCGGCACTCATCCTCCTGGACCTCTCCGCAGCGTTCGACACTGTCTGCCACCGCACCCTAGCCCAACGCCTCAGCAAAACCCGGCATCCAAGAGAAAGCACTGGAGTGGATCATCTCGTTCCTCGCCGGAAGAACACAGACAGTCCGCCTCCCCCCGTTTCGATCCGAGGCCACCGAAGTCATCTGCGGTGTCCCGCAAGGATCATCACTCAGCCCCACCCTCTTTAACGTCTACATGAGACCTCTCGCCACCATCGCACGCCAACACAACCTCAACATCATCTCCTACGCCGACGACACCCAGCTGATCCTCTCCCTCACCAGAGACCCCAACACCGCCAGAACCAGCCTCCACGAAGGGATGAAAGACGTCGCCGAATGGATGAAGAACAGCCGCCTGAAACTGAACTCAGACAAGACGGAAGTCCTCATCCTGGGACCATCACCCTCCGCCTGGGACGACTCCTGGTGGCCTCCAGCCCTGGGCACTGCCCCCAAGCCTAGAGACCATGCACGCAACCTGGGCTTCATCCTGGACTCCTCCCTCTCGATGACCAGACAAGTCAACGCCGTCTCCTCTTCATGCTTTCACACCCTCCGCATGCTCCGCAAGATCTTCCGATGGATCCCGACCGAAACCAGGAAGACGGTCACCCAGGCCCTCGTCACCAGCCGACTGGACTACGGAAACACCCTCTACGCCGGAACTACAGCCAAGCTACAGAAAAGACTCCAACGCATCCAGAACGCCTCCGCCCGACTCATCCTGGACATCCCCCGACGCAACCACATCTCCGGCCACCTGAGGGACCTGCACTGGCTCCCCGTCAACAAGAGGATCACGTTCAGGCTGCTCACCCATGCACACAAGTCTCTCCACGACCTGGGCCCCAAGTACCTCAACGACCGCCTGACCTTCCACACGGCCACCCGCCAGATACGGTCTGCCAGCCTCGCCCTCGCCGCCGTACCACGTATCCGAAGAGCCACCACCGGAGGCAGATCCTTCTCCTACCTAAGACATGGAACTCCCTCCCCATCCACCTTCGGCTGACCCAGGACCACCTCGCCTTCAGGAAACAACTCAAGACCTGGCTGTTCGAGCAGTAGCGGACCCCCTCCCCAAGCGCCTTAAGACCCTTCCGGGTGAGTAGCGCGCTATACAAGTGTTATGATTGATTGATTGATTGATTGATGATGTCCCGGAGATGGGGTGCGATGATGGCGTCGGCCTTGTTGAAGACGTGGTGGGGGCAGGGGTCGGTGGGGAATCCGGAGTGGATGGTGTTCATCGTGCGGGTGGCGTCTTCGGTGCTGATCGGGGTCCAGTGCAGAGGGTGGTGGTGGCAGGCGTTGGTTCGGTGGTAGGGTGCGTGGTCTGTGCGTCGAAGCTGTTGTGTATGTCGGCGATCTTGCGGTGGAAGAACGAGGTGAGTGAGTTGCAGAGGTCTTGCGAGGGAGTGATGTCATTCTTTCCGGCGCTGGGGTTGGAGAACTCTTTGACGATGCTGAAGAGTTCCTTGCTGTCGTGGGCATTGTTGTGCAGTCGTTCTTTGAGTGCTGTCTTCTTGGTAGCGCGGATCAGCTGCTGGTGTTTGCGGGTGGCGTGCTTGAGGGCGGTCCTGGTGTCTGTGGTCTGGTCGAGCCGCCAGGCTTTCTCGAGGGTGTGGCAGTTCTTCTTGGAGTCCTTGATTTCGTCGATGAACCAGGGGTTTTTCTTGCTGCCGGGTCTGCTGGGAGGGTTCTTTAGTGGTGCGAGGTCATCGGCGCAGGCGGTCAGCCACTTGGTGAGGTTGCTGGCTGCTTCGTTGGGGTCCGTTGTGCTGGTGGGAGGGTTCTGGCTGAGGGAGGCGGTGAGCTGCTCGGCGGTGATCTTGCTCCAGCTTCGGCAGGGAACCTGTTGCGGGCGGTGGTGGTCATGGTTCTTCTGAAGCTGAAGTGCAAGTCGATTATACATTAATGCATCTCTTTGCCAACAACTATATAGAGTTGCTTATGACGGTAGACAGATCGCTGGGTATTTGTAAGGTAGAGTTTTTTTACATAACTTTAAGGTCTGGAAAAATTGGGTTCTGGCATGAACAAAATTGTGGTGCAGTCTAGCTAGATGTAATAGACCCCAACTATATACATCAATTGAAATCCAGACCCACTCAGTATAGTGAAGGGTAGGGAGGCTCATGGTAATTAAGGGTTATTCAATAAGACCCAATGGATGTCATCGTTAAGGCCCCTAGTGTTGCTGGGAATTCTAAAAATCAATTTTTGCTCCTTCCTGAATAGGGCTTCCTTGCTGATCAGGGGGTATGATTCAAGAATGGTCCAACAGATGTCGTTGGCTGTGTTTTAAGCCTTTGTATAGTGGGTGCACATCTTAGTATTTTGTTTTTTGCACCAAATATTGCTACAATGCTCCGAGATTCTGATTTTTGCAGGTTGAGTAGTCATGGCCACATCAATGAGGTTACAAGGACAGGTGATTAAATATACACAATTGCGAGTGTTGCAATTAGTTTGTGTCCTTTGAGACCAGGTGACTGTGTCAATTAGAATGACGGGTTTACTTGTTTTTGTAAAAGCGCAGGCGGTGCATTGACCACATGGATAATGGCCAGTGACCGGTGGTAAACCCCAGAGTTGGTTCCTCACGGGGGCTCTTTTTTTGGTCTGGTTCTGATTAGAAGGTCTTTTAGATTGTGAGTTCTCTTGAAGGAGAATCCGGGGGGTTCTACTGTGGAGTCGGCCATGTTAAGGATTTTCCAATGCTTGTTTTTTAAGATCTTCATGATCATATTAGACTCAGGAGTATAAGTTGTGACACGTGTTATTAGTTTAGTGTCAGTTTTCTCTCTCGTCTGTAACAGTGTCTCCCTGTTTGTATTGCGAGCCCTCTTGCATGCAGTTTTTATGGTGTTGCTGGGATATTCTCGTTTTTCCAAGTGTGTTGTGAGCTCCAGAGGCCTGTGTTTTGAAATCTTTCAATTTACTACAGTTGCGTCTGAGTCTCTAATATTGCCCATAGGGCAGGTTGTCACATAGTGCTGTGGGATGAAAACTACTGAAAAGTATCGGACTGTGACTGTCAGTGGGTTTTTATAAGTCTTTGTTTCCAACCCTGTTGTGGAGCGACTTATTAAGAGATCCAAAAAGGGTATTTCTTGTTCTGAGATATTGGCGGTGAAGCGTAAGAAGGGGTTCAAGCTGTTGACCCATGCAACGAACAAGGGTATTATATTTAGGTCTCCTCTCCAGAAGACCAAGATTTTGTCAATATAGTGTCGCCAGAGGATAACATGGTCTTTGTACATGTTGGTCGCAGGCTAAATGTAATTGGCCTCAAAGTCCGACATGTAGAGACATGCCAGACTAGGGGTAAACGTGCTCCCCATGGAAGTCCCTTGGGTTTGATGGTATATTGTTTCCTCAAATTGAAAGTAGTTTTCAGTAAGTGCAACATGTGCATATTCCATAAAGAAGGAGATAGGTGTTGGGGCTGTCCATCCGGTAGAGCATAGTGTATCTTCTACTACCTCTAATGTGGCCAGTTGTGGGATGTTAGTGTAGAAGGCCTCCACATCCAGAGTGACTAAAGCATCCAGATGGGGGCCCTCTTTGTTTTGAAGTTCTATGATGTTTAGAACATCTCTTGTATCTTGTAAAAATGTTGGCGTCTTCTTTACTAGAGGCCTGAGGAAATGGTTGCAGAACCGCGACAGGCGTTCCAACCCCGACCCGATCCCCGACACAATGGGTCTCCCTGGAGGTGGTAGGGTGCCCTTGTGAATTTTTGGCAAGGTTTAGAAGTACGGGATACGGGAGTTGTCGTTCATGAGGAATTCTGATTCTGATTAATCACACAAGGATGGATAACAAAAAATGAATCAGAATTCCTCATGAACGACAACCCCCGTATCCCATACTTGCTGCAGGCAAGAAACATGTTGAACACATATACATACCAGACCCTGTAAGATCATCAAATCCAGACAGGGCTCATGCATTTTAGCTAGGTCAGTACACCCCTGAATAAAATTGGTTTTGTACGGCAGTACGCAACCTATTTTAACTCGCAGCTCACACTCACACCACTACCTTGACCACTCACCCTTACTCACCACACGGCTGTCTCTAAAAAGATCTAAAAAGATCTCCGGCAAAGAGCCCCTCTGCGGGAGCCTGTCAGTCTTTGCAGCGCTGGGCCGACGAGGAGCACAGCCCAAATGATGAAGCATGACATCCTTCGGGGTGTGTGAGGGCAATCAATAAGAGACCTTTTCACTCCCCCACCTTAGTTTCTCCCCCCAGGAACTGCATTTTTTTTTTTATGTACTCCTTTGGCCAGGGCCACCGCTCCTTACCCCGCTAAGCTGTGCCACTCTATCAGCCCTAAAGAAGGCACTAAGGAAAAGGAAAAACAAAGGCTCACCGAAAGAGGGGGCCAACATAAGAACACTGAGAGCTGCCTACAGGAGGGAAGTAGGCGAACACAAGAAGATAGAAATGGAACAAAAATGGCTCACAGTATTTGCCCTGTTAAAGGAAAAGAACAACGCCAAATAATGGAGGTACATAAACCACCTGAGCTCTCAGCCCAGAGGCAAGGCGAACAATATTGGAAGCTATGAATGGGAAGTGTATGTAAGGGGCTTATATAATAAAGAAGCACCAACTTCAGAGCAAGCCCCTCCTAGGAACACCTGGGAAACAAAGATCGACACAGATACTCTCCCCGAGACCATAGACGAAGCAGGAACAATGACACCTGGGGGCAAAGGCTTCACAGAATCTGAAATAACAAGGGAAATAAAGAATATGAGGAAAGATGGGGCGCCAGGCCCAAACGGCATACCAGCCCTGGTATTCAAAACAGCTCAATCATTCTTTTCCTCAATTCTCACCCCTCTTTATAATTTCACATACTCAACAGCATTAATCCCACAAACATGGAAAGGCTCAATCCTTTTTCCCATCCACAAGAAAGGTGACCACTCCAATCCTGCCAACTATAGGTTAGTGGCAATGCTGGATGTTGAAGCCAAAGCCTATGCTAAACTATTATTGAGGGAATTAGAGGACTGGGTAAACAACAACGAAATACTACCATTCTATCAGACCGGCTTCAGGGCCAACAGTGCAACCATTGACAACATCATGACCCTGTCCTACCTCTCAAAACGTGCAGTGAAAGACAGGCATATGCCACTGTTTTGCTGTTTCATCGACTATAGCACAGCTTTTGATAGAGTGGACAGGGGCAAACTTTGGGGAAAACTGTCAGGTTGGGGAGTTCCATCAAAGCTACTGAAAGCTATCATATCCCTTTATGAGGGGACCTGGGTACAAGTTAAGTCAAGCCCCGCAGCGTTATCTGCAAGAGTGCAAACCAACAACGGTCTGAAGCAGGGCTGTGTTTTAGCCCCCCTACTATTCAATCTCTACACAGCTGACATTGGGGGAGCCCTGAAAGAGGCAATTCTAGTTCCACCTAAAGTGGGAACGGTAAGACTTGCAATTCTTCAGTACGCAGATGACACTGTAGTGATGGATCACACAAGGGTGGGCCTTCAAAGAGCACTAAAAGAGCTGGGGAAGTACAACAAGGAAAATCATTTAACAGTCAACCAGAGTAAAACAAGGATAATGGTATTCGGCAGATATCATCACAAAAAACAAGCGCGCTGGACCTTGGGTGATCTTCAAATTGGCACTACCACAGCTTACAACTATCTTGGGGTCTGGCTGCATGAGAGGGCAATATCTGCAACTCAAGTAAAACATCTAACTGCCAAAACCAAGAGCGTACTCTTATCAATGAGACGCCTCAGCCAACGCTTAACCAGCCCCACAGCGGAACCCATGCTGAAGGTCCTAAAGGCTAAACTAATTCCGGCCATCAATTACGGGCATCTGGCATTCCCAGGAGACCTCGACAAACTCATATCGGCAGCGCAGGTCAAAGCACACAAAATCGTGCTGCAAACACCTAGGTATGCAAGGAACATCAGGTTACGGCTGGAACTAGGGCTAAGCAGACCAGAATTGGCACTTCAGGGGGATCTAATTAAATACTACATCAGAGTCCTGAAAGCACCCCAAGACTCTCTCAAACATCATCTGGTAACAATCTTTAGAGAAAAGGATTCCCCCTGGCACATCAAGCTGGGCATAGCAATAGAGACCCTAAATATTGAGCCACAAAGCCTGCTCCTGACAGAAATCCCGCACAAGATCTGGTCAAACATCATGAGACGGCAGGTCCGCTCAATCTCGTTCGAACAGGACCTAAACGCCCTTCGCCAGAACACCCTTACCAAGGCACTGAATGAATCTTATATCATGGGGAAAGCCCAACCATATTTAAATGAAGCACTAGGGGCCCAGGCCCGTCGGAAAATTCTTTTTATGAGACAAGTGGCCTTAAGAACAGCGGACCTGAATCCTGAATGGGCACGCTTAGTTGGTGCTTCCTCTTGTCGCCTTTGCAATTACCAAAAGGAATCCTGGCTCCACTTACTATGTTGCTGCCCCAAACTAATCAATGAGCGACAAAGGATGCTTCGCCCCATCTTTAGAAACCTGGGCATTAGATCATGCAGGGAGGCATCAGATTGGTGCCTCTCGGAAACAACAACCCACTGTGAGAAGTTGGCCTGATATATAATGTTCACTATTCTAGTGAGCACTTTGTATCAGTCCAAACAACCCTTATTGATGATTGGTTGTAAGTCAACCTTATAGACCAGCTATCCTAGTAGCATGGATACGAGCAGTCTAAGGCTAAGACTCTAGCGGGCGTGTTAAGCCAGCTGTTTTACCATCACATTACCCCTTGAACACCAAGTGAAAGGACACCACACAAGTTGTTATGAAAATAAACAGATATTTATTTATAACAAGACTACCCTGAACTCTTTATGAGTCAGGGAGCTAAGCACATACCAAAACTCTTAAGAAAATACTTTAAGTCGCACAATTTACACAAATGCCCTAGGGGCACGAAAAACCATATACACAAGAAGTGGAATGCGAACTTGCTAGCAGGTAAGTAATACTTTTCTAGACTGTAGAAACGCTAGGCCTACAATACTAAACACTTGGATTAGAAGCAGGAGGCCTAGGGACGCCGTGTGCAGAGTGGGAACTCTCACGCGTAATGCGGGAACAAGTCTATGGATGCTTAGCAGTTGCAAAGTTACTGTTCTCGGGCGAACCCGACTAGGTGGATCGAAAACGGGAGTGGATCCGAACACTTAGGGTGTTGGACTATGCTCGAGCACCGGAGTACTCAGTTTACCTAGCCCCAGGGGCTGCGGATGCATAGGGTTGAAGTTGCGTCGGAAACCCTCGTTGGAGAACCAGGAGCCTGAAGAAAGAAGTTGCTGGCAGGCGGCCAGTGAAGAAAGTTCGTGGGGATCCAAGCCTGGATCAGGGAAGAAGAAACCTGTAAGCAGAGGGGACCAAGTTCTGAATCACTAGCCAGTGATTGGAGTGGGCACCAGGATGGCACCGGACGAAGTCACCTCAGCCAGGTGAGTGGGCGCTGCTGGGCTCTGCAGTCTCTCGGACCAGGAGGCGTTGTCGGCAACCAGGATGGAGGTGCGAGCTGTCCCACGAAGGTACTTGCTGTCGACGTCGCTGGACCCAGGATTGGGCAACAAGTCTTGGCAAATGCAAGGCCCACGCGGTGGACCTAAAATGGCGTCTTGAGTGGACCAGGAGGGTCCAGGGTGCTTCTCTGAAGAAGGGAAGCAAGGGCCAGTCTGGAGCAACCAGACCAGCGGTGTTTGTCGTTAGAGTTCGTCGTCAGAGGGTCACTAGCCAACGGGCAAGTGACCTGGACAACGCGGTGAGCAGCAAAAAGCAGAAGGGCCCCACGCAGATCTCGTGGATGCAGGGGGGCTGAACTTCGGTGCTGGGGCTGCTCAGGGTCGGGGCTTCTCTTACCCCAAAGCACTCAGTCGAGGGTCACTCGGTGGTCGTGCTGGACAAGCGTCCTGCAGTTCTGAAGATGGCCGGTCCCTCGAGGTCTCGTCGCACCCACGGATCACAGCTGGGCAGATGATGGAGGTTGAGGTCAGAGGTGCCAGGGAAGCCGGTTCTCGTCGTGCTGGAGCAGTCTTGATCCGGAGGAGAGACTGGCAACAAACCGCGATGCTTGGTTGGTGCCTGCTGCTGCAGGGTGACTACTCCTTAGCCACAAGGGAGAAATCTTGAGAAGAGTCTTGAGTTCTTCGTGTAGAAGGTCGGTTCAGGATTCAAAGATTGATCTACTTTGGAAGGGGGCCAGTTCCTACCTTTTTTCTGCAAAAAGGGGCTGGCACGCGACTAAGTCCTGCCCTATGGGTGGGACTAGGAGGGGGGTGGTTACACCCCTCTCCTTTGGCGGGCTTTCCCCAGATCAGGGGCTGGAGTGCCCCTGGAACTGGTTCAAGCCGGCCTATGCACAGTGAGCACCGGGGTGCCACTTGCAGTCACCTTCCTCTAAAGCCCTGCCTACCTAGAATACACAAAATCCTGTCTGGGACGGTGCTGGCACCGCCCCTGGCAGGAAACCCTTTGTCCTTGCCTCCTGGGCTGGGAGGACTCCCAGCAGCAGGAGGGCAGACTTGTGTCTCGGTGGCAGCATCCATTTTGTGGAGCTAAGGCTCTGTCTGACTTTAACCGGGGTTACAGGTTACATACATGTCGTGTCCCTCTAGAAGGGTGGAATGCTAACCCCGTCGCCAGAATTGGCGAGGGGTTAGTATTCCAATTCGTATGACACCTTACTTGACATGTTTTGATAAAGCGATACCAGAGTTGGCATATAACTGCGAGGATTATAATGCACTTAAGAGTATATGGTATGCGATATCATGGAAACGGCTAAGGGATGGATCCCGAAAGCCGCAGACAGGCTCAGCTCATGCCAGAGCACTATCTCACACGATTCCAAGCACTCTGCCTTCAGGATTGTCAAGGCCTGCCATAAGAGTGACTGATAGGAGATCTGTGTGTCCATTTTAGGGTTAGATATAGGTATACTATATCTAAAGCAAAGGGTGATTACACCACCTTGCCCCAGCTGTCAAGCAGCCAGTTGTGTCAGATTTGGATGGCCAGCCAGGGGTGGCATAATACATGCTGCAGCCCCTGGTAGGCCCTTGGTACACCTATGCCCTGGGTACCTAAGGTACACTGTACAGGGACTGGTAAGGTGACTCAGTATCCAATTGGATATGTACCTATGGTACATGGAATCCATTTTAACAGAGAGAGCAGTGGGCCTGAGGTCCTGAATAGCAAGGCCTCAGGTCAACTAAGTCAGAAAACCAGCAAAACACCAGGCAAAAAGTTGGGGGCAACCATAGTCAGGGATCTACCTTCCTACACCCACTCCCTCGCCAGAGCAGCAAAATGTATCCATCATATCAGACTGGCCCTAGGTGCAAGTGCTTTACCATAAACACGCACAACATGGAGGAAGAAACAGGCAAACGATGTGCTTCAGTAACAACCTAAGGTCACTGAGGAGCCAGCCCGATTGATCTTATGCCGAAGCAAAATCAAGTTCCAAGAGCTGACGGCAAAAAGGGACCTGGCAACACAGGACCGGACTGCCAGAAATAGGGCTTGAAAGACACGCAGTTCGGCGGGGTGGGGGGCTGCAGGGGAGGGTGAAATAGGGGGGGGGGGATCCAATTTTAAGATTTTTTTTTTTTGTATTTTATTTTATTTTATTTTATTTTATTTTATTTTTACTGTAATGATTTTAAATAATTGAACGGTCAACAATAAAAATACTAAAAGAAAAAAAAAATTGAAAGATAATGGAGATCCGCTCCATCCGCTGCCCACCTCAAACTACGAAGGAGCACCAGAAACTCATATTACAGAAAGATTAGATGCTCGAAAGCTGACTTCATATGTAAACAATTAGACCAAGCCAAGAATCGCCCCCAAAAACTTTTTGATATAATCAAAACTCAATCAAGGGGGCGTGGCTAGGCACGCAATGGCGGCATTCGCACTCGGGTAGAGCTCCGCACTGAGCTCCCCTTCCCTGGGCTGCTTCTCTGCACATTTCACCCATAGCCGGCTGGAAAAGCGAGCGGAGCCTTCTACAACTGTCACCCGCCTGCTGACCGACTTTGGTGCCGTTGGCGTACGGAGGACCGCACCGGCCCTTCCCGACCGACATCTAGGGGACCCTGGGCTGCCTGGTACGTCCACGGGAGACCGCGGCCTCGGCCTATCCATCAGGCCTGATTCTGCGGCCTGTGCACTGACGGGCCAGGGCTCTGCTGCCTGTTGGCGCCGGGGCCTGGACTACACCTGGCTGCCCCTGCCGACACCTGCGATCCTGCCTGGGCACCCCCAGAGACCCACTGGACAACTGGCATCGTAGGAGACGACGGCGCCCCACCCTTGCAATATCGAAGCTCCGAGGGGAGCCTGAGAGGAGAGCACTGCCGCTCAGCTGCTGAACGTCGCGGCCGAAGCGCCGCAACCCCTGGGGGGGGGGGCACGACCGCTGCACATCTACAGCCGGGACGAGGTGAGCTGAGGCCGGTCACCGGGCCGTCACCGCTACGGGAGGGGGCCTTCTTACTGCCGTTTCCTGCTTGGCCTGTCTGACTGGCCGCTTTGGGGACCTACTGGACAGTACACAACCCTACACGCCTACCCACAGAGCACGGGAGGCCGGTGGTCCCTGCTGGGCGACTGGGCCGGCCGCTGCGGCCTGCGCAAACTGACGCCACAGGCCTACAGTTGTCATTTTTCAGCAAAGTGTCGGGCGCGCGCGGACTTTGGCGACCGGCGGAGCTCCCTTGCCTCGGCTGTCATCGGCCTCCCCCTACCCCCCTGGGGGCTGCCCGCCTGCAAAAGATCGAAGAATAGTCTGACACCGGGCCCTGGCGGGAGACTGAGGCTGCTAGGGGCGCGGTCGCTGGAGGTCGCGACGCCCGGGTTGGGCGGGGAACTGTGGTAAATAAATAATTAAATACCTGTTCTATTTTTCGGAATAATCAATAAACAGATAGCTCAATAAATAAGAGTCAGGATTCGATGTATCTTGAGTTTGCAGGTTTTAATAAAGCATAAAGGACAGGAACAGGACAACCTGCACGGGAATAGGATGGCAGCTGCCGGGGGCAGGATCTGGAATGGCTAGAGCAACTTTAATAACAGTGCATAACATATATATACTAAAACAATTGCATTACAGTCAATACAGTAGGCGTAGCAGTGGGCGGGGTTCGTAGCAGTCGCGAAAGATAAGGCAGAAAGTAGGTGTAACAAGAGGCGTGTACAGGGCGTATACATAGACATGTGATGTGAACGTAACAGAATATGTCATAAATGGGGCGGAAACATGGAGGGGGCTACCTGAGGAGCCGGGACCTCTAACCTAGTGGTGCGCGCAAGCTGGCAATGACGTGTTACTAGGGGGAACTGGGGGCTATGACTTCTGCGCTAGAAGAGGAGACTAAAGTCTGCGGAGTCAGAGCGACATGTACCTAAAACCTATCTAGTATCTGATGTTTAGAGAACATGTTGATAGAATCCAAAAGTTATCAGGGTAAAGGCTAACAGACTCTAAGACTGGTGCATGCATTATTCTACATGTAGAGCGTGTCGAGGAATATTCGATGACCATTAATACAGTATTTCTCTTACATGGAGACATAAAGGCTAGACTATGACTGAAACTATTGATGCGATGCAGTAGCTTAGGAATGCAGAGAAGGAGAGCTGAACTGATAACTAGAAGCATAACATACTCTTGGCAGACTGGGAGGCAGAGCCAGGCCGAGCCGGGCACTGTGAGGCAGGAAGTAAGTGAAGGGTCAGGGATGCAGGTGGGGGCTGTATCGCTCCTCGGAGAGGTTTCAGGAGACAGGAGCTGAATCTGGTGTCCGGGCCCTTTTGAGGCCTAGAAACGGGGACTTTATTCTGAATTAACGTGCACACTGTAAAACGTGGCCACATAGGTTTACATAGGCCTAATACTCGTAGCTTTCACGAGAACTGGAAACTGGCATACTAGAGTTGGACACAACTGGAATTGCGTCTTTAATCGATCATAAGGGAATACATATGCATATCGATCATGCACATATAACATAGGATGGGGAACACGTAGGGACACAGAACATGGCAAAATTTACTTTTCCACATTCCCTCCTTGTCACTACGTTTCCATCAGGAAACATCAATATTCATGATACCATCTATCATTTCATACAGTATCATTTGCTCGTCTCGAATTGTCTTGGAACGGGACTTAGGACTAGGACTAGGAATACAGGATGTAGCACAAATGCCGCAAATCGCAGGGCCACATTGTAAACAGAGGCAGCAACTGAAAATGATCATTACTGCTATACCTAGAAATGACAATACTTTCCATCCCCAGGCAGAAATTATACTCCATAGCCAACCGGACCATGTCCAGGTGCCTGGATTTTGGTGTAACTGATGGGCAATTTTATGAAGTCTGGTTATAGCTGAATAAACAGACGGCGCGTTATTAGGAATGAAAATGCAGCAACTAGATCCGATGACTCTACATGCTCCTCCTCTTATCGGCCAGTATGACGTCAAGAACGAGACGATTTTGGAGCACGACAAATCTCATAGCAGATTGCTCTTCGGTTAAGTTACCTAGAGCAGAAGTAGTCTCATTCACTACTGCTTCAAGGGTTCTGGTTAATCTACGAATTAACTTACTATTCTGGATAGGTCCTATAAAGAAGAAGAAACCTTTATTGAAGTCTGTATACTGTTCTAGAGCAGTTTCAGTTTGATCGACAATCGGGGACTCGATCTCCCTTCTATGTCTAATGTGTACTAGATGTGTGTTTCTATGATAATCAGATGGGGCTAGGAAAACTGGTGGCAGTAGGAAGGCAATATAACAGGTTCCATCCCAATCGAGGGGCAGACGAACATATGCGGTCTGACCACAAACAAAATAAGAATGACGTGAGGCTTTGAAAATAGATTTCCCACTGTCACTATACTTGACAATAGTAGTACAATCACTATGTCCTACATGTGCGGAACCATTCTTTCTGACACATAATTCGCCTTTGACTGGTAGTACTGAAATAGCGGGCAAATCTGGAGTAGTATCGGACTGAACATTCAGGACCATGAGATTCGAGGAATAATTACCTAAATCATATACTTCATTTTCTAGATCTAACCCGGTTCTATGGGTGAGACCTCGCTTGTCTGGGAAACATGTACTATTCAGAAGGGACATATCAGTTGAGGATGACGTTAACGTGGACCATGCTCCACACAAACCATTATGTGAAAACGGATAAGGAAAGAGTGGCAGAACTCTCTTCGGTGTCTGAAAAGGGGGGAGTCGACCACACACCCAACAATTAGTGGCATTGCTGGTCTGGTGTGAATAGTGTAACATTCTAATAAACGTGTTATTACGCATAGCAAGACGATAGGATAGCTCGTGAGGAGGCAGATCACTAAATATGTGCTCTACTGTAGCATTAGCAAACTTATTTACATGAGAAACTGGAAAACATAAATGTAATGCATAACTTGTGCAGGTAACCATCAAACTCAAAAACATAAGAAAACATAGAATAACGATACATCTGATAGAGTTTTGACTAACTCTCTCACTATGGGGGTCTATCTCATACATGTCAGAAACCTGTCTAACCGTTTCACCCGAGGGGGACTTAGACAATTAAACTGGCTGACTTATTTTACTAGACCGGAGCTTCTTTTTATACTCCTGCTGCGGAGTTTCCTCTAACAGGGGAGGCTTGGAATCAAAGTTTGTAGCGGGACAGTCCTTGAGAATAGGGCAGTTTTTAGAATTCTGGCAGTCCTTTAAAATGGAACAGTCCTTTGAAAATGTTTTTATACGCAGTCCATGGAATTTCTTGACGTGGGACAGGTGGACCCACCCCTTGCGGCCTTCCAACTTCACGGCCGTGCGGGTGGTCAGGAGGACAAGTCGTGGCTCCTTCCAACGAGGTTCCAGCGGACTTGAACGATCAAAGTTCCTTACAAGGACAAGGTTTCCTGGAACGATTTCATGCGGTTTCACCTCGGTATTGTCTGGAAATGCGGCGGCAACCTGTGAACGACAAGAGTGTAGGGCAGACATCAAGGAAGCTAGGTAATCTGTCAGCATATTACTGGAAACGTCTGTAATACTTCGGGGTCTAGGTGTACCCCACATATTTGGGGGGCGGCCGAATACGACCTCGTACGGGGACAGACCTGATCTGGAATGTGCAACCATGCGCATATAAAATAAAGCGACTGGCAGAGCTACTAGCCAGTCTACACCTTTCTCTTTACAAACTTTGGCAATTCGGATTTTTAGAGTCTGGTTATGTCTCTCTACGAGACCGGCTGCTTCAGGATGGCGTACACAATGGAACTTCCACTGGTACCCTAACAGAAGGGACACATGCTTCATGAGTTCAGATGAGAATGGCTGGCCGTTATCTGAATACACGACCCTAGGGAGTCCATAGCGGGGGAAAAATTCACGAACCAGCTGCTTGGCAGTGGTCGCGGCTGTGTAGTCTGGGACTGGATATGCCTCTGTCCATCTGGACAAAGCGCATACAACTACGAGGACATACTTGAAACCTCGACATCGCTCCATCTGAATATAATCCATCTGGAGGACTTCGAAAGGGTGGTCAGGCGGCTGGAAACCACCTTGTTCCACCGGGACACTTTTACCTGGATTGAACTGGCAACATATCATACAGGTACGGACTTTCTGCTTGGCTGCAGCTCGTAAATGCTTGTTGAACCAAATGTTCTGGATACTGTCTAACATGGCTTTTTCTCCTAAATGTGCAGGACTATGTGCGGTATTAATAATGACTTGAACCATTGAGTCGGGGAGAAACCATGTGGCTTTTCCCTTCGTCAACCATCCCTGATCTGTCTGGACCCCTCCTTGTTCGGACCATTTCTTGATTTCATCGGGAGTAGCATGTAACTGGATATCTATGACATCTTGTGTGGGGTCCTTAACTGTCATACAAGTAGTCTGATCTGGAGTGTGTGTCAGTGTCATGTTAACTGGAATGTCTGGAGTCTGAGCTGTGAGCTTGGCTGTTCGGTCTGCTAGATCGTTACCTTGGGAAATGATGTCAGTGACTTTCGTATGTGCTTTGCACTTCATGATAGCGATAGCTGTCGGTAAATGTATTGCATCTAACAGAGCTTGAATGAGAAGACCATGCTGAATCTTGGTTCCATGAGAAGTCATAAAACCTCTTTCTTGCCAGAGCACTCCAAAGTCGTGTACGACTCCGAATGCATAACATGAATCTGTGTAAATGTTAACTTTCAGGTTCTTGGCACGTATGCAGGCTTGGGTCAGAGCGACTAGCTCTGCTGCTTGAGCGGACAGGGTGTCAATACGATGTGTCTCTATAACTTCAGTGTCAGTAGTCACTGCATACGCGGCTACTAGTTCTCCTGTACTTGTTCTCATACATGAACCATCCACATAAAGTGTCAGGTCGGGATCAGGTAATGAAATATCTGTCAAGTCTTGTCTTGGCTTAGTCATGGTGTTAACTACTTCCACACAGTCATGGGTGGCAGGATTTGAAGTAACTGACGGTAACAGTGTAGCAGGATTTAGAACGTTGCAGCGTCTGATTTCTATGTGTGGCTGGAATAGTGTCAATTCATAACCTGTTAAACGTGCAATTGTCAAGTGCTGAGTCTGTGTTCGGTTTAAAAGAACTTCCACGGAGTGTGGAACTTGTACTGTCAGGGAGTGTCCTAACACTATGGAATCACTTTGTCTGATAGCTAGTGCTGTGGCTGCAACTGACTTGAGGCACGCAGGCAGAGCCTGGGCTACTGGATCTAATGTGCTCGAAAAATAAGCACAGGGCTTGTATTGTCCTGCTTGATCTTGTGTGAGAACAGATAATGCTGTACCATCACGTTCTGTAACAAAAAGTGTAAAAGGCTTACTGTAGTTCGGTGTAGCTAGGACAGGTGCTTGACATAAGGCTTTCTTTAACTCATTAAAAGCGAGTGTATGTTCGGATGTCCAAGGGAGGACAGTCGATGCGGCTGCCTCCTGTGTCGTTAACTGTATCAGTGGCTTGGCTAGAAATGCATACTGAGGAATCCATTGTCTACAATAGGAAGTGAGGCCGATAAAAGCTCGTACCTCTTTCTGGGTCTTGGGCTGAGGAAGACTCGCTATTAACTGGATGCGGTCAGGTGTCAACTGCCTACCCCTCTTGGACAGTAAGTGTCCTAAGTAGACCACTTGCTGGACACAGAATTGAAGCTTCGAAGGGGACACCTTGTGCCCCATCTCGGCTGGGAAATACAGAACTGTAAGTGACGCACGCTCGCAGTCACGTTCAGAACGGGCTGTGATTAGTAGATCATCGACATACTGGAGCAGGGCAGTGTCAGTTGGCATGTGAATATTGTCTAGTTGTCTCTTAAGTGCTTGACTGTAAATGCTAGGACTTTCTGTGAAACCTTGAGGAGCTCGTGTGAATTTATAGCTCCTTCCATTTAAACAGAATCCGAAAAGGAACTGGCTGTCTGGATGAATGGGAACACTGAAAAATGCGTTCTTGAGGTCTATGACAGTAAAGAACGTGGCTTCGGAATCAATGGCTGTCAATAGGGAAGAAATATCTGGGACAACTGGGTACTGGGGAATGATACATTTATTAAGTTCTCGAAGGTCAATCACTAATCGATATACTGGAGGTGCATTTGGATCAGTACGTTTCATGACTGGAATGATAGGAGAATTACATACATTGGAGTCAGTTTCTACAACCACTCCTTGAACAATGAGCTCGTCAACAATTCTGGATAAGGCTGCTACAGCCTCAGGTGGCAATTTGTACTGTCTGATTCGTGGTAACACTACACCTGGTTTCAGAGTCACACGATGGGGTGTGATTTTCATACAACCAACATCAGTTGGACCTTGTGCCCATAGATGCTGGGGGACATTCAGTAATCTTGAATCAAAATCACGTAATACATAGTGACCTTTGAAGTCACGCAAAAACAAACGTACTCCTTCTGGGGAGCAGCATATTACTGCACCTAATTCTTTTAATGTCTTGATGCCTAACAAATTTTCTGGACATGACTTCGTGAGTAACAAATCAGTAGTTCGGGACAATGGACCTACTTCTAGAGAAACTGGTTTCGAAATCTCGTTAACAATTGGCTTTCCTGAAAATCCAAGGGAAACATTTCTTGAGCCTGAGAGCGGAGCCCCTGGAACCTCGTCATGACTGATAGTAGTCCTACTTGCCCCTGTATCAATCAGAAATTTCTGTCTTTCCCTAATACTTGACTGTGAACATAGGGACCCTCTTGATCTACAGGTATCTCGATGAGAGGCAAGCCTACCTCCCTCTCTAGGCTATTTCATGAATATGGCTGATAATCTGGATACTCGGACTGTGCATACTGGTACATCTGCTGTGTAACATGCTGTGTTGCAGCTATAGGCTGCGGTACTGTAACTGTCTGTTGTGCATTCTGTGGCAACTGAGAAGTCTGTGTAACTTGTTCTTGTCTAGGCGGACGTGGTCTTTCTTTAGTCTTACCAGTAGCTATGTTGTGTTTCAGAACTGCACACTCGTTTATAAAATGACCTGGCTGTTTACAATAATTGCAGGTCCCTTTAACAGGAACTGCAGGATGACTGGCTTGATTCGTACCCCTCTTCTGACTGTCTTGAGGAACAGATTGTGCAACTAATACTTTCATTTTTGTGTCTTTCATACGTTTCCTTTCGTGTTCTTGCTCTTCCCTGATTCTATTCTGGTGATACTGAAGCATCTGTAACATTTGGGACGGAGTATTAGCTTGCCAGGTACTTTCGACTTTCAGAACTCGATTTTTAACTTGTGGGCTTGAATTCTCGACTAGTTTAGTAACAAAAAGATGAGGGTATGACTCGCTACTTGTCTTCAAACCACTGTTAATAATAAAACATTTCTCGAATCTAGAATAAAGATCACTAGTATCTTCGTCTGGTTTCTGTTTACAGGCTGAGATGGCATCCCAGTCTTCCTTTTTCGTGGCTAGTAATCTTGGCAAAACTTGTATTAACAGTTCGGGCAATTCTTTACATTTATCTCCTAGACCGGTACCTGGTACACGTGTATTATCTTCAGCTTCTAGAGCTGTCCAATCTATCTTTTTCTCTCCCACCTCCCATTCTTTTTCCTTGAGTTTTTCATATATGCCCGCAGGCAACAGGACCTTTAACATTTTAATGATATCTGGATACGTGTATTCTCCCATACGGAGCATGTCTTTTAATTCACGTGGAACCCTGCTGGATCTTTATCGTGACAGGGAATTAACTTCTTCATCTCTAAGAGTTCCATCTTTGTAATCGGGGTGTAAACAAATACTCGTTCTAGATCACCACCCGTTGTCCTAACTGGGTGGACTTCTCGTAACGGATGCTGTCTGTCTATGTAGAATGGTTTACTTTCTGGAGGTGAGACGTGAACAAAATGCGGATTCAGGAACGTTCGGTATTTGTGGCGCTGTTCTAGAATGACACTAATTAAATCGGTACCTAGACCTTTCCATCTATACTGTAGTAACTCGTTCAGAACATCATGTAACGGACCTGGATCAGAATGTTGACCCTCATACAGCGTGATGAGGTGCTGGATCATATACATACCCACAAGTCACTGCTCGGCTGGGGGCAGATTCAGAAACGATTGTGCCACTATATCGTCTGGAAAAGTGGTAGAATCAGTAGCCCATCGGACTGCTGATCGGGCTAGTTCTTGTTCATGCATAGTACTAAGTTCACTATAACCGATTCGTGATTTCAGAATTTTATCGGTAACTTGGAATACTTGTTCTAGAGAACACTGTTCTGGTACTGGAGAAGGAACAGTTTTCTTGTAGTCTAGACGTGAATGTCGGTCGGAAAGTCTAGTTCTACCTACATACGCTATTCTGGAAGGATTCTCGCTGTCTACCTCTTCAGTAGAAGAGTCATTTTCTTTCTCGGACACTTGTGCTGCTTCTCGTTTCTCGTGTAACTTTATTATTTCTTTACGGATTTTCTTGTACATACTCTCTATACTGTTCTGTGTCTTGTGTCTTCCCTCGGCTATATGGTCACTCCACCTGGTCAGGACTTTCATTTCTTCTGGATCTTTCCCTGGATAATCTTGTTCTCTTATTAAACAGTTAATTAGAAACTTTAAAATCATGAGCTGAATCTCGACTTTTCTTTGGACCATGGTGTCGCCAATACTTTCTGGATCTCTTCCTGTACGGATGAAATGATATATTCTGTCTAGATAACCTTTCATATTCGGCAGGGTGTCCAAATACTCGGTCACCCTTCTTACACGCAATGAATACAAGACCATATCATCATCGCCTGGGACTGGATCATAACGGCATTCGGTAAGTGCTCGCTTGATATCTGCAACGGACTGAAATTTGGGTGTACGCTGTACCGCTAGCTCATGTAGCGTCATACGTCTGTGTTGAGGCGGGGTACGAGGAGAACCTCCCCCCGCGGCTCCTAAACTGGAATCGTCGGTGTGTACTGTACGGGCTGGGAGAGTGACTGATGTAGCGGGTACTTGTACTGTGGGCTGGACCGGGGGTACCGTAACGGGTGCTGCGATGGGTGCCCCGGTGGCTGGAGGAGCAGGAATCACATTATTTACAGGAGCAGGCGGAACAGGGTTTGCATATTCTGGGACTGTGTCGTCCAAATAGGACGAGAGAAAAATATCAGCTGCGGTCGGTTTATGACGTAGCTTGGTCGGAACTAGTGATGGCGGAAAATTACTGGATGCCTCCGGGGTTGCTTTTGGCAAGCCCTCGGCAAGAAGAGGGTACATACCCTTAATAAGGGCATTCCTCTGTCTGTCTGACTGTTCAGTTTTAACTCGTTCACCTATTTCGATTAATTCCCTTTCTTGGGCTTTCTCTGAGGATTCTCTACTTAATTCTGCTTTTCTGAATTCTTTTTCGGTTCTTTTGTGAGATTCTTTGCGCCATAACTCGATGGCATCTTTCTGTGACTGTCTGGCTTTCTTTTTCCATAATGCTTCTTCTACTCGCATGATGCACTCGGCATCCCATGTGCCTGATACAGGCCATCTATATTTCTCTTCGAGATGTCTGGTATAATCAGACCATAAATCTAGATATATTATGGCACTTAAGCCATGCTTATGATACATAAAATGAGCTGGACTGTCCCTAGGCGGGACAGGGACTGCTTCCTCGAGCAGCCCTTTTCTGGTTTTTAACTGACGTAACTTAGAGAACAGAGGCATACTTTAGGCTGAATCTGAACACAATACAATACACGATAAACACAATAATAACTTGAAGAAACAAATCACTCATACTACGACATTGGAAACACATTGAAATAACATTTAAAATAACAGTTCAGACAGAGACATTACCTGGAATACTGAGAATAGAAACACATGAATTTCTCGAGAACGGAACTTACTAGAATTACTAGATGCACTGCTGAAACAGTACGAAACATACCGGTCCCATAAAGAGACACGTCAGGACCCGCATCCACCTAGGTGGACACTTCGTGTTGGATTTGCGTACCCAAACCCACGGACCAGAGACAAATGAATTGACCCTGTCTAGATACTACCCCAGCAACGGTACTCACCGGGCAGCAAGAACGGAAGGCCTCGGACTGGACTGGACTGCTACGACGACGGACTACGAACTTCGGACTTCAGTTACGGGTGGGCCTCCGGATACCTCGGACCTTGAACTCTCGGCTTGGGCTCTGGTCGGGACTCGCCGCGTTCCTCCACCGCCTCGTCTGGATGCTGGACCGCAACCTCCGTCTCCTCCGTGGGCCTGAGGGATACTTGAAGCAGAAATATCTGCACGTGCACGGTATGGTTCTGTCACGGCTGCAGAGGGTCAGGGGGCTTGCGTGGCTTCGCCGGCGCGTGGGGAAAGGGCAAGTCCCTGTTCGGGCGCCATTATGTGGTAAATAAATAATTAAATACCTGTTCTATTTTTCGGAATAATCAATAAACAGATAGCTCAATAAATAAGAGTCAGGATTCGAGGTATCTTGAGTTTGCAGGTTTTAATAAAGCATAAAGGACAGGAACAGGACAACCTGCACGGGAATAGGATGGCAGCTGCCGGGGGCAGGATCTGGAATGGCTAGAGCAACTTTAATAACAGTGCATAACATATATATACTAAAACAATTGCATTACAGTCAATACAGTAGGCGTAGCAGTGGGCGGGGTTCGTAGCAGTCGCGAAAGATAAGGCAGAAAGTAGGTGTAACAAGAGGCGTGTACAGGGCGTATACATAGACATGTGATGTGAACGTAACAGAATATGTCATAAATGGGGCGGAAACATGGAGGGGGCTACCTGAGGAGCCGGGACCTCTAACCTAGTGGTGCGCGCAAGCTGGCAATGACGTGTTACTAGGGGGAACTGGGGGCTATGACTTCTGCGCTAGAAGAGGAGACTAAAGTCTGCGGAGTCAGAGCGACATGTACCTAAAACCTATCTAGTATCTGATGTTTAGAGAACATGTTGATAGAATCCAAAAGTTATCAGGGTAAAGGCTAACAGACTCTAAGACTGGTGCATGCATTATTCTACATGTAGAGCGTGTCGAGGAATATTCGATGACCATTAATACAGTATTTCTCTTACATGGAGACATAAAGGCTAGACTATGACTGAAACTATTGATGCGATTCAGTAGCTTAGGAATGCAGAGAAGGAGAGCTGAACTGATAACTAGAAGCATAACATACTCTTGGCAGACTGGGAGGCAGAGCCAGGCCGAGCTGGGCACTGTGAGGCAGGAAGTAAGTGAAGGGTCAGGGATGCAGGTGGGGGCTGTATCGCTCCTCGGAGAGGTTTCAGGAGACAGGAGCTGAATCTGGTGTCCGGGCCCTTTTGAGGCCTAGAAACGGGGACTTTATTCTGAATTAACGTGCACACTGTAAAACGTGGCCACATAGGTTTACATAGGCCTAATACTCGTAGCTTTCACGAGAACTGGAAACTGGCATACTAGAGTTGGACACAACTGGAATTGCGTCTTTAATCGATCATAAGGGAATACATATGCATATCGATCATGCACATATAACATAGGATGGGGAACACGTAGGGACACAGAACATGGCAAAATTTACTTTTCCACAGAACCATGGCCCTATGTTACTGGAAGCGCCCTCCGTCACTTATCCTGCTGCGGCCGGCTGCGAGGCCGCGCTGGGGTGCCCACATGCCACTGACTCCTCCTGCGAACCCCCTCGGACATCACACCTGCTGTGGCCCCCTCACATTCTCCTGTTGACTTTGGCAACTATTCATAGCATGGTGACACCGAGGGCTGATACCTACCGGCCATACTTGTGAATGCTGATACTGCGCACTACTGTCGCCATATTGGCCGCGCGCTTCCGCTGCGAACTGCACGACACCATCCCATTGGCGTCTGCCTCTGCGTGACAGACCAGGTAGCCCACATCTTCTATTGCCACCAGCAGGCGCCGTCCGATTGCTCGCGCCGAGGGAACTGTCTACCTTACTACCCTTCAGGCAGGAACAGACACCACACCTCTTCAGGCCGCAAACTAAGAGACACCTAGCCCCTGTGGACACTGCCTGACACCTCATTTCATCGCCCTGCTCATGTCTGGAGGGGTGAAAACTCGCACTGGCACAGGCGGTGCCCAACTGAAGGGGAAGACGAGAAGATATCGAGGACGATGGACGCCGACCAGGTAACGACGAGGCTGGACAGCGTGTTTGCGGCTATGGAACGCCTGGAAGAATCGCTCCAGCTGACCCGAACTTTGTTGGAGACCAAAATAGACTGTGTTGCGATCGACCTCACACACTTGAGAGATGATCATAAAAAACTGGCGGATCGCACTAAAGTCCTGGAGGGAGCGGTGGCGGACCTCGAGCCCCGAGTCACTCAGACAGACAAACATGTACAGGACCTCCTGAATAGGGTGGAATTTCTGGAGGACCGCGCAGAGGACGCGGAAGGACGGGCACGAAGGAATAACATCAGGCTGGTAGGAATTCCGGAAAAATGGGAAGGGACGGATCCTACCCAGCATGTGGAAGAATGGCTGAGGAACATACTGCCGGAGGGCACGTTATCGCCCTACTTTGTGGTGGAGCGAGCGCACCGGGTGCCGACGAGACCGCTCCCCACTGGCTCCAACCCGCGGCCATTACTTCTCCGGATCTTGAACTACCGGGACCGTGACTCCGTCCTACGGGAAGCTAGAAGGCTCGGCGAGGTTCGCATAGATAACGCTACAGTGATGTTCTTCCCTGACTATACAGTCCAGGTACAGCGCCAGAGACATTCCTTCCTCGAGGTGAAACGACAGCTCCGCACTGCAGGTCTCAAATACTCCCTCCTCTTCCCTGCCAAGCTGCGGGTGGTAGCACGTGATAAGACTTATTTTTTCACCGATCCAGAAGAAGTTAACGCCTGGCTCGATGGCGGCACTGAAACGGCGCCCAGACTGCCACATGGCCCGGTGACGAGACCACGGACGCGGGGACAGAGACGACGACGCCGGAACAGAGTACCTTCGACGCAGCGCTTGGACGCCGCGGCAAGCCGCTCCCCACCTGCGGAACAGGTTCTCCAGGAACAACGAGATGCACTTCGCAAGGTCACCGAAATCAGCAGTTCCCCAGCATCTGGCGCCGCGCTAGACAGAAGCCCGTGGGCGTTCCCGAGTGATGATGAAGCCATCTACGGGATATCGGATTCTCCGCTCTCCACCGACCCGCTGGATGTTACACCCCAGACCGCAGACCTACTCAACTGATGCCACTTACAGACTTCTCGGCGGGGCCCCTTCGAGCCGCCGCTGCCTTGGCCGTGTCCAGAACCAGACTCTGCCGTGCCTCAGGGGCTTGGCGCCCAGAGAGACATCCACGCCTTTGGAAACGACGGAGGATGCTGGACACATTGAGTACTGCCCATGTCGTTCCACCAATGCCACAGTGTCGTAATGAGGGGGGCTCCCTTGCACCTCCGCTGTCCCTTACCCATTGTCCACGGGTGACCAGCCATGCACGTGGCGCACGGGTGCGGCCAGCCCTGAACTGTTCTATTACTGGATGGCCGGGCCGGGACTTCTGCATGATAAGCTATGCCGAACTGACCCGCTGCTGCCGTATGGCTACACGCTGCCTGCTCCGTGCGGCCCAGGGTAGGGCGGATGACCCCCTTCTCTTATCAAGATACTGTATTGCAGAACTGTGCCTAGCACATACCACCCCCCTAGACTTGAAAGGTTGCTCCTCTCGAGAGAGAGATTTTGGACGGTGTCATGTTTGGCTGCTGCCCTTTTGGTATTTACTGTTGGTTTACCCTCCCCTGGCCTGCCTTGTTGTTTTCCTGCTGCCCTCCTCTTATTTTTCTGGGATATGGTACTAGTGTTGACAGAAATGACTATGGATGTAACTTGTGGGAGTGTACAATGGGCCTGGGGTCAACTAATGCAAGGGGGGGAGGGGGGATTGTCTGAATTGTAATAATTACTGCAATAAAATTGTGTACGTGGAACATTAGGGGCATGCACACGCCATCACGCCGATATCAAATATTCTCCTATCTCAAACGACACAGGGTTCACATTGCACTCCTGCAGGAGACACACCTGAACAAGGCGGAAGTGCTCTTGCTGCGCCGGTGATGGAGGGGACAACTATACGCCACAGAATACTCCTCATATGCCCGCGGGGCGTTGCTATGGGTTAGGCCGGGTACTCCCTTTGCCATGACACACTCTTACATTGACCCGGAGGGTAGGTTTGTGCTGGTACAGGGCAGACTAGATGGGGAACCTGTGGTCCTGACCTCCCTGTACTCCCCTAATACAGATCAAGGCAACTTTTTCGCACACTTATCAGAGAAACTGGCGCCCTGGCATGCAGTCCCCTGGATAATCGGGGGTGACTATAATTGCATACTGGACGCGGCCCTAGATCGCTCTGCTCCACCAAAACCTGGCGCTCCGACTTGCGGTGCTATGAAAGCGCTCATCCATTGGGCAGCACAGTGGGACCTGCATGACGCTTGGCGCACACACAACCCTGCTTCTAGGGTGTACTTCTACTACTGAGGAGCACACGCTCTGCATGTGCGTCTGGACCGATACATGGTGTCTCCTGAACTTCTGCCCCTACTTATAGATACGCAATACATGGGCCGCACTCACTCGGACCACAACCCGCACACATTGGATATAGCATGGGATCGCCCGCGCCCGCCCATCCCTACCTGGCGACTACAGTCCGCCCTCTTGCTGGACCCCCACTTCCGAGATTCCCTGCACGCCTGCGTAGCACAATAATTTGCGGATAACTTCGACACCTCGACTTCTACGCAGATTGAATGGGACGCATTTAAAGTCGTGATCAGGGGGCACTGCCTGAGCACACAGGGACATATGCAGAAAAAGTTGGAGGGAGACTTACAACGAGTAGAGACCGACCTGCTCCGACGAGAGCAGGAGGCGATGGCAGGAGCTGATGGACCACTGCTCACGGCTCGCGAGGAGCATGCCCAGCTGCTGGAACGGCTCCGTCACCTTAATTATACTGCTCACTCCGCACGCACCATCTTGGTGATAAGCCTGGCAAATTACTGGCCTGGCTTGTCAGATAAGAAGATCGCACGACACCCGTGTCTGCTATCCACAGCGCTGAGGAAGGGATGGTTTACACACAAGGCAAGATACACCAAGCCTTTGTACGACACTACCGTGCCCTGTACCGGTCTCAGCTCAGGGCCCCTGCCGAAGATGTCGCAGACTACCTCTCGGAAATCCAGCTGCCACTCCTCACAGCTGCACAACAGGGAGAGCTGGAAGCACCGCTCACGTCAGCAGACCTGCGTGACGCCATTTTTGCTCTCTCCAATGGCACGTTGCCTGGCCCAGACGGGCTGCCTGCCGAATTTTTTAAGGCATACTCCGAAATTCTGCTTCCTGAGCTGCTTAAAGTCTATAATGCTGCCATTGATGAAATGGCGCTCCCCACCACTCTCAATGAGGCCATTCTCGTCTCGCTCCTAAAACCGGGCAGAGACGGCACAAACATGGGCTCTTACAGGCCACTCGCACTGCTGAATACCGATTATAAAATGTTCACCTCCCTCTTAGCTCGACGCTTGGCTACCATAGCCCCGACTCTTGTTCATCGTGACCAGAATGGCTTCGTGCCTGCCTGCAGCACCTCATGCAATATTCGCCGACTCTTCAAGGTACAGGAATATGCCCCGCTTCACTGGCCAAGGTCGGGATGCTTGGTTCTTGACCTCGAGAAGGCCTTTGATTCGGTGGAATGGCCATACCTCAGGGCGGTGCTGGAGAAGTTTAACCTGGGAGACACCTACATCGATATGGTGGGATTGCTCTATCAGAAACCCACCGTGTGGGTGCGAGTGGGCGGGCTGCTATCGGACGCACTTGACGTGCGAAGAGGCACCAGACAGGGCTGCCCCTTATTTATTTATTTATTTATTTATTCAGAGTTTTATATAGCGCGAACAAGATCTTTACAGATATCAGAGCGCTTCACAGAAACAGGGGGTGACGATAGCATGAGGGTGACGCGACATAATATTGGGTGCAATATAAACTTCAGTAGCATGATCGGATAGCAGTCATGTTCTAATAGAATGTCAGTAAACAATCAGATAAGCGAAAATAAAAGACGATACTGAGTCTTTCATACAACTACGATAAAAATCAGGAGAACTTATGCTAAAGGGATGGCTTATGCCAGTATCTAAAAGTTACAGGGAGCAAGGGGAAGGGGCCTCGTTATACAGTAGGCTAACATGAATAGTCTAATAATAGATATTTAGTGAGTAGCATAAAAGGATTGACTGACCATCATGTAATTGTGGCAAACAAGAGGAATAAACAAATCTAGATCATGCAAAATATGACATTATTTGACATTAGACAAACATGAAACCAGTAATAACCAAGCGGCACGAAAGTCTCTGAGGAACAGACATTAAAGTTCAGGTGAACTTAGCCATGAGGATGGCTTTCACCTCTTTCTTAAAGAAGGCCGTGGAGGAGATAAGCCTGGTTTCGGGAGGGAGTGCGTTCCAGATCCTCGGCGCCATTCCTGATAATGAGCGTTTGTATGTTTTTTCCTTCCGGAATCTGCGAGGTTTCAAGAGTAGATTTTTTGAACTTCTATTGGATCTCGACCCTCCTGATATAGTTAGCTTTTGAGTGAGGTAGTTAGGTGCATTGTGGTGTACAGCCGCGTGTGTCATCACAGCAATTTTCAGTTGTATTCTGGCTTCAAAGGGCAGCCATTTCAGAGATTTCAAGTCAGGGGTTATATGAGAGTGTTTTCTTGAGCCCGTAATGAGTCTCGCGGCAGCGTTCAAGGAGGCTCTTAGGGGTGCAGTTGTTGCTAGAGGGAGACCACTGAGGGTCACAATTCCATAGTCTATGCGGGTGATGACGAGGGCTTGTACTGCATTTTGGAAGTCTTTGGCTGGGAGGAAGGGTTTCAACTTTCTCAATGTGTTGATTTGGAAATTAGCTCCTTTCGTTGCTTTGCTAATGTGCTGTTGCATGTTGAGCTTTGCGTCAAGTGTGATACCTAAGGATTTCGCGGAGTCCACGATGGTGGGCCGGACATTGAGTGCTGTTAAGTGGTTGAGCCAAAGTTGGGTGATGGTGCTATCAAAAGGAACTCAGTTTTCAGAGCATTTAGTTTGAGGTGGTTGTCGGCCAACCACGATTGGGTCTTTATGAGAGTGTAGTTCAGGAGTTTGATATCATCCTGGGATTGTACCTTTAGGTAGAGTTGAGTGTCATCGGCATACATATGGAAGTGTACATTGGATGCTTGGAGCAAGGAGGCAAGTGGTTCCATGATGAGGTTGAACAGTGTGGGTGAAAGGGAGGATCCTTGTGGAACGCCTAAGTCGACTGGCACAGGCGAGGATAACACATTGTTGATCTTGAACTTCTGAGACCGGTTATGTAGGAAGGAAGTGAACCATTTGAGAACAGTCCCGGATAAACCCATTCTAGTGTTTAGCAGCTCAAGGAGGTTCTCATGTTTGACCGTGTCAAAAGCTGAGGAAAGGTCGAGGAGGATGAGGAGGCATGAATCATTGCGATCAAGGATTTGGTGGGCGTCATCAATTATGTGAGTCATGGCCGTTTCCGTGCTGTGTTTCGCTTGGAAGCCTGATTGATGGGGGTTGAGGAGATCAAACTTGTCAATGTGTTTTGTTAGTTGAAGCTGCACACATTTTTCCAGCAGTTTGGCCAAGGTGGGGATGTTTGTGATGGGATGGTAATTGTTTAGGTCAGATGGGTCAGCTGTGAGTTTCTTGAGTATGAGCGTGACTTGCCCCACCTTGAGTGAGTCAGGGATGAGACCTTGTTGAAGGGAGCTGTTAATGATTAGTCCAGAGTGGGAGGAGCATGGTGGTGAAGTCTTTTACCGTGTTAGCAGGCAGGGGGTCTGTGAGGTGATTAGAGGGCTTCAGGGTACCGAGCAGTTTGAGTATTGCATCTTCTGAGTAGATGTCAAAGGAAGCCCACGATGCGCTGTTTTTTGGCTGAGCGTTAGACATTCTGATGTGCACAGGGTGTTGGCTTACATCATTGAGGAGATCATTTCTTATGTTGTCGGTCTTTAGCTTGAAGAAGGCGGAAAAGTCTTCACTGTGTGGGATATTGCTTGTTGGGTTGTTTGATTGTAAGGGTTGCGGCTTTGTTTGACTTTTGACTAGTTCGAACAATTTTCTTGGTCGGTTTTTCGCTTGGTCAAGCTGGAGGCGAAAGAAGTCAGATTTTGCACGCTTGATTTTCCTAAAGTAGGCATTTCTCTTGTTCTTAAGCTTTTTGCGATGTAGTGATGAGGGATCAGTTCTCCAAGTGCGCTCTGCCGATCGCATAGCTCGCCTGTCTTCGTTGAGCCTGCCGTCATACCAGGGGTTCAAACTCTTGGTGGAGACTCTCTTTAGTTGCAGTGGGGCGGCTTCGTTGATTATAGAGGTCATGGAATCGAGGTAGAGGTCTGTCAATGTTTGAACATCAGAGATGCCAGCAGGGGGAAGGAGGAGCCTGTAGGTGTGGGGAGGTAGGGAGTTAGGGTTGAGATTCTTCATGTCCCTTTTCCAGATCTTGCATTTGGTGGGTTGAGCCGGGGAGGGTTTGATTTTTTCATTGATAAAGAAGGTGATGATATGGTGATCTGACCAATCACAGGGTTGGATTGACCCCAGTTGGGTAGAGTCCTCTTTGGCGATGATAAGATCGAGTATCGAACCTTTATCATGTGTTGGGCTGTTGCTGGTGCGGAGCTCGTCTTTGAGTTGTAGGAGGGTGGATAGAATCAGGTAGAGAGGTGTCTTGGTGTTAGTGTTCGTGATGTGGGCCATGGGCGAGGCGTTGAGAGGGGAGTTAGTGAGCAAATTTGGGGCGGGGAGGTGGGGTATGCTAGCATTAGTGGAGGGCTCTGCTGTTAAAGAGGGTGGGGTGGTATTCGGTGGGTGCGATTAATTGTAGGTGAGGGGTGTAGGTGAAGTAGGGGGAGGGTGGGAAGTAGTGGTGGGGGCGTCGGTGGGGGGTGGTGCCGGTGAGTTGAGGGATGAGTGAAGGTCGAAGATAATAGGGGTGGTAAGAAGGAAGCGGGGGCTGAGCAATGGGGGGGAGAGGTGGGGGGTGTTATTGTAAGGGAGGACGCAAGTTCTGGGGTGCTAGTTGGGAGTGTGGGGGAGTGAGGGGTAAGAATGGGGGGGGGTTGAGAGGGAAGAAGATCTGCCATGGGGGGGGGGAGATATACTCCGGGTGATGTTGGATTCAGCGAGATTCGTGTGAGGTGTGAGATGGGGGGAAGGGTGGGTGGGGATAAGTTGGATGTGCAGGGGGGTATGAACTACGTCTGTGGGTGAGAGGAGCGGGGGGGTAACGTCAGGTGTGATCCTAACTATAACACTGGGGGGATGGGAGGGGTGTATGTCATTCCGAAGTTGCAGTGGGCAAGGCGGGTTATTTTGAGTATTGGTGTTGGGGGGAGTTGTGTAGTTTGATGTGTGCGGAATGGAGGTCCGCCGTTTGGCGATGTGTTCTAAGAAGGTAGGGAATAGGTTGTCTAGTCGGTCAAGGTTCCTATCATTGGCTTGGAGTAGAATGGTCCCATTGTTGTAGATGGTGATTGTGGCTCTGCCTGGGAAGACTAGGGATGGTGTGATAGAAAGAGTTAGGCCATGAGCGGATTTATTGGTGGTGTGAATAGTGAGAGTGGAGAGGAACGCTTTCCTCCATTGTGCGCTCCGTGTAGTGTAAAAGATGATATAGTTGTTTGTGTCTCCGTTGGACAACGAGAAGTAGGTGTCCACACACGGTAATTCGGGGTGTGCCTTTAGAAAATTATGTTTGTAGCGTTTGGCGTTTTTTTTGGTGAGCTCAGGTGGGTATATGATTTTGTAGGTGTGCTCGCCCAAGCGTTCCATGGCGGAAGAGGCGTGGGTAGAAGAGGTGGGGAGCTTGTGTGGTTGCGGGGCAATAAGCCTAAATGGTAGAATGTGGGCAATAGGTATGGATGACTAGTCTAAGATGGCCGCTCCAGTGGAGAACTATTCAAAGATGGCCACCATGGTGGCATATAGGGAGCCAGAAGTAGTCCTATCTCTATTGTTGATGTGCCTTAGGGAGCTAGCTTCCCTTTCCGGGGCAGGTCGAGTTAGTCCATCCTCTTTGTTGTTAGGAGGGAAGGGGAGAGATTAGGTTTCAAACTGTTCAGGAGGCGAGGAGGAAGCCTTATCTCGGTTAGGGTGACCTGTGGCCACGTTGGTATGCAGCTTCACGGTCGTTTGGTGGGCAGTGGAGGCGATTTATGGCTTCGTTATATTGCCCCCTCCATTTTAGGTAAAGGAACGTGAGACAAGCTAGAGGGTCGCCATGCCGCGTAAATAGGTTGTAAGCAGACAGCTTTGTATCTTTAGGGCAGAGAGTGTAGCGCCGGTATGATCAAGATAGAGATTAAATGATGTGCTTGTAAATACCTTCAGGATAGTCAGGCTCCAATGAGGCTGTCCAAATCAGACTCCCTATATCTAAGTGTAACTGAGGCAAATCAATTATTCCAGAAGATTGGTTATAAAACGCGATGAAACTCCAATGCTTGGTGATTGACTTTTCATTTCGAGCCTTTCCAGGGGGGGGGGGGCAGGGCTGAATACTCCTTCTGCCTCCTGGCGCTGCACCGCGCGATCCTTCCAGGGTCCACCAGCCGACCCGCTGCCCCAGCTCTCCCACACGCCCGAGGCCCCCGGCCGATCCGCCGCCACACAGTCCGACCAGCTCACTCTCCGCTGCACACAGCCCAGCGAGAGGGGGAGGCCAGACGAACAGACACCACAGATCCACGCGAGCCAGCCCTCCAGCCCAGGGGACGACCCACCGCGCTCTCGGCAGCGCTCACCGACCAACAGCGGCAGATCTCTCAGGAGGTCGGAGGCTCCCAGCCGCTCCGCTCAGCCTCACCTCACGGAGCCCGCCGGCATCAGCAGGCGGCAGGCAGCGCCTCACACTGCCCCCAGTGCCGCGCAGCCGATCCTGCGGACCCGGCAGACAGTCTCCAGGCGCTCCAATGTGCAGCACGATAGAAGCCGCAGACCCAGCCGGCAGTCGGACAATCAAAGGCGGTCGCGTCGTGCAGCTACGCCCGCGTCCACAGCAGTCCTTAAAGATATCCTTTAAGACGCCCGCGTCCACAGCAGGCTCGCGCCCACTGTCCAGGGCTCCGCCACAGCTCCGGTGAGTACCGTAGGTGCCCCGCCATCCAGGGCCCCGCCACCGCTCTGGAGAAGACCGTAGGCGTCCAGTCGCCGGCGCTTGCTCACAGCTCAGGTAGGTGAGAAGTAGTAGACCAGTTTACACTCCAGTTACTTTTTTTGTTAATCCAGTTACTCTTCATAATCCAGTTACTTGTTTTCTCACGATGGCGAGCGTGCTATCTGGGATAATTCATACAGGGATCATCCCCAGCCCTGGGAGCTCTGGTGGCTGGCTCCTACCAGGCGGCCATCTTGCCATCTTGCCCTTGTCGCCACTCCTTTTTTCCCTAGCCATAGAGCCCCTCGCGGCGCTGTTACGGACGCGAGGGATGGACTGGGGGATCCCACTGGTGGATGGCTTACATTATGGTCTTGCTTTATGCGGATGACCTGCTCCTATATGTGTGTGACGCACTCACTGTCGGACATTTTCCAGACATTTGAGGAGATGTCGGGCCTCCGGGTCAACTGGGCCAAATCTGGTGTGTACTCGTTCAGCCCCGACACGCAGGAGTGTGACATTTGCATCAGTGGTGAGAGGCTTGCCTGGTATCCCACTACGTTTAAGTATCTCGGAACACACATCTACCGGAACCCGTCTGACGTACTAGAGGGGAACCTAATACGCACAATATCTTCGCTGCGCGCCCAGATAGCCTTCTGGTAGACACTACCCCTAAACGGGCCCAGCCGGATAGCACTATCCAAAATGATGGTCTTGCCGCGGTTGTTGTATCACTTTGCCAATATTCCGTCCTATGTCCCCGCCCGAGTGTTTTGAGACTTAGATACCATGACCCGGAGCCTCTTATGGAACGCTGGAAGGCCACGGGTTGCACTGACGAAACTATATACGCCCACCGAGATGGGGGGTTGGCAGTCCCCAATTACGAACTGTACTATCTGGCGGCACAGCTGCAATGGGTGTCGTACTGGCTGGGTGGGAGAAATATGGATGATACCGCTACTGACATCACGGTATGGACCCACACGCAGGTCTGTACAATATTTCACCCCCTGACCAAGGGGCCCCGCCCGCTGCCATTACACATGGCGGTGGCTCGCAAATGCTTTTTACGAAGCCTGAAACTGACACAGGAAGTAAAGCCTTATGCACCCGCGCTTCCCCTGCTGGGCACTCCTCAGCGAGGTGGGGTGGTGACGCACACTATGCTGGAGGCCTGGACGGCGGCTGGTGTGGAAACAATAGGCGATCTTTATGCTGATGCAGCGCTGCTTCCTTTCGGTGAACTGGCAGGCAACACGGACATGCCAGCCGGACAGTTCCTCCTCCATGCATCACTGTTGCGCGCGTACACGGACTCCTGGGGTGACATTCAAGAGGAATTACCAGTACACCTCCTCATATAATACCTACATGTAATGAGTAACGGCTCCCACATTATACACTGGCTAGCTCCAAACAGCCGATACGGGATAAATGGGCGGCATCCCGAGGGAGGGGGTGGACCGACAAGGAATGGACGATGGTGTTGGCTGGCCCTGTAAACATCCCTCGCAATGCACGCTTCAAAATAATACAATTTTTTATTCTCCACCAAGCATACTTGTTGCCGGATAGGATCAACAAATATTTCGCGACCACTACAGCTAGCTGCCCCCGATGCACCCTGGTTGGCGCGGACATTTTGCATATGCTCTTTAGCTGCCCCACCCAGACCACATATTGGACCGAGGTGACGACCCTGCTGACACAGAGCGCAGGCGCAGGCCTACCCCACACATGGGAAGCATGCATTGTTGGGTTGTATAGGAGGACTAAACTGAATAAAGTACCGACCAGATTCTGGGACTTAGGGCTCATCGCTGCTAAGCGCATGCTCACCAAACATTGGAAAAGAAAGGAACCCCCGCTTACCAAATTTTGGTGCACTTCCTTCACTAATTGGGCGAGAGCTGAAAGCATCACACTACACTGTGAGGAAACGGCAGGGTTAAGGAAGTTTCTGATCGCACAACTTTGGGATGATGCCTTGAAATCCTTTCAACAGGCCAGTCTGGCCCGAGGGCTCACTTAGAAGTTGGCACAACACCTGTGGGGTGAGGCACCTACACATAGCCAGACCACACAAGCCCCTTGGCTCCTATGAGCCTAACGGCTGTCCTCCCTACCATTCCCTGGTTCATGGCGGACCGACCCCCCCCCCCCCCGACCCACCGAGTAAACACCACCGCACTTTCACCATACTGATCACTGACCAGGGCACTCGCCCCCCATGCCTACACATAGACCCACATACTGACACTGTACATCTGTTAACGAGACCTGTCCCCCCCCACTTTTACTTTCTACCCCACTCTACGATCACTTCGCGATCCCTGCGACCCTACTGTTTCTTTTCATACCCTGTTTTTAGCCCTGTTTCACCTCCTGTTCCTGAAGAGGTCTTGTTTGGGAGTTATCATGGCGACCCGGATTGCCACATTTGTTGAATTATTGGATATGTTGAATTGGAGATCTAGCCACACCTGGTACCCGATACACTAAAATATGCTTTGCGACTGGCGCTGCCGCACGCTGGGAACCGAGACTTGGGTACACATGGAACGAGGCCACCAGAACATGCCACCTCCCACTACGCTTCACTTGCTGATACTCTATTGATACATAGCCCTGCACACGAAGACTGCTACTATGCCCACTGCAGACAGGATATCTATAGCAATAGTCACAGCCTCGCTGTATTACGACTCGATATGTATGTCATTTGCTCTGAAGAGTGCTGCTACAGATTTACCCTACAACTTTGTCTTGTTTCCTCTGTAACTGAACATAGAAATATTCCTGTCTTGCTATACTGACACGGTATGACTGTGTATCATTTAACTGCATACTAAACCCAATAAAACATATTCAAACAAAAAAAAAATCAAAACTAAATCAAAGGGGGTCTCCCACTCCCCCCAAGTTAGTCCAGAAACACTCCCCAATTGTGAGGAGCTTGCCGCCTTTTTCACTACAAAGACTGAGAATTTAAAGACAGACCTACGGAACGTCCAACTATCCTATACACACACACACACTATTACCACGCTGACTACACCAGTGATTCCACCTAACTGTTCTTCAAAGCTTGAACTCAAGAACAACGCTTCCTGGACCACCTTCAACTTCTACAGTGAAGCTATCTTGAATACGCTCATGGCTTTGAATCCCTCTAACCATTTACAGATCCTCTCCCTGCTACCTACTTAAAGACCTTCATGCCACAGCTAGTGCCCTTATGGACCAGGATTATAAACACCTCTCTTGTGCAAGGAATTATCCACAACATCCTCAAAGCAGGTCAGGAAACCCCCATCCTAAAGAAAATTTCAGCTGACCCATCAGACTTGAACAACTATCGCCCCATATCCAACATTTCGACCCTGGCGAAACTGCTCGAGAAATGTGTCCACATACAGCTTAGCAACCATATAGACCACTTCAATATGTTAGATCAATTCCAATCAGGCTTTTGATCTGGGCATAGTACCGAATCAGCCATGACCCACATCATAGACGATGCCCTACGAATACTGGATCAAAATAAAGCCCGTTTGCTAATCCTACTTAACTTATCCTCAGCCTTCGATACAGTCAAACACAGCAACCTACTAGAACTCCTAAAACATAGAATGGGTTTATCTGGAACAGTGTTAAACTGGTTCACTTCCTTCATCCAAGACAGAACGCAAAGATTCAAGATCAACCAATCTTTATCTAACCCCACCCCAGTCACCTTGGGAGTACCCCAGGGATCTTCCCTCTCCCCTACACTCTTCAATCTGTTTATGGAACCACTCACTGAGCTTCTCAACTCCTCAAACATCCAATACCGCATGTACGCTGACGACACACAGCTCTACATTAAGGTCAACTCTCTTGAAGACATCAAGTCCCTTAACTCAACGCTCCAAAAAACAAAGATCTGGCTGGCAAATAACCATCTAAAACTTAACACACAAAAAACAGAATGCCTCCTCATCGCTCCCCCCAAACAAACAGACACAATCCGAGAATGGATGCAGCACCTAACTGCACTCGATGGCCAACCTCGCATTATTGACTCTGCGAAATCCCTAGGAATAACTCTGGATAATAATCTAAACATGCAGAAACACATAAGCGCTGCAACTAAAGGAGCCCATTTCCAGATGAACACTCTGAGAAGACTAAAACTATTCATACACGCGAATGACTTTAAACAGGAAGTCCAAGCCCTAGTAGTCCCCAGAGTGGATTATGGAACTGTCGCTCTCTGTGGCCTTCCCAGATCACCAACCGCTCCGCTAGGAGCCTCAATCAATACTGCTGCCAGACTCATCACTGGCTCTAGAAGAAACTGCCACATTTCCCCCGACCTTCGCGCCCTCAACAGGTTACCTTTTGAGGCCAGAATCCATTTGAAAATCGCCTGTACGACTCACAAGGCATTTCACCAAAAAACACCAAGATACCTTGCGGAGAAACTAGTACTATCGGGTGGTAGCAGAGCAACTAGGAGTTCTGATAATCTTCTACTTAAACCACAATGTTTCTGCAAGAAAAAAACTTACAACCGTACCTTCTCAGGAATGGCCCCAAGTATTTGGAACGCCTTACCCACAGAAAGAAGACTGAATCCATCCGCTGCTTTCTTCAAAAAAGAAGTGAAATTGATCGTCTTAGCTAGATTCACCTGAACTTTGTTCTAAATACCTGCTGATATGTGCTAGTTGATAACTTTTACCAGGAATGTATTTGCTTAAGTCATCGTATTCTTATGTATATGTCAAATCACCTTTATGTGCCTTGTAAAGCGTTCTGATACCCGCAAGGGTCTTGTCCGCGCTATACAAAACTGTCAAAATAAAAAATAATGAAAAAATAATAATAAAAAGGCTTAAATCAAAGTTCTGTGCGAGTCGGTAGCCCTGTCCAGATACAGAGTTGATAAAAATAACAGAGAGTCTAACAATTCCAGCGGACCGCGTCGATATGAGCCCACTCAAGGGTAGACCGACTCGGTCACAGTATCTTTACTTGAAGCGGCAGGCATGGGCGTGCGAGCCGGGTTCGGCGTTTGTCGAGTTGCAGAAAAGAAAGCGTTGCAGAAGGCGTTGTCCCTCGATGCGGCGCAGGCATCTGCCCATTGATGGAGTCGGTGGGTCCAAGGCGTATGATGCAGGGCGAGACGGTGCTTCATTGCGGTGCTTGCAGCTTGCGGTGCGGCGATTGAGCTGAAGTTCGGGAGCTGGCGTCGATCAGTCCGGACAGAGGTACGAGTCAGGCGGTGCGTCGCAAAGCGTGCGAGGCGGTGCCCAACTCAGATGCGTTCACAGGACTCGAAGCCAGCAACAGTGGCCGCGTCTGTCAGACCAGTACGAGTCGGGGTAGTGAGGCGTTGCACGTCGCAGTGTCCACAGGTTACGGTGAAGGCAACGGCTCGGTGACAGCATCAGGAGGAAGTCGGGGAGCACAGAGCTTACGTTGAAAGATGCGGACGTTGTTCAATGCGGTGCCTACAGGACACCGGGTCGGTCGTGAGAGTCGGTCACAGCTCCCTGCCTCTGTAGCCACTGAATCAGCGTTTCCAGCAGCAATCCACAAAGGCTGGGGAAGTCTACTGGTCCTGAGACTTCGGTCAGGGGGCAAGATCTTTTCCAAGCCCTTGGAGATCCTTCACAAGTTGAATAAAGTGCACACAAAGTCCTTTCTCCTTTCTTTGGCAGTCAGGAAACCACTGCAGGCCAATCCCCCAAGCAGCACTTCAGCTTAGCGACAGTCTCCCCTCAGTTTCTTCAGGTTCCTCTCCTCAGCAAAGGTTTCTTCTTGTAGTCCAAAAGTGATCTAATTTCTTGGTATCAGGGTCCCAATATTTATACCCCAAAATCCTTTGTCCGCTGAGGGCAGAGGGGCCTTTGCCCTGTACAAATCAGTTCTGGAGCACTCTGTTGACATGACTCCTTTCCTTTCACAGTGCAGGGCAGAAACATCAAACGCCCCACGAGAGGTTGAGCCAGCCTTGTGGAGGGAAAGCACAGCCCTGGAGCACTTTGTTGACATGATTCCTTCTCTCCTTTCACAGTGCAGGGCAGACACATCAGACGCACCACAAGGGGTGGAGCCAGCACTGTGGGGGGCAGGCACAGTCCTATTCAGGTCCCAGGTTCAACTCCTCCCTCCCATCTAGATGCAGATCTCTCTATTCACCACCGGGCTGACTCATCCTGTCTCTTGGAATCCCCCAGCACTGTCACTCAAACTCCAGACAAGGAATACACAACCTAGCAGAGGCAGGTTTGGATAGTTAGACAAGAAAATAATCACTTTCTAAAAGTGGTATTTTCAAACACAGAATGTTAAAACCAACTTCGCTAAAATATGTATTTTGTCATTTGGAGTTCAGGCATACTAAACTCGAATTTCTACCAAGTTCCCTGAATCAGTTAGGATTATAAGATGTAATAATCTAACTGCCCATTCTGGCCCATGGAGAACAGGTATCCTTGCAATAGTGAAAAACGAAAATGGCTGTAATTCACTATTAGGACATGCCACACACACCAGGGCAGGTCCTACCTTATACTTACAATGCACCCTGGCCTTGGGCCTACCATAGGGGTGTCTGATATGAAGAAAAGGGAAGGTTTAGGGACTGGCAAGTGGGTGCACTTGCCCAGTCAGCAGGACAGTAACAGACTGCACACAGCTCCCCAGGCTCTGTAATGGCAGGCCTTAAATACACTTTTACAGGCTGCTTCTGTGGGTGGCACAACCAGTGCTGCAAGCCCACTAGCAGCATTTGGATTACAAACACGGGGCACACTCCGTGCACTGTACTAGGGTCTGACAAGTAAACCAAACCAGCCCATCATGGAATCACTAATCTATACATCAATTCATAATAGGGAGAGCATATGCACTTTAGCACTGATCAGCAGTAGTAAAGTGCCCAGAGTCATAAAACAGCCAACAACAGGTCAGAGAAAATATAGGAGGAAGGCAAAATGTTCAGGGATGACCCTGCAAAAAGGGCCAAGTCCAACAATGACTAGTTAGTGAGCCACTCATAACAAAATAAATAAGTCTGGGTGGTGAACTACGCTCCGCTCGCGGAGTTTGCAGAATTTTCCACACTGCACGTTACGCGGAGCATGTGGAGTGCTCGCACTCATCAACGTCAAGTTGGAAAGCGAGGAAAATTCACCTGCTGGCGAAATTTTTTCTCATTCGCGATTGTCAACATCAAGTTGGGGAGCGTGGAAAGTCAACCTTCCGACGAGTTTTCTCAATGTGGGCAGTCCGATTTCTAATTGCGAGTGCTCAAGTATCATTGCGACCGCTCATGTTGAAAACTGTTCACATTGAGAAAGCTACTACTCAAGTAAAAAATGTACTCGAGCAGCAGAAAGGAAGCAGCACCCGCTTACACTGTGCATGGTGCCGTTTGCGATGATTGCCCAGTATGGAAAAACACCCGGCGCTGAAAATCACTGTAAAATGCATTTATCTAATGCACTCTGCCGCTTGCAGAGCTCCGCGTAGTACGGCAGAGGTTTTTTCTGCACTTCATGGAATTCTGCTGCGCGGAACTCAGCAAACTTCACCCAGGCTTAAAAATAAACTGGATTATCATGGCATTTGCCTATAAGTGACATATTATCATATACGTGACCACAATCAAGCATGTATACCCTGGAAAGGCTCTCAAATATGGGAACCAGGCATCTACATTAATGAGCCATTTTACTACTTTTAGGATGATCTGCATCCTAATAACTGGAGTAGGGATTTCCCAAAAAAGAACAGGATGGCCTCACATACCCCCTGGGTGTCATATTCATCATTGGCCATCCCGCGCTCACCAGGGGATGCTCTAGTGGCAGTCGGCCCTCATTGTAAATAGAAGGACTGTTCAAGGATGTTCGTGAGGAGTGTGGGATCCTAATAGCTAAAAACCCCGTACACCTACCCATCTTTTAAATTACGTCATTTATTAATGGGTGGTGGTGGGGTGATTAAAAATAAGTATTGGGCACGTGAGACACCATTATGCGACTTGTGTCCTATCTAGGTCGACATGGTTCAGCCCAACAAGGGCCCACAGATGGGTCTGGGGATTTCTTCAGGACTAGGATACTGTATATCTCTTTTTAATTCCTTGTCACAAGCGTCAAGACACACTCAGTGCACATGCTAACATACTGTACCAGTTCCTAAAGGCTGGTCACTGTCAATGATAGGGTTCCTAATGTTGGTACAGATAAACTTCATGGTGGACTGGGACGAAGGGAGCCAAGTAGTCACACATTCATCAAAGTTGTCTCCCTGCCGACAGCACCAATTTGTGCGTCTACATGATCCTGATTATCAGATACCTCTGACAGCAAGACATACCGATTACCACAGTACATGTTCACAAACAATTGCAAATAATGAAGTCTAATTAATACTTGTAAGATCTAATACAATATATGCTTTCAACTAGATAAAATGAAATATTTCAGTCACACAAAAGGTCTGTAAAACCTTTCTTAATCTCTTTCAGTCTCGAAATCCACATAGTTTCTTCTCTACGGAGGGCAAGTTCCCTATTCCCATGCCTTGGGTAAATTGGAATATACTGTATACCATAATATTTTTCCAGGTTTTGTGTGTTACCTTTGCAGACACAATAATGTAAGGCTATTGGATATCTCTCATGCTTGCATCTAATTGCCCTGATATTTTCCAAAATCTATTCCTACAATGACCTAATGGTTCTAGCAATATACACAAGGCCACACTTGCATATAGTAATGTACACAACATATTTGGTAGAACTAGATATCATTGTGGTTATTTTGTTTGTGGTGGTTGTATTATATTGAAATGTCAGTTTCTGTATACTGACACACGCTACAGTCATCACACTTGTAGAAACCTCTCCTGATTTGCTGTGTTGTCTACCATTGTCTTGTATACTTGTGTGAATGGATTATGTCACAGTGTGATGATTCTAACTCTTCAGTCACCAGGATTTATCCTGGGAGCTTGCAGAGCTTCAATAACAAGAATGTATCTTGGGAGCTTGCAGTATGTTGATCCACGTATAAGATGTGGCCATATTATGGATCTGGCTTCTTAGTAGTGTACAACATTTGTAATGTATCAATCGCATGATTACTGCAGTAAAAAATCTATATCAAAGTAACTGAAGTAATCAAAATGCTATCAAAGTTTTACAAAGACTTTTTGGAAACAGACAATAAGAACACAACAAGAATAAAATATTTTCCAAAACATATGGTATTTACTCCTTTCCTTCTTTTTACAAAAAGAGAAACAAATATGGCTGTCAAATTGCATAGAAGTATTGCAATAACCAAACAGTGATCGTTGTGACGTATAGTGAAAAAAGTGTGACAAGTAATATCATTAGTGGATGATATACAGGACAAACATAAGTGACATGAATTTACAGAAGTTCAGACATCCTGTCCAATGTATACAATTATTGTCATGAGTCCTAAACCTAATGCTGATTAGAAAGTTGGGGTCGAGGAGACTGTGTGGACATGGGTAACATTAACGCTGACATTTCGTCCCTTAGAACAGCACAGAGTGTACAGCGTCAATGCAGGTCTTCATCAGTGTCCACTGAGGGTGTCCACTTCGCTATAAAGAGCGAAGTGGACACACACAGAAATGTTTAATCCAAATAATAGATTCGTACAGAGGCAATATATCTTTATAGGGTTGGTTCCGCAGAGTGTCGGACGATTGAAGATCAAAATATACTTGCTTTGATGCTCAAGGGATGCGCGCAATTCACGGTTTCAGGGGTTATATACAACAAATGTATTGTTGGCGCTCAGAATAGTGAGGGACTCCACCATCCGGTAGTGGACTTATATTGAATTGATAGTTCAATTATGTCAGAACTTCAACAGCAGGTTGGAGTCTCAATTAGTACCGGATGGCTTCCACCTGCCGGTTGGAAGGAGTTCTGACATAATTGAACTATCAATTCAATATAAGACCACTACTGGATGGTGGAGTCCCTCACTCTTCTGAGCGCCAATAATACGCTTCTTGTATATTATCCCTAAAACCGTGAATTGCGTGCATCTCTTGAGCATCAAATCAGGTATATTGCCCTCCACACAAATCTATTAACTGGATTCAATATGTCTGTGGCTGTCCAATTCACTCTTTATATGGCCTGATGAAGACCCACAGTGACACTATAAACTCTGTACTGTTCTAAGGGTCGAAACATTGACGTTAATGTTATCCATGTCCACACAGTCTCCTAGACCCCAACTTTTGAATCAGCATTGGGTTTAGGACTCATGACATTAATTATATACATTGGACAGGATGTCTGAACTTCTGTAAATTCATGTCACTTATGTTTGGCCTGTATATAATTCACTAATGATATCACTGGTCACGCTTTTTCACTTTACGTCACAAAGATCACTGTTTGGGAATTACAATACTTCTATGCAATTTGACAGCCATATTTGTTTCTCTCTCTTTTTGTAAAAAGAAGGAAAGGAGAAAATAACCTACGTTTTGGCAAATCTTTTATTTTTGGTGTGTTCTTATTGTATGTTTTCAAAAAGTATTTTCAAAACTTTGATGGCACTTTGATTACTTCAGTTGCTTTGATATTAATTACGCATTAACTCAGTTATTGTACTACCCAACAGAACCAATTGTTTGTTATATCATAAATACCCAGGTTATGAGGGGCACAGGGTCACCCCATTGTCTTTAATGTTGAAAGATCTATAAACATATGGATAAAATTGATACTAAGGTAATGATTTTGACATTTCTTGGATGGCCTTACTACCTGTGATTTTGGATCTGTATGCATTTTAACTAGTGGGTTAACGTCTCCCAATGCGTCAACTAATGGATGGTGTGTGCAGAAGTTACGGTGCTATTGTTTTTGCGACCACTCTTGCATTATAGACCAACATCTGACGTATCACCTAGCCCTGAATTGGAATGACCTTTAATTTAATGTGACACACATATAAGACAGATATTTACTTTCACTAATCATGTGTACAGTTTTTTGCACGAACGAATACATATATTCAAGTGTGGTGTTTGAAGTACTCATTGTGAATGAATGAACGAAATTAAATTTCTATAGTGCATTTCTACCCTGAGGCCTCGTAGCGCTGAGTACTGAATAGGTTGTGGTGATAGAAGCACTGTGGTGACTGTGGTGAAGGTTATGTGAATGTTTGAGATAGTGGACACATTCATTCATTTTACACACTGCATATGTTTTTCTATACCTGAAGATGTCTAGACAAAAGAGCCTGATGAAACACGTGTTGGCTAGAAGTTTTAGTGAATCAAAGAAAATAAAGGAACAGCTCATGAACACTTAATGTGTGCTCACAGTGACTGAACAGTGATTTATGGAATTATTCCTGTAACTTGGGGTGGCTGTCCTTCCCACTAGTTGTAGCATATTGGTGACAATTGGGTGTGGCAAAATAACTTTGGGCCATTGTTGCACTGACATTTACTCTGGCTACCTTTAATCTGATCTACAAAACATTCTGTCAACTTATATAATGCTTACTAACACCTTAATAAAGTGGTTTATTTCAGTCCTCTTCAAGAGGCATCAACTGATCCATATGTGAGCATCAAGCCTTTCACTGCCCCAAGGAACCATTATCTCACTGGTGGTCTTCAGTCTCTGCATGCAGTACCAGATGCCACTGTCTCCCAACCGCTTAATTTGTAAAGGAATAAGTATCAGGGAAATGTTTTGTTAGTCAGGTGTCTGTCCATGTCCACCACAGATAACTGTGAGTCGCAGAATCAAATCATAGCAGACCTAACTAAAGCATTCATCCTTCCAAGGTAAAGGAGTGCTAACAAATTAGGAAATCATATCTAAACACAGAGAACATTCTGTTTGTGGTTTGCATCAAATAAATGGACAACCTTCTGGGTTGGGTAAATGCTGTAGCAAAATATATCAAAGCAAGTTTCCATTAATATCATTGGTATTGAATGAGTTGCAACACATAGCAGTTTTAGCGTGCACCCCAGTGTTGGGTGCCTCATCAGTATCAGGTGTGGTGCTATGGCAGAACAGCCCAGGAAAAAAGAGTAATACAGTGCAAGACCCAGGAATTAAATTGTGACCTACAGCGGCAGATGGCATTGAACAGACACATGAAATTGGTACAAATTGGTCCACAAACTAGCATGGAGGATGCCATCATAGCACCCTTACTAGGTTACCAAAATCAAAGAGCCAGTTACTCAATCTATAATTTGTATTCATATTATTACAGGCAAATATTCTAGGATATCAACTATTTAAATGTTGCCCTAGTATAACATACCCATTGATTATTTACAGATAGCTTTAAATTCATAAATACATATTTAAGCAGAATCCCTCAATATAAAATGTATTGCAGAGCATTTATTCAAGATCTGAAGCAGGACGGAAACGGATTCTACAAAAGTAAGAAGCATTGGCAAAACCAATATTTTTTTGTGTTAAAAAGACAGGCATGTTGAAATGCAATCAGGTCATTTGTATGTTGTCCCTGGCCGTACTTGAGGAATGAACACAGGGCAAAGATGTTGAAGGCACAGAAAGAGGTAGATATCAAAGAGATAAGGCACAAATAGTTTGTACTCATTTATGCATGCCTGTCTCTAAACAGTCTACATAAAAAGCAACAGAAGTATAACAAAGATATAATATGTGATAGATGTGGGTTTTCAGGTCGTTTGGCAAACAATAAAAAATTCCCAGCCCAGAATGATAGGTGTCTGGGTGTGGTGTAACGGGCCATTTTCTAAAGGTGTGCAAGAAAAAAATTAATAGATATTCTGCTGTTAAACTTTTAGAGGAGGAGTCGGACTGAGACACTCAAGACTCAGATGAAGGCAACAACAACGTGTGTATTGGGTTTAGAGTCAATGTTGGACATGCTGGGTATTGCCACCAATAGAAAAACCCTAAGGGTTGTATTGAGATTGGTGGTGTATCAATATTCCTCATTGCATATTATGGTTCTCCTTGCACTATTGTAGATGAAGCTGTATGGGATGAGAAATTCAAAAGGGTGGAAGGTGAAGAATTGGAGTTTCCAGACATCTCTCCAAAAAGGTTCCCAAGAGACCCCATACCTCTGGTTGGTTTTAAAAAAATTAATTACAGATTTAACGGACTAAAGGTTGAGTGCAAATTGTAGGTTTTAAAGGCTGCTTCATCTGTTCTAGGTTTGTGGTAAATAAATAATTAATTACCGGTACTATTTTTCAGGATACTCATACAAATAGATAGCTCAATAAATAAGAGTCAAGATTCGAGGTAGCTGGAGTTTGCAGGTTTTAATACAGGCATAAAGGACAGGAACAGGACAACCTGCACGGGAATAGGATGGCAGCTGCCGGGGGGCAGGATCGGGACAACAGCTAACTTTTAATAACAGTGCACAAGTATATATAGTTAAACAAAATACATAGTATTCAGTACAGTAGGCGTAGCAGTAGGCGGGGTTTCGTAGCAGTCGCGAAAGATAAGGCATAAAATGGGTGTAACAAGAGGCGTGTACATAGACATGTGATGTAAACGTAACAGAATATGTCATAAATGGGGCGGAAACATGGAGGGGGCTACCTAAGGAGCCGGGACCTCTGACCTAGTGGTGCGCGCAAGCTGGCAATGACGTGATACCAGGAGGAACTGGGGGCTATGACTTCTGCGCTAGAAGAGGAGACTATAGTCTGGAGAGTCAGAGCGACATGTACCTAAACACTATCTAGTATCTGATGTTTAGAGAACATGTTGATAGAATCCAAAAGTTATCAGGGCAAAGGCTAACAGACTCTAAGACTGGTGCATGCATTATTCTACATGTAGTGCGTGTTGAGGAATATTCTATGAACATTAATACAGTATTTCTCTTACATGGAGACGTAAAGGCTAGATTATGACTGAAACTATTGATGCGATTCAGTAGCTTAGGAATGCAGAGAAGGAGGGCTGGACTGATAACTAGAATCATAACATACTCTTGGCAGACTGGCAGGCAGAGCCAGGCCGAGCCGGGCACTGTGAGGCAGGAAGTAAGTGAAGGGTCATGGATGCAGGTGGGGGCTGTATCGCTCCTCAGCGAGGGTTCAGGAGACAGGAGCTGAATCTGGTGTCCGGGCCCTTTTGAGGCCTAGAAACGGGGACTTTTACTGAATTAACGTGCACACTGTGAAACGTGGCAACATAACTTTACATAGGCCTAATACTCGTAGCTTTCACGAGAACTGGAAACTGGCATACTAGAGTTGGACACAACTAGAATTGCGTCTTTGATCGATCATAAGGGAATACATATGCATATTGATCATGCACATATAACATAAGATGGGGAACACGTAGGGACACAGAACATGGCAAAATTTACTTTTCCACATTCCCTCCTTGTCACTACGTTTCCATCAGGAAACATCAATATTCATGATACCATCTATCATTTCATACAGCATCATTTGCTCGTCTCGAATTGTCTTGGAACGGGATTTAGGACTAGGACTAAGACTAGGAATACAGGATGTAGCACAAATGCCGCAAATTGCAGGGCCACATTGTATACAGAGGCAGCAACTGAAAATGATCATTACTGCTATACCTAGGAATGACAATACTTTCCATCCCCAGGCAGAAATTATACTCCAGAGCCAACCGGACCATGTCCAGGTGCCTGGATTCTGGTGTAACTGATGGGCAATTTTATGAAGTCTGGTTATAGCTGAATAAACAGACGGTGCGTTATTAGGAATGAAAATGCAGCAACTAGATCCGATGACTCTACATGCTCCTCCTCTATCGGCCAGTATGACGTCAAGAACGAGACGATTTTGGAGCACGACAAATCTCATAGCAGATTGCTCTTCGGTTAAATTACCTAGAGCAGAAGTAGTCTCATTCACTACTGCTTCAAGGGTTCTGGTTAACCTACGGATTAACTTACTATTCTGGATAGGTCCTATAAAGAAGAAGAAACCTCTATTGAAGTATGTATACTGTTCTAGAGCAGTTTCAGTTTGATCGACAATCGGGGACTCGATCTCCCTTCTATGTCTAACGTGTACTAGATGTGTGTTTCTATGATAATCAGATGGGGCTAGGAAAACTGGTGGCAGTAGGAAGGCAATATAACAGGTTCCATCCCAATCGAGGGGCAGACGAACATATGCGGTCTGACCACAAACAAAATATGAATGACGTGAGGCTTTGAAAATAGATTTCCTACTGTCACTATACTTGACAATAGTAGTACAATCACTATGTCCTACATGTGCAGAACCATTCTTTCGGACACATAATTCGCCTTTGACTGGTAGTACTGAAATTGCAGGCAAATCTGGAGTGGTATCAGACTGAACATTCAGGACCATAAAATTCGAAGAATAATTACCTAAATTATAAACTTCATTTTCTAGATCTAACCCTGTTCTATGGGTAAGACCTTGCTTGTCTGGAAAACATGTACTATTCAGAAGGGACATATCAGTTGAGGATGACGTTAAAGTGGACCATGCTCCACACGAACCATTATGTGAAAACGGATAAGGAAAGAGTGGCAGAACTCCCTTCGGTGTCTGGAAAGGGGGGAGTCGACCACACACCCAACAATTAGTGGCATTGCTGGTCTGGTGTGAATAGTGTAGCATTCTGATAAATGTATTGTTTCGCATAGCAAGACGATAGGATAGCTCGTGAGGAGGCAGATCACTGAATGTGTGCTCTACTGTAGCATTAAAAGACTTATTTACATGAGAAATTGAAAAACATAAATGCAATGCATAACTTGTGCAGGTAACCATCAAACTCAAAAACATAAGAAAACATAAAATAACGATACATCTGATGGAGTTTTGACTAACTCTCTCACTATGGGGGTCTATCTCATACATGTCAGAAACCTGTCTAACCGTTTCACCCGAGGGGGACTTAGACAATTAAACTGGCTGACTTATTTTACTAGACCGGAGCTTACTTTTATACTCCTGCTGCGGAGTTTCCTCTAACAGGGGAGGTTTGGAATCAAAGTTTGTAGCGGGACAGTCCTTGAGAATAGGGCAGTCTTTAAAATTCTGGCAGTCCTTAAAAATGGAACAGTCCAATGTTTTTATGGGACATCCATGGAATTTCTTGACGTGGGACAGGTGCACCCAGCCCTTGCGGCCTTCCAGCTTCACGGCCGTGCGGGTGGTCAGAAGGACAAGTTGAGGCTGTTTCCAGCGAGGCTCCAGTGGACTTGAACGATCAAAATTCCGGACCAACACGAGGTCGCCTGGAATGACCTCATGTGGTTTCACTTCGGTATTGTCTGGGAATGCGGCAGCAACCTGTGAACGACAAGAGTGGAGGGCAGACATCAAGGAAGCTAGGTAATCTGTCAGCATATTACTGGAAACATCTGTAATACTTCGGGGTCTAGGTGTACCCCACATGTTCGGGGCGGCCGAATACGACCTCATAAGGGGACAGACCTGATCTGGAATGTGCGACCATGCGCATATAAAACAGAGCGACTGGCAGAGCTACTAGCCAGTCTACACCTTTCTCTTTACATATTTTGGCAATACGGATTTTTAGAGTCTGATTATGTCTCTCTACGAGACCTGCTGCTTCAGGATGGCGTACACAATGAAACTTCCACTGGTACCCTAACAGAAGGGACACATGCTTCATTAACTCTGATGAGAATGGCTGGCTGTTGTCTGAATACACGACCCTAGGGAGTCCATAACGGGGGAAAAATTCACGAACCAGCTGCTTGGCAGTGGTCGCGGCTGTGTAATCTGGGACTGGATATGCCTCTGTCCACCTGGACAAAGCGCATACAACTACAAGGACATACTTGAAACCTCGACATCGCTCCATCTGAATATAATCCATCTGGAGGACCTCAAAAGGGTGGTCAGGAGGTTGGAATCCCCCTTGTTCCACCGGAACACTTTTACCTGGATTGAACTGACAACATATCATACAGGTACGGACTTTCTGCTTGGCTGCAGCTCGTAAATGCTTGTTGAACCAAATGTTCTGGATACTGTCTAACATGGCTTTTTCTCCTAAATGTGCTGGACTATGTGCGGTATTAATAATGACTTGAACCATTGAGTCGGGGAGAAACCATGTGGCTTTTCCCTTCGTCAACCATCCCTGATCTGTCTGGACCCCTCCTTGTTCGGACCATTTCTTGATTTCATCGGGAGTAGCATGTAACTGGATATCTATGACATCTTGAGTGGGGTCCTTAACTGTCATACATGTAATCGGATCTGGAGTGTGTGTCAGTGTCGTGTTAACTGGAATGTCTGGAGTCTGGGCTGTGAGCTTAGCTGTTCGATCTGCTAGATCGTTACCTTGGGAAATAATGTCAGTGACTTTCGTATGTGCTTTGCACTTCATGATAGCGATAGCTGTCGGTAAATGTATTGCATCTAACAGAGCTTAAATGAGGAAACCATGCTGAATCTTGGTTCCATGAGAAGTCATGAAACCTCTTTCTTGCCAGAGCACTCCAAAGTCGTGTACGACTCCGAATGCATAACGTGAATCTGTGTAAATATTAACTTTCAGGTTCTTGGCACGTATGCAGGCTTGGGTCAGAGCGACTAGCTCTGCTGCTTGAGCGGACAGGGTGTCAATACGATGTGTCTCTATAACTTCAGTGTCAGTAGTCACTGCATACGCGGCGACTAGTACTCCTGTACTTGTTCTCATACATGAACCATCCACATAAAGTGTCAGGTCGGAATCTGGTAATGGAATGTCTGTCAAGTCTTGTCTTGGCTTTGTCATGGTGTTAACTATTTCCACACAATCATGTGTGGCAGGATTTGAAGTAACTGACGGTAACAGTGTAGCAGGATTTAGAACGTTGCAGCGTCTGATTTCTATGTGTGGCTGGAACAGTGTCAATTCATAACCTGTTAAACGTGCAATTGTCAAGTGCTGAGTCTGTGTTCGGTTTAAAAGAACTTCCACCGAGTGTGGAACTTGTACTGTCAGGGAGTGTCCTAATACTATGGAATCACTTTGTCTGATAGCTAATGCTGTGGCTGCAACTGACTTGAGGCACGCAGGCAGAGCCTGGGCTACTGGATCTAGTGTGCTCGAAAAATAAGCACAGGGCTTGTATTGTCCTGCTTGATCTTGTGTGAGAACAGATAACGCTGTACCTTCACGTTCTGTGACAAAAAGTGTAAAAGGCTTACTGTAGTTCGGTGTTGCTAGAACAGGAGCTTGACATAAGGCTTTCTTTAATTCATTAAAAGCAAGTGTATGTTCAGATGTCCAAGGGAGGACAGTCGATACGGCTGCCTCCTGTGTCGTTAACTGTATCAGTGGCTTGGCTAGGAATGCATACTGAGGAATCCATTGTCGGCAATAAGAAGTGAGGCCGATAAAAGCTCGTACCTCTTTCTGGGTCCTGGGCTGAGGAAGACTCGCTATTAACTGGATACGGTCAGGTGTCAACTGCCTACCCCTCTTGGACAGTAAGTGTCCTAAGTAGACCACTTGCTGGACACAGAATTGAAGCTTCGAAGGGGATACCTTGTGCCCCATCTCGGCTAGGAAATACAGGACTGTAAGTGACGCTCGCTCGCAGTCACGTTCAGAACGGGCTGTGATCAGTAGATCATCGACATACTGGAGCAGGGCAGTGTCAGTTGGCATGTGAATATTGTCTAGTTGTCTCTTAAGTGCTTGACTGTAAATGCTAGGACTTTCTGTGAAACCTTGAGGAGCTCGTGTAAATTTATAGCTCCTTCCATTTAAACAGAATCCGAAAAGGAACTGGCTGTCTGGATGAATGGGGACACTGAAAAATGCATTTTTGAGGTCTATGACAGTGAAAAACGTGGCTTCGGAATCAATGGCTGTCAATAGGGATGAAATATCTGGGACTACTGGATACTGGGGAATGATACATTTATTAAGTTCTCGAAGGTCAATCACTAATCGATATACTGGAGGTGCATTTGGATCAGTACGTTTCATGACTGGAATGATAGGAGAATTACATACATTGGAGTCAGTTTCTACAACCACTCCTTGAGCATTGAGCTCGTCAATAATTTTGGATAAGGCTGCTACAGCCTCAGGTGGCAATCTGTACTGTCTGATTCGTGGTAACACTACACCTGACTTAAGAGTCACACGATGGGGTGTGATTTGCATAAAACCAACATCAGTTGGACCTTGTGCCCATAGATGCTGCGGGACATTCAGTAATCTTGGATCAAAATCACGTAATACATAGTGACCCTTAAAGTCACGTAAAAACAAACGTATTCCTTCTGGGGAGCAACAAATAACTGCACCTAAATCTTTTAATGTCTTAATACCTAACAAATTTTCTGGACATGATTTCGTAAGTAATAAATCAGTAGTTCGGGACAATGGACCTACTTCTAGAGTAACTGGTTTAGAAATCTCGTTAACTATTGGCTTTCCTGAAAATCCAAGGGAAACATTTCTAGAGCCTGAGAGCGGAGCCCCTGGAACCTCGTCATGACTGATAGTAGTCCTACTTGCCCCTGTATCAATCAGAAACTTTCTGTCTTTCCCTAATACTTGACTGTGAACATAGGGACCCTCTTGATCTACAGGTATCTCGATGAGAGGCAAGCCTACCTCCCTCTCTAGGCTGTTTCATGAATACTGCTGGTACTCTGGATACTCGGACTGTGCATACTGGTACATCTGCTGTGTAACATGCTGTGTTGCAGCTATAGGCTGCGGTACTGTAACTGTCTGTGGTGTATTCTGTGGTGGCTGAGAAGTCTGTGGAACTTGTTCTTGTCTAGGCGGACGTGGTCTTTCTTTAGTCTTACCGGTAGCTATGTTGTGTTTCAGAACTGCACACTCGTTTATAAAATGACCTGGCTGTTTACAGTAATTGCAGGTCCCTCTAACAGGAACTGCAGGATGACTGGCTTGATTCGTACCCCTCCTCTGACTGTCTTGAGGAACAGATTGTGCAACTAATACTTTCATTTTCGTGTCTTTCATACGTTTCCTTTCGTGTTCCTGCTCTTCTCTGATTCTATTCTGGTGATACTGAAGCATCTGAAGCATTTGCGACGGAGTATTAGCTTGCCAGGTACTTTCGACTTTCAGAACTCTGTTTTTAACTTGTGGACTTGAATTCTCGACTAGTTTAGTAACAAAAAGATGAGGGTATGACTCACTACTCGTCTTCAAACCACTGTTGATACTAAAACATTTCTCGAATCTAGAATAAAAATCACTAGTATCTTCGTCTGGTTTCTGTTTACAGGCTGAGATCGCATCCCAGTCTTCCTTTTTCGTGGCTAGTAATCTTGGCAAAACTTGTATTAACAGTTCGGGTAATTCTTTACATTTATCTCCTAGACCAGTACCTGGTACACGTGTATTTCCTTCAGCTTCTAGAGCTGCCCAATCTATCTTTTTCTCTCCCACCTCCCATTCTTTTTCCTTGAGTTTTTCATATATGCCCGCAGGCAACAGGACCTTTAACATTTTAATTATATCTGGATACGTGTATTCTCCCATACGGAGCATGTCTTTTAATTCACGGTGGAACCCTGCTGGATCTTTATCGTGACTAGGAATTAACTTCTTCATCTCTAAGAGTTCCATCTTTGTAATCGGGGTGTAAACAAATACTCGTTGCATTTCACCACCCTGTGTCCTAACTGGGTGTACTTCTCGTAACGGATGCTGTCTGTCTATGTAAAACGGTTTATTTTCTGGGGGTGAGACGTGAACAAAATGCGGATTCAGGAACGTTCGGTATTTGTGGCGCTGTTCTAGAATGATACTAATTAAATCGGTACCTAGACCTTTCCATCTGTACTGTAGTAACTCGTTCAGAACATCATGTAACGGACCTGGATCAGAATGTTGACCCTCATACAGTGTAATGAGGTGCTGGATCATATACATACCCACCAGTCGCTGCTCGGCTGGGGGCAGTTTCAGAAACATTTGTGCCACTATTTCGTCTGGAAAAGTGGTAGAATCAGTAGCCCATCGGACTGCTGATCGGACTAGTTCTTGTTCATGCATGGTACTAAGTTCACTATAACCGATTCGTGATTTCAGAATGTGATCGGTAGCTTGAAATACTTGCTCTAGAGAACCTTGTTCTGTTGCTGGAAGAGAGAAAACTTTCTTGTGTTCTAGACGTGAATGTCGGTCGGAAAGTCTAGTTCTACCTACATACGCTATTCTGGAAGGATTCTCGTCGTCTACCTCTTCGGTAGGAGAGTCGTCTTCTTTCTCGCTTACTTGTGCTGCTTTGCGTTTCTCGTGTAACCTTATTATTTCCTTACGAATTTTCTTGTACATACTCTCTATACTACTGAGTGTCTTGTGTCTTCCCTCGGCTATATTATCACTCCACCTTGTCAGGACTTTCATTTCAGTCGGATCTTTAGTCGGATAATCTTGTTCCCTTATTAAACAATTAATTAAAAACTTTAATAGCATAAGCTGGGTCTCAGCTTTCCTTAGAGAAATGACTTCACCAATACTTTCTGGATCTGTTCCTGTACGAATGAAACAATATATTCTGTCTAGATCTTCTTTCATATTCGGTAGGGTGTCCAAATACTCGGTCACCCGTCTTACGCGCAATGAATATATAACCATACTATCATCGCCTGGGACTGGATCATAACGGCATTCGGTGAGAGCTCGCCTGATATCTGCAACGGACTGATGTTTGGGCGTACGCTGTAACGCACGTTCATGTAACTCGACTGACGTTACACGTTTGTGTGGCGGCGGGGTACCAGGAGGACCTCCCCCCGCGGCCCCTAAACTGGAATCGTCGACTGATACTCTTCGTGCTGGCAGAGTGACTGATGTAGCGGGTACTTGTAATGTAGGCTGGACCGGGGGTACCGTAACGGGTGCTGCAACGGGTGCCCCGGTGGCTGGAGGAACAGGAATTACATTATTTACGGGAGCTGGCGGAACAGGATTAGCGTATTCGGGGACTGTGTCGTCCAAGTAGGACGAGAGAAAAATATCAGCTGCGGTCGGTTTGTGACGTAGCTTGGTCGGAACTAGTGGTGGCGGGAAGTTACTGGATGCCTCCGGGGTTGCTTTTGGCAAGCCCTCGGCAAGAAGAGGATACATACCCTTAATGAGGGCATTCCTCTGTCTGTCTGACTGTTCGGTTTTAACTCGTTCACCTATTTCGATTAATTCCCTTTCTTGGGCTCTTTCTGTGGATTCTCTACTTAATTCTGACTTTCTGATTTCTTTTTCGGTTCTTTTATGAGATTCTTTGCGCCATAACTCGATGGCATCTTTCTGTGACTGTCTGGCTTTCTTTTTCCATAATACTTCTTCTACTCGCATGATGCACTCGGCATCCCATGTGCCTGATACAGGCCATCTATATTTCTCTTCTAATTCCTTAGTATACTCGACCCATAAGTCTAGATATAATATGGCACTTATGCCATGCTTATGATACATAAAATGACCTGGACTGTCCCTAGGCGGGACAGGAACTGCTTCCTCGAGCAGACCTTTCCTAGTTCTTAACTGACGTAACTTTGAGAACAGAGGCATGACGTAAACTGGGATCTGGACACAATACAATACACATTAAACACAATAATGACTTGAGACTGATCACTCATACCACGACATTGAAAACACATGAAATAACATTTAAAATAACAGTTCGGACAGAAACATTACCTGGAATACTTGAGAATAGAAACACATGAATTTCTCGAGAACAGAACTTACTAGAATTACTAGATGCACTGCTGAAACAGTACGAAACATACCGGTCTCATAAAGAGACACGTCAGGACCCGCATCCACCTAGGTGGACACTTCGTGTTGGATTTGCGTACCCAAACCCACGGACCAGAGACAAATTAATTGACCCTGTCTAGATACTACCCCAGCAACGGTACTCACCGGGCAGCAAGAACGGAAGGCCTCGAACTGGACTGGACTGCTACGACGACGGACTACGAACTTCGGACTTCAGTTACGGGTGGGCCTCCGGATACCTCGGACCTTGTACTCTCGGCTTGGGCTCTGGTCGGGACTCGCCGCGTTCCTCCACCGCCTCGTCTGGATGCTGGACCGCAACCTCCGTCTCCTCCGTGGGCCTGAGGGATACTTGAAGCAGAAATATCTGCACGTGCACGGTATGGTTCCGTCACGGCTGCAGAGGGTCAGGGGGCTTGCGTGGCTTCTCCGGCGCGTGGGGAAAGGGCAAGTCCCTATTCGGGCGCCATTATGTGGTAAATAAATAATTAATTACCGGTACTATTTTTCAGGATACTCATACAAATAGATAGCTCAATAAATAAGAGTCAAGATTCGAGGTAGCTGGAGTTTGCAGGTTTTAATACAGGCATAAAGGACAGGAACAGGACAACCTGCACGGGAATAGGATGGCAGCTGCCGGGGGGCAGGATCGGGACAACAGCTAACTTTTAATAACAGTGCACAAGTATATATAGTTAAACAAAATACATAGTATTCAGTACAGTAGGCGTAGCAGTAGGCGGGGTTTCGTAGCAGTCGCGAAAGATAAGGCATAAAATGGGTGTAACAAGAGGCGTGTACATAGACATGTGATGTAAACGTAACAGAATATGTCATAAATGGGGCGGAAACATGGAGGGGGCTACCTAAGGAGCCGGGACCTCTGACCTAGTGGTGCGCGCAAGCTGGCAATGACGTGATACCAGGAGGAACTGGGGGCTATGACTTCTGCGCTAGAAGAGGAGACTATAGTCTGGAGAGTCAGAGCGACATGTACCTAAACACTATCTAGTATCTGATGTTTAGAGAACATGTTGATAGAATCCAAAAGTTATCAGGGCAAAGGCTAACAGACTCTAAGACTGGTGCATGCATTATTCTACATGTAGTGCGTGTTGAGGAATATTCTATGAACATTAATACAGTATTTCTCTTACATGGAGACGTAAAGGCTAGATTATGACTGAAACTATTGATGCGATTCAGTAGCTTAGGAATGCAGAGAAGGAGGGCTGGACTGATAACTAGAATCATAACATACTCTTGGCAGACTGGCAGGCAGAGCCAGGCCGAGCCGGGCACTGTGAGGCAGGAAGTAAGTGAAGGGTCATGGATGCAGGTGGGGGCTGTATCGCTCCTCAGCGAGGGTTCAGGAGACAGGAGCTGAATCTGGTGTCCGGGCCCTTTTGAGGCCTAGAAACGGGGACTTTTACTGAATTAACGTGCACACTGTGAAACGTGGCAACATAACTTTACATAGGCCTAATACTCGTAGCTTTCACGAGAACTGGAAACTGGCATACTAGAGTTGGACACAACTAGAATTGCGTCTTTGATCGATCATAAGGGAATACATATGCATATTGATCATGCACATATAACATAAGATGGGGAACACGTAGGGACACAGAACATGGCAAAATTTACTTTTCCACAGGTTGATGGGACCAAGGAGAACTTGAAATCATTTTGGACCCCAATAAAGAGGAACCTGTCCTAGGGGTACAATGTGTAGCAAGTGAAAGTGCAAATACTTGGATGGAATACCCTGTTGTGTTTTTGGATAAAGTTGGAGAACTCAAGGGGTTACGCTAGGAATCATTTTAAAAGACAATGTTGTCAAAAGCATACACAAAGCTAGGAACATTCCTATGAGCATCAGAGATGATGTTTCAAAGGAATTTGACAAACTACTTGAAGCGGGTATAATTAAATCAGTGAAAGCTTCAGATTGGGTTGCACCATTAGTTGTCACTCGACAAGCCAACGGCAAACTCAGGTTTTGTGAAAACCTCAGAGATTAGTGAAAAAAAGCTTACTGGTGGATCAATTTCCACTTCCCAAAATTAACGAAATGTTGTCTATCACAAAGGGTGCCAAATGGTGCACCACAATTGATCTCACGTCCGCGTACCACCAAGTCCTTTTGCATCCTGACAGTCACACATTGACAGCATTTATTTCATCCTTTGGGTGCTCTCAGTTCTTGAGAGTTCTGTTTGGGTTAGCATCTGCAGCTGCCATTTTCCAGCGATTAATGTTTAAACTTTTCAAAAAGTTAAAAAAGTGGTATTTTTTCAGGACGATATCCTGGGTGAGACAAAGAGGCAGCATGATAAAAAACCTAGGGAGGTCCTGTATATTCAATGTGAAAAAAGTCTAACAGCCCAATATTCCAAGTGTAAGTTTGCAACAAGGTCGGTCACGTATTTAGGCCATGGAATTAGTGAGAAGGGTGTGGAATCCAAAACACTTTTGGTGGAGGCCTTTAGATGGTCTGATATAAAGCTAGTTAGTAAAGTGGATACCTAATCCATAGCATGCTTCTTAGGCAAAGTATTTTTGATTTAACGTTTGTCCAAAGTTTTTTGAGTGATAATGGACCCTAATTTTGTTCAGAAGCATTTAATGCTTTCCTGAAAAAGAACAGCATAATGCACAAAACAACTTCTATTTACCATCCTGCTGATAATGGTTCTGGGAGGCGCTTTAACAGAGAGCTTAAAAACACCATCCAGTTATCTAAAGAGCCAAATTATTCTGGGTTAAGGCTATATGGCGCACAGTTTAGGCTTACAGGGTCACACCTGCAGTTATATTGGGTTTAGCACTTTTGAAATTATGAAGGGCAGAGTTCCAACTATGAAGGACAATGTAGTATGGATGCATTGTTCCAAGAGTAGCGAGTGGACTCCTGATGAGGTTAAGCAACGGGTTGGCAAACTCAAGACAAGAGCTAGAAATACCACGACAAAAGCATAGCTTCAAGCAGGTAAAGTTGGGAATAGGTGATTGGGTGAGAGTAAAAAAAACAAGAGTTTAAAGGAAAAATAAAAGCAGATATTTTCACCCCTCACAAGTGGTTACATGCTTATGTAACAGTCCAGCTGAGTGATGGCAAAGTGTGGCATTTGAGTAGCTTTTCCCAATACAAGGGATGGAAGAGAAATCCTTTTAATACTTTTGGAGTGAGCCCTCAAAAGTATATAAAAAATAATTCAGATTGGTTATAGGGAGAGTGTTCGGGTGTCACTGGAAATGGTGTGGTTGGTGAAAAGGAAGTTGCTGGGGTCAATGGACGTGAACAGTGTTGAATACTTGGCCAAAGTTCCTCAGCTTTCCTGTCCGAACATGGTGAGGCCAGAAGGGGAACATCTCGGTGCATGATCAAGAAACCGAAGAGGTTTCAAGAGTACATATGCAATTAAACGTTTATTATTACTGTATTAATATTTATGTCTTGTTTTTTCCTTTATTCTTATTGCTTTTTTTAAATGTTGTTTTGAAGGAGAAAGATGTGTTGTATTGCTCTTAGTACGCTATATTATATATTAGGGTTAGTGTGCCTTTTACCATAGTTTGTCCCTCTTGGTTTTCCATAGCACAATAATTGATTACAACTGCATGATGTGTATGCAATGTGAACTTGTCATTCATGCTGATGCTGGTGGCTGTAATGGTCCATGTATGATGCTGCTACCTCTGCTGGGTTTTATATTACTTGAAATAAATCCTGTTTTAAAGTAATCTGGACTCTGGAGATTCACTACAGCCCCTGCCACTTTAGCTGTATTCATTGCTGTTGTGACCGCTGTGGTTGCTATTGCCGGTGTAGTGATTGTAGATATGGTTGCTGCTGTGGTTTCTTCTGTTCCAAAAGTTGTGGTTACTGCCTAGCTGAGAGCTGTTGTTTCTCACGTGGTTCCTGCTGTTGTAGCACCTGTCGTCACTGCTGTGTTTCTGCTATGGTTATGGCTAAGTTTGCTGCTGTTGTACCTGCTGTTGTGTTCTTTTCTGCAATTGTATCTCTGTAATGCTGGCAACTGTTACTCTTGTTATCTCTGTTGCAGTGGCACCTGTGGTCAATTCTGTCATCCCTGATGTGGTGTTGGGGTTTTTGTGTATCTTTAACAAAATGAAGAATGTAATTTTACTCTTAAAGTGATATGTATACACTGATAAACTGCTATTGTTTTTTAAACAGATTTCCTATATCATGTAGAAGTGTGTTTTCTTAGCTCGTGTTAACTAAGCCTCAATTTAGGCCCAGTCACCAAAATGGATGTCTTCTCCCTGCAGGTTTCACTGTTCATTATTTATGCAGCACAGAGTCAAGCAGAGGCATGTTTGTTTATTTCCAATGACGGATGCTCTTACTGTTCTCAATAAAGAACTTTCCTAGCTTGGTCACAAAACGGTATCTTTCTCATGGTCCTTCAGTTAGCTCACTGTACCCTATTAATTAATATTACTTTGCTGTTGTCCATGTAACTAATTTTCCCTGCCATCTCCGGATTTCTTTAGCAAAGAGTGGTCAGAATCAATATTCATGAAGTGGGATTATGCTCAGGTGGTAAGGCAATATGACATTTAATAAAACTGTTATTTGCCAAGGAAGTAACACTTTTAATCATACCAAAGTGTTGCTTGCAGTTTTTGTGATTTAATATGCAATCATTGTGTATAAAAACCCCTCGATTTTGGTCGTGAGCCCGAAGAATCCTAAGACCTTTTGATATTGCTAGGGATTGCTGCTAGACGTTTCTCTATTAGCTTTTTTGCTCACTTGGGCTTAGAATATTTTTTTGATTTTGCACTACTCTGTTATGTCTTTTTTGCTGAAAGCCTTATTGATGACTGTACCGCATCTTTTGAGTTTTGAAATAAAACTCTTTTAATGTATTTTCCTGATCTAGAACTCAACAATAGAGTGGCCCTTTATTTTATTGACTGTATTTTGATTAATCAGGAGGTGCCCTAACTTGGAGACACATTGCCTCATAAAACAGAGTTTAACACTGTCTCCGGTTAGTCATCCCATGGGAGTTCTGCTGAGGTAAAATTTTGGAGTTACATTTTTTAGGCTCCCTCGTGGCCACAGTGGTGAAAGTGTTGGTCATTGCTTTGGTTACTGCTATTGGACCTAATGTGACAGGGGTTGTGGGCAGCTTTAGTTGGGATTGTTGTTTCAGATTGTTATGACAAAAGTTCCTGCTGTTATGCCTTTTTTGATAGCAGATTGGTCACTACTGTGCTCCCTGATCTAGTTACAGAGGTGTTGGAAGTGTTGCTTCTGTGGCAACTGTTCTGCTTATTAAAACTGTAGTAGCTATGATTGTGGTGGTGGTAGTTGATGTTTCAGCTTCTGATGCTTCTATTGGAGCACCTATTCCTGTGGTTGCTGATGATGTATACTATTTTGACTACTTTGCTCCCTGATGTGGTTACAGCTGTGGTGGAAGTGTTGCTTCTGTACCCCCTGTTCTGCTTGTTGATACTGTTTTAGCCATGGTGTGGTGACTGAGGTTGCAGCTTCTGATGCTTCTTTTGGAGCACCTATTCTTGTGGTTCCTGATTAAGTATAATCTATTGTCACTGCTGTTTTTCTTGATGTGGTTGCAGTTGTGATCACTTCACTGCTGTGATCACTGTTGTGGGCACTGATATTGTCCCTATTTTTGTGGAAGGTGCGGTCACTACTGTAGTCTCTGCTGTGGCTGGCATTGTAGTTACTTCTCTGGTCTCTGCTGTGGTAGCAACTAACTGTGGCCACTGCTTTTCTTCTATGCTCTAATTGCAACTATGGGTGCTGCTGTGAGGGTGAAAGAGGCTGACCACAAGACATGCTCCGTTTATTTCTCTACTTGGCAGAGCTTTGCACCATGTTCAAGTAGTGAACACAATCCCAGTTAGGGTAAGCCAGATACACACTTTAAAATAAACTGTGCTCACCCTCTGGTATATTGGCACCGAGCAGGAAGTCTTTACATAAGAGGCAATGTGGTAAGTATTTGTGAAACACTCACACTGTAGCACAACGAGTAAAACAAGATCACAGCAACTTAAATACTATCAATAGAAGTTAAGATATGTATTTTTAAAGAATAAATGCAAAAACTGTACTTAAAAGTCAGTAGCACTAAAAGGGTGCTTGAGGTCACGCTCAACCAGGGTAAATCTGTAGTGAAGCTGACCCCGATGGAGCACAGGCCCCGCTGAAGTTTTACCTTCTCAAGTTGAGCCAAGAGTCATGTTCGCAGGTAAGAGGTTCACCGGAAGTAGGGTGAGCGTCATTGACAGTGGTCCACGGGGCGCAAAGAGCCACCTGGCATTGCAGACAAATGGGCAGGGGCCTCATGGTCATGGGCGATGATGCTGCTGTGCAAAGAAACAAAGTTGTGCCTGCTTGCGCTGATCCTTCGAGTGAGCCACACAGTCCTAGAGCAAACGGACCCGTTTGTGGTCGCAAAGAGCCCGCAATCGTGATTTAAGGAGCTGCGGCACAGAAAACCAACATCTGAGGCCCAGGACTGGATAGGTACCTCATGCATGGGAGTACTCACAGATGGCAGAGCAAAGCAGAAGCAGAGTTGCAGGTAGTCTGTTATGGCACTGAGACTTCAGAAAACAGAAGGCAAGCCCTTGGACTCACTCTGGATTCAAGTGAGACTGGTCCAATCTTTGTCCTCAGCAGGGCAGAGATAAGAGGAGCAGTTCCTCAGAACAGTCCGTCAAAGCAAAGTGGCAATCCTTAGAGCACAGTAGTCTTTACTCCAGCAGAGTTCTTCCCAGGTACAGTAGTGTACTGACTTGGTAGGGTCAGAGCCCCAGTACTTATACGCAAATGTTCCTTTGAAGTGGGGTGGGAGGGTGACTTCATAGCAGGTCCTTGAAGTGTACGAGTCCCTTCCATCCCAGCCTTTCTGTTTCTGTGGGGGGTAATAAGTCCTTTGTGTGGGGAAAGGACACTGCACATTCAGATGTACGTGTAAGCTCCATTTCCTCAGGAAGGAAGGCTTTCAGAATGCAGATGAGTCCTCTGTCACACCCACCCTTCCTATGTTTGTGCCTGTCTAGAGAGAATGTACAAAGTGTAGCTGTCACCCAGCCCAGATGTGTATTGGAGACAGGCTGTAGGCACACAGAGCAAAGTGAAGAGCAGAGAAATGTACACTTTCTAAAAGTGGCATTCCTAAAATAGTAATGCCAAATCCAACTTTACAACTAAAGAGGACTTATCCTTACCATTCCAAAGATAAGAAATATGATTTAGCTACTCCTTTCTAATCAGGAATTACAGCTTACAGGTGCTTTAAGTAATTCTCAATGCAATCCTATAAGAGAAGTAAGGTTCATAGCAGTGAAAAATTGATTTAGCTGTCTTTCACTACCAGGACACGTAAAACATAAAAGTACATGTCCTACCTTTTAGTCACACAGCACCTTGCCCACAGGGTTACCTAGGGCCTACCCTAGGGGTGACCTAAGGTTAATAAAAAGGGAGTTTAAGGCTTGGCAAGTGGTTCTAAATGTAAAGTCGAAGTGGAAGTAAACTGCACACACAGGCCATTCAATGGCAGACCTGAAATAGGTTTGAAAGGCTACTCATGGGAGTGGCTCACTCAGTGCTGCAGGCCCACTAGTAGCATTTAGATTACAGGTCCTGGGTATATGGTATACCGCTGTACAAGGGACTTACAGGTAAACAAATATGCCAATCATGTGTACACCAATGTCACCATGTTTTAGGGGAGAAGCACATACACTTTAGCACTGGTCAACAGTGGTAAAGTGCTCAGAGCCCTAAAGCCCAAAAAAAGTCATAAAAAGAGGAGGAAGGCAGAAAGTTTGTAGTGACCCTTTAGAGAGGGCCATTTTCAAATACTGGCAAACAGCCAAAGATGTCTCTAGCAAGACCAAAAAAGCTAGCCTCACTTCTTCGGTGACCTCTTCCAACTAATGGCCAATCGAATCAACAGCTCCTGTAAAAATGGTAATCAACATTACAAAGTTCCTCTCCGTATAATCTCCATTTACTTTCTTTTATTATTATTACCAAAAAGCTGACTTGAATGTAAACAAATGCATCTTACACTGTTGGTCACTCTGAAATATTAAACACAGCCCAATGCATCATTATATGCTGTAAGCTCCCCAAACTGGTTCAGTGCTTATTGCACGCTGTTAAAAGTGTTGTGGTTATTACAACCTACACTTTGCATTGCTTAACGTTATCGCTGCTCCCTCTTTAGACACCCTGTAAAAGTGCCTGATCTCACCAAACCAACAAAAACCAGGGGGCACCTTTGCAGTACAGCAAAAACAAGACCAGAATGTGAAGAGCAAACACTAGATGTTGCGTGTATGATTGTGCACTTTGTACTGCACTGCCTGCCAATACATTGGACCCTCCAGTGCCTGTAGATTACCTCTGACACCACATAACACCTGCCACACACAGGCTTATCAGAAGCATTTATCGAACTCTGTGTGGACCCACTCTGGTTAGTTCTCCCACCTTATATTTAGAACAAAAGGCTAGCTACGGAAAGAAACTATTTGACAGCAGCTAGTGATTTGGCCGCCATAGGTGCCTTATAAAAGCCATGTCATGTCTGCTTCTTTTTTATTTTAAAACATCTTGCAACAAAAGAGCGCGGGCCTCAAAAAAGCAAAAAGAGCCCTGGCTTCCCTCCACTTGTGACAGCCCTGTCCACACAGACATTTGTGACTTCAGCCCTATGTAAAGTGGGACATCAAACTTACCATGATTTAAGCATCCTGCACTTTGCATCCCAGATTAGCAGTTTTGCTTTTTTCATCCAATGTATAGCCCTGCAGGTGGCAGAGTAGATGATGGCAGACAGGCCAGGACTTGCTGAACCTCTTGCACATGGCAAGCACCATCTGAGAACATATTGATTGTCTTTTCCATAGTTGTATCTACATCTATATCTACATCTATATCTTTTGGACTTTGTGTGCCTAGTTTTCTGTTATCTGGCTATGCAGGCCTATTTAACATTGTCACATTAGTACCACATTGTAGACAATGAACCCTTATAGGTCAGGTGGCAGATACTTCCTGCCGGGTGACCATCTTGGATGAGGACCTTTTTGATTGGGTGAATGCTGTGTTCGGATCACGGTGTGCTCCATGGTTACTGTGACGAGGGAGGCGGACGAGGTTGGTAATGTATGTTGCGATTCGGATTTTGTAGGCTATTGACAAGCACTATAAAATTGTATTCCAGTGGCGTTCTCTCCTGGCCCATACTAGGGCAAATCTGTGCATCTGATTTATAATTGTTCATTTTTCAGAGAGATAAAATGTGCACCTAAGAGAATGTTCAGCAAAGAGACAGGCAGCGTAAGGAGGAACTTTCTTCTCAGTGGAAATAAATCTGTTTATTGTCTTACATTGTGAATAAGGAAGTCTGTCCTCTACCTAGTAATGGTAACAACACTCTGGTTGGGGTTTCACAAGAGCCTAGTCAGCATGTGGATAAAGTTGGGTGCCATGGCTTATTGCCACTCTGCCTGACCTGACTCGTGATTGGTGTGGTGACTCAGCAGTAATCTGGGTCACACTGCCTGCCTACCTGTGGTTGGGTTCTGCAGTTGCCATCTGCTTGCAGTGTTGCTTCTGGGCAAGGCGGTTGCAGCCTGCTGCTGTGTACTGCTTGGGCACACTGCTGTTTTAAGGGGACGTAGTAGAGCACACCATAGGGAACAAATTTGGGGTGCAGGATGTTCATTAGGGTGGAGGGTAAACTATGCAGGGGGATAGGTGAACATAGAGAAGCGCATGCGTGGCTCATCACAAGTGAGCCCACCAAGCTAAATGTTTCCGCCAGTCAAAGGCTCTCAGGTGGGAATGGGCGAGTTAGTTCTGTGCCGCTGGGATTCTATGTCAGGAAATGGAGGCTTATGATTATGCTTCTCTTTCTTTACTCAAGCAAAACAGCTACCAATTAAACTTTAAACTACATGACCCATCAGACATAGCTTCCTATCTCTCCACCAATCAACATGCACCCTGCTGGGTATATAACATAAGTTCATCAGAGTCCGTCCTCTTTCTTTGCTGCTGCAGCAGTAAGATAAGTACACGTTTATTTTAATTACGATAACCATTTACTGTGCATGGTAAGGAAAACAGACTTTATTGCCGCTGCGCTTAGGTTCGCGCAAGGTAAGCCATTGTTATTGAGGCTTTCAGTAAGTGGAGCAGGAGTGGGACAGACGCGCAATTTGCACGGCATAGAGGAGGCAGTCCCTTTTTACTGCTGATCGGGGTGTGCATGCGCAGGTAGGCAATTGGAGGTAATTATTCTCTAATCGGCTTCTCGCTATAGTGCACGCCTGCTAGTATCTCCTTGGAACCTGGAACACCCAATGGGGTGCAAAAAATGGCATAGGGCACTGCCATAGGAGACTTTGGGGTGGCTCTCTCTACAGTAAATAAATAAATATAATTGGTTGCAGTGTTAAGATGTATTAAAATGGCCTGCTGACTGGAGGTTCTAGGCCTGTGATAGTCCCTGTCAATCACCCCTGGGTTTCTCTCCCCCTGAAGCTCCTCTGCACCTTCACTAGACAGATGGTGTACTTCACGAAGGAGGTTGATGAGAACAATGATTATGCAGAATTCGAAGGGGTGCCTTACGAGCACCAAATAGAGGAGCAACTTGTAGAAGTCCTGGACTCACATGTGCAGGATTCACTCAACAGGGCATTGATTAGGGCTTTACAGGTGTGACGAGGAGGACCCGGACTCGGGCCCTCCTGGCCTACCTGTTAATATCTCCCCTCTTTTTGCACAGCATACAGACGCCTGTGGACACGACCTATGACCCAGGGATGTATACAACGGACCCATGTTTCTTTAATTGGGCGGAGCTGGAGCCAGACACCGCCCACCTACTGCAGGTAAAGCCCAACCCAGACTCTGCTCAGGTGTGTGATACACCCGGAGGCGGAGAAGGAGAGTGTTGGCGAGAAGACGGAGCGGAAGGAGCGGACTGGAGATTGAGGAGAGAGGGAGACTGGTGGACTGCGGAGGAGAGTCAGGAAGAGCGACGGTCGGAGGAGGCGTGACGAGAGCCGAGGACGGAGGAGGCGACTCCGGGAGAGCGGAGGACGGAGACATCAAGGGAGGAAGAGCGGAGCCCGGAAGGAGCTGGAGGCGGAGACCGAGACTCCAACGACAAGCCGGGAGGCCAACGGGACGGTGCAGCACCCAGCCACACTTCCCGGGAAGTGTGGCTAGAACAGGTACGGGCTCGCTTCACGGGCTGGGCGGGACGGAGGTGGAGTAAGCCTCCCTGAGGTGAAATCGTCACACCTAGTGTTTAACCCCCCCCCCTTCACGTACCGGCACTGAGACAGGGTTCGTAAATAGCACGTGTGTGTCCTCACTACCCCTTCCCTTTTCAACCGGCAAGAGGGCGCCACACTAACGCTGGTGTCCTTTTTCTTCCTGGCGGCTGCTGAACCGGCGAGGACAACGGCGGAAGATCGGCCTACGATTCCCAGGAGACACCGGGAGTGGAGACTGGGAACCTCGAAAAGCGTGACAGAGGAGATCGAAGACCCCCTCCCATTCTACCGCCTACCAGCGCAGAAGAGGCGTTTGTACAAATTAATAAAACCCGCTTTGCCAAGCACCCCGGTGTCCATGAGCCTATTTGAATTCTCAGGCGAAGTGCGACAATAAACCTTTACCAAACCCTACATAAATTATGGTAAGGGCGTATTGGGAACCCCTTTATTATTATTATTAGGGAGTTTTGTAAAGCGCCTGGTTTACGCCCAAGGCGTGTCCCCGCGCTGTAGTGGGTAGGGTGACCGTGTAGCAGCCCAACAGTAGTTAGCGTTTGAAGAGGTGAGTCTTAAGTTTTCGCCTAAACAGGGTTTCCGAAAACTCCATGCGAAGTTCCATCGGCAGGTCATTCCACCGCTTAGCGGCCAGGTATCTGAATGATCTACCCCCCATGCGTGTTTTCTTTATTTTGGGGATTTTCAGAAGACCTGTGCAAGACGAGCGCAAGCTCCTGGTGGGCTCATACCAGGTGACCAGACTTTGTAATGGGGCAGGGGCTTTTCCTCTCAGAATGCGGTGGCATGTGGCCAAAGCCCTGAATTCCACCCTACTCCTGACCGGAAGCCAGTGCAACTCCTGGAGCGCTGCCCTGGAGGGAGATCTTCTAGGAAGCCTCAAAACAAGGCGAGCGGTAGCATTCTGCAACACCTGGAGGCGGTTTAAAACCTTTTCCGTTGCCCCCAGATACAGCAGATTGCTATAGTCCATGCGAGATGTGACTAACGCATGCACCAGCGTCCGGCGAGCAGCAATGGGTAGGAAATCCAAGATCTTCCTCATGGTTTTTAGAATGCCGAAGCATGTCCCCACCACTCGACTAACCTGGGAGTCAAAAGTAAGATCCTCATCTAGCCATACACCCAGGTTCTTTGCTTCATGACATGGAGCAGGTACCTCTCCCAGGCAGGGTGGCCACCATGCCGACGACCAGACAGGTGGACCCCCCCCCACCACGAGCACCTCGGTCTTGCTGCCATTAAGTTTTAGGCAGTTGGCGGACATCCAGGCTGCCAGTTCTTGCATGCAGACTCTGAACTTGTCCGCCATTAGACCAGGTGCGCGTGAGAGGGATACCACCAGCTGAGTGTCGTCAGCATAGGACACAAGACGTAGTCCGTGGCCTTCAACAATGGTCGCCAGCGGAGAGACATAAAGATTGAACAGGGTTGGGCTCAGGGACGAGCCCTGCGGCACGCCCTGGCCCAACCCGAACTCCCTAGAGTAGCACTCTCCCTGGCGAACTTGGAAACACCTGCCTGTCAAGAATGACCGGATCCATCCAAGCGCAGCTCCTACCACCCCTCCATCATTCAGACACTGTAGCAAGGTGGAGTGAGCTACAGTGTCGAATGCTGCGCTTAGGTCCAAGAGGATCAGGGCCATGGTTTGGCCCTCATCCACTCCCTGTCGCAGAGCTTCTACTGCCATGAGCAATGCTGACTCCGTCGAATGGCGGGGACGGAAGCCAAATTGAGAGTCATGGAGTAGAGAAGCTTCTTCTACAAAACCCATCAGCTGGAGGTTTACAGTTTTTTCGGCAATCTTCGCCATATATGGCAGGAGGGAGATGGGGCGAAGATTGTCTAGCCTATCATAGCTAACATTGGGCTTTTTTTGAAGGGGGAGAACCACCGCTCGTTTCCAAGCATCCGGGACAGTGTGAGTCTCGAATGAGAGATCCAGAAGACGGCGGATATGAGGCTCCAAGACATGCAAACTGCCCATCAGGCGTCCAGGAGTAGTGGGGTCACGAGGGGAGCCTGATTTAATTGACCCACAGATCTGAGCGAGTTTTTCAGTGGGTGGGGTTACGAATGTTGCTAGCACCCGTCGTTCATCACATGCCTTAGATACCTCTACCACCTCGGGGTCCATGTCAACCCTACTGGGGAAGGTTGAATATATAGTAGAGACTTTGTTGGAAAAAAATTCCGCTACTCGGTTGCAATGGTCAACTGTGCAGAGCTCCTCTGGGACTGCTGCAGGCTTTCCCACTGAGAGGGATTTGTATATTAAAAACAATTCTTTCGAGGAATTTTCGGCTTCCCCAATCCTGGTACCATAGTAGATTTTTTTGGCCTTTTTGATTAGTCCATGGTAATATCGCCTACTAGAAACATAGTCCAATTTAGCTTGTGTGGCGAAATCAATTCTCCAGCGCCTTTCTGCCCGTTTACACCTGGATTTGGCCATACGGACTTCTTCACTAAACCAAGGTGCATTTTTCAGTGCGCGTCCCCCTGTTTTAATCTGGGCAAGCGGGGCTACGTGGTCTAGGGCGACTAAGATGCGTTGGTCCAAATTATCGTTAACAGTTTCCACATCCGTTCCCCTTAATTCATCCCCCACCATAAGAGCTTCATTAAACCTGGCAAGTGAAAAATTGGCCCATCTCCGTCCAGGACGATGAAGTGCCACTTTTCCTAAAACTTTAGCTCCCGGAATAGAGATCGAAAAGGGAGTCAGGAAATGATCCGACCATGGGATAGGTACGGGGGCTAGAGCTTCCACTTGCCCCCAGTTGGCAAAAATAGGGTCCAGCAAGTGGCCCCGTTGATGGGTAGGGGATTCACCTACCAGTTCGAGCTGAAGGGCCCTCAGCTCCTTGCGAAGGTCCCCTGCTCCCCTATCAGTGGGATCATCCAAGTGTATATTGAGGTCACCCAGCACCAGGAACTTATCTGTGCGTAAGGCTGCCTCTGTGGCACTTTCAATCAGACTTTCTGTAAATCTGGTTGAGGGGCCCGGTGGCCTATATATCAGGAGGCCCTTAACAGTGTATCCCCCGTTGACTTGGATGGAAAACGCGCCCGCCTCACTATCTGTAATCTCAATCTGCTCCAGAAGACAACATAAGCCCTCCCTCACCACAATGGCTATTCCTCCACCTCTGCCTTTGGGTCTATCTAGCCGTACTAGGGTATAACCCTCCGGAATGGCTTCCAGGACCTCTGGGGCAGAGTCGCAGTCCAGCCATGTCTCAGTGAGAAAGAATAGGTCCCATTGTTGTTCTCTAAGGAGATCAAAGATATCCAGGCGATGCTTGCGCAGCGACCGAACATTCAACAAGCCACAGACCAATTTGCGGTGTTCTCTGGTAGTGTGTGTTGACAGGTCGAACTTGAACTGGCAGTGGCTGCACCCCGTGTTATCTTCCACCCTCATGCCATGTAGACACAGGTTACTGGCACACATCTTGCGGTAAGATAGCAGGTCCGCTCTGCTCCACTGAATGTGTCCTGTAGGAAGAGCAGGGGGCATGGCCCTGGGCCGAGTTCGGCCGCGGACGGGCGCAGACGGGCTTGACTTGAGCGCGACTTCGGCGCGCCTACGTCGCGCCCGCTGCGCTCGTCCGCTGCGCTGCCGAGAATGCATCCGCCTTATATGCCCCACAGCGAGTGCCTCAGGAGCACTAGACCGCTGACCGGTCTCCCCGCTCACCGGAAGTAGCCGTCTCGACCTTCCTCGCCCTCCGCACAATCGGTGCTAATCACCGTGTCGGACCGAGGCGGGAAGGAGGGGAGAGATCAGCCCAGAAGTCGGTGTTAGCAGGTAAGCCAGCAAGCTATCGTGGCAAAAGTTAAAACTTAAAACTGGGAAGCCTAAATCGCTATCCCATCAAGCATGTGCAATTTGCAGTTTCCAGAAGTAAAAAGCGCGTTAAAAGCTGCCTCAGCGCCGAGCACAGTGGCTGCAGACACTGCCACTGCCTACTCACCACCACGCAAGCCGGCTCCTTCTGTGCCTTATATGCCCCACAGCGAGTGCCTCAGGAGCACTAGACCGCTGACCGGTCTCCCCGCTCACCGGAAGTAGCCGTCTCGACCTTCCTCGCCCTCCGCACAATCGGTGCTAATCACCGTGTCGGACCGAGGCGGGAAGGAGGGGAGAGATCAGCCCAGAAGTCGGTGTTAGCAGGTAAGCCAGCAAGCTATCGTGGCAAAAGTTAAAACTTAAAACTGGGAAGCCTAAATCGCTATCCCATCAAGCATGTGCAATTTGCAGTTTCCAGAAGTAAAAAGCGCGTTAAAAGCTGCCTCAGCGCCGAGCACAGTGGCTGCAGACACTGCCACTGCCTACTCACCACCACTCACCACCACCACTTTAGGGGAATCCTCAGTTCAGAATGCACTGTTGGGTTGGGTGAGCAGGGCTTTGCCCGTGAGAGACCTTCATTCAGTTCCTCAGCAGAAGTGTTGTCACAAGTGGCATCGCCTGTCCTTCTCACCCAATGTGGGTCACATCTTGTTAGACAGCAGATATTATGGCTTTCAGTTCATTTAGTTTCAGGTACAGAGAGAGCAAGACGACCTGAGAGGTCTTGAGGAAGAAGAAACCTAGTTTCGGAGAAGATGGGAAGACTCCTTTGGTTGGAGGACGCAGTGAAGAAGAGCAGTTGGAAGACCAGAAGTTGTGGAGTTTATGTTCATGATTATGGATTATCTGGCAAAGAAAGAGGACGGACCATGGTTGCCTTACTGTATATACCCAGCAAGGCGAAAGTTGATTGGTGGAGAGATGGCAAGCTATGCTTGATGGGTTAAGGAGTTTAAAGTTTTATTGGCTGCTGTTTTGCTTCAGTAAAGAAAAAGAAGCATAATCCTCAGAAGTTTTTTTATCCTTGGGGACTCTCTATGTAACGCAGTAAATGATAGGCTGGCTCCACCTGAGCTTGTGAGAGGCTTGTGTCAATTTGCATCACTTGTGTGGTGTAAACACGATGCTAATTTTAGTAAATAAGAGCACACGTGTCCAGTGTTCACTAAGAAGTGCTGAAGCTCAGCGTCGGTAAACAATGGCACAAATTGAGCACTGCAGTGGTCTTCCCCTAACTTTAATATGGGAAAATACTATTTGCTTTAACCTATAATACCCACCTTACTCCATTGAATATTGTTGTGCACACCACATGCCAACTCATTAAAAGCCTAGGAAAGGTCACTATTTCCGTCATCACAAACAAAGTTGTGACAGCGAACACTAACCTACCTGTCTGAAAAACTCAGGCTCTCGAGAGGCCACACTCCAACTCTCCAGGCTGGAGATCATAAAGTGCAATAAATAAAAACACCAGGGCATCATTTACAACTTTTGTCACATGGCAGCACTTCAAATCACTTGGCTGCTCTGCCCTGCATCAAAAGAAAAGGGCAGAAATGCGCTGTACCTCTGACATACAGAGCATTCCTGTCCTCTTACAGTGCACTGGTGCACAAATGGCAGCCCAGCACTAATGCAGACACCCTTCCAGGGTCCCTGCATTGAAATCATGTTGTTTTTGTCCAGGAAGGGACACCTTCCTTCACAAAAACAACTGTTACCCTACCTCTGGGGAGGCTCAGGGTCTTGACGCATCCCAGATTTCTGCTATGTTGTAAATGTGGGACTGTGTAAAAAACCATGGGCGTTGAGTGGGAACACCCACCGCAATGTCCATGGCACGCCTCCCTGAGGCAGTGTGAGGCAACACAGTGAATGGGGCTTTTCATGGCCTCGTAGATATGGGTCTGCACTATGCCCCGCCGAAGCGTTTAAGAAAAGTTGCATTCCGTCCGCGCTCATGGGCTTGTAAATAGGCCCCCAAGTCTACGGAATATTTCACTCCTTTGATTTTTAATTTCAGATTTGACCTGAAAATGCATCTTTTTAAGGAGCGCCTCATCCACCATGGATTAACATCCCCTTCCTTCCCTACTGGTGTGCCTGTATACAATGTATTGACGAGCCTCGTCCCCTTTGACTCCTAGGTTGGCACTATAGAAAACCCAGCTTATGCCTAGTATTAAGTGGGTGATCATGAGACCGTTAATGTGAACGCCAAGGTACATCGCAGCTTGTGTTTTGCGCTAGACATAAGGCCGCTGTTGTGATTTACCATCATTCACAATACAGTGCTAGGTACCTTTTTAAGTTCATCATCACAAGAGAGGTGGACATGTCTCTAAAAACAACCCAGGTAGTACTAGTTTCCAGATCAGGACCTTCTGGGGGTCACAATAATAAAGCTTATGGCATTTCGAAGCTCATGAAAAATTATATTTCGCAGTTTTGGTCCTTTCCCCTGCCCTAGCAACGCGGCTATATTATACTTGAGAATTTGCACTCTGATATTGTGGTACCCTAAGGCGACTGACCACTACTGCCCTAATGTGGCACTAGGCATGCCTCAAATAAAACTAGTCGCAAGAAACAGCCCAGGATTGACATATGATTATCTCTCCAGCCCTACTGTGCTTTCAGAGGTGTAGGCCTGTGGGACACTCTCTTCATATCTCTCTCGACCTGGCCTGCAGACTCCAACTGACATTTGAGAGTTGCTGACCTGCTGTGAAACCTCTTTGTATCACTTTTAAGTCTGACACTTATCTGCCCTTGCATGTGACACACTCTTCAGCAGACCTGCTTGCTTTCTCAGAGGCACCAGCATGCCTCGAAAACACCCAGCATCCTTCAGGCCTGACACGTGCTTTGTGCTCGACGTCACTGAATCTGCGCCGGCCATTTCAGAGACACAACTGCCCCGATAGCTCTACAGGTCAGTTTGCTCCTATCTTACATGAAAGAGCAGAGACAACACGAAAAGTGCAAAGATTTCTGCAACGATTTTCAGTACTGCAGGATAAACTTGGTTACCAAACATTTAAATGAGCATTAGGAAAGCCAACTGCTTTGGCGCCGGCACTCAAGCACAGCAATGGAAAAATGCCTGCTGTAGTTCGAGTTAGCAAAATAAGCCTTCTTTGTGTATACAATGCAGACATGACACAAAATATTAAATGTAGGATGAAAGTGTGCTTTTACAAATGTAAAATAGTCCTTATGTATTCCACTGGAGGCAACATTCTATGCCATGACCGGAGGCGAGGATTATGCATTTCTTTCTTCACTCCTTATTACTAGCAAGTTCAAACGTAGAGAGCAACCATGGTAACCAATAGTCCAATCCAATAACAGTCCGACAGTCTATAAATCACATCATGTAACATAGTCCTTCCTCTTTCTTCACTGCTACTCCGTCAGTTAGGTCACCGTACTTTTCCTTCCTGACATAGTTAGTGGGATAGTGGGAGTTTTTTTGATGTACTATTCTTGATATTTGCGATAGTGTTCTTGCCTAGATATTAGAGCTTGATATTAATTGCTGTCTACTGTATCTGGCCTGCATGTTTCATGCTCCCCGCACGGTAGGCAAACCCCCCAAGCACGTCTTTTGTGTTCCGCGCGGGTGCACGAGATGGCACTCTTTTGCGCCTTTCAACGCAATCCTCATGCTATAGAGCAGCTCTGTGAGCCATGTGCGCCGAAGAGAGGATTAGCGGTCTCCCGCTGTGTGCTTCCTCTCTCCAACCCTTGCCTGGCACCGCAACAGCGGTAAGTCAACTAGGATTTTTTTCTTCCTGGCATGAGAAAAATGTGAGTGCGGTTTAGCGAGTGAATTCACTCCTTCAGGTGTACTGCCTTGACAACCACTTCAGAGCACCAGCGAGGAGGCTGCCCAATTTTATATTATCTCAGGCGTTTTTTCTGGTGCCCTCACCCTTGCAGTCACAAAAGAACCATGACTACGCACGCTCTTGTACCTGTGAGGAGGTTTGGCCCCCGCCATCGACGCTTTCCTGCTGAGGTTGACAAGTTCCTTAACCAAGCCATATCCGAGGCGCCTGCCCTCAGCAGGAAAGTGTTGACAAGCTGTCAGCCCATGTATACAAGGGGCACTGGTATACTGGAGGATGGGGGGCTGGGCCTAGTGGGGTGACTTCAGTCCCCACACGCACCTGGAAGGCTTTAGCCATCCGACTGAAGTCTTCCATAAGAGTGGACACATGTTAAAAGATGCACCCTACCGGGAGGAGGAAACACCTGGGATAATGGACAATGACATTGCGACGAACTTCGAACCCGGGCCCGAAGAGGAGTTCCCTAACCTGGGGGAGGGTGATGTTGAGGATGATAAAGCCTCTTCTGATGAGGCCCAAGACGCGGGCAGATTCTGGTGCCCGCATTCCAACGGTTCAGACTCATTCGAGGGAGACCCTGCCCCTAGTGACATGTTCGGCCCAAAGGGAATCTGCCACCCATGCTCCACAGAGTGGATCCCGGAGAAGAAGGTGGTGGAATACATGGCGAGCAAGGTCCACCAGACCTTCAGTAAAGATGTTAGAGCATGCCTACTGGTGGAATGCCCCCGACCTTCCGTTGGCTAAAGAATGACAGTGACCACAGAGAACGACCCTAAGTTATGTACATTCTTCTCTCAGTACATGACAGACCCAAAAAAGTGAATAGACAGGTCTTGGCGAAAGTGCAAGGACAAACTCCTGGATGTGGTAGGCCCATTGACTAAGATCATCGAGTTAGCAGAGCAGGCCAGACAGTCAGGGACTTCCCTCCCCACGGATGACATCGCGGGCTGGGCACAGAGGGTGATCTGCCTTCTCGGTAACGTCAAATGCGTCCTCTCGGCAGAGTAGTGCCGATCTATATTGATCAAAATCAAACTCAAGCTGGGCGAACTCTCCTCCTCGGAGGCAGGCCCAGTAGTCCAAGGTTCCCTATTCGGCGAACCTTTTGCTAAAGAACTCAGGAAGTTTGTTGCCAAATTCTCAGCTCTGGACAAGGCCCGGTCGTCCATGAAAAAGATATTCCCTGGGAAGATTTTTGGAGGGGCCAGAAGAGGCAGGGGTCACACTTCCTGCCGCCAGTCTTACCAAGGCCCTAACAGAGCACAGACGAGGAGGAATAATGGCTGGCACGGCGGCCATCAATGATCCTTCTATCCCTACCGCAGCAGCGGTCGAGGATAACACAACCGTTCTCGACGAGGATCCAACAGCAATGGGTATAACGGTAACACCTGTTCTGTCAACACCTCTCCATTTTGGTTGGAAGTTACGCTTTTTCACTCACAAGTGGGCAAAGATAACGGCAGACCCGTGGGTAATGGAGACCGTCCAAGGGTTCCACATAGAATTCTACGAAACCCCGTCACAAGTGGTAAGGCCCTGTCCTCTAATTTTTTCTCACAAGTGATGTCCCTAATTGGCCAGGAGGTAAAGGACCTTATTGCCAACAATGCGATATGCCTCTCCCATCTTCACCCCAGGGGTTTCCTCAGCAACTTGTTTCTGGTAGAGAAGAGAGACGGGGCTTCCGCCCAGTGATCAACCTCAGGTCCTTCAACGAGTGGCTGGTGTATAGCCACTTCAAGATGGATGGCATTCACCTCCTCAGGGACATGCTGCTTCCGGACGACTGGCTGGCGTGCCTAGATCTCCAGGGTGCCTACCTGACAGTCCCCATCTTTGCACCTCACCGCAGGTACCTCCAGTTTGAATGGAGAGGGCAAATATTCAAGTTCTGAACTCTCCCATTTGGCCTATCTTCGGCACCGTGGTGCTTCACAAAGCTAATCAAGTCAGTAGTGGTGTACTTTTGGACTCTGGGCATCAGGTTGATCATCTATCTGGACGATATCCTGCTGAAGGATCTGTCACTGAGTCACCTACTGGCCCATCTGAACACCACCATACACCTCCTTCAAGACTTGGGATTTGTCATAAACCAACAAAAGTCAAATTTGACGCCTCAACAAACCATGACCTTTCTGGGCTTCTGTATAGACTCCAGGGCAGCGACCCTGAGCTTACCAGGACAGAAGACCAACAATATCAAAAAAGAATTGAGGAAGGTCCTTCAGAAGGATAGGATATCTCTGCGCCAGACGGCCAGGATTGTTGGCTTATTATTGTCCTCAATAAAAGCTATCTTCCTGGGCCCATTGAACTACCATGATCTCCAGAGACTGAAGGCAGCCCACCTTTGCAGGGGCCTTGCCTATTCAATGCTTGTGACTCTGACATCGGAAGCCAAGACAGAGATGCAATGGTGGATAGACCACATGGAGGCATGTCATGGGAGAGCAATATTTGGATCCAGTCCAAATCTGGTGATAGAGTCACACAACAGCCATCTGGGCTAGAGAGGCAGGTTCGGCTCGATCTCCATGGGAAAAAGGTTGACAGAAGAGGACCTCTCTCTGCACATCAACTGCTTGGAACTTCTTGTCGGGCTTGTTTGCTATTCGAGCACTTACAAGGGACAGGATCTCATGCTGTGTTCTATTGAGGATGGACAACACCACAGCAGTGTAGTATGTCAACCAGTTGGGGGGACCTGCTCTCGAGCCCTGGCAGAACAGGCCAAAGACTTCTGGTGCTATTGCCTCCAACGACAGATATTGGGGATGGTGGAATATCTCCCAGGGACGATGAACTCGGTGGCAGACTGGAACTCAGATTCCTCATGGACGCCAGTGATTGGAGGCTCTGTCCGAGAGTATTTCAAGGTCTCATGTCACTTTGGGGTTCTTGCCGATAAACCTCTTTGCATCCCGGTGGGACACTCGGCTCCCGCGCTATGTCAGCTGGAGACCGGATCCGGGGGAGGAAGCAATGGACGCCTTCCTACAAGACTGCTCAGAAAATCAGGACTATGCTTTTCCCCTGTCCTGTTTATCGAGTGAGTGGTGGCCCAAGTCAGATGTCAACTGGCCTCCTTAGTGCTCCCCACCCCAATCTGGCAATCACAAGCATGGTTCCCTTCTCTTCTAGAACTTGCATGCACCTTACCAATATGGCTCCCAATCTTTGCCGAGATCTTGACAGACCCCTTGGGCCAGCCCCATCCCCTGGTCCTCCAGGGCCATCTTCACCTCATGGCATGGTGGATTTCAGGCGACGCTGACAAGACCTCAGGCTTTTGCAAAGAGCTGAATTCCTCATCTAGCAGACGTGGGCCCTAGGAACTACCATGAGGTACAAATCGGCTTGCAGACGATGGGTTCATTGATGTGTGGAGAAACACTTGGATCCCGTGGGCACCAGTGTTACCGATGTCGTGAACTTCCTGGCAGAACAGTCTCACGAAGGCTTGGCATATTGTACCATCAATTCCTTCAGGTCGGCTATCTTGGCGGGCCATTCTCCAGTGAACAATGTTCTAGTGGGTGAACACCCATGGGGAAGTAAACTCTTCAAGGGCATCAGGATCTCCTGGCAGTACAATCAATACCTATCTAGGAAGGAGGTCTCAGTGAAGCTGGCAATGTTACTCTGCCTCATCTCTTGCAAAAGAGCTTCGGAAGTAAAAACACTAGATAGAAAATTTACCCCTGAAGGGGTCACCTTCAGCACCTCCAGGAGAACAAAGACAAGTACCAGGTCGATATCTTATCCAGCCTTTCCTGATAACCCCAAACTGTGTGTGGTCAGATGCCTTAAGGCATATGAAGATATGACATTGGAGGTTCGCCCCCTGGGTGAACGGAAACTCCTGATTGCCATCAAAAAGCTTTACATGGCCTTACCATATCCGATCATTTCTATATGGGTGAGATGGGTTATAGCAGAAGCCTGTATTGATATCAGTAATTTTGGAGCTTACTCCTCCAGGGGAGCTATGGCCTCCAAAGCTGTCCAGGTAGGGGGCAGACTGGAGGATATCATGACTGCAGCAGATTTGTCCTCTGATTCTACCTTTAAGAGGTTTTATTTCAAACCAATCCATTACACAGCCACACTGGTGGTAAGTAAGCTTGAACATGCATAATGCTCGCCTCCGGTCCTGACATAGAATGAAAAATGTCCTAGTTAACATGAAGGAAAGTTTCAAATCTATTAAGGGCGCGTAGGCGAGGATTATCCACCCCTGGCATGCATTTCCATGCTTCCCAGCCTTGGATATAAAAAAGGGTGTTTAACTCTACATTCTAACTCCCAAAAGACCGATATCATTATCTTTGGGGAGTTAGAACCCAGATGGAACTATCTCTGGTGGCCAGCAGAGATGGGTGAGGCATCTAAACCTGTGTCAAGGGCAAAAAATGTAGGTGTGTGGATTGACAACAAGTTAGCATTATCTCATCAGACCAATGCTATTGTCACCTCCTCACATTTCATGATTAAAAAACTTAGGAAAATCATGCCTTATATCCTTACCGATTCTAGAAAGCTGGTGGTTACGGCGCTGGTCCAGACCAAATTGGACTATTGAAATAGTCTTTAATTTGGCATGTGTAAGCATTTTCTCAAAAAACTTCAATCTATCCAAAACACGGCTGCTCGATTGTTGAGCAATATCCCCAAATATAATTATATTACCAAAAAAATTCGCCGACTTCATTGGCTTCCAGTGGCCAAACGAGTTGAGTTTAAGGCCCTATGTTTAGCATTCAAGGCTTTGAACAACACAGGACCTTTGTCGCTCAAAAAGCTATTTGTTTGGTATCATCCGGCCAGACAGCAGCAGTCCTCAGAGAGCAAAATGATGAATGTACCTAGAATACGCACTTCGGGTTTGGGTGGTCGGAGTCTCTCTTATGCCCCCCCATTTTTTACTGCAAAGCTGTGGAGCACACTTCCAGCCGACTTGAGAGGAGTAGTTTCTCTCTTACAATTTTCAGGAGAAAGTTGAAAACCTGGCTTTTCCAGAACTGAGTAACCAGGAGGATTTACAGCAATCAACAGCACCAAGACACTCCTGGGTATTTGTGCGCTCAACAAATGTCAGAAAAGAAAAAAAACTGTAGGCTGCTTCCTAATGAACTGGAGACTGTTGTACAGAGAAGTATTGTGGATCTTACTTAACTACAAACGTAATACCTGATATTATGGCTTGAAAAGCAATGCTTTCCATTTATATGGCATCTGTTGCAATTTGTAAATGTTTTTTGACTACAATACTTTGTTTGTAGAAGTTACTTAACTATTGTTGTGATTACTGGAGGTATGTTCTTATATACATTGTAACACTGTAACATGTTACCCATACCTGATTTTTTGGTGAATATTCGGGGAACTCTAACACTTTCTCCCCGTATCCTCTTAGACTCAGAATTAAAGTTGGAATGAAGTACAACGGCCTTAACTTCCGACAGTAAAGATGAGGAAGGACTACGTTACATGATGTGATTTATAGACTGTTGGGCTGTTATTGGATTGGACTATTGGTTACCACGGTTGCTCCCTATGGTTCATGGGAGTTGTAGTATTGTGAAGGTGTCGTTTTATTTTTACCTTTAAACTTGCTAGTAATAAAGAGTGAGGAAAGATATGCATAATCATCGCCTCCGCATCCTTAATATAATTGAAACTTTCCTTCATATTAACTAGGCAATTTTTCAGTATACCCTCAAACAGCCAATAGAATGAAGGTGACAAAATTACTCCTGTGGTTTGTGATTAACATTTCTCAAACCTATGGCTGAAGTGCCTGGCTGAATGGCAGAAGGAGGCTGAACAAAGACCCCTTAGAATATATATACTACACAATATGCTCGCCGTGAATGGCGCAAATGCCTATACACTAAATGCCTAAAAAGTACATTTTAAGGCCTTTTGCAGTAATTTTGCGTTTTCACAAACTAATGCCGAAAGGCTGCCTTATCTCGCCATAGGATAACATTGGACTAACAGATAGTCACACCCAAGGGCCCATATCTAAGGTGGCTCTAGGTCTTTTTAATTTCTGTGAGATATGCAAATCTGAGTTCAAGTGGTGTACAACAGTCACCTGGTGGGGGCTGAGGAAGGGAAGATGAACTACAAGCGTGGAGTTGGGTGGATCCCACAGAAACTATGTCCCCAAACTATTGTCCCTTTATCCCCTGATCCCTTACCCCGCTAAACTTTGCCCCCATCACGGAGGAAGGCCTCCTACAGTGGAATCTATAAGCCTTACCCCGCTCAGCCGTGCCTCTCTATCAGTGGAGGCAGGCCTCCTTTAATCAAAGCTGTTGCTTCTTATCCCGCTCAACCGTGCCTCTACATGAATGGAGGCAGACCTCCTTTGGTCGAGGCTCGGCCAAGGCCACCGCTCTTTTCTCTGCAGAGCCGGGCCTGTCTATCAGTGTAAGCAGGCCTCCTTTGGTCAAGTACTTTTAACAAAGGGGGAACCAGGAGCTTTTGATGAGGTCCTGCACAATGCTCCTAAACATTAAGTAAATCAAAGAAATGTGCAGTTCCTGGGGGGAGAAACTAGGGTGGGGGAGTGAACAGGTCTCTTATTGATTGCCCTCACACACCCCGAAGGATGTCATGCTTCATCATTTGGGCTGTGCTCCTCGTCGGGCCGGCGCTGCAATGCCTGACGGGTTCCCGCTGAGGGGTTCTTTGCCGGAGATCTTTTTAGAGACAGCTGTATGGTGAGTGAGGGTGAGTGATCAAGGTAGTGGTGTGAGTGAGTGCTGTGAGTTAAAATAGGTTGTGTACTGCCCTATAGAACCAATTTTATTCAGGGGTGTACTGACCTAGCTAAAATACGTTAGCCCTGTCTGGATTTGATGATCTTACAGGGTCTGGTGTGAATATGCGGTCAACATGTTTCTTGCCTGCAGCCCCTAACTGGTCAAACGGCAATTCTTCAGGACCTATGTTTTCAGGAGTAGATTCTCCTAACTCTAATACTACCAAACACATGTGCTGATTGTAGGAGAGTAGGATCTGCTTACTATGGTTACCAACTTTTTGCTGGTGTTTCACTGTTTATCGACTTTAGTCTTGCTGGGGCCCTGCTATCCAGGACCCCAGCCTAGCTGCTTTCTCTCTAAATTGATTGCATTTACTTTAGGTACAATCCAGATTAGTTACTGGGTTACCCTTGTGAGTCCCTAGTATATAGTACCTTAGGTACTAAGGGCATAGGTACCCCAGAGGCCTACCAGGGGCTGAAGCATGTATTATGCCACCCCTGGGAAGCCTTCCAAAATGGCACCACAGGTCTGCTACTGCAGCCTGGGTAAGGTGGTGCATGCACCCCTTACTAAGAAATAGGTTACCCATATCTACCTTTAATCACTGACACATATAAACCTATACGTCACTCCTATGGCAGGCCTTATCAATCCTGAAGGCAGAGTGCTTGGTTTTGTGTGAGAGGGTGCCCATGCTTGAGCAGGACCCCTCTTCAGTGTTCGGAATCTATTCTGTGATGCTGTTCTGTGATGCAGCCAGACCATATACTCTTAAGTGCATTATAACCTCGCGGTAAATGGTAACTTTGGAATGGCTGCATGGAAACATGTTGTGTTTGGTGTCAAACACTTTGGAATCCTACACCCCCATCCCCCCCATCCCCCTGCCAGTCCTGGCGGCGAGGGTAAAATTCCACCCTTCTAGAGGGAGAAGGCATGTACACACTACCTAACCGGTAATAGTTTAAAAGAGCCCCAGCATCACAAAATGGATGCTGCAGCCACAGACAGGAGTCTGACCTCCTGCTGCTGGACGAAACTCCGGCATAGGAGGCCTGAACAATAGGTTTCCTGCCACAGGGAGGTGTAACCACCTCCCAGACAGGCTTTAGTGTATTGGGGCTGGGTGGGTGCATTCATGGAATGCTTTTCAGACAGTGCTAGGGGCACACTTGGTGTCCCTGTCGATACCCCAGTTCAAACCGGTTGCAGGGGTGCTCAAACAAAGGGAAAGGGGTGTAACCAACCCCCTTCCTGGATCCTCTCATAGGTGGGTCCCTAGAGTATGTCCAACCCCCTAACTTAGTATAAGTATGGGAACCCAGTCCTTAGAACTATAGAATACACCTAGATGAAACTCTGCAACATATATCCTGGAACTTCGACATTCTATTTCGACTAGAAGATGGAAGAATCTCCCTTGGGGTCAAGGAGTGACTCCCCTGTTCAAACAGGCACTAACAAAGCAATTGCCGATCTGCATCTTTGTTGCTCCCGCCAGATCCCGAAGTACCTGCTGCCCTACGACCCGCTGCCCGAACAAGTGACATAAAACCGGAACTCCTAGCACCGTGCACATTTTCTAATTGCATTGACTTCCCGAGCTTTTCTGAAGTTGTGCTTTAGGTTACATGTAGCCCAAGCCTCAAGCATCATCTGCACCGAAGACTCCACGAGTGTTCCGTGGGCCTGCTTCTTGCATTTCCACTTGAGGCTCTTTGCGATCCCAAGTCTGTTGACTGATGGGTTCCTTTGAAGGTAACTCTTCTGTTTCTTGGGTTTTCCTGGTTGTCCAGACGTGCCCTGACTCCCCTCCAAAGGGTGAGTCCCTCAGGCCTTGCTGGTCTGCACTGAAGTCAATCTTTGCTTTCTGCGTGGGTTGCTGTTGCCAGGGCTTGTTGGGTCCAATCCGGATACTGACACTGCAGCACTCAACATCCTTTGTGGGACAGCTCGAATCCAGCTCCTGGTTGTCATCGACGCCTCCTGGTCCTCGTAGCTAAGAGTCAAGCTTCACCTGAAATCACCCAACACCTGTGGGCATCTGCTCATCGTCTTCCTGGTCACTGGCTAGTGACACAGACTCTGCCCCCTCTGCTTTCAGGGTCTTCACTACTCCGATCCAGGCTTGGATCCACCCGACACATTCCACTTGGACGCCAACAGCATTCTGCAGCAGCTCTTCATTGACATCGACGACAAAACCTGACACGAAAAGACACCTATGCACCCAGCTTCCCTGGCTGAGGTAACTCAAGTACTCCGGTGCTCCCATGGGTGATGACTCTAGAACCTCCTAGTTAATGGTGATTTGCGGCTGTGTTTAGACACTGCACGCGTCCCCGTGGGTCCCCTGTGTCACTACCTTGGGTGGTTCCTGGTGGCCCTAGCGGTTCTAAAGGCTCTAGACTTTGTATCTATGACAGTCGTGGTTCTTATACCACTTTCTTAATATATGGTTTGGTACGCCCCTAGGGCTCAACGTATATTGTGCTAATTTACTGTGTGCTAAATAAGTTTACTTTATGTACTTTTGCCTATAGCCTCATAAAGAGACTAGAGGGATGTTTTTAGAATAAATACATATATTTTATATATATACCTGGTGTGTTTCTCCTTTCAATTGGTCATTCATGAGATTATGGACTGGTAAAACAAGCTGCTTTACATTCCTTCAAGACTTAGCCTGAAGTCTGCTCTCCGCAGCTACAACTAGGACAGCATTCTATATAGGTTGTCTTTAAACCTACCATCAATAAGGGTCATTTGGACTGGTGCAAGGTGCCCACTAGAATATTGGACAGCATATGCCAGGCCACCTTCTCACATTGAATACTGTATTTTGTCACCAGCGTAGTATGCCAAGTTCCAGGGGGTATGTCCTAGATATGAGAGACCTGAAAGAGATACAAACAAATCAGTTCCAGAACTTGGTCTGGAAGCCTATAATCACCACCTGTCATGCAGTGATTTACATGCAAGAGCTTAATATGCCAAGTGGGATCATAATTGTGGTAAAGATAAAAACAACACCACTTTTGACTCAGTGCACATCAAGTTACAGTAAAAGGGAACACACCATCCAAGCTTGATGTGGACATAAAGTGATGGTAATAAGTTGATGAGACACGATCTAGCGTTTTTTTTTTACAACATAGCCATAGTCTAGCAGCTCATTAATAAAGTTTCTCATTGCTTAAGGTGTTCGTTGTAGAATGCTATGAGCTTCCAGCATAATCGGTGCCTGATATTTCACTGTTAACCCTCCTGTGCGTTCAGGGACGTGGTGGCTAAATTTCAATAACGTATTCTTTACAAAGTAAAGGTTTTAAGTGCATATTAACATTTTTTGTGTAGTGAATCGCCCCTGGGTATAGGGTTATCCATGTTCGTGTCAAGTATACATTTCAATTACATGCCCAAATGTATTACAATAACTCACCCCTGGTAAGGAACGTACCCACGGACGTGGATGCCTTAAGAGCACTTTATTGCTCCAATCTGAAAGAACAAATAAAAGATACTGGCGGGTGGCCGCAAGTATTTAGAACCAAGTTAAAGTCTTACCGGTATCTTGACAGGGCATTTGGTCATTTCGCGTGGCGCTGGAAAACTACTCACAATGGTGGACGCGCAACTTGCGAGTCTCCTACCCCTGCTCTGGCTCCCGTGGCTCTACCCTTTAGCGCGTGGTGTTTAAAAGTGATGTGTCATACGTGTGGTTCAAAAAACTCGACCGCGGGTGCCGGCGGGCATTTTGGGAGTAATTTCAAGCGGATTTTCGTTTTCAATAAAACTTTATTGTAACCTTGTGAGATGCCTGTCCTATCGCATAAAAGGTTATCAAATATGGGAATGGTGGTATGTTTTTCTTTAGGAGGTGTTAGTTGCTAATGCATACAAAGGAGAGCTGCTAATATCAATCAATCAATCATGACATTTGTATAGCGCGCTACTCACCCGGAAGGGTCTCAAGGCGCTGGGGGAGGGGTACGTTACTGCTCGAACAGCCAGGTCTTGAGCTGCTTCCTGAAGGAGAGGTGGTCTTGGGTCAGCCGAAGGTGGATGGGGAGGGAGTTCCAAGTCTTGGCTGCCAGGTAGGAGAAGGATCTTCCTCCGGCGGTGGCCCTGCGGATGCGTGGTACAGGGGCGAGGGCGTGGCTGGTCGATCGTAGCTGGCGGGTGGGCGTGTAGAAGGTCAGGCGGTCGTTGAGGTACTTGGGGCCCAGGTCGTGGAGAGCCTTGTGTGCGTGGGTGAGGAGTCTGAACGTGATTCTCTTGCTGACGGGGAGCCAGTGCAGGTCTCTCAGGTGTCCGGTGATGTGGCTGTGTCAGGGGATGTCCAGGATGAGTCGTGCGGAGGCGTTCTGGATGCGTTGGAGTCTTTTTTGAAGTTTGGCTGTGGTTCCGGCGTAGAGGGTGTTCCCGTAGTCCAGTCGGCTGGTGACGAGTGCCTGGGTAACGGTCTTCCTGGTTTCGGTGGGGATCCATCTGAAGATCTTGCGGAGCATGCGCAGGGTGTTGAAGCATGATGAGGAGACGGTGTTGACTTGTCTGGTCATCGAGAGGGAGGAGTCCAGGATGAAGCCCAGGTTCCGTGCGTGATCCGTTGGTTTGGGAGTGGTGCCCAGGGCAGGGGGCCACCAGGAATCGTCCCAGGCGGTGGGGGATGATCACAGGATGAAGACTTCCATCTTGTCTGAGTTCAGTTTCAGGCGGCTGTTCTTCATCCACTCGGCGACGTCTTTCATCCCTTTGTGTAGGCTGGCTCTGGCGGTGGCGGGGTCGTTGGTGAGGGAGAGGATCAGTTGGGTGTTGTCGGCGTAGGAGATGATGTTGAGGTTGTGTTGGCGTGCGATGGCTGGCAGGGGGCTCATGTAGACGTTGAAGAGGGTTGGGCTGAGTGATGATCCTTGTGGTACGCCGCAGATGACTTCGATGGCCTCGGATCTGAACGGGGGAGGCGGACTCTCTGGGTTCTTCCAGCGAGGAACGAGATGATCCACTCCAGTGCCTTCTCTTGGATTCCGATGTTGCTGAGGCGCTGCACTAGGGTGCGGTGGCAGACAGTGTCGAACGCAGCAGAGAGTTCTAGGAGGATGAGGGCCGCTGTTTCCCCGTTGTCGATCAGGGATCTGATGTCGTCGGTGGCTGCGATCAGGGCGGTCTCGACAACGACATCACCCCTTCACAAGATCTCTGCGACTCCCTCACCTCATTCTTCCACCGCAAGATTGCCGACATCCACAACAGCGTTGGCGCACCTTCCACGCACCCAACCGTTGAACCAACGCACCCCACCGCCACCCTCCGCACCTGGACCACTGTGACCACCGAAGGCACAGCCCGCGTGATGAACACCATCCACTCCGGATCTCCGACTGACCCCTGCCCCCACCACATCTTCAACAAGGCCGACTCCACCATCGCGCCCCAACTCCGAGACGTCATCAACACCTCCTTCGACACCGCCACCTTCCCGGAGAGCTGGAAACACGCCGAGCTCAGCGCCCTACTGAAGAAACCAACAGCCGACCCCACCGACCTCAAGAACTACCGTCCCATCTCGCTCCTTCCTTTTCCTGCCAAGGTCATCGAGAAGACCGTCAACAAACAACTTGCCGCCTTCCTCGAGACGAATGGATCCCACGACCCCTCGCAGTCCGGTTTCAGAGCCAACCACAGCACTGAGACCGCCCTCATCGCAGCCACCGACGACATCCATGCCCTCCTCGACAACGGGGAAACAGCGGCACTCATCCTCCTGGACCTCTCCGCAGCGTTCGACACTGTCTGCCACCACACCCTAGCCCAACGCCTCAGCAAAACCCGGCGTCCAAGAGAAGGCACTGGAGTGGATCATCTCGTTCCTCGCCGGAAGAACACAGACAGTCCGCCTCCCCCCGTTTCGATCCGAGGCCACCGAAGTCATCTGCGGTGTCCCGCAAGGATCATCACTCAGCCCCACCCTCTTCAACGTCTACATGAGACCTCTCGCCACCATCGCACGCCAACACAACCTCAACATCATCTCCTACGCCGACGACACCCAGCTGATCCTCTCCCTCACCAGAGACCCCAACACCGCCAGAACCAGCCTCCACGAAGGGATGAAAGACGTCGCCGAATGGATGAAGAACAGCCGCCTGAAACTGAACTCAGACAAGACGGAAGTCCTCATCCTGGGACCATCACCCTCCGCCTGGGACGACTCCTGCTGGCCTCCAGCCCTGGGCACTGCCCCCAAGCCTACAGACCACGCACGCAACCTGGGCTTCATCCTGGACTCCTCCCTCTTGATGACCAGACAAGTCAACGCCGTCTCCTCTTCATGCTTTCACACCCTCCGCATGCTCCGCAAGATCTTCCGATGGATCCCGACCGAAACCAGGAAGACGGTCACCCAGGCCCTCGTCACCAGCCGACTGGACTACGGAAACACCCTCTACGCCGGAACCACAGCCAAGCTACAGAAAAGACTCCAACGCATCCAGAACGCCTCCGCCCGACTCATCCTGGACATCCCCCGACGCAACCACATCTCCGGCCACCTGAGGGACCTGCACTGGCTCCCCGTCAACAAGAGGATCACGTTCAGGCTCCTCACCCATGCACACAAGTCTCTCCACGACCTGGGCCCCAAGTACCTCAACGACCGCCTGACCTTCCACACGGCCACCCGCCAGCTACGGTCTGCCAGCCTCGCCCTCGCCGCCGTACCACGTATCCGAAGAGCCACCACCGGAGGCAGATCCTTCTCCTACCTAAGACATGGAACTCCCTCCCCATCCACCTTCGGCTGACCCAGGACCACCTCGCCTTCAGGAAACAACTCAAGACCTGGCTGTTCGAGCAGTAGCGGACCTCCTCCCCAAGCGCCTTGAGACCCTTCCGGGTGAGTAGCGCGCTATACAAGTGTTATGATTGATTGGTTGATTGATTAATGTTGTCCCGGAGATGGGGTGCGATGATGGCGTCGGCCTTGTTGAAGACGTGGTGGGGGCAGGGGTCGGTGGGGAATCCGGAGTGGATGGTGTTCATCGTGCGGGTGGCGTCTTCGGTGCTGATCGGGGTCCAGTTGCAGAGGGTGGTGGTGGCAGGCGTTGGTTCGGTGGTAGGGTGTGTGGTCTGTGCGTCGAAGCTGTTGTGTATGTCGGCGATCTTGCGGTGGAAGAACGAGGCGAGTGAGTTGCAGAGGTCTTGCGAGGGAGTGATGTCATTCTTTCCGGCGCTGGGGTTGGAGAACTCTTTGACGATGCTGAAGAGTTCCTTGCTGTCGTGAGCATTGTTGTGCAGTCGTTCTTTGAGTGCTGTCTTCTTGGTAGCGCGGATCAGCTGCTGGTGTTTGCGGGTGGCGTGCTTGAGGGCGGTCCTGGTGTCTGTGGTCTGGTCGAGCCGCCAGGCTTTCTCGAGGGTGCGGCAGTTCTTCTTGGAGTCCTTGAGTTCGTCGATGAACCAGGGGTTTTTCTTGCTGCCGGGTCTGCTGGGAGGGTTCTTTAGTGGTGCGAGGTCATCGGCGCAGGCGGTCAGCCACTTGGTGAGGTTGCTGGCTGCTTCGTTGGGGTCCGTTGTGCTGGTGGGAGGGTTCTGGCTGAGGGAGGCGGTGAGCTGCTCGGCGGTGATCTTGCTTCAGCTCCGGCAGGGAACCTGTTGCGGGCGGTGGTGGTCGTGGTTCTTCTGAAGCTGAAGTGCAAGTTGATTATACATTAATGCATCTCTTTGCCAACAACTATATAGGGTTGCTTATGACGGTAGACAGATCGCTGGGTATCTGTAAGGTAGAGTTTTTTTACATAACTTTAAGGTCTGGAAAAATTGGGTTCTGGCATGAACAAAATTGTGGTGCAGTCTAGCTAGATGTAATAGACCCCAACTATATACATCAATTGAAATCCAGACCCACTCAGTATAGTGAAGGGTAGGGAGGCTCATGGTAATTAAGGGTTATTCAATAAGACCCAATGGATGTCATCGTTAAGGCCCCTAGTGTTGCTGGGAATTCTAAAAATCAATTTTTGCTCCTTCCTGAATAGGGCTTCCTTGCTGATCAGGGGGTATGATTCAAGAATGGTCCAACAGATGTCGTTGGCTGTGTTTTAAGCCTTTGTATAGTGGGTGCACATCTTAGTATTTTGTTTTTTGCACCAAATATTGCTACAATGCTCCGAGATTCTGATTTTTGCAGGTTGAGTAGTCATGGCCACATCAATGAGGTTACAAGGACAGGTGATTAAATATACACAATTGCGAGTGTTGCAATTAGTTTGTGTCCTTTGAGACCAGGTGACTGTGTCAATTAGAATGACAGGTTTACTTGTTTTTGTAAAAGCGCAGGCGGTGCATTGACCACATGGATAATGGCCAGTGACCGGTGGTAAACCCCAGAGTTGGTTCCTCACGGGGGCTCTTTTTTTGGTCTGGTTCTGATTAGAAGGTCTTTTAGATTGTGAGTTCTCTTGAAGGAGAATCCGGGGGGTTCTACTGTGGAGTCGGCCATGTTAAGGATTTTCCAATGCTTGTTTTTTAAGATCTTCATGATCATATTAGACTCAGGAGTATAAGTTGTGACACGTGTTATTAGTTTAGTGTCAGTTTTCTCTCTCGTCTGTAACAGTGTCTCCCTGTTTGTATTGCGAGCCCTCTTGCATGCAGTTTTTATGGTGTTGCTGGGATATTCTCGTTTTTCCAAGTGTGTTGTGAGCTCCAGAGGCCTGTGTTTTGAAATCTTTCAATTTACTACAGTTGCGTCTGAGTCTCTAATATTGCCCATAGGGCAGGTTGTCACATAGTGATGTGGGATGAAAACTACTGAAAAGTATCGGACTGTGACTGTCAGTGGGTTTTTATAAGTCTTTGTTTCCAACCCTGTTGTGGAGCGACTTATTAAGAGATCCAAAAAGGGTATTTCTTGTTCTGAGATATTGGCGGTGAAGCGTAAGAAGGGGTTCAAGCTGTTGACCCATGCAACGAACAAGGGTATTATATTTAGGTCTCCTCTCCAGAAGACCAAGATTTTGTCAATATAGTGTCGCCAGAGGATAACATGGTCTTTGTACATGTTGGTCGCAGGCTAAATGTAATTGGCCTCAAAGTCCGACATGTAGAGACATGCCAGACTGGGGGTAAACGTGCTCCCCATGGAAGTCCCTTGGGTTTGATGGTATATTGTTTCCTCAAATTGAAAGTAGTTTTCAGTAAGTGCAACATGTGCATATTCCATAAAGAAGGAGATAGGTGTTGGGGCTGTCCATTCGGTAGAGCATAGTGTATCTTCTACTACCTCTAATGTGGCCAGTTGTGGGATGTTAGTGTAGAAGGCCTCCACATCCAGAGTGACTAAAGCATCCAGATGGGGGCCCTCTTTGTTTTGAAGTTCTATGATGTTTAGAACATCTCTTGTATCTTGTAAAAATGTTGGCGTCTTCTTTACTAGAGGCCTGAGGAAATGGTTGCAGAACCGCGACAGGCGTTCCAACCCCGACCCGATCCCCGACACAATGGGTCTCCCTGGAGGTGGTAGGGTGCCCTTGTGAATTTTTGGCAAGGTTTAGAAGTACGGGATACGGGAGTTGTCGTTCATGAGTAATTTACCCCGCTCATGCCTGTCCATCAATAAAGGGAGGTCACCTTTGATCGAGGCCACCGCTGAGCCGTGCCTCTCCATCAGTGGAGGCAGGCCCCCCTGTGGTCAAGGCCACTGCTCATGACCCCCCTCAGCAGGGCATAAGTCGGGTGTACACACAGGTACACGGCGTCCACCCACTCTTTTTACAGGGTGGACGCCGTCCCCCCCAGCCAAGAAGTTGGGCCCCAAAGAAATATGCTGACCATGTCCTGGTGTAATTTTCAGACACCGGACATGATCAACAGCGCCTACACGTTGTCTGCTTTCCATTCCCAGCAGTAACGTGCAGGCAGCGAGGGCGGGGCTGAAGGTAAGGGGCCGTCAGGCCTCCTCGAACCTCATACCTAAATGTAAATACCACAGAGGAGAAACAATGACACACTGCTTGTTATATCTTCACAAGTACTTAAGAGAGGCAGCTTTTACCTTTGTTCAGTCCCTGTATATAAGAGATGCATGCACAGTAAGAATGTCAGGTGTGTTAGTCTGTCCCAGAATTTACACAAATGACAATTTCAATAGCACTATTTTATTTCTTTTATGGTGTTATGCAACCCGGTGCAGGCTGTCAGAGCTCTACGTAACATACACATTCTATAGTGACAATAAATCATGTACATGTGTAAATCAATGTACTAGATGAGTTACATGAGACAGTGAGGGTTACAAAGTGTAGGAGTCACATGTCCTTCATACCTCACTGTGGTCTATTACAAGGATTACGATGTCTGAACTGCAGGTAACAAAATGATCTCTGTGTTAAAAGCAGTAACCCACTTTACTATCTACATAAAATAAAGAGCTGTCATCTGTGTGTTAGATGATGTGCTTTGCAGGAGACACATTTACCTTCTCTACTACTTTGATTCAAATCACAAAACACAGATAAGTGCATTAACTTTAACTACCAGAGTTATCTCACCCTTATTACCACTCCTTACCCTGCTCAGTCGTGCTTCTCCATCAGTGGAGGCAGGCCACCTTTGGTCGAGGCCACCACTCCTCTCCTCTCCTTACCCTGCTCAGCCGTGCTTCTCTGTCAGTGGAGGCAGGCCACCTTTGGTCGAGGCCACCGCTCCTCTCCTTACCCTGCTCAGCCGTGCTTCTCTGTCAGTGGAGGCAGGCCACCTTTGGTCGAGGCCACCGCTCCTCTCCTTACCCTGCTCAGCCGTGCTTCTCTGTCAGTGGAGGCAGGCCACCTTTGGTCGAGGCCACCACTCCTCTCCTTACCCTGCTCAGCCGTGCTTCTCTGTCAGTGGAGGCAGGCCACCTTTGGTCGAGGCCACCACTCCTCTCCTCTCCTTACCCTGCTCAGCCGTGCATCTCTGTCAGTGGAGGCAGGCCACCTTTGGTCGAGGCCACCGCTCCTTGTCCTGCTCAGCCCTGCTTCTCGATCAGTGGAGGCCGGCTTCCTTTGGTCAAGGCCACCGCTCCTTGTCCTGCTCAGCCGTGCTTCTCTGTCAGTGGAGGCAGGCCACCTTTGGTCGAGGCCACCACTCCTCTCTTTACCCTGCTCAGCCGTGCTTCTCTGTCAGTGGAGGCAGGCCACCTTTGGTCGAGGCCACCGCTCCTTACTCTGCTCAGCCCTGCTTCTCGATCAGTGGAGGCCGCTTCCTTTGGTCGAGGCCACCGCTCCTTGTCCTGCTCAGCCCTGCTTCTTCTTCAGTAAACGTCACGGATGGTACTATTGCAAAGTTAACCTTTTTTTTTTCTTCCCACCCTGAAGGTAAAAATAGAGAGGCCCTTCTCTGCACCTGCTTTTAAGAACTGCTGGTGATGAGTACCAGCAGGACCCGGCCCACTTAAAGGCCTGTCGTAGAGTTTTTGTTTGTTGCGGTGTCCTGCTGTCCCCTCTCTGCTGTCCTCGATATCTGGAATTTGGGGAGCATCTGAATCAAGTTAGAGTGTTGGTGTGGGGGTGCAGCTCCCCGCTGGGGGCTGGAGGGTGACGAGGGGCGCCGGTACGAACACCTCTTCTCCGCTGCTCCTCTTGTACCAGATCTCGCGCTGCTGCCCTGGCCTCTAAGACATGTCTTCATCGCCTCCCTGCGCACTCCTTCCCCTCACTGGCCACGAGAGTGTGCCCGATCTGAGAAACGGTGGTGATGCGCGGGACAGCCTGATGTACAATAAACCTGGTGCTAAGACTTGTCTTCACCGCACTCACTGCTCAATGTTTCCCCTCACCGGTCACGAGGTTGTGCCCTTTGTGTGAAGTGGAGGTGATGCGGCGGGGGTCCAGATGCTGATGTAAACCTGATGCCCCCACTGGTCACGAGGGTGGGCCCTACGTCAACAGTGGTGCTGACGCGCCGGGGGTCCTGACGCTGCAGTCAAAGTGATGCTAAGACATGTGTTGATCGCCCTCACTGCCCAGTCCTTTCCCTAACTGCCGAGGAGGATGTGCTCTGCCCCAGAAGTAGTGTCTCAGACGACGGAAGGTCCTGATGCTGCAGTAAACTTGCTGCTATAACTCTACGATTCGCATATGCGGCCGGGGTCACGAGCGGGACGCCTTCCTCTCTCTCACCTCTATCCCTTTCCTTTGTGTGTCTGACCCACTTCCATCTCACTCCTTTTTATCTGGCTTTTTTCTGTCGTCTTCTTCTCTCTCTGCTCTTTTTCCACAATCTTTCTTCTTCTTTGTTTTCCCTCTTTCTCCTATCTCTTTCCCTATTTCTTCTCTCTTCTCTGCCATTCTTCCCTCTTCCTTTCGCCCTCTGGCCCTCCCCTCTCTCCATCTGCCTGATTCTCTCCGAGCCGCTCCATCCCGGCCCGGATATGGCCTTGAAAGGTGCACTCCCAGGCTCTGGCCTCTCCGCCACAGCCCTCCTGGGTGCACCACAGGAGAGCCGAGAGCACGGGGACTAGAAAGGAGGCGCAGCGCCAGAATACCGTGGGATGAAGAGCGTGCTTCAGAATATTGCAGTCAAAACAGTGAGTACCAACATGTCGTCACAGTAAGTCTGTAAAAAATAAGAATGGGTTTACTCTACTGCTTCATATTAATTCGAATAATTTAGACATAGCTTGCGAAATGGGAAAATATATGAGAAAGTTAGAGTTCCTTTATTGTAATGAGTAGTGAGTGAACAGGTGTAACAGGGCTCGAGTCGGGGTACCACGCGGGTGGACGGCGTCCCCCACCTATTTTCCGCGAGCTCGATAAGTGGAGCAAATGGAGCCACACCTTCACTATATGGCCTCTCTGGGGCGAGATCGGAGCTTATTCAGCACGCTGCTCACGCGCTGGCTTCTGTAATTCAATCACATCTAAGGGGTGAGCGAGGGGAGGCAATGAGTCTGATGGTGCAAGACACCTTTAGTGACGTCACTTCCTGTTGTGACGTCAGCGGCCCCCACTTCTTTGTTTAGGACTTGTGCCCTGGGTGTTAAGCTTACGAGGAGAATGAGCCATGAAAGGGAAAAATATATGTGGTAAGAAATGTACGACGTTACATGAGATGAAAATGTGAGTTTTAGACATTTTAAAATATTTTTTAAAAAAGACCTGAGGGTTACTGGCTTTGAGAATGTGAAGATTATTTTAAAAATCTTATATACTTATTTTATTGAATGCTATGTTGCCTATTTGTGCTTTTATGGTTGTAAAAGACCGAATAAAGTTTTCTATTGATTGATTGATTGATACTGCTTCATATATATGTCATATATATGTACTTCAAACTACTGACGTCTTCAATGTATGGAGGCGTAGAGCTAAGAAAAGTAAAACAAATCCAGTTAGTAAATAGTAAAACCGCAAACGGTTCGGGAGAGGAACCGCTTTTGATACGAACTTGAATCAGGAGCCCTGATGAAGGGCCGTGATAACGACCCGAAATGCATTGGGTTGCGGATTCAACATGATTGAATGTTTATGGAACTGATCTATCATTTACTGCTATGACTAAGGAATGGAGATCAAGAATAAAATAATTCATGAAAAGAATCAAGTTTTATTATTGAACAGGATTTATTGAGTGTTCGACATTGGATCATAATTGGAGGAAAGCAACTTTCTGTTGCTAAAGTTGTGCTCCCGCCAGTGAGAAGGTGATCCTCTCACAGCCTTGTATATAGTACCGTATCAGGTGTCCAGGGACCAGACACCCAGCGTGGATGCACACAATATTGCAATAACATTCGATTTAACTTGTGATTATCTCACCAAGCTTCGAGTGCGCACAGGCAACATTGTTTCAAAATAAACACTTTGCCAGGCACAAACCTTCCTTTTTAATATATATATATATATATATAGGTCACCTCTAAAGGATGCCCTAAAGGACCATAGGGCAGGGTGCATGTATTTACAAATCACATACATATGTACTTAGGTTTTTCATGTCCTGGCAGTGAAACATCTCTAACGTTGTTTTTCACTGTGGCAAGGCAGGTTTTACCATAGAACAGCACTGGGTTCCATTAGAACACCTATAACTTCAGTTTGTGAATAGCTAGAACCATCAAGGACTCAAATTAATAGGAATTTAAAATCCAACCTGATGGTTTAGTGGGATTAAATGATTATTTTTAAAATGTCACTTTCAGAAAGTTGGCATTTCCTGCCTAAAGCCTCTACTACCCCTTTCAGAGATAATCCCCAGTTGTCACCTGGCAGCCTGCTGGTAGGTGTGAATTGCTCTCAGGAAAGGGAACAGAAGGGCCTTTGCTGGGATGAGGTGTGGCGTACTTCTGTTCGGATGGCCTTTGGGAGGTGGCCACCAACTGTGCAAGGTTCAGAAGGGCAGGCACCAGCACAGTCTGCTTTAACTCACACATAACTAATACCACCACTGGGTCTGGGCACCCAACAGCACAGCTTGCCACAAGCTACTGATAAACAAAACAGAGTGCACGTGCTGCTATAGTTTCTCTTTTGCCTGAACTCTTTTGGCTAAAACATCTGACTTGAAACCAATGTTTCTTGTGCAAATAGTCACTTTTTATTTTGGTTTTCTTTGAGTCAATTATTCAATTAGGACTTTTTTTGGAAAATTATTTAAACCAACATTTTCATTTTTAGACCTTATGTACAACACAAAAATATATTTACAATGTTATATGACAACTTTTCATCATTCAAACAACAAGCATACCTCTTTCATACAATGCACTATATACAACACTTAAAAAACAAATAAAAAACAAACAAACAAAGAAGAAAATATATCAATTATTTTCAGTTGAAACAAATGAAGTGTTGCAACAAAGCCATATACAAGTTATACAAAGTGATGATAATTTGTACAATTTTTTTGTCACTCTAGATTTTTTTGGCTTTTCCAGTCTACGCGTTTCGAACTCGTGTCTCTATCGAGTTCTCATCAGGACCGTAGTCTGTTGGAGAGAAATGATATTGGTTTTGGTCACGATCGATTCTCGAATTGCAAATCACGATATGTGATATATGGCATTCGATGCCCATGCGACTTAGTCTACATCGGCAAAATCAACCAAGAAATACGTGTAAGAATACAACAACACAAATCCCGAATCAGGAATAATGTCACAACAGCGCCCCTGGTCAACCACTGGCGGGAAAAGCAACACAAGGAAAATGACCTCATTTGGACTGTAATAGCGAAAGTGGAGAACGATGCAAGAGGGGGTGATCGGGACGCTAAACTAACCAGAATGGAGGCTATGCTAATCGTGAAATTTGATACTGCATTTTCTGGACTCAATGAACTATCTGAGATATTCAAACTCTGAATGAGCACCCATTGTTTCACATAAAAAGAGAGACCTATCAGAACAAGCAACTACTAGGACCATAATGCACCAACCACATGCAGTCAGGAACCCAACTTCAATTAATTTTATGATACACCGTCTCCTCAGGACTACCCTAGGACAACAACTGCCGTGTACCCCCCAGCTGTTGTCCCAATAATTTAAACATCAGGTCACCAGCGTCATGGACATAATGACCTAAAACCGCAATTACCAGAATGAAATAAAAAATGCCCACCGGGCCGTTTCAAGCCTGTCGTTCAAACAAAACAAGATCTTTAATATATCGTCGCCTAGCGCGATAAACAGAAACACACTGGTTTTCCAAATGACATCCCTTGAGCCGCAACATGGATTCACGTCCCGTTCGTAAGCACATATTAGAGGGGAGATGAAACTACACACCCCATGATCCTTTGCGGACCCGGAAACGCGCAGACTGAGTATACGGCAGAGAACGAGTGAGACAGAACATCACACCCGCCTCGTCCGACCAAAGTAAGAATCATCTCGTAATAACTCCTAACTAGATAGAGTGCCGCCACATAATAGAGCGCATCCAATAACCCGCGCATGGTCTTTTGTTTAGGAGGACGAAGGCGTAGAACCCAACGGCCCGCCAAGCCAGCATTTTTCACAAGGTAAGCTCAGTCACTGAGCACCCATCTCAAAAACACCTGCAAACCAACAAGACAGTACATTAATTTGCCCCCATTCGCTTGTTATGTTTCAGAGGAGCAAACCAATTGAACAATCAGTACAGCACATAAAAAGAGGCCCGCCAAATAAGTAAGTCACAGCTGAATGGTGATTGAATGGGTATTCTGATAGACAAGTAGATATGGATGCAAGGCTAAGTATCCTAACATATTTTTCAGGTCCATTTCTCTCGACGGGAACATTTGAATCCACAATGGTCTCTTGAAAACAGAGAGGTAAGAGTAGGAGGCTTGTAGTGGAGGTGAGGGCAGCACAACAGTAAGAATAGATCCAAAACCAATATCATTTCTCTCCAACAGACTACGGTCCTGATGAGAACTCGATAGAGACACGAGTTTGAAACGCGTAGACTGGAAAAGCCAAAAAAATCTAGAGTGACAAAAAAATTGTACAAATTATCATCACTTTGTATAACTTGTATATGGCTTTGTTGCAACACTTCATTTGTTTCAACTGAAAATAATTGATATATTTTCTTCTTTGTTTGTTTGTTTTTTATTTGTTTTTTAAATGTTGTATATAGTGCATTGTATGAAAGAGGTATGCTTGTTGTTTGAATGATGAAAAGTTGTCATATAACATTGTAAATATATTTTTGTTTTGTACATAAGGTCTAAAAATGAAAATGTTGGTTTAAATAATTTTCCAAAAAAGTCCTAATTGAATAATTGACTCAAAGAAAACCAAAATAAAAAGTGACTATTTGCACAAGAAACATTGGTTTCAAGTCAGATGTTTTAGCCAAAAGAGTTCAGGCAAAAGAGAAACTATAGCAGCACGTGCACTCTGTTTTGTTTATCATTAACTCAAACATCAGCCAATCCCTGCCATTGCCCAGTAACCCGAGTGACACCAATCCGGAGGTGGAAAAACCTGTCCCAGAACTGTTTTTGCAGGAGTCGGGGGGTTCCTCATTTACCTAGACATACCTCTGGGCTGTGCCAAGAGCTCCAACTAAGGGAAGAAAGATTCTGCCATATTGGATTTTGGCAGAGCAGCCACTGTAGGATTTTTTAGGGACAAAGCCCCAGAAAATGATGGAAAATTTGGGTAGAGTTGCCCTTGGGAATTTTTCACCTATTAGTCACGCAGTTCCCCCATCTCCAAACGAGTGCCAAGCATAAAAGCGGCACCCTGGATACCTTCTTAAGCACACATCTGGATCTGTGGAAAATAAAAGACACAGCACCTGCTAGACTCCTACTTCAGAGAGAGGTTTACACCTACTGTAACCTGTGGAGAGAGACCTTAAGGGCTGAACCTGCTTCCACTTGTACTCAGGGCTGTAGAGTGGCCTCCAAGAGCTGGTTGGCTAGCCTCCTGTTACGCTCCAGGAACAAAAAAGTTGCAATAAGCCCAAAACTCTGGTGAATCCACATGATCAGTTCCAACTCATATTGCTCTAGACCCTGCAGGTGGCATCTGGGAGATTAAGTCATAACCCTCAAGTGGTGTTCACATGTTCCTGGTCCCTTGGCTGGTGAAGATTAGACTCTTTCCCCAACAAGAACTGAAAAAGTGGACACTTAGAAACATTTTCAAAGCTTTTCCCAAAAAGAACCAGAGGCTGCCACTGAGCTGGAGCCACTAACATCGCATCACCGGTCAGGTGCAACTTGCTGGTTTGCCCCATTGGAAGAAGCTTGACTTTCAAAACAAGTTTCTAAGTCCAAAGGTTGAACTCTTCACTGAGAGAAAGTGTTGAAAGAATTCAGCCAGCAAGGGACCTTTCCTGGGTACAAATTTCAAATTTCACCTGCTTCTGGCTTTCGGCCAATAGTCAATTGCTTCAGTGGGACTACTTTCGATGGTCATTCAGGTTCGTGGAACCGATCTCTACCACTGCCTGCTAACTTGCCCCCCTGAGGATTTTTGACTTCCAAAAACGTTTCAAATACAGAAGTAAAACTACCACTGGACCAAATCTTGCCATGTCAGCCTTTACTTTTGACTTTGACCTGGTCTAGCCCAACCAGATACCTGCGGTTGGCTGTTAACATTGTTGTCAATCAATGCGACAATACATATATATTCTAAAAGGAGATCAAGTCTCTGTTGTCGAAATCTCCCAAAATGACCTCTCCATCAACCCGGAGAAAGAAATATGTGGTCAGGCAGGCCCTGTGGCCTAGGCCTGAGGCTACTGATTGACAGATCATGGGTGGGATGGCAGGTAAACTGCCAGACAAACACACGGACAGGAAAAACCCAGATTAGTCCCACAGATAGGCAGCAAGACCACAATGGTCCCAGGAGACTGGCCCCAATAAAGCACATGTGGCAGGAGTGGTGTGCGTGTTTCAAAAACACCATAGAGTTAGATGCCACATGAAGTTAGGAACACTCACCCAATCAGAGCAGAGCACAACACAGTACATGCAGAGATCACGCGCTCCCCATACCAGACATCTGGACACTTCACCCACTGGCTCTCTTTGTGTCCACGCAAGGTGAATACCCGCCTGCATTCACTATCAGGTGGCCTAATTTACAACCCCATGACTACGCCCGCATTCCTTTCTCTGAAATAAGATCTTAAGTATTTTATGATGCTCCAAAGATTATATATATTGGCACTCAGAACAAATGCCTGTTGAGCCAGTCCTCAGACCCGTTTCTGTGGATGTTTCCCGGCCGATGTATTTAATTAAACCATCTGTTCTGACTATCTTGTTTTTATGTTTTAATCATTGTTTTTACTATGTCCTGCTTCTGAGTGTGTTATGCTTCGTATTTTTTAATTGTGACTTGATCTGTGTGTATATTATAAACTTTTTGCCCTTGCACTTTAGACGATGGGGCTACTCCCCATAGGAGGCCATGTTGTTGTGCCTCACGCTCTTCACCAGTTCGAGGTACGGATTTTAGGCGGTATCTCGCCTAAGATCACTACTTACTGGCCCAGGAGTGGACGCGCTGTGTTTGGTAGACTTCTCTCCTATCTGACTGCTATCTTTGCTCATTTGAATCAATCGAATCGACTGGAAATATGACTATCTAGTTTTTATGTTTTAATCCTTGTTTTTACTATGTCCTGCTTCTGAGTGTGTTATACTCGATATTGTTTCATTGTGAATTGATCTGTGTGAATATTTTAAACTTTTTGCACTCACACTTTAGACGACGGGGCTCTTCCCCCTAGGAGGCCATGTTGTTGTGCCTCGTGTTCCTCGCCAGTTAGCGAACCAGCTTTTACACGTCTCGCCTCCGACCACTACTTAACGGCCTGGGAGAAGGCACGCAGCGGGCGCACCAATAGCGTGGCAAATGCAAGCCTGTCTGCGCCTGTCCGCACCCAACCGGGAGCAGGGGCCACGATCCCTGGTCAATCTAATACAATGTGACAAAGCTATGCCGTAAAACAATTGTTAGAACTTCGTCGTACCTCCTCTCCCAAATGGCAAATGATTGAATTAGACAAAGACACCTTGGTCTGCCAGCACTGCAGGTTCTCTTTCACCTGCCCACCAAGCAATGATTACAATGGTAGGATCCGACCCGTAAGCAATGAAACAGGAATTTTCAAGCGCACTCATTTATCAGGGAAGACTATGCACAAAGGTACACCCTTATTACAGCAAGACTTTACATTCTACAGCATTAATTGTCGATCGCTCCCAAAGAATAAAGCGGACATCTTTGATCTCTTACTCAATAACCAACCTGCTGCATCTTTCTAACTGAGACCTGGCTACATGTTAGTTCAGGGCCTGACGTAGCAGTAGCACTCTCTGCTAATCATTCTATCTCCAGAAAGGTTAGAAAATTAAAAGCTGGGGGGTGGCATTGCTATTATCCACAAAAGCTCTATTGAATGCAATTATGAGGCTTTATCTGCCAATGACTGCAAAGCCTTATTATTTAAAATTACGCTCACACCTAAGTTCACTTTTTCTGGTATACTAGTGTATCATCCTCTGGCCCTGGTTGGACCTTGGACACTGTCCTTCCCCGACCTAATAACCCCTCATGTTTTGAATGCTGCCAATTTTACCATCTTGGGTAACCTGAACCTTCACTTAGACGATTCTGCGTGTACTAAAAGTGTGGCATCCATTGCGGACCTTAAAGCAATGAATATACAACTCTGTAATTCAGGTCCCACCCATGCAGAAGGTCACTTGCTTGACCCTATTTTCTCGAATATGTCGGATCTTAGCTGTCCCCCTGCTTTCCCCCTGTGCTGGTCCGATCTTTTGCTGTTACCCTTCTGTTGAAAGTTGCCGCCTGCCCCCCGGTAGTTGCCACTGGACCGAAAACCAAAAGTCTGACTTTGGGGCGAAGCTCGATGTAGGAGGTTTAAACAATCTTTTAGCCGACACCAGACCAGCTATTAAACAGATTGCTACTTCAGATCTTGGCTCTATTCAAAGCTGGATCTCACAGGCAGTAGATATCTGCCTTTCTTTTTCAAACAAACGTTTCAATAACCATTGGTTGCCAGCTCCTTGGTTTACTGAGAGGCTCAAGACTGAAAAACCAAGATGCAAAACCCTAGAAAGGCAATGGAGGAAACGCTACCAGACAGATGCCAAGATGGCCTATAAAAAGTCTCTAAGTGACTATCATATTCTGTGCAAAGCATTTCTTAAGCTCAAAACTGCCCATAAACTCTTTTTAAGGTGGTTAAAGAACTATCTGGGTCTAATACTCCGACCATCCCTCTTGCTCTAACTAGAACACAATGTGAGAACCTTGCCCTCTTCATGGGGATAAAGTTGAAAAAATATATTCTGCATTGGCCAGTGAAAATTTGCTAAATACTTTACAAACTATCGATACCACCCTTTCTGCTACCAGTGTCGGGGTGACTCAAATCCACAGTAATGTCAAATCCACCGATAAGCTAGTAGCGTGGTCCCTTAATGGAACTTAGCACTTTCAACCGACTTCTGGCAAGCATCAAATCCAGCTCCCCTTGTGACCTTCTTCCTATTTCTGTGATGAAACAGCTCGACACCTCCACTCTCTTGCTGATCATGGACCTCTTCAATGCCTCTTTACAGGAAGGTTTTGTTCCTTCGAAATGGAAACATGCCATGGTGGTCCCTCTTTTAAAGAAATCCAAAGCTGATCCAACTATGCCATCAAACTTCTGGCCCATGTCGTTGCTCCCGGCCTTTTCTAAGATCCTCAAAAAACATGTTAATTCCCAGCTTACATTGTTTGTCGAGTCTCAGAACTTTCTTCCCACCTCTTAGTCGGGATTCAGAGCTGGATTCCCTACTAAATCTACTCTACTTGGAGTCACCAAAATGGTGAGGGATCGTTTGGACCAAGGCAACACAATGGCCCTCATCTTACTTGACCTCAGCGCCGCTTTTGGTACTGTCTCACACTGTTCTGCTGAGAGTCCTGCAGTCCTTGGGCCTTTGGGGGCTCATCCCTACAGTGGCTCTGCTCTTTTTTAACTGACCGTACTTATCAGGTTTTTTCCACCTCTGCAAGTTCTAAATCCATCTATCACCCTATGGAGTTCCTCAAGGCTCGGTGTTGAGTCCTCTGTTGTTTAATGTTTTACGTTTGTTCTCTGGCAGATGTTACCGAAGAGACGGGGTGGTCCCTAGTTTCCTATGCTGATGAGATGCAGATAATTTTTCCCTCGCCTCATCTAAGGGATGTGATTCATCTTCTCTTCAGGCTGGTCTGAGAAAAATCGTGTCTTGGATGCAAAATAACTTGCTCAAATTAAATGGTGACAAAACTGATGTCATGATCATAGGAAAAGAACAAGATCTCTGGGGATCTCAAAACACTGGCCCTCTGTGGGTGCCTTACCTCAGCCTGTATCTCAAGTTTGCAACCTGGGATTCATCATTGACGACCACCTGTCTATGAAACAACAAGTCCCTAAGGTGGCCTCAACCTTTTTTTACCATTCTAAAATGGTTAAAGAAAATTCTGTGGATGATTCCCCTCTCTGCTCAAAGAACGGTAGTCCATGCCTTGATTACATCCAGGCTACACTACGGCAATGTTCTATATTTAGACTCTAAGAAAGACTACAGGTGGTGCAAAATGCGGCTGCCTGGCTGCTTTGTTAGGTCCCGAAGGCTTTGTCAGTCTCCGGCTTTCGTGATCTTCATTGGCTAAAAGTGGAGAATCGAATTATATTCATAGCCTTGAGCTATATGTTCAAAATTAAATCTGGAACGGCCCCACAATACTTGCAATCTTTAGCCCAACTCTATATACTTTCTTGTCCTCTGCCGGACAATCGAAATTCACTATTCCTAGAGTTAAACTCACTCGGATGCGTAGTAGGTCCTTCTCGTTTCTTGGTCCCTCCCTATGGAACTCTCTTCCTATCGCACTAAGGGAGGATACCATTTACGGCAGCTTTCGTAGAAGATTTAAGACTTAGCTATTTAATCAGTAACTTCCTTGTTTCTCCCTTTCCTACCAGGCTGGCACCCGGAAACCCCTTGGGGTATCTGTGCGCCTTATACATTTAAATAATATAACTGTTCCTGTTTTGCCAAATGCCTTTTGTCATTTGTTTTTTCAAGGTTAATTCATATTCCAGCAAAAAAATTTGAGCCAGCCAGGAGGGATTGTTCACATCTGTGCAGCAGGGAAGGTGAGCAATTGGTGAGGGAATTGATTGAAAGTTCTGCTGAATCTGGAGGATGGAGATTCCTCCCGACGCCTCCTGCAGTGGGTAAGAGGCTATGGGGCACATGCATCAAGCCATTTTCTGTTGCGAATAGGCCCATATACGGACAGAAAAGGGCCATTTTGTAATGTATCAATGGCTTGACATTCGCAATTCAGGTCATCACAATTATTTGCGATTACCTAAATTGCAAATGCATTTAGGGAATCGCAATTTGCGATTCCGTAATTGCCGACTGCATGTAGCCTTTACTAAATGCGAATGTGCATTTAGGAAATGATAATTACCATCAACTTGAACCTGATGGTAATTTGTGCATGCTTTGTAAACTACACAAAAATGCATTATTCAAAGTGCCATGTAGCGCCCTTAGGGCATGTGTGTGCTACACAGGTGCACACATACTTTTTTTGGGCGATGCTTCAGGGGGGTCTTAGGCCCCTGGCAACCTTTGGATTTGCATTTGCAATTCGCGATTACTGATTTGGTAATAGCAAATTCATTACAATTCATTCCTGTGGTCCTTTGGCCCATAGGAATGAATGGAGTCACATTAGCTAATAGCGATTCGCAATTTCACAATCACTATTAGCAAATGATAAGGAATCACAAAATGTATTGCGATTCCTACATGCATAGGCATTTGCGATTACAAAATAGCGATTCCATAAAAATCGCTTTTTTCTCATCGCAAATGGGGAGTTTGATGCATGTCCGCCATAATCTGATCCTTAGTCCCGGCAAACTAGAAAGAAGTGCAATAACGTAATCTGAGCAACCTGCCACTAACATAAATCTGACATGTTGCCCACTTCATGTGTCCGAACTGAGTAGTTGCAAGGTGACCTCGGAGGCGATCCCATGGAGGTCACCTTTTTTCGATAGTCAGCACCCTAGGAAAGGTGAAGGTTGTTAGTACACTTGTCCCCTGGGTGTGATTCCGGGTTCAGGCCTCACCGCTTGGACCACTGGGCATAACACAGAAGGTACGCATAGGCTCTGGGTGTGATATAGGACCAACACCATAATCTTATTTTTTTGTCTAAAGGGTTTTCTTAGTGCTGTAGTATCTGAAAGAAGTGAGGGGCATTATTCGCTTGGACCACTGAGCATGCCACAGAAGGTTGCAAGATATTGGGTGTGACACAGAGTGATTCAGACGTTAGGGAAAATTTGGATCCTGTAGACTAGGTGTAGCTTGTGTTTGGCCAAGGAGGACCTGTGATTGTCAAGTTTTGCCTTTTTCTCCGTGTAAATTGTTGATATTATTGTCCAAGAGCCAATATTGACAAACTGCTGGGCTTACTTAGTCCCTTGTACTGCACAGAGTCTCTCCTCGTCGTCGGGCAGCATGTGGTAGGAGCGGGCTAAGGTTATAATTTTTAAAGTCACCATTTTTTCTTTCAGTTGTTTATTGCTTTCTCTCTCTCGCTCTTTTTTATCATTTCAGTGTTCAGAGGTTACATTCTCGATGTTTTGGATATTCTTCATGTAGTGTTGCTGGTGAATTATTGCAACTATGTTTTATGTTGAACATTGTCTCTTGTTATTGACCTAATGTACATATGAAGGAGTTGCCATTCCCGTAAACTGTTGTTTCATATCTGCTATTCCACTGCTAAAAATTCAGTGTTTTGAATGTAACAATTGCACTTTGTTTCAGGTTGTGACTCCTAATACACATTGTTGTTTTGTTTTTTTGTGAAAAGTCTGTTGCATCTTTGATGCATCTTTGTCTAGAGCTGAGATCATAGTATGTAGTTATTGCCAGCATATTTCTCTGTACATATTTTCCCACCGCAGAGTGGAAATTTAGGAAATTTAGGAGTATTTTGACCCGATAAGTTACAGTATACCATTTCCTTGAAAAGTTCCCAACAAAATCATGGCGTATGAGGGCAGCTTCCTACCAAGAAGATCAGTGCACAGTACAAAACGAAGGAGACAGCCCTGGTGGGAGTTAGAGGAGAGGGGCAAGTTAAGGGATAGAAGATAGAGAGAACAGTGCAGGAAACCCCCCACCAGGGGAGAGCGGGGCCAGACCCAGGATTCCACGCAAAAAGGAGTCAGAAGTAGAACCTAAGGGAGGCCCCTAATGGTAACCCGAATCTGATCAGATTGTCAGCGTAAGAGAAAAAAGAGATTAAGGAAGCCTAGTTCAAACCCAATTAAGACGTAGGAGAAGGAACATGGCATCTCTACATGCACTCCAGGAGAACAGCAACAAAGACGTCTGCCACTCCCCCTGAACCTGCTGGTCAGACAAACAAACCCCCAGAGAGAGTTAGTGACTAGAGAATAAGGCGAGGTTTTTGTGTGATCATTTTGACACCTGCTAGCCCATTGAACCAAAATGAAGGGTCAATAGGATAGACCCTGTCTGGAGGAGGGGTCCTTCGAACCAGAGCACATGGCCATTGTGAATGATTGCATCTAGCATGGAAGGGGTATCCCAAATGGATCTTTCCCCTACATGTAGGATTGCCGGCAAAGAAGGGAGAGCTACATTGGGGAAAGACCAGCCGAAGCCAAAATATGACAGTTATTGCAGAAGGGCATACCAGGAGCCATCTATGTGGCATGGGGTCAGATGGAGAAAGCAGGGCTCAGGGCTAAACTGCCCCAATTGATGGACGGAGCAGGAAAATGGATCTCGTGTTTTGAAAAAAACACAGCAGGAATACATCTAGCACTAGGCGATGTCAAGAGTTTGCTCAGCATCCTCATCGGGGGCAGAAGAAAACACAGTTGCCCGCATCCCAGTAGTCATGCTGTCCAACACTGAGCATGACGGGGCCACATTCAATTCTTTCAGGCACCAGATATGGATAGCTCTGAGGGAAATATTTCCTGACTGCCCAGATGTAGGAGGATTGATGGTCTGCTTCCTGCCAAAATGAATATTCGTGAGGAGAAAGGCAGATCGGCATTGACTGGGGGAAGTGTTGTTGGGACCTTGGATCAATTCCTAATCAGAGCCAGCTCGGTCTTAGCTCATGAGATTGCTCTGACTGAGCGACGACTCTCCCTAGATCCCCTGCAAACCAAACGTTTGTCGTTAGGTGGCTTGGTATCCGCACGCTTCCCTGAACGCCCCTTGGCTACAGTGATTGGCTCCCCTGATCCAACAAGAGACACTAGCCAGTCTTCGCAGGTGCGATCTGAAGATTCATCAATAATCGAGGCTCCAACTAGCCCACTACCTGTGGAGACGGCCTTAGAAGGCGCACCTAGTGGTAAATATCCACGCATTGCCACAAGGTCAGCGCCTAAACTATCTACTTTGACCACAGTCCCAACACCGGAGTCGGACACAAAGAGAAAGAGGGGAGGGGGCCATCAAAGGCAGAAAAACCTAATAGGAATGGCAGGACAGTACACCCATTGTCACCAGTCTCTTTGCCTGTAACCTCTACTTTTGCTGTTATGGATGCCGACTTATTGGGTGTCCCCCTGTCCAATGCCCATGAGGTTTTGTTGGCTAAAGGTGGGGCTCTTCTTACGTCATCTTTATTGCTGATCCTCGATAGACTGTCCTTGATAGAGGAAAGACTAATCAACTTTGAAATGCGTGTAGCATCTAATTTTTCTACCACTGAGGACATTTTGGGGAAAATACCCCCAACCAACTTCAGTCTAACTGTGGGACTGGAAACCAGTCCAACCCTGCCTATGGGCATACTAATCATGACCTCCTAGCAGTATATAATTCTTTGGATCGCAGCGATGGCTCTAGGATTTTACACCTCCCACCGGCCGCTGCTCCCCTGGTGGTGGTCCTAAAGAATGTACTGCTTCTACAAGAGGGGCAAACGGAATCCACTGAGCAGTTAATGGCTAAAGCTATGCACAGGCTTAGTGCTCAATTTAAGGTAGATGGGGTACCGGGGTGGGATATCTGCAACGAAATGATTGAGGCTACACGTGCCTCCTGGGTTGGACACTCCACCAAGGAAGGGTGGGGTGACTGTGTAGTTGCCAACTTCAATAACGCCCATGTCGTTAGATTCCTATTGGGTCACTTGGGGAGTAGAAATCAATGGCGTCCATCCGGGAAAACTTCACTTTTGCCTTTGGGTTTTTTCTATAGACCGAATCACCTTTTTCCACAAGGGGGCAGAAGCAGCTTCGCACCACAAAGACCCATAGGTGGCCCCTTTGATCTAAACCTTGCTAATAGATTTGCTCCCTTGTCTGGTTTAGACGCATGCGATTGACTGTCTCCTGTAGTCTTACCTGTGACAGAGGCTCAAACTAGCCTACCTGCACCTCCTCCTGTGATCGCCTTAAGCCCTCCGCTGGCTACATCTGGGGGGTCTGAGCATTCTGAGGCCCTGATACTGTTAGATGGGGGAGAATGTATTGATACAAGTACACTAAGCATGTTATCATGGAACATTGCTGGCTTATTACTGAAGACTACTTTTTCTGATTGGTCCACTTTTATTAAGTTTTATGATATTATTGCCTTTCAGGAGACCTGGTCCTTGAGTACTATTTTTCGACCAGGTTATTTGGCCTTCGGTAAACCCGTTATTGCAAACTCTAAGGGGTGCCCTTCGGGAAGATTAACGGTTTGGGTAAGACAGCAGGTGGGCCTCCAGGTTGAAGAACTTGGGATTGATAACCCAGACATCCAGGTTCTTTAAAAAAAACTGAATACGACCCTGGTCTTATACTGGTTAATGTCTACGCTAGCGGCATGGCCGGAGGGAAAGCCTCACCAACCATCTCTAGCCTAGACCATTTTATTAAGTCAATGGAAGGGACAAGTAACAGGGTTATTGTGGGGGATTTTAATTGTACGTTTCAGCCCCTTGGTCTAGAAGATGCTAGTCTTACTAGCGATGAGGATGCGAGTCGGGGTGTTCCGTCTTTAACGCTCCCCCCAATCAATAAGTGGACGGAGGCAGTATTACAATTAAAAAGTTTGACAATGGTGGGTGGACTCCGGGCTGTCAATGGGAGAACCAAATTGGATGGAAAAGGTAATCCCACCTTTAATAATGCAATAAGTAGCATCAGGATTCACTACTTTCTTATTACCTTAGAATTGTGGTCAAGATTAAAGGATATGGAGGTTTTAAATAGACCAGAGAGTGATCACGACCCATTGTCATTGACTCTAAAGGTTAAGGGTCACCCACTGGGGAGGGGCGGCACGGAGATTGCTACGGCAGATGTTGTTATGTCTCTCAATTGCCGAAGACTAAAATGGGCATGGGTATCTGAGGATGAGGGCACTATGGCACAGATAAGGTCCACTCTTGAAGAGTCTCTTGTAGCCCTATCCCTTATTGGCTCCAGCGAGGCTAGCCTTACAACCCTTACAGAAACCCATGAGTCCCTGTTTATTAAGCTGAACAGCTTTTTCACAAAAAATATAAAAAGATCAAGGGCCAGATGTAGGTAGGCTTTTACCGGGTGGTAACGGCCGAATTCGGCCGTTACCACCCGGTAAAAGCAATTTGACATGTAGGGCCCTGTAATTTACAGACTCGGTAAATTTACCGGTAGGTAAATTTACCGAGTATGTAAAATACCGAGTCGGTATCATTACTGATTCCGGACAATTGGTATGTAGGTGGGACTCTTCTGAGTCCCACAAGCAGTACCACATCGGTATTTTACCATCAAATACTACTTGATGGTAAAATACCGTTTCTGGTGTGCATGCACATGTGTGCATGCACACCTATGCCATATGACAGGCAGACCTGCCCTTAGGGCAGGTATGCCTGCCACATGGCACCCGAGCCTCTTTTGGGGGTGCCAGAGGGTGTCAAAGTGACACCCCCTGCACCCTTGTGACAGTCGGTATTTTCCGATGTGGTAAATACCGACCGGTATATGCCCAATCAATCCTATGGGCTTCAAAGCCCATAGGAATGCATGGGCATTAACTGGTCGGTATTTACCACATCGGAAATTACCGACTGTTTCCGATTCGGTAATTGCACATCTGCAATTACCTACATCTCGGTATTTTTATTTTCCGACCTCTTAAATACCGAGTCGGTGTGACTCGGTATTTAAGAGGTCGGTAAATAAAAATTACCTACATCTGGCCCCTAATGTGCTCCCCATCCATAAAGCCACAAAATGGTATGATGGGACATGCAGGTTAGCTTTCAGACAATTGTCCCAAGCAATAAGGGTGGGATCTACGCAGGAGATAAGGGAACTCAGGTCAGATTACAAGGCCACTCAATTTAGGGCAAAGAAGGCCTATGATGAAAATAGATGGAGGGACCTCCTAGACGCAACCAATGGGAAAAATTGGTGTCGGTTCTGGCACTTAATAAAATGGGGCAACGGTAGTGCTGGCCCGGCTCCTGTTAATAACGTTCCCCCAGAAGTATGGGTTGCACACTATCAGGCCCTATTTTCATCGCCCAAAGAAAGTACTGGGCACCAGCCCTGTGTAGAGACGTACTCAGTCCTATCCTTTACACTAGGGGAAATTGAGAGAGCTCTTGATGGAGTGGCTGCAGGCAGAGCACCTGGACCGGACTGTATTCCGGCGGATATATATAAATCAGATCGGGAGAACTGGCTAAAATATATCCATAACCTTGTAAATGGTTTGGCTAGAGGCTCCCCCATTCCAGAATCCTGGCGTGGGGGCTGAAAAAAATCCCCATTAATAAAAAGGGGGATCACGCCTGTCCATCTAATTACAGGCCCATAAGACACTCTTCAAAAAATTGTGGCGAGATTAGTGCCAAGTAGGGCAAACAGGTGGATAGATGAGAACAAAATACTATCCACTTAACAAGCAGGATTTAGTTCCCATGTTAGCCCTATCGACCAAGTCTTTAGATTCATGTTGATATACTGGAAAACAGTGGTCTTTGCAGGGGGGACACTCTATGCAGCATTCGTAGATCTTAAATCTGCTTTTGACTTAGTCCCCCGCCCTAAGATGTGGGATACCCTGAGGGAAGCCTGATGAGATCTTATCTTTTATTGTAAAACGACATGAATCAACATACGCCAAAGTACGTTGGGGTCAGCAGGGTGAGTTAACAGACCGCTTTTCTGTGAGCAAGGGAATAAGGCAGGGGTGAGTTCTGGCCCCTACCCTTTTCTCTTTGTTCATAAATAATGTTATCTCATACTACACTGAATAGCACACAGACGCACCTACTCTTGCTGGATCCAGGGTTCCGCTTTTAATGTTTGCAGACAACACTTTAATTTTGTCCAAGACGCAATCTGGTCTGCAACGTGCCCTTGATCGATTCATCTTGTTCTGCAATGACCATGATTTAGTAGTTAACGTCGATAAGATGAAGATCATGGTCTTGCACAAACACAAAGTAGTGAAAGCTAGACTGGAAATGAATAATGTACCCCTGGAACAAACTGACTCCTTTGCATATTTGGGCATTACTTTGGGCAAACGTTTGAACTGGAAGCCACAGTTAGATTTATTAGCCTTAAGGAATAATCAATTAGCAGGGGCCCTCTTAAAAGAATTCCGATTGTATTAAACCAAACCAGTGGGACCGGCTCTATCCATTTACCAAGGGAAGGTTAGAGCTTCAATAATTTATGGGGCGGAACTCTGGGGGTTCGAAAATCTAGCTCCATTAGTCTTAGCCCAGAATAAGTTTCTGAGGGCACTGCCCGGCCTTCCTCAATATTTTCCTATTAGGCCCTTACTTTTAGATTTAGGATGTATTTCGTTTGAGGAGGCTGTGGGTTTTAGACCACTTGCGTATTGGCGAAGACTTTGGACTACCCCGGAGCTTGCACCCTATGCAAGAGCTGTTATCACTAGAGAAGCAGACAAGTCAAATAACATCTCTTGATTATTAAAGATTAAGGCATTGTTATTAGATATGGGCCTCATTCACCTGTGGGAGCACCCGGAAGAGAATTCATTCCCGTCCAAAAAAGATTTGAAAGCCTTATATAGGGACACGGTTTTATAAAATCTCTGTCCTCAGTTGATAGTGGTTCCCTAACATGCCTCTTTCTAGATTTTAAGTGTGAGTATACGTTTGAGGCCTATTGGGACATCATCACATGTCCTGGTGATAGAAAACTCTTCCACTAATTTTGAGTGGGAACACTCCCCCTAAAATCTTTCACTAATAAGTGGGGGGATGACCGGGATCCAAAATGTGATACTTGTTTAACAGAGGATGAGACTTTATTGCATGTCCTGTTTTTGTGCCCTGCTTACAAGGGCCCTCGACAGAAATGGCTCAAGCCGGTTTGTAGAATCCTTGGTACAAGATCTTGTCCAACAGCTCTGCGTATTCATAAACCCGGAACTACTGAAGTCATGGTCATTGCCATGGCTAAGTTCCTAAGCTGGACTTGGGTCCTTAGGAGAAAGAATTTGCGAGGCAGCATGTAACCTGCTTATTCCGAGTACCCCAAGGGGGAGGGTATGAGATCTCGGGGCAGGCCCCCAAGTAACCCCAACCAACATCATTCTAACTGTTGGACTGGAAACCAGTCCAACCCCTCCTATGGGCATACTAATCATGACCCCTATGGGCATACTAATCATGACATCCTAGGAGTATATAATGCTTTGGATCGCAGCGATGGCGCTCGGATTTTACTACTCCCACCGGCCACTGCTCCCCTGGTGGTGGTCCTAAAGAATGTACTGCTTCTACAAGAGGGGCAAACGGAATCCACTGAGCAGTTAATTGCTAAAACTATGCACAGGCTTAGTGCTCAATTGAAGGTAGATGGGGTACCGGGTGGGATATCTGCAACGAAATGATTAAGGCTACACGTGCATCCTTGGTTGGACACTCCACCAAGGAAGGGTGGGGTGACTGTGTAGTTGCCAACTTCAATAACGCCCATGTCTTTAGATTCCTATTGGGTCACTTGGGGAGTAGAAATCAATGGCGTCCATCCGGGAAAACTTCTCTTTTGCCTTTGGGTTTTTTCTATAGACCGAATCACCTTTTTCCACAAGGGGGCAGAAGCAGCTTCGCACCACAAAGACCCATAGGTGGCCCCTTTGATCTAAACCTTGCTAATAGATTTGCTCCCTTGTCTGGTTTAGACGCATGCAATTGACTGTCTCCTGTAGTCTTACCTGTGACAGAGGCTCAAACTAGCCTACCTGCACCTCCTCCTGTGATCGCCTTAAGCCCTCCGCTGGTTACATCTGGGGGGTCTGAGCATTCTGAGGCCCTGATACTGTTAGATCGGGGAGAAGGTATTGATACAAGTACACTAAGCATGTTATCATGGAACATTGCTGGCTTATTACTGAAGACTACGTTTTCTGATTGGTCCACTTTTATTAAGTTTTATGATATTATTGCCTTTCAGGAGACCTGGTCCTTGAGTACTATTTTTCGACCAGGTTATTTGGCCTTCGGTAAACCCGTTATTGCAAACTCTAAGGGGTGCCCTTCGGGAAGATTAACGGTTTGGGTAAGACAGCAGGTGGGCCTCCAGGTTGAAGAACTTGGGATTGATAACCCAGACATCCAGGTTCTTAAAAAAAAAGTGAATACGACCCTGGTCTTATACTGGTTAATGTCTACGCTAGCGGCATGGCCGGAGGGAAAGCCTCACCGACCATCTCTAGCCTAGATCATTTTATTAAGTCAATGGAAGGGACAAGTAACAGGGTTATTGTGGGGGATTTTAATTGTACATTTCAGCCCCTTGGTCTAGAAGATGCTAGTCTTACTAACGATGAGGATGCGAGTCGGGGTGTTCCGTCTTTAACGCTCCTCCCAATCAATAAATGGACGGGGCAGTATTACAATTAAAAAGTTTCACAATGGTGGGTGGACTCCGGGCTGTCAATGGAAGAACCAAATCGGATGGTAAAGGTAATCCCACCTTTAATAATGCAAGAAGTAGCAGCAGGATTGACTACTTTCTTATTACCTTAGAATTGTGGTCAAGATTAAAGGATATGGAGGTTTTAAATAGACCAGAGAGTGATCACGACCCATTGTCATTGACTCTAAAGGTTAAGGGTCACCCACTGGGGAGGGGCGGCACGGAGATTGCTACGGCAGATGTTGTTATGTCTCTCAATTGCCGAAGACTAAAATGGGCATGGGTATCTGAGGATGAGGGCACTATGGCACAGATAAGGTCCACTCTTGAAGAGTCTCTTGTAGCCCTATCCCTTATTGGCTCCAGCGAGGCTAGCCTTACAACCCTTACAGAAACCCATGAGTCCCTGTTTATTAAGCTGAACAGCTTTTTCACAAAAAATATAAAAAGATCTAATGTGCTCCCCATCCATAAAGCCACAAAATGGTATGATGGGACATGCAGGTTAGCTTTCAGACAATTGTCCCAAGCAATAAGGGTGGGATCTACGCAGGAGATAAGGGAACTCAGGTCAGAATACAAGGCCACTCAATTTAGGGCAAAGAAGGCCTATGATGAAAATAGATGGAGGGACCTCCTAGACGCAACCAATGGGAAAAATTGGTGTCGGTTCTGGCACTTAATAAAATGGTACAACGGTAGTGCTGGCCCGGCTCCTGTTAATACCATCCCCCAGATGTATGGGTCGCACACTATCAGGCCCAATTTTCATCGCCCAAAGAAAGTACTGGGCACCAGCCCTGTGTAGAGACGTACTCAGTCCTATCCTTTACACTAGGGGAAATTGAGAGAGCTCTTAATGGAGTGGCTGCAGGCAGAGCACCTGGACCGGACTGTATTCCGGCGGATATATATAAATCAGATCGGGAGAACTGGCTAAAATATATCCATAACCTTGTAAATGGTTTGGCTAGAGGCTCCCCCATTCCAGAATCCTGGCGTGGGGCTGAAAAAAATCCCCATTTATAAAAAGGGGGATCACGCCTGTCCATCTAATTACAGGCCCATAAGACACTCTTAAAAAAATTGTGGCGAGATTAGTGCTAAGTAGGGCAAACAGGTGGATAGATGAGAACAAAATACTATCCACTTATCAAGCAGGATTTAGTTCCCATGTTAGCCCTATCGACCAAGTCTTTAGATTCATGTTGATATACTGGAACACAGTGGTCTTAGCAGGGGGGACACTCTATGCAGCATTCGTAGATCTTAAGTCTGCTTTTGACTTAGTCCCCCGCCCTAAGATGTGGGATACCCTGAGGGAAGCAGGGATGCCTGCTGAGATCTTATCTTTTATTGTAAAACTACATGAATCAACATACGCCAAAGTACATTGGGGTCAGCAGGGTGAGTTAACAGACCGCTTTTCTGTGAGCAAGGAAGTAAGGCAGGGGTGAGTTCTGGCCCCTACCCTTTTCTCTTTGTTCATAAATAATGTTATCTCATACTACACTGAATAGCACACGGACGCACCTACTCTTGCTGGATCCAGGGTTCTGCTTTTAATGTTTGCAGACAACACTTTAATTTTGTCCAAGACGCAATCTGGTCTGCAACGTGCCCTTGATCGATTCATCTTGTTCTGCTATGACCATGATTTAGTAGTTAACGTCGATAAGACGAAGTTCATGGTCTTGCACAAACACAAAGTAGTGAAAGCTAGAGTGGAAATGAATAATGTGCCCCTGGAACAAACTGACTCCTTTGCATATTTGGGCATTACTTTGGGCAAACGTTTGAACTGGACACCATAGTTAGATTTATTAGTCTAAAGGAATAATAAATTAGCAGGGGCCCTCTTAAAAGAATTCCGGTTGTCTCAAACCAAACCAGTGGGACCGGCTCTATCCATTTACCAAGGGAAGGTTAGAGCTTCAATAATTTATGGGGCGGAACTCTGGGGGTTCGAAAATCTAGCTCCATTAGTCTTAGCCCAGAATAAGTTTCTGAGGGCACTGACCGGCCTTCCTCAATATTTGCCTCTTAGGCCCCTACTTTTAGATTTAGGATGTATTTCCTTTGAGGAGGCTGTGGGTTTTAGACCACTTGCGTATTGGCGAAGACTTTGGACTACCCCGGAGCTTGCACCCTATGCAAGAGCTGTTATCACTAGAGAAGCAGACAAGTCAAATAACATCTCTTGATTATTAAAGATTAAGGCATTGTTATTAGATATGGGCCTCATTCACCTGTGGGAGCACCCGGAAGGGAATTTATTCCCGTCCAAAAAAGATTTGAAAGCCTTATATAGGGACACGGTTTTATAAAATCTCTGTCCTCAGTTGATAGTGGTTCCCTAACATGCCTCTTTCTAGATTTTAAGTGTGAGTATACACTTGAGGCCTATTGGGACATCATCACATGTCCTGGTGATAGAAAACTCTTCTTCTAATTTTGAGTGGGAACAGTCCCCCTAAAATCTTTCACTAATAAGTGGGGGGATGACCGGGATACAAAATGTGATACTTGTTTAACAGAGGATGAGACTTTATTGCATGTTCTGTTTGTGTGTCCTGCTTACATGGGCCCTCGACAGAAATGGCTCAAGCCGGTTTGTAGAATCCTTGGTACAAGATCTTGTCCAACAGCTCTGCGTATTCATAAACCCGGAACTACTGAAGTCATGGTCATTGCCATGGCTAAATTCCTAAGGTGGACTTGGGTCCTTAAGAGAAAGAATTTGCGAGGCAGCATGTAACCTGTTTGCTTATATGTTGGTGTTCTCAAGTCTCCCCCAAAATATTTACTTTAAATTTGACTACATTTTTATTAATTCTCACTCCTGGGACAAGATGATGGATTTTAAAATTATCCCACATTTAGATAGCGATCATCATGCGCTAGTAGTAGAACTTAAAACTTTAAAAATGGGAAGCACGTCCCTCCCAGATAACCCTATTGATCCCAGGGTGGTGGTCTCCAATTGCAGGAGGAGAGTGAGATGGACACATTTTAGTCAATCAGAGGACAAACTGGGCAGCTTATATGACGCCTTGTTACCTGTTCTTGTAGAGGCGTCTACTTTATGTGGCCAAAGTACGGATGGTATAGATTTACAGTTGGTCGAGAAGAATCATGGCAAACTAGGAAAAGCAACTCTTGATTTCTTCTATCCAAACAAAACTATAAAGCAGGATAGGCCGCCCTCCCACCCCTGGTATAATGCTTCTTGTAGTAAGGCCAAAAAGGCACTAGTAACATCTATAAAAGCTAATGACCGCCTCTTAATAAGGACAGCAAGAGCAGATTACAAATCGGTCATACTAAAAGCTAAGAAAAGGTGGGAAGAGGAAAATTGGGCCACCCTGAAAATTGCACTAGGGGATAGAGATATGAGGACCTTGCGGGGAGTGGTAAATTTAGGAACGTCTACCCCCCAAAGTACGGCCAATCCAAACCTGGATGAAGAGGTCTGGCGGGAACACTTTGAATCCCTCTATGCAAAAGAGCGATCGCCCGGTGTTGGTTCTATTATTGGCTGTGATTCACCAGTGGTTTGTCCCACAATAATTCGGGTTCCTACCCCTTTGCCTGTTGACGCTGTGGGCCCAAGCATAAGTTTAAACGAAATTAAGGGCGCTCTGGCAAAATAGCCCCGGTTAAAGCTCCAGGCCTGGATAAGATACCTGGGGATCTCTTTAGGAGCGAACCAGCTAACGGGGCCCCATACTGTTGGATGCTTTTCAATGCAATAATGCAAGGCATGAAGATCCCGTCAAGTTGGCTTGGTGCTGAAATAATTCCGATTTTTTTAAAAAGGCTCCCCACTTCTCCCAATTAACTATTGACCTATTAGCTTAATTGATATCTCGCAGAAAATATTTGCACGGGTTTTACTCCTCAGGCTTCAGTCATGGATGGAAGAGATGGGGGTATTGTCTTCCCTGCAGGCGGGGTTCAGGGAAAAGCTGTCGACCCTGGACCAAGTACTAAGATTACAATTGCTGTACTGGAAAACCGTTAGTCTGCAGGGGGGAAGCTTCTACTTAATCTTAGTAGACCTGCGATCTGCATTTGATTTAGTCCCTATGGGAAAACTGTGGCAGGTCCTTGGAGAGATGGGGGCCCAGAATATTTAATTTGTCTTTTAAACGCTTACATGAGTGCAACTATGCACAAATTAGGAATGGTAATCTCACAGCACCTATATCCATTAATCGTGGCGTACGCCAGGGATGTGTGCTTGCGCCAACCTTATTCAGCCTTTACATTAATGGTTTGATTGATGCCCTGCTACTAGAAAAAGATCTAGATGCCCCTAAGTTAGCCTCCCGTAGGATATCAGCAATGATGTTCGCGGATGACACTCTACTGGTAGCTAAATCACCTATGGGGCTACAAAGGGTGTTCGATAGATTTGAGATATTCTGTAGGGAAAGAGGGTTAGAAATAAATCTACAGAAAACCAAATTGATGGCGTTCAATTGTCCAAAAAGTACTCGCCCAAACCCGTCTCTCAATGGTAAACCTCTTGAGAGAGTGTCATCTTTTGTGTATTTAGGAATAACCATTACCGAGTCTATGGAATGGGAGGCTCATATTACGAAATCTACGTTAAAAGTAACGCAATCTTCAGGTGGCATCATTAAGGTTTTCAACAAGTCTAGCAAAAGAATAGTTAGCCCTGCGCTAGAAATCTATAGGGCACAGGCTAGAGGCGGGGCTCTATATGGTGCAGAGCTATGGGGACACCTAAAGCTTGAAAATTTAACGCAGGTGGAGAACCAATACTTAAGACAATTATTTAGATTGCCACACGGCACTCCGTTAATCCCACTACGTTTGGATATGGGAATAACATCAATTGCCGAAGTGGCGAGCCTCAAACCTATAATTGTATTGGTTCCGCCTGTGGACTACCCCTGAACTTTTACCCTACAGGGAGGGATTGTTAGAGGTAATGAGGGATCGGGGTGCTGTAGGGTTCCCATGGTTCGACCATATTAAATCCTTGCTAATTAGTATTGGATTAGGGGATTGTTGGTCTGAACCTGAGTCAGCCTGCCCTTTAATATCCAGGAATCAAATGAGGTTCTCTATAAAGAGCATAGACTGGCCCAACTTCACACTTCTCCGGAAACTGACTAGAGCCTTTCTTGAAATAAAAGACATTCCTTGCTTTGAGTTGGTAATAGATCTTATTAACCCGCCGGCGGCAAGAAAGCTCTATCTACAGTTTAGATATGGGGTACTCCCTCTACGCTATTTTACATCTAAGTGGAGAGACCAGCAAATGATTCGGTGCCCGATGTGTGACCACCTCGAAGAAACAGAGCTTCATGTTTTTTTTAGCTGCCCTGTTTATTATAAAGCAAGGAAATGATGGTTGGTCCAGATTTGTAGGAATCTTGGTAATAGGCGCTGTCTCGAAGCATTCAGGATACTGAAGTCTGATTCTAGTATCCCAATTGTTTATTCTGTCGCAGAGTTCCTGTTCTCCATGTGGGGCACTAGACGGGTTCTGATGAAATCATTAAATGAGGTATCGATCCTGCCATGGTGAATCAATAGTGTTAGAATAGTACTTTGGCTTAATTAATTTGCACTGTTTTGTTCAGTTTTATATGTAAGAGCTTGCGCTTCTTTCTCTTAACAAATATTTTTTAGCTAATTTATGTATTTATTCTTGCACTATGCACCTTCCGGAATTAATTGTGTAACTTTCGCCTAGAAACATCACACCAAAAATTTAATGCATTTTAACTTGTACAATATGTGTTAAATAATCCTATCCTTTTTTAATTCTGAGTGGCTGTACGATGTAATTTTAGAAATGATTGTTGTGTCTTGTACTTTTTAGGTCAATCTGACCGAAATAAAGTCTTTTTGAATTGAATTGAATTTTAAATATTATAGACTATAATTAAGCCCTGTGTAATTCTGCCTTAACACCCTTTGATTTTGAATTCTCCCTTTTTAAACATAATTATTGTTTTAAATAGATTTGGGATTTCAAAATGATATGCTCTTTTAAAAAACTATTTTTGTATGATATTTTATGTCTTTTATATCAGATTGTACTGTTTATATGTGTCTTTTATGATTGATTATGATGGAATAAAGACAAATTGAATTTGAATTTAAATTTGATGGCAGAAAGCATGAAACCTGGGGAGACCGTAACTGATTTTTTGGACAGAAAGAGGGAACAGTGGGAACAGGAGAAGGACAGCCATGGGCAGACACAGGCCCCCAGGTCACATTCTTCTATAACATTCTCAAAAGGGGGCTGCCCACCAAAATTTAGAGTGGGCTGGACACCGTAGTAGGATTAGACACCCAACCCTAGTGAGAAATACAGACCTACGTATTGCAATACGACAGAAATAAACAGGGAAAGGATAGGGAAATAAGGATCAAGCCCAACGAGCCACCACCAAGCTGGTCCAACACAAATTGAAAATGACCACCCTGGAGGGGCCGCTTTGGCCACAAGCATGCAAATGGCACCGGTCTTGAAGGAAGCACAACTTCAGAACCCCAGATGATTTCAACCCCGTCCTAATGACAGAGGCCAGGGAGGAGGGCAGAAGCCCGACCTCAGAGAATGTTTCTATTGTCGCAGAATGGGCCACATGGCACACCGATGCCAGTTAAAGGCGTATCATCAACTACGATCAATAAGTCTAGGCAAGTCTCTGCAAAATCCCTATCCACGCAATCAAGCCCAGACCATACCGAATACACCTTACATTCAGTCACAGCAAAATCAGTTAGCGACCAGACCACCGCAGCAAGGACCGGGTAGTTGGCCGAACATGTGGCCACAGCAGCAGCAGGCAGGGAACCCGGCCCAACTGAGAGAGGGGCCGCAACCACAAAGGTAGTGGTAACTGTCTGGGGAGGCAATACCTTAGCAACAACACAAAACTCAAGTACACAATAGATTCAAACCCCCAATGCAGAACATTCACTTCACCACACCTCATTACACATTTCAGAATAAAGACTAGTAAGACAAAATTAGGAATTTCAAGTCTTGCGTTCGGGAAACTCAAGGATGCCATATGCTGTGTCGATAGGGAATTCTCCTAATAACATGACAAGAGAAACTGGATTTCAGTAAAGACACGGAGGTTAGCATTATGTATATTTCTTTTAATGCTAACTCCAAGTAGCCACTTCAAAGCAATACTTCATAAAGTGAAACTGATCTAGAATAGAATCTTCCATATGTACAATAGCAATGCACATAGTATAGTCTGCCTCTTTTAAATGCTTGGTAATAAGGTAAGTCTTCTTCTGTATAACATTTTCTTTTTTTTCTGTTTTTATTTTTATGCATTCCAAATGGATAGAAACAATGTAGATTGAATGAAGGGGACACAGAGTTAGTTCTTTCTGAACATCTTCCTTGCGGAAACAGCAGTATAGATGAGTCAGTTATGTTGAGTTAGCTGAAATAAGAAAGAGTATAAGTGCTCTGTTGTCATGTAACTGGGAAAGTTGTGATATCAAAGCGGGCAAGTTATAGGTCATTTTTAACAATCCATTGAATAAAGGTTGTATGACACTTTCAACAATACATTGAATACAGGTTGTATGAAATTTTCAACACTACATTGAATAGAGGTTGTATCATAAATTATGCATCTATTGTTCAGTCATTTATTTATCCACCCACAGGAGGGGAAGGGTGGGAAATGTTAGCCTCTGTGTCTTTAATGAAATCCAGATTCTCTTGTCATGTTATTAGGAGAATCGCAATTTCATTACAAGACCAGAGGCTACCATTATGCATGTCGGTAGTTTAGTAACACTACATCTGACATATGTTCAATAGGATCACAGTAGTGTTTAGCAAAAGTGTTAGAATTTAACCAATCAGTTGCTTTAAGAATGTCATCTAGTTTACCCCTTTTGCAAAATGATTCGCTGGTCATAGATCCCCTTATTGAGTCCTCCTGTAACCCTTTTAGGTCAATATCAGCTGATTGAATTGCATATTTAACCGATCTTGCTATAAAAGCTGATGTAATGGGTTTGAAGGGTTTCACAAAAGAGATAAGTAATTGGTTAACACCATTCACACGATGTTCGCTAATTCTTGCATCATATTCTTTCATACAATCTGCCACACAAAGTTTTTGTCATGCATTAATTTTGGGTAGAACATTGTATCTGACATAGTCTTAGTTATCTTAATAATCTCGAAGTTGACACCAAAGGTGTCAAAGACTCTATTAGTTACTTCTAGTGCTTTAATGTCTGATACTCTATGGCAGGGCATTAGGCAGAGTAGAGAGGCTAGTTTAATGGAAAATCTCTTCTTATCTAGCTATCTGTTCTCGGGCCAAGTAGTGAAAGGGTCTAGTAGTAACTTATTACCCATAGGGTTTCGTATTTAGATTTAGGTGGTCTCCTTAGTCTGATACTTTTCATAATTCTATATATTATGGCATTTTCCCTATGGTCTTGCCATATATTAGAGCGTGGCCAACTGAAATAGCTGATCTGTAGCAATTAATTGATACCTAAGTAAGCCCTCTCTCATATTGTTGCACTAAAAAGTTTGCTACATCTACGATAGGAGGCTCCACGGAATCCAGGTTCTTCTCCAGGCCCCCGCGTACTCAAGCTCTCCAGATGCCATTGCATCTATAGTGGTTTCCAGGAGCCCATGACTCTTGGAAGAGTTTAGTATCTTGTCTAGAATGATCTATGATTTCATTTGATTTCCGGACACTTTCCAGGCAAGACGGTTCAAAGTTCCTGTCTGGACTAGGCGATGTTCCCTTCCGTCTATGTCTCTTAAAAGGCCTTCCACGGTTGGAAATAGAAAGGGTATTTTCCAGGCTAATTCCAAGCTCGTCTGAAACCACGTCAGAAAGGGGTTATTCGTAATAAGGAGCATTGGTCTTGTCTCACTTTCTGGAGGACTCTGGATCATTGCATAAGGGGGAAATGTGTATGCTTGAAATTCTTTTCATCATTGGAGCAAGGCATTGACTGATTGAGCACCAGTGTGTATGCTTGAATTCCTTTTCATCATTGGAGAAAGGCATTGACTGATTGAGCACCAGGGTCTGGCATCCAGCTCAAATAGCAAAAGTTAGCAAAAGTGTTAGAATTTGACCAATCAGTTGCTTTAAGAATGTCATCTAGTTTACCCCTTTTGCAAAATGATTCGCTGGTTATAGATCCCCTTATTGAGTCCTCCTGTAACCCTTTTAGGTCAATATCAGCTGATTGAATTGCATATTTAACCGATCTTGCTATAAAAGCTGATGTAATGGGTTTGAAGGGTTTCACAAAAGAGATAAGTAATTGGTTAACACCATTCACTCGATGTTCGCTAATTCTTGCATCATATTCTTTCATACAATCTGCCACACAAAGTTTTTGTCATGCATTAATTTTGGGTAGAACATTGTATCTGACATAGTCTTAGTTATCTTAATAATCTCGAAGTTGACACCAAAGGTGTCAAAGACTCTATTAGTTACTTCTAGTGCTTTAATGTCTGATACTCTATGGCAGGGCATTAGGCAGAGTAGAGAGGCTAGTTTAATGGAAAATCTCTTCTTATCTAGCTATCTGTTCTCAGGCCAAGTAGTGAAAGGGTCTAGTAGTAACTTATTACCCATAGGGTTTCGTATTTAGATTTAGGTGGTCTCCTTAGTCTGATACTTTTCATAATTCTACATATTATGGCATTTTCCCTATGGTCTTGCCATATATTAGAGCGTGGCCAACTGAAATAGCTGATCTGTAGCAATTAATTGATACCTAAGTAAGCCCTCTCTCATATTGTTGCACTAAAAAGTTTGCTACATGTACGATAGGAGGCTCCACGGAATCCAGGTTCTTCTCCAGGCCCCCCGCGTACTCAAGCTCTCCAGATGCCATTGCATCTATAGTGGTTTCCAGGAGCCCATGACTCTTGGAAGAGTTTAGTATCTTGTCTAGAAAGATCTATGATTTCATTTGATTTCCGGACACTTTCCAGGCAAGACGGTTCAAAGTTCCTGTCTGGACTAGGCGATGTTCCCTTCCGTCTATGTCTCTTAAAAGGCCTTCCACGGTTGGAAATAGAAAGGGTATTTTCCAGGCTAATTCCAAGCTCGTCTGAAACCACGTCAGAAAGGGGTTATTCGTAATAAGGAGCATTGGTCTTGTCTCACTTTCTGGCGGACTCTGGATCATTGCATAAGGGGGAAATGTGTATGCTTGAAATCCTTTTCATCATTGGAGCAAGGCATTGACTGATTGAGCACCAGTGTGTATGCTTGAATTCCTTTTCATCATTGGAGAAAGGCATTGACTGATTGAGCACCAGGGTCTGGCATCCAGCTCAAATATTTCTGTAGTTGCTTGTGAAAAGATCTACTTCCAGAGTGTCCCTGAAGTGATTTAAAGTTCTGAAGGCTGTGGTCTAGGAGGAATCTCAAATTCTAGGATTGCAGTGATGCTGCTTTTCCCTAGTAAGTATTCTACTTTTTAGGGCTATCTTGTGTTCTAGACAGAACATCCAGAGTTTCTTGGCTAGGTTTGATAGGTCTGAGGATTTTATACCCACTAAGCGATTTATGTATGCCACAGCTGATAAATTGTCCATTTTAAGAAAAACGGATCTGCTTTGTAGGGATTGTTTAAGGCTCATCAGAGTGCAAAGGACAGTAGTTAATTCTAGGTACTTTATGTGGTGCAAGCTCTATGTATAGGACCATAGACCGCCCGTGTTCTTATTCTGTAGACACCCTCCCCAGCCATGAAGGCTCGCATCTGACTCTAGAATGAATTCTGGGGTGTTTCCGAAAATGGATTAGTCATTCCAGGCAACGAAATTCTCTAACCATCAGTTCAGTTCCGATTTGGCTTTGTGTTCTAGTGTTACTTTGTCTTTATACCATAGTCCATCATGAAGGGCTTTCGCCTTCACTCTTTGAAGGACTCGATAATGTAAAGGTTTTAGAAAGATAGCTTGGATAGAGGAAGATAGGAGGCCCCGGAGTCTGGCTAATTCTCGTAGGGAAAAGAGGTCTCGTTTTAATACAAGTCGTATTTCTTTGCGTATTTTCTTGATTTTCTTTTTGGGTAGAAGCAAAAGTGATTTTACTGTGTCTACTGAAATCCCATTAATTCCAGAGCTTGTAAGGGAGTCATGATAGATTTGTCTTGTTTATTATGAAGCCAAGGCTCTCTAAAAGATTTACTGCTGTATTCAGGTGTTGAAGAATCTGGGAGTGGTACTGGGACATAATAAGAATGTCGTCGAGATTGACAATCGGTCATATCCCTCTTTCTCTCAAGAAGGATGGTACAGCTCTCATTACCTTGGTGAAACACCAGGGAGCAGGGGACAGCCCAAAGGTGAGAGCTTGGAATTGGAATAGACAACAGTTCCACGTGACCTGGAGGTATGGTTGGAACTCTGAGGCCATGGGGATTGTGAAGTAGGCATCTTTCAAGTCCAACTTCACTAGCCAATCCTTTTCTAGAAGCATGTCTCTCAGGAGGTAGATACCCTCCATTTTGAAGAGTCTGTAGATGAGTGATATGTTCAATTCTCTGAGGTATATGACTGGTCTTCAACCCTTTTTTTATTCTCTATTAGAATGAGTGTCCTAACGAATTTCATACGATCCCATGGTACTTCTATAATTGCCAATACACACTATATAGCCGGTAGTCTCAGAAATGAAAGGCAAAAAATGCGAAAACCAACACTAAGACTTCTCAGGAAATACAACAATTTTGTACGGATTCCCATCACTCACCATTCCAGGTGACATGCTTCATCATCTGGGTCTCCTTTAACAGGGCTAACACTCTACCCTATTGATGGAGGAGCCCAAGGATGTTTTCAAAGTTTGTAAATGCAGATGTGAGCAGATGTAATTTATGTAGTGTATGGGAAAAAGTGGTGCAGTGCAAAAAATGTGAAGTAAATACTAAAATTGAAGCGTTATCAGACGCCTAATTTATTATTGTCTGAAAACGAACAATGGTTAAAAACAGTGCAGGAGTATACTTTTAATAAATAGCCATCCATGAATGTATAATGGTCAACATGTTTCAGCACTAGATGGTGGAAAGGACACCAAGTGCTTTCATCAGGACCTAAATTATTATAGCTGCTACTGCAAAGAGTGAAACATTAATGCAAATACTGTAAAAGGATACTCCACAGAATAGTCTTTACACAGTGACAATTCCTCCAACCTCTCAGACAATCTACGAAAGAAACAAGAGGTTTGTGCAACAGAGTCTTATAGGAAATAACATTTATGCCTCATTATTCGAGTGGTTAAAATTAACCATCCCGTATTCCCAAACAATGGGTTTACACATAACATCCCCCTTACCTCAAGAGTATGGAGGAAAGGCCTCACCCCACCTGGCAACAAGCTCAGGGCAAAGGAGGCCCCGCTCTAGGAAGGAAACATAACACCAAACATATATTCCATTGGTGAGTCATTCTTCCTATACATATAAAACCACAGCGCTATCTGTCTATGAAATTGATAGGAGCCCCTATCGCTCAAATTTACTCACTCATAGCCTTTAGAAAAACCCCTTTTGATTGTATTCCGGGGATTAATGTCTTACATGCACACAGATCGTACTTAGTGCATATTATGTCTAACCTAATGGTCATCTCACACCTCTATAGTTAACTACAACAAGTCCCAAAGGCCCATATGCCCATAGTCTCAAAAAAGTGCCAAAAAAGTGCCCTCCTGGATATAGGTAACCTCTCTGTTGGAGAGCGTGACCTCCCATGTTCTTTGTGCAAACCAAATCTCGATGGTAGTATCGCAATGGTAACAGTCATAATATAAAAGGCATGTGTTAAAAAGGACTGTTTACCCCATGCATAGTTCTTACACCCATTATTACATTGCGCTTTGATTTGCAATCGTCAGTACAGACGCTTTAATACAGACGCTTTACCCCGACGTCAAATTAAAGATTCAAAAAGGGCGAATTTACAAACAAGTCTCCATACCTTTCCGTCATTTGTGAATACCTACAGTACCGAGTCCAATGAGATAAAGAAAACTATCCGTTGCCATTGGAAGATACTCAATATTGGGGGAGAAACGTCGCCAGAACCTCTTTTTGCTTTTAAACGTAACAGCAATTTGCGTGACAAACTTGTTCATACTAGACCTCTTAGTTCAACCTCGCAAACTCAAAACACCATATGTACTTACTACCGGTACAGGGACACTTTCCGTGTGGACTATGTAAAGTCTGTCCACTGACAAAAAAATCCAAAACAGTGGACAGTGGCACGGATCGTCCTTGGATTCAAAAAAGTTTCACGAATTGCAACAGTGAGAAGGTGGTTTATCTAATTGTCTGTCCTTGTAATATGAAATATGTGGGGATGACTTCACGCAAAGTAAAATTGCGAATTATGGAACACATGAGTACCATAAGGTGTAGGAAACAGGCTACCCGTTTGACTTCTCATTACCTTGAAAAGAACCATCGTCCAGAAGACATGGCATGGACTATATTGGAACAGCCATTCATCCCACAACACATCACTGACATCTCGAAGTTTCTCTTATTAATAGAGAATATCCCTTGATTCCTTGGGGATTTCTGTAGTCTGATGCGTGATCACGCGAGAAGCTGCTGGGACTCTCGCACCATCTGTGTTATTTTTCAAAGATCGGTCAACACCATTAAAATAAAAAGGTTTGATAATGTTTATTTTCATTAAAGCCAATCCAGTCTCACTTATGAAATCGTTTCTGCCTTGCTAAAATAGTCAAACGCGTCATAAATAACAAAAACTACATATCCCATGATTCTTTGTGGATTTCTGTAGTTGGATGTGCAATCACGCGAGAAACTGCCGGAAATCTCGCACCATCGCAATCACGCACTGTTACCCATTGGGACTTCTAGCGTTTTTATAAACAGTTTTACTCCCGGTGGTCGGTACCTCCCCGACGGCTTAGAAGATAGCCCGAGGTACTGACGGAAAGGTATGGAGACTTGTTTGTAAATTCGCCTTTTTTGAATCTTTAGTTTGACCTCGGGGTAAAGCGTCTGTATTAAAGCGTCTGTGCTGACGATTGCAAATCAAAGAGCAATGTAATAATGGGTGTAAGAACTACGCATGGGGTAAACAGTCCTTTTTAACACATGCCTTTTATATTATGACTGTTACCATTGCGATACTACCATTGAGATTTGGTTTGCACAGAGAACATGGGAGGTCACGCTCTCCAACAGAGAGGTTACCTATATCGAGGAGGGCACTTTTGTGGTGCTTTTTTGAGACTATGGGCATATGGGCCTTTGGGACTTGTTGTAGTTAACTATAGGGGTGTGAGATGACCATTAGGTTAGACATAATATGCACTAAGTACGATCTGGGTGCATGTAAGACATTAATCCCCGGAATACAATCAAAAGGGGTTTTTCAAAAGGCTATGAGTGAGTAAATGTGAGTGATAGAGGCTCCTATCGATTTCATAGACAGATAGCGCTGTGGTTTTATATGTATAGGAAGAATGACTCACCAATGGAATGTATGTTTGGTGTTATGTTTACTTCCTAGAGCGGTGCCTCCTTTGCCCTGAGCTTGTTGCCAGGTGGGGTGAGGCCTTTACTCCATACTCTTGAGGTAAGGGGGATGTTATGTGTAAACCCATTGTTTGGGAATACGGGATGGTTAATTTTAACTACTCGAATAATGAGGCATAAATGTTATTTCCTATAAGACTCTCTGTTGCACAAACCTCTTGTTTCTTTCATAGATTGTCTGAGAGGTTGGAGTAATTGTCACTGTGTAAAGACTATTCTATGGAGTATCCTTTTACAGTATTTGCATTAATTTTTCACTGTTTGCAGTAGCAGTTATAATAATTTAGGTCCTGATAAAAGCACTTGGTGTCCTTTCCACCGTCTAGTCCTGAAACATGTTGACCATTATACATTCATGGATGGCTATTTATTAAAAGTATCCTCCTGCACTGTTTTTAACCATTGTTCGTTTTCAGACAATAATAAATTAGGCGTCTGATAACGCTTCAATTTTAGTATTCACTTCACATTTTTTGCACTGCACCACTTTTTCCCATACACTACATAAATTACATCTGCTCACATCTGCATTTACGAACTTTGAAAACATCCTTGGGCTCCTCCATCAATAGGGTGGAGTGTTAGCCCTGTTAAAGGGGACCCAGATGCTGAAGCATGTCACCTGGAATGGTGAGTAATGGGAATCCGTACAAAATTGTTGTATTTCCTGAGAAGTCTTATTGTTGGTTTTCGCATTTTTTGCCTTTCATTTTTGAGACTACGGGCTATATAGTGTGTATTGGCTATTAGTTTGTGGGGCTGCATAGCCCGATTAGTCTTTAAACTTTAGGCCTCCAACCCCAATCAAGTATTTAGTGTATTCTACTTCTATAATTGCTCCTTTCTCTATCATGAACATTACTTTTTCCTCTACTATTTTCTGTTGTTCTGTGGTAAGTACTAGGTTTGTTAGGTGAAGATAGTGTCAGTGTTTTTGAAAATTCTATTTTGAAGCCTTGAATGGTTTCTAAAACCCAGGGGCTTTGTGTAATTGTTTTCCAAGTCTGTAAAAAGAATCTGAATCAACCTAATCCTCATTGTCTGTAGTAGGGCCTTTGATAGGCACGGCCGTTAGAGAGGCCCCTTCTGCCAGCCCTGGCAAAAATACTAGGGTTGAATACTCAACGCATGTTGTTGTGAGCCTTGTCTAGGTTTGTGAAGGTTGCAACCTATTTGCCTAAGTTCTTGATCATGTCCTCTCCAAATAGGAGTCCTGTGGAGTTTACTGAGGGTTCTTTGTCAGCCATATCGCTCAACTTAGGATTGATCTTGGTATGGAGTACCCTTCGTCGCTTGCATTTATCCCTGCATTTGCGTTCCCTAATAGGATCAGGGTTTTCTGACTCCATCCTCTTATTAGATCTAAGTCTAACGGTGTACCGTTAATGTGGCTGTCTTCCGCCATATCAATTATTCTAGTCAGCGTGCCTAAAATATCAAGCATTCGATCCTGGCAGACCTTCAGTGACCTTTCCATGCCCTTTCTGGGGTCTCTACCCAGTTTGAATAGGAATTTGATTAAATATGGGTCACGGTCTGTGTCAAGCATACCTTTTCTTGAACCACTGGTCTGGGACATTCTGCCCTTTGGATATTTTGTGTTTCTCTTTCTAGGGCATTCCTAATCTATCTTTTTATTAATTTGGCTATGTGATCCTGGGGCCACCATTCTGAGCTCCTTGGGTGTCTTATATTATGTGAAGAGAACATCTCACCCAGTGGGTTGGTTATCATTTCTTTAAAGGATAAGGGGAACTCTCCTACTCTGATAGGGGAAACTTGAAGTCTAGATCATCCTGGTCTAGGTCAAGGATATATTCATCTAACAGGTTCATGTTTTGGTCCCCTTCTGGTTCAATTTCAAGATCTTGTGTATCATGACAGGCACTTAGATTTTGTGTGCCGCTTTGGACACCTTGATAGGTTGTGTCGCTTAGGATACCTGATACATTTGAGGTGTGTAGACCTCCCTTATAGTTTGAGGTGCTTAAACCTTCTTTTATATGATGAGGTGCGTAGACCTCCCAAATTATTTGAGGTGCTTAGACCTCCCAATGAGCTCAAGGGGCTTGTTCTTTCAATGTTGTTGTTTTGCTTTAATCGTTCCCCCTTTTTTATTGTATTTCCCGTTTTGACCTCTCTGGGTTTTAAATAGTGCCTTCTTCTTCCCCAATTAAGGGTCTTTTGGGTGACATGGCCTGGTTGAGTGTTTCACGTGTTTCTCTTGTTGAATACTCTATTTAATTTCTTAATTATTGATGTTAGTGGTAGATACCTCAAGATCATCTGATTCTACATTCCTTTACAGGTTGAAATACTTAGTAATATATATAGATGGCTTAGAAGGCAGGCAACCTGACTTATTAGTAAAGTTCAGAGGAGCTTTGTTAGAGGAGCTTATGTAAATCAAGACTTTGTTATATCAGATCTTTTACATTTTATGCTCCTTTACTGTAAAGAGATGTTTTGGTGTAAAAATAGCTTTTGGATACTTGCAGTCGCAGTGAGCAGCTGATCACAGGAGCGTCCAACTGCCAGACTTCTTGACATTGGAAATAATCACAAGCGATCAGCTGTTGATTTACTGCGTTGCTCAGGTAGCCTCTCAACTACAGGGAGTTGCCTGGGAAACGCTTCAATGAATGCCCAGGGCAGCCTCATAGCTATGGAGGTGTTGCCTGGGACCCTTTATGTCGTAGTCTCCTCCGGCTGTGTCAGGAGTGAAATTAGGGTATTGCTGAGGGTCTTTTCTCAGCGTCCTGAGGTGTTGCTTGCGTCGGAAATTACTGCACTGCAGCGTTCTTCATGCTCTGCATGTGCAGCTATTGCTAAGGTACTTTCCTCAGGTTTCCGCCTGATGCGTTGTTGCTGAAGCGCCGGGAGACTCGATTAAATTCTGTTTGCTGAACCAGAGCGAGTACTCTGACCCGCGACAGGGCTAAAGGTTTTTAAAAAGTATATATAATAATTATTGATTTTCGTTATTGAAGTTCCGAACTTGTCTGTATTTTGGGGTAGCCCATGATTGGGTGGAAACGCAGGGTGAGGTCCGGGGTGAGGGCGCAGTAGGGGGGAGCAGGATATTCATAAATTGGTAATCGAATAGGTGGTAGTCGAGATTTAAGATGAGTTTTAGATCAAAGAGGCGCATGTCTTTTCAGAAAGGTATACTTATTAAGTTGAAAATGGCACGAGTGTATTCAGAAAGGTATACAAATTAAGTTGAGAAAACATACATGCACATGTAGTTGCCCAGTCTAGAAGATACAGGTCATACATGAAAGTGAAGAGAAAATGTACTTATCTGCCTGGAGAAGCATTTAAAAAAAGCAGACTATCCTATGTGCATGGCTATTGTAAATCTGGAAGATTCTAGTCTAGATCTGTTTCACTTTATGATGTTTTGCTTCTAAGTGACTGCTTGGAGTTAGCATTAAAAGAAATATGCATAATGGTAGGTGCCGAGCTTGTAACTAAATCGGTGCTAGAGTCTGCCATTCGGGTGCCTGTGGGACCTAGGCACCACGTTGCCTCTGATCCCCCAGGGTGGGATTGGCTGGCCATTCCTGGGGGGGGGGGCAGTCTGATGAGGGGGCAGTGCGGCTCCCCAGACCAGTGCACAAAAACAGGCACCCAGGTCCCCTCATCCAAGTCCAGTTAGGAAGGTGCTCCTATTAGGAGATCAATGGGTCCCCATATTCAGGCCTCTGGCCTGGGACCAAAATTCCCTCTTGGCATGGGGTCCCGACAACCTTCAACTGCCTTCAAGCCAATGGAGGTCCCTTTCTGGTCTAAAATGAGGTGATGTTACAGCGTTGGGAGTCAGATTTCCCACACACTTGGGATAATGGTGCCCCCTATAAAAACGTTAACCATTCACAAACCACGGCATGGCGCTAAGTCAGTAGGTAGCTTTTCAGAACAATTGATCCTCCTAATCCATTACCCACATAGGGCAAAATCTGATGGAGTTTGGGCCTTGCACCAGACTCTTCACTGAACAACATTGTGCCTCCTTCTTTCCCTCAAAGTTCTCCAAAACCTCCAAAGCCTGCTCGTCAGGTCATGTCCTCCAAAACATCAAAAGCTATTGTGTCTCTGGATTGAAAGTCTCTGGCTACAGGCGAGATCAGCTGGCCCAAAAATCTCAGGTGGGGTGTAGTGGTAGGAAGAAGGGGTGCTGTAAACGGGGGGGTCCACACAAATCCATCACAGCTCCATGCGAGGTACTCAAAAATAGGCTCATCACCATACCCGGCCTAGCGACCAAGCTGACAGCACACAAGGCCTTATATACACTGCCTAGGGGAGCAAGTAAGCCCAATCTCGTACACTGCCACAGCAGAAACTAACGCGGGCCACGGACAGCTCTCCAAACCCTCTGATAAACAAATGGACAATGGAAATAACTAATCACATGAGAATCTAGGGAAGCACCCAGAACCTAGGGACCTGCAAAAAAGAAACCCAAAACCTGCTCAAAAGAAGCCTCTACAAAAAGGGTATGACCAGGACATCTGAGCCACAAGGGAGAATCACACTGCATGCCGTGTATCGAAGCTGAAGGGGCAGACATGTGACCTCAGAGTACAGTGCAAGCATTAACAAGCACCCAATTGCGATCCACCCCCTCTTCTACATTGCCTCGCACATGCATAGGTCAAAAGACACTGTCCGCATCAATAAAATTACCTCCACGCACATTAAGGAAGGTAGGTGGCTAGAAGACTGAAGACGCACATAACCGGCAGCTAAATAGACAAGATCACCGCCTTACTGAAATGCCCCTTCCCTCTGTTTTGAGGTGTGAGGGACGATGATTCATGAGTAAAAGGTCCAGGCGAATGATGGATAACCATTCACCACTGAATTTTTAAATAATCAGCACAACTGGGGCCAACTTTCAGTACCCCACTAAAATTGTGCGAATAAATATAAAATAAGAGAGCAAAACCCCGAAAAGGAATGGCACAGGATATTCAAAGGTTGATTTAAGATGGTACAGAAGGATGCATGTTTTTCCAAAGGAACCTACAAACAACAGTTCTTATCCAACAGGTTTACAGTCGAGCTACAAGTGCACAACCTTCATAGCTGCCCATCACCTCTACAGAGACTACTTTCAGAACCCCAACCAGGCTCAAGTGTGCAAGTAAAAGACCACAGACTGTTTTTTACGGACATTTGCAAATTAACTCTTTTTAAAACTTTCACCAAAACAAAGGTACCCATCGATAGCTAGAAGACTACAGATGTCTCCTCCGGACATCATCCCAAGACCTGCAATGTTTCGAAAGTTATCCATAATTGTACCTTCGTATACACTCTGTTTAATATAATTGTGGCCACATCCATCTGTAACCAGAAATCTGCCTAGTCAAATGGAGCCTATCCTGACATTTCTACACTGCTTGTGCAGGGGTCTCTCCCACACCACTTACATTAACACTGAACCTAACAATAGTATATCACATACTACACAGCGCACACATACACAACACCTGGTATCAGCACATGACCGCCGTGGGTATCCAGACATCAGCCAGGTCATTCTATGTATGTTCACTGATACCACGTGTAGTAGGCACAGACAGCCTTTATTTATCTCAAGCGGTAGCCACCGAAAGAGTAAAAGGCCTCCTCTGTCTGTACCACTGTAGATTAGGGCCAAGATATAACCCAAACGAGTTGAACCCCAGAGTAATAGTTAACCTAACTCTATACGAGACGAATCCCACAGCACTATACCTTTACATCGAGCCTAGAAAGATTCAAACAGAGCTAGATAGGATACACAGGCCGGGCACCATAGGGGAGGATACTGTTTGGCCCCGAGACTTTCCCAGAAAGAGATTCTTGGAGGTAGCAAAGCTACCGTAACAGGGCACAAACACATCCACTCCCACTCCCGCTTCCGTCTGGAGTCCCAGGTTGTCCCTTACCTGTGTTTGGTGCAGTCTTTGTCAATAACAAATAGATGCCAGACATGGAGTTCCAATATAGGGCTATCCACCTCAATGATACAAATGGAAATGAGTCACACAGAGCAGGGTTAAATGCCAGCTTAGCTAACCCCTGTCAGGAAATATGGGACACTTAGCTAGATAGGTACACATGGTTAGAGGGGAAGGAGCAACCGTGAATTGTACAGGAATTTACACTGTATTCCTTGTGTTTCAGAGGCAAAGGAACGATTCCACTCGGCATGAATGGCAACTGCAGAGCAATACTGCACATACCGAACATGCAATGGGGCACCTTCACGCTGATAGATCTGTACTGGCAGTGTAGGGAATTTGCATATGTTCAGCTCATCCCCAGATGGCATGGCCTTTGCTCCATCCCAAATTACGGACGCCTTACAGACATCATACTAAAATCAAAGGGAAATTTCAGTAAGGAATGCAGTTTCCCATGCGAGAGGCCCAGTGAGTGTAAAATATTTCACTCGGGCCCTCTCTGTCAGGATTACGTTCCACAGGATCCGGTTGTTGATAATGGGGGTCCACCTCCTAACGTTACCAACCCCCTGATCTTAGAACACAGGGAATTGAAACCATTAAGCGAGTGTAGAGCCAAGAATCCCACAAGGGAAGACCGAACTCCATTACCTGATAGGAGAGAGTGAAGTTCCCCGTCTTGGTCTCGAGTTGGACACCCCCCACGGAATGATAGACCACTGTGTTGTGATTTCTCAACATGCAGGGACCTTCAGTGTCAGCAGAAGTGCCTCCTCTACCAATCTATCAAGATACTTATTATTTATGGAAAAAGCAGCCTTCATGATGTGCGTGCTAGATTAGTGATGTTATGGATATGTAACTAGCGCTGTTGCACCCTGGATGAAGATAGGTTGACTTTTGTACCTACTGCATAGAGAGGCCTAGTACATGATGTTCAAAGCATTGTGATAATGTTGTGCGAAGCTGGATGTGTAAAAATAGTTTCAGAGAAACTAATTCTAGATTGTCGTGCATGCACATGTGTGCAAAAGTTCACAGTTGAAATTTTATTTTCTAGGACAATGTAAGGTATAAGCTGCTTGACTACATGGGCCTAACTCGGGAATATAACACCCACTCCTCATCCTAAGGGTCGATATACAAAAGCTATCTAAAAAGCCAATATATTAGCATATCAAAAAAATGAAATAAAAGGTAAAAACTACTCCTAACCTCATCTAAAAGCAAGCTTCCCTTTAAAATATTTATAAAAAGCCTTAAAGTGATAATACTTTCTGAAATTCAAAGCACTCCAAAAGCCATGGGGCATAGAAAAATAAAAATAAAACAAAACTGTTTTGGCCGAATTTTGTTAATAAAAACAAGCCAAATTGTTCCCACATGAAAAAAAGGCCAATAAGTTCATGTGTTCCGAGTGGTAGACACAACATTATTGTTGTCAATGACCGCAAACGACGTTCCCAGCATGCACCTCGAAGCAGATTTATGGAGCAGAGGTGAATCCATCCAGTTCCCACAGCAGCCGCTGTTGGAGAGACTGCGTCCTGCATACGTATCGTAGAGTAGTTGTCAAAGTCACAAGGAGCTGAAGCATCCAAGAATGGCTCAAGAAATGCATTCATCAGCAATGGAAGACGCGAGGGACAAAAATACCCATGGGCCGTTAACGGGTCCAGAAGTACATCAATGTCCAATGGCGCAACCTATTCTGATCCTAGGCATATGTCCAATACGCATTCATGGCCGCAAAGCAGGCAGTAGAATACAGGTTTTATTCAGTTAAGCCAAACAGGATTCCTGCCAAAAGTAGCAGAACAAGCGGGAGCCCGCTAAAAATGCTTCCCAGCATGGAGTGTATGAATGAAGGAATAACTCAGAAGATTGTCTGAAAGGTGCTAACCAGTCCAGAACCGATACTTTAAAAAAAATGCACGATTCATTTAGTATCAGAACTATTAAAGATACAATGGATTAGTTCCCCAAAAATGCAGCAGGAAGTTAGTGTGGAGTAGTGTCTATATCCCAGATGATGACCTTGGAACCTGGAGATCAAACGTCTCGCTGGCCGAAGTTAAGGCCACATCCTGTTGAAAAAGCATGGCTGTCAGTCTCCTAAGGAAATCAAAGCATATGTTGGAAACATTTATCGAAGGCAACAGCATTGCCTCCCTAATTTTGCAGGAAGGTGGAAACAGTACTTGTGTACAACAAGTGACTAAGGAATTAACCATCACCAGATAAGCGATGCCTGGTTGCATTCAACAGCTACTTTGATCATTCAGCAACATGTAGCTCACATTCAAGAGCAGTTTGAACACCGGACTTATCACAGCAGCTGGGGAACCCTTCAGATAACAGGACAAGTTCGCAATAGAAGCATTGCATGCCCCGTGAAGAGAAATGTCTTTGGAAACTAAGGACCCGCTTAAGGCTTCCTCACAGTTGGAACCACTCAGAAAAACTTCTGTGTCCCCTTTCCTGCATTGAAACCTGAAAGGTAATTCTCAATACTCATGCACTTAACCTTCCCCTAGCACTTCGTATCTGCCTACCTGTTGGTATTGGGGACAATATTGGAATTGGAAAAGTTGTGACCAGTAGGGTGATAAATCCATGCCACAGTAAAAGGTAATTGGTCTTGAATGTGCAACATGGTGTTTTTCACATCACTGTGTGCCATTGTTATCTGTCATTCCGTCATATCATATTCAGAAAACAGACTGGAAGTGTTGATATAATACCACGGCATGTGTTATGACGTCCAGCTCAGTATTATGATGAAACATAATTGTAACTGTCCATGTTGTAAAAAAGACATCCCCTGCTAAATTAAGTTGATTGCAGAAGACACAAAGTTGCGCAGTCAATACATTCTAGATGATAATGTGGTCATACCATTGTCAACCACAGCCAAAGCAATTTTCCATATTTACACTGTCGATCTCGCGCAATCTCTCTGCAGCTTCTTGCTGAGAAATCATTCCATAATTTGTTGTATATTTCATATAAGAAGCACTTTTGACAAGGGTTTCTGTGACCTAGTAAAAACCATGAGCTCCAGGTCATCAGAAAGAAGGGACAAGTGTAGTTTCATCTGGGAAAGCGTTGAGGTCTTTTGCCAATCTAGGCATATATTTCCAACATTATATGATGTCACAACCCCTGCATGTTCTGTTTGTACATAGCGTGGTTCAGACCTGATGATCTTAAACCCTCCTGAGTTAGCCAGAAATCTATCCTGACTTTATCTATGTCTAAGGGACAAACCAACCAACCCTTCTGATCGGGGTCTGATGTATTGTGTGATCCATTGTAGAGTATGGAATCTAATGTATCCTCACTATACTTTGTTTATTGTTGCCAATGTTCAAAACGTGCAAATGTTGCAATGTGAGGTATGTTCAAATATTTTTCCTTAGCTAAACCAAGAAAAATCATTTGATGTGGTATGAGGCATGCTCTAAATAAGGCCTCTTGTCCCTGAACCTGCCAATCCCTTGTTCCCCAGACAGATTTTGTGTCTATTGTGTCTTTCCAAAAGTTAAAGCCCTGTATAGACAGTTGGGAAATAAAAGAAGTAGAGTAAATCAGCTTGCTGTGTGTGAGCATATTCTTTTTTGCAGATGTAGATGCAAGCCTATACCAAGCCTATAGTAATAAGAGGTTGGGTGTGATGTGTTAAAACCAGAAGAATATGCAAACTTTCTTGCAAATGTATTAGAACTACCTTTCGGTGGTGTTGGGCAGTGTTCCCATTCGGTGTAATTAGAAACAGCACATGGGATACTAGCTTTGGGTAAATAAATGGTGACCATAATGCTGGTAACAGAACATGTCTCCAAAATGACTTGTACCAGAGTACAATTCATCATTATGTTATGTTATGTTATGTTATTTATTCTTTTGTATAGCGCAACGGTTACTCAAACAGAGTGTCCCGGCGCTTTAGGTAAGGGGAACTAATTCAGAATAACATAACACAGTTAAAAAAGAGAACACAACACAGACAAAGATGGAGAGGGACTGCTAGGGAGGCCTAATGGGTAAACAACCAAGTTTTAAGACCTCTCCTAAAATCCAGAAGAGTAGTAGCCCCCCGAAGTGGAAGCGGAAGCAAATTCCACATCTGTGGGGCCAGCAGAATAAAAGAGCGGCCGCCCAGGCGAGCTCTCTTGACACGAGGGACAACCGCCAGAAGCAAAGATTCAGACCGCAGAGAGCGGCCCGGCTGGTAAAGACCAATCTCTTTTGGAGATGCTTTGCTCCCACAGCGTGGAGTGCCTTGTAGGCCAATATCATAGCCTTAAAAGCGATCCGTTTACGGATCGGTAACCAGTGCAAAGTCAGCATTAGCCCGGAGGCGCTGGCGCGTCTGTTAAGACCAAAAATGGCCCTGGCCGCCGCATTCTGCGCAACTTGAAGCCGCTGCAGCAGGTACTCTGGTAGGCCCAGGTAAAGAATGTTGGCATAATCCAACCTGGAGCCTATCAGGGACTGCACTGTCAGCCTCCTGTGCTCCTCCGACAAAAGAGGCAGGAACCTCCGCAGCATTTTTAGTAGGCCGAAGCAGGTGCCGGTCACCCCAAGGATCTGGGCTTTCATCGTCAGCCCCCTGTCCATCTTAACCCCCAAGTTTTTAGCCATAGGGGAAGAGCCGGACGGAGGGAACATATCGATGGGCCACCAGGCCTGCCAGCTAGGCTCCGTATCGCACCCGAAGAAGAGTACCTCGGACTTATCGGAATTGCACTTGAGGCTGTTCAGTTGGAACCATGAGAACACCGCCCCAAGGCAATTCCGGATACTCTCCCCGTCAAAGTCAGCCCCTCTCTCGCAAGAGAAAAGGAGCTGGGTGTCGTCGGCATACGACACGATCCGGACACCAAAAGACTCCGCGACCGCCGCCAAAGGGGTCATAAAGATGTTAAAGAGGGTCGGGCTCAATATAGAGCCCTGAGGAACCCCGACTCCCAATGGCGGCATCACAGCGGTGTCAGGCGGAGTCCAGATCGTTTGCCGGCGGCCGGCAAGAAAAGATGAAAACCATTTGAGCACCGTCCCCCGAAGGCCAATCTCATAGAGTCTTGCGAGGAGGCCATCATGGGGGACGGTGTCAAAAGCCGCCGACAAGTCCAACAACACCAGCATGACTTTGCCCCCGGTATCCAACACCCCTTTGATGGTTTCAGAAACCTCAAGGAGCGCGGTCTCGGTGCTACGATTTGTACGGAAGCCAGACTGGGAGTCATGTAAGATCTCATGAGACTCCAGAAAATTGGAGAGCACCGACTGAACGTGCTTCTCCAAGATTTTAACGAGGGCCGGCAACAGCGAAATCGGTCTATGGTTGGCTGGGACCTTTGGGTCAAGCCCCGTTTTTTTAAGCAGCGGGATGACCATTGCCTGCTTCCACACTGGCGGAACCACTCCCTGACTCAACGAAAGATTGAGAAGAGGGTTCGCCAGTGGATTGACCACCTCCGCCAGCTTGCCCAAAAGCTTAGCTGGGCAGGGGTCAAGTGGAGACCCAGATTTAAATTGCCCATAAGCGCTAGAGAGGCAGAGGCTGGCAAAGATGGAAACTCAGCCAAAATGGCGCCATGCCAGATGGGAGGGGACAAGCCAGCCTCGGATGTAAGCGAGGTTTCCTCGGGTGCTCCCGATGGGAAAGAGTCCTGTATGAGTTTTATCTTGCCCGTAAAAAAACAAGCAAGATCCGCCGCCCAGGACTCTAAGGGCACCTCTTCCGACGTGATGGTCCGAGGAGAAATGAATTCTCTAACGATGGTAAAGATCTCCTTACTAGAGTTAGAGGCTGCTTCAATTCTACCCGCGAGATAGGCTTTCTTTGCGAGGCGGATATCCCGATGGTAGGCTTTCACCACGGCCTTATAGGCAGACCTGTCCATGCTGTGATAGTGTGCCCGCCAGGCCCTTTCGGCTACCTTGCACTGCTGCCGCGTAGCCCACAGTGCAGTAGTAAACCAAGGGGCCGAAGCCCGCTTTGATGTTAAGCAGGGAGGCAACACCGGGGCCAGGTCGTTAAGCCTATCCACAAGCCATTCCTGCAGGGACTCCAAATCTCTCTCAAGCTCACCGGCAAGAGGGCAGGGATGATCCAAAGCGGCCTGAGCCAACATCTCAGGGGTCACTCTATTAAAAGCTCTGGCAGCACGTACCCGTTGCTGTGGGACAGGGATGGACGGCCTGACGTTGCCACTGATTACAAATTTGGCAAGGCAGTGATCCGGCCACAAGACCGGAAGAATCTCTTTCACCACCAAAGGTGAAGTGGAAAAGACCTGGTCCAGAGTATGCCCCTTAACATGAGTCGGCCCCTTCAAATAGGGGGTAAGACCCAGCGGAGTCATGGTCTCGGAAAGCTTTATAGCAGCGGGGTCAGACGGATCGTCCATCCGGATGTTAAAGTCTCCCGCTACTATGCAGTGTTCTGCTCTCAGGACCAGTCCCAGCAACACCGAGTCGAGGTCTGCAAAGAACGTTCCGGGCGGACCTGGTGGTCGGTAGACCAGAAGTCCCTTCACTGATTGGTGCGGCGCTAGCATGATTGAGAAGGCAAGCGATTCCGAGCCGCGGATATCATCCGTCGGCAAGACGGTACAAACCGTACCCTTCTTCACCACCAGTGCGACACCTCCGCCCCTGCCCTTGACCCTGTCCTTCCTGAGGATGTTATAATCCGGCGGAATTGCCATCGCCACATCGGGGTTTGAGGATTCTCCCCACCATGTCTCGGTCAACAATAAACAGAGTGGCTTCTCTGTCTCGAGGAGCTCAAAGATGTCTTGCGCATGACAGCACGCCGATCTGGTGTTGAGCAGCATGCAGGCATACTCTGCGCCCACTATGTTACTAATCGGGACAGATGACAGTGTCCGATTAGGGCGCCAGCCACAGCCCGGGCAACGAGACTTACCCCTATGGCGTGCCGGAAAGACAGAGCAGCAGCGGCTCTCCCGATAATCCAGAGAGCGCAACTCCTCAAATGTGTACCGCACAAAAAGTGCGCCAGATTTACACATGCTAGGAGAGCAGAGCCCCGCCCGCCGACCGAAACGCCTCCGGGACGCTGACGGGCGCAGACGGGCAGGACTCTGGCTTGACTCAGGCGTGAGTCAGGCGCCTCCGCTGCGCGTCACCGCTGCGCGGAGGAAGCGAGCTTTAAATACAGCCTCCTCGTTCTCCCCGCGGAGAACTAGAGCGCTGAGTGAGGTGGCGCGCTGCAAGGCAGCAGCCCCAAGATGGCAGCCCTACTTCCTGCCCAGAAAAATAATGCCAGGTGACAGCGCTCCGCTTCTGCAAGCGGTGGGGGGCACGATTAAGGTGCAAGAATGTGGGCGCTACCGCGCTGTTAAAAAACAGGTAAGAACCAGGTGCACAATCAAATTTTTAGACAAACATACAAAACGATTAAAATTGCCAGTTTAAAAGCACTGCGCGCCTACTGCAGCTGAAGAGGAAGGCGCCAAGGCGGTATAAGGTGTCCCCTTACCGTAAGGTCGAGCAGCTCCCACCAGCTCGCCTTAAATACAGCCTCCTCGTTCTCCCCGCGGAGAACTAGAGCGCTGAGTGAGGTGGCGCGCTGCAAGGCAGCAGCCCCAAGATGGCGGCCCTACTTCCTGCCCAGAAAAATAATGCCAGGTGACAGCGCTCCGCTTCTGCAAGCGGTGGGGGGCACGATTAAGGTGCAAGAATGTGGGCGCTACCGCGCTGTTAAAAAACAGGTAAGAACCAGGTGCACAATCAAATTTTTAGACAAACGTACAAAACGATTAAAATTGCCAGATTAAAAGCGCTGCGCGCCTACTGCAGCTGAAGAGGAAGGCGCCAAGGCGGTATAAGGTGTCCCCTTACCGTTAGAAAATGCTTCTGAATGCTCTAGGTCTGAAAGCAAATTATGCACTGTTTCAATGTTCCAATCATCAGGGAATGTACTAGAAGTGATGATATAATTTAAATAAATTTTAAACAAATATGGAATTTGCAAAGGTTCAGTATGACCAACATCATTCAATACCTATTCCCACATTATTCCTTCCGGAACTGGAATTGCAGTAATGTTCACCAGGGACAGGTCTCTCAGTTCACGATGCGATGATGCATGTGGTGTTAGAGCTAAGTTCACACGTTGGACTGCAGAGCATGCTGGGAGATAATGTCCATTCAGAAGTAGAATAAAGAGAGTCACCAAACCAATCCAGAGTACCAGGAAAAGTAATCTAATTGTAACACAGAGATGTATCCAGGGAGCAACAAGGTATGTCTTTTTTAGCCAAAGATAGAGTGGTGGTGTTGGCAATTCAAGTTCACTTGGATCTGATGAGAAGTCAGCATAATGCACAAAGTAGGCCAATGCTGTTAGGTCTATTTATGGCAGCTCAGCAGGTTTTGTAGAACTGGGAGATGACTCAATCTATGGCATGTTAACATAGAAGTTGTCAATTTTTCAAATTGAAATTTCTGTACTTGTTGACCATACAGTTGTAGTTGTTTACTGCTTCTCTTTGGAAAGTGGAGTTTTCCTATGATATTAAAGCTTCCATTTGTACTTCCTGTACGGTAGCGAAAAGAGATCTGCGGCGACCCAGGATCCCATGCAGCCCAGTATTTAGAATCTGCCACATAGTGTGGTTTGATCAGGTCGATGGAGACAGACCATTTGTCTCGGTGACCGGCAAGAGGTCGAAGAAGTACAGATCTGGTACCTTTAACAGCCAGGATAGGTACAGGCTGTGTGTAAGATGGTCCAAATTCTTTTTTGTCCACTATTTTTTCTTTGACTAGGTCCCTAATCTTCGGGACCCAGGCAGGTCTTTCCGATACTGCTTTTGCTTCCCCAGTGGCGGTGCATGTCACTTGGACTTTGTTTCTTGAAGCTGCAAATTCTTTCAGGTCCTGTAAAACATCCCAACGATCATTGAGGTCAAATGGTGTTTCAGCCGCCACTGCGCTGACACTATTGAGGTCTGGGACACACATTCTCACCCCAAACAAGAGTTTATAGAGTATACGACCCCCAAGGAATTTTCTTAGCATGTTGTTAAGTGACCTAAGGCCCTCATATAGAAGATTGACCCAACTGCCACCCGAGCCTAGTACACAAGCTGTTAAGTCCCGGTTTTTCCTCACAATGACCAAATTTCCCTCTGGATGGTATGGGGCAGAGTACCCTAAGGCCACACCCAAACTTCCCTTGGATTCTTTGTAAGCCAGAGAGCTAAACACCGGACCCTGGTCGGAATATAGTGTGCCAATTGCGCGTATCCCGATAAAGATTCACAAATCCTTTACAACAGTTTTTGCGTCAGCCGAGCACTGGGGCCAAACCCATAGGAATCTAGAGCATGAATCCACTGCCATGAAGATGTAATTGTAAGCCGTCTCAGAGTGTAAGGAGCCGCAGTGATCCACATAGACACATGCAAGAAGTCTGTCTGAGATCAATAAAGGTGTTTGCAGTGGACATGCTACGGTGGAGCCTTTCATCTGCTAGTAGATTTCGCATTTAAGGACAAAGTCCTTAGTCTGTTTAGTGAGGCCTGGCCACCAGTAGTGCTGCTTTAGTAGTGAAACTGTAGCAGTAATCCCTGAATGAGCTGAACCCAGACCCTCAGGTGCAGCTAGTATCAATCCCAATCTGCGATCTGTGTTTGGTATTACTCTATCCCCCACTCCTGGAATCTGAGCATAAGGAATGATTGGTGCATCTAACTTGTAGGGGCACTTCAGTAAAAAGCCTTTCAGCATTGACAGCTATCATAGTTGTTCCATCTATCCTTGTACTAGAACGAGTGATTGCAGAAACAACAGCAGTACAAACTGTGCCTTGGCAGCTTCTTCTGCCTTCGAATTTCCTTCAACGTGAACGCCAACACACTAATAACTCGTATGGCTAACATGAGCCTGTGGCAGGCTGTCTTTCAGCTTTGCCACTTGGTCACAAAGCATCTTGTGCTTGATTGTACAACCCTTTGAATCTCAAAACCCATTTTGGCCACAGTAGTGAAGATATTCATTGTAAGACTGGACACAGTAAAATGAATCACACGATATGTGTGGGGAATTCAAGATCTGTATTTTGTGGTGCCAGTATCAGGGCTTTTAGTTCACCTAAGGACTGTGTGTGTGATTTTTCAGATAGAAACCTTCCATTGTGCATGTGCCCATTTACTAGTGTGCATGCTGCAGAACCTTCTGGTTCAATCCCATGGCAGATCCATCAGTATAATTGATACATTCATATCAATCCTGATTCATAATTTCATTCGGCAGAGGATATTCTTGTTCATACTGCAGGAATGCTTGTGTTTGTAATGTGGTACAAAAGGGGGTGGGGACGGACGGAGCATCTGAACCAATCAAACACTCTCACCCAGTCAAAAGATCTAGGTTTAATCCATCACTGTTCTTTAGCCCAATCTGCCACCCCAGTTCAGACATGGCTATATGCAAATCAGTCCGACCCTGTGCCTCATGGGAACAGTCCAGGCCGAACTGCCAAGCCAAGTCTTCCCTGGACCGGAAACAAGCTTCCGAGGACCGGTTTCTGGCATTGCAGCCGTCTTCAGCCCGGCTTGCTTGTATCCAGTGGCAAAGTGAGCAAGGGACTCACGTCTGAGCATACCCTGCCACACTCATGGCGGCCAAAAGCGGTACAAAAGGGGGTGGCGACGGACGGAGCATCTGAACCAATCAAACACTCACACCCAGTCAAAAGATCTGGGTTTAATCCATCACCGTTCTTTAGCCCCCTCTGCCACCCCAGTTCATACATGGCTATATGCAAATCAGTCCGACCCTGTGCCTCATGGGAACAGTCCAGCCCAAACTGCCAAGCCATGTCTTCCCTGGACTGGAAACAAGATTCTGAGGACCGGTTTCTGGCATTGCAGCCGCCTTCAGCCCGGCTTGCTTGAATCCAGTGGCAAAGTGAGCAAGGGACTCACATCTGAGCATACCCTGCCACACTCATGGCGGCCAAAAGCGGTACAAAAGGGGGTGGCGACGGACGGAGCCTCTGAACCAATCAAACACTCACACCCAGTCAAAAGATCTGGGTTTAATCCATCACCGTTCTTTAGCCCACTCTGCCACCCCAGTTCAGACATGGCTATATGCAAATAAGTCCGACCCTGTGCTTCATGGGAACAGTCCAGCCCGAACTGCCAAGCCATGTCTTCCCTGGACCGGAAAAAAGCTTCCGAGGACCGGTTTCTGGCATTGCAGCCGTCTTCAGCCTGGCTTTCTTGAATCCAGTGGCAAAGTGAGCAAGGGACTCACGTCTGAGCATACACTGCCACACTCATGGCGGCCAAAAGCGGTACAAAAGGGGGTGGCGACGGACGGAGCATCTGAACCAATCAAACACTCACACCTAGTCAAAAGATCTGGGTTTAATCCTTCACCATTCTTTAGCCCACTCTGCCACCCCAGTTCAGACATGGCTATATGCAAATCAGTCCGACCCTGTGCCTCATGGGAACAGTCCAGCCCGAACTGCCAAGCCATGTCTTTCCTGGACCGGAAACAAGCTTCCGAGGTCCGGTTTCTGGCTTTGCAGCCGTCTTCAGCTCGGCTTGCTTGAATCCAGTGGCAAAGTGAGCAAGGGACTCAAGTCTGAGCATACCCTGCCACACTCATGGCGGCCAAAAGCGGTACAAAAGGGGGTGGCGACGGACGGAGCATCTGAACCAATCAAACACTCGCACTCAGTCAAAAGATCTGGGTTCAATCCATCACCATTCTTTAGCCCACTCTGCCACCCCAGTTCAGACATGGCTATATGCAAATCAGTCCGACCCTGTGCCTCATGGGAACGGTCCAGACCGAACTGCCAAGCCATGTCTTTCCTGGACCGGAAACAAGCTTCCGAGGTCCGGTTTCTGGCTTTGCAGCCGTCTTCAGCCCGGCTTGCTTAAATCCAGTGGCAAAGTGAGCAAGGGACTCACGTCTGAGCATACCCTGCCACACTCATGGCGGCCAAAAGCGGTACAAAAGGGGGTGGCGACGGACGGAGCATCTGAACCAATCAAACACTCACACCCAGTCAAAAGATCTGGGTTTAATCCATCACCGTTCTTTAGCCCACTCTGCCACCCCAGTTCAGACATGGCTATATGCAAATCAGTCCGACCCTGTGCCTCATGGGAACAGTCCAGCCCGAACTGCCAAGCCATGTCTTCCCTGGACCGGAAACAAGCTTCTGCGGACTGGTTTCTGGCATTGCAGCCGTCTTCAGCCCGGCTTGCTTGAATCCAGTGGCAAAGTGAGCAAGGGACTCACATCTGAGCATACCCTGCCAAACTACGCCAAAAGCGGTACAAAAGGGGGTGGTGACGGACGGAGCATCTGAACTAATCAAACACTCACACCCAGTCAAAAGATCTGGGTTTAATCCATCACCGTTCTTTAGCCCACTCTGCCACCCCAGTTCAGACATGGCTATATGCAAATCAGTCCGACCCTGTGCCTCATGGGAACAGTCCAGCCCGAACTGCCAAGCCATGTCTTCCCTGGACTGGAAACAAGCTTCCGAGGACCGGTTTCTGGCATTGCAGCCGTCTTCAGCCCGGTTTGTCATGTAGCATCAAATCTGTGGTTTACATCTGTTGCAGTGAGAGAGTTAGCCCATTGAATCCATTTCGGTTGTAGAGCCTTAGCATTCAGACTCTTTGCTTTAGTAACGGCCTCTAGGCTCGGTACTGGGGAAACAACAATTATACGTTTTCCCTGAGCCAGCGCACTCTCTCTCTCATTACAGCAGTCTGAACAGCTGTGAGAATTTTCTTAGTGGGTGCCAAACGCATTTCAGTGTTTGTGTACAAATGTGATTTGTATGCTGTTGGTACCGTGTCACCTTAATTGAAAGTGATGTCGGTGTACCCAGGTGATCTACCGACTACGGGGTTTACCAGGTTAGTTGTGTTGACATGTGTGTGTAAATGCCTGGAAACTGGCATGTCAGCTTGTGCGGAACGCAATATTTCAGTGTGTTCTTGTGTCCAGTGTTGCACTGAAAAGTCAGGTCTAAATAAGTCCTAAAATGGTTTTAAACTTTCTGCATAATCCAAAATGTAATTTCTGCCAAAATTAAGAAATCCTAAAATGGATAGTAGTCTCTTCAAAGTTCTTGGAGGTTGGAGCAATGCACATTTTTCTAAAAAATGTGTTGGCAGGCTTTTGCCTTCACTTGATACCTTGTATCCCAGAAGCTGGACACTGAGGTGGGCTATTTTTGATTTCTTGAAATTAAATTTGTAGCCAAGGCAAGCAAAGCCCACTATTATGTTTTTCACTCTGGCCTAAGATTCCATTATTTCATTGTCGGATAAATATAAACTACAAAGGACACTGACTCCTCATCAGTACTTCGAAGTAACTCTGTTACTCCATCACTCAGTATGAAAATACTGCAGGGCTATTCTTATACACTTGTGGTAAACGACAAAGTTGCCACTAAGACCCTAGTGCTGAGAATGTGGTAAATATCTACTTTCAGGCGCTATATTCAGGCAGAAAAAAAATTGAGATGTCTAGTGTTTTGTATTTCTTCTGTTATTCATCACTATTACAAATGTGCATGTGGATGCATTTAATGTCTGTAATCTCAGACTAAACCATATGAATTTTTGGGTTTAATTACGGGAAACAAAGGATTATTCATAAATGAGCTGCAATTCTCTATTACACCTTGGTACTCAGGTTGATCTAAGATCCCTCTTGTTCCTTTGCTTCGTGTTTAAGTGGGTACTGTCTCTGTGGTAGAGTGATCATTCTTAACGGGATCTGTAATGAGAAGCATCACCCCACCCAACATGATTGTTGTGTAGAGCAGTTGATAAAGCTGATGCCCACTCCTGCACGTACACATTTTTAACTGATTCTGCTATGAGGTCGGGAAAAACAGATAAAATTACTTCTACTGCCATTGGGCAATATAGTACAAACTCAGCTGTCCAAACCTATTCAGCCAAAAGAATGTCGTAACCATATGTCAGGTCCTCCCAAAAGAGACCCTTCAGTTGTCCTTGTATGTCCCTCTCCATTTGGAGAGTTATTTTGTTTAAAAGATGTGGGACACTTATTCTTGAATCAGGTGTGTCCACAGTGATCTACTCACTCAGCACTACTACTTACCGAAAATCCATGATTTTCTGGCGAGCTATTGTGACTTCTGCTGCGCTGTCCAGCATCGCCATTGGCCATTCTCTATTCAGAAGCAGTGTCCTCAGCAGCCTGGGCATTTCTGATCTTAATCCCTGCTACCTTTTTAATTTTTAATTAGGGTTTTATTGGTTTTCTTTATCTTCTTGTTTGATGATGTAGTCTGAAGTGGATTATGTCTCCCTTTTTGGCTTGACTCGCTCTTCTGATCTTTGCTCTGACCGTCTGCCTCTGTCCTAGCGTTTCTCATATTGATCCTGAAAGGAACGAGAGGAACATGTATCAGTATCCTGACATCTGTCAGGCTTTCTAATATTATCACAGTTCCTGAGATTGTATCTCTTTTCAGTGTGTTCTGGTTGAGGAGACCCACTTCGTGATAGCTGTTTGTTTTGTTTATTATTTTCTTGTTTATTATACCATTTCTTTTTGGAAGAATCGAGTGCTTGCTTAAAGTTACCCTTTTTGAGTATTACCCTTAACCACTGGTTTCCCAAGTCTGGCTCCCAGATTATCTCTTCCGGGAGAAGTGTATGTTTCTGCGATAATCTTAGGTAACTCCCACTCCTGTTGTATAGGAGTGAATTCCATCAAGCGTTGGCATACAGCCACCGCGGGTGCCTCCCCTTTTACGTTGCTTAACATAATTGCTGAAACTTGGGCAAAATTGTCTATTTGTTTCATCCTTCTGTCCAGGGCAGGTTCTGTCCATACTCATTCTGTATTTGTTTCAATACATCTGGTATTACCGCTATTGAAGGGGTACCATGAGTTCTGGTGTAAACAGCAGCGAAAACTGCACCCCAAGTGGCACAATCTTCTATCGGGGGAGCCATCCCCATTGGCAAGCAAATTGTTAGAATTCTGTGTTTTCCTGTGGGGCCGTAAGGGGAAAAACCACTTCAAGATGTGTTATTTTTTTGTGCTATCTAGAACGGTACTTGCTCCCGACTGGTGGGAATCTTTACTATTACGGCATTCAGAGTTTGAGGGCTGATACCCGTAGTAGTCAATTGAGGTTGTACAGCCTAAGCAGCCCTTACAGGTTGAACTATAACCATATGCATTATGAACTTTGTAAGAGTCCTGTAAATCTTTACTAAATCTTCATATACTGTGTGCATTTCTGCTGCTGGTAAACTGTGAATGTCTGGGTGTGGTGTATAAGTAGCTTAGACCGGCTAGGTTGCTCCTTCCTTTCTTCCTTCCTCACGTTTTTGACGGTGTGGGAGAGGGAACCTTCAAAAAATTTGGTAAGTTAAGGGACTTATATGTCCATGTATGGAAAGTATTCTTCTGGTGCCTGTCTGCAAATTTTGGAAATTGTTAGAGTAGCTACTTGTACTTCAATGTCCTATCCATGTTCGAATATTGTGAAAAATGAAAAAGTACTTTATGCAAAAATGTACTTATTGAGATTTGGATTGCACAATATAGGAATATTCTTTAATCCTTCAAGCTTGATGAAACCTACAGCTAATTCATAGGACGTACCTACTCAGCTGAGGCAGATTCCATTTCCTATTACGGACATCTCCTATTTAATGTGTGTAGGAGTCTCTGAGAAAGCACGACTGAACTACTCACATCTGACTGTTAAATAAGTGGCTAACCAATGTTGCTGGTGCCATGTCGAGTAGTTCCTACTCATCCGTAAGTTCTGCGCATTGTTTGGACAACATAAACTAAGGGTTTAGTGCCTAGACTGGTTCCGGACACCCCCGCACGATATGTTGGCCTATCGACCAGCTAGCTCACAGTGCCACTGTAAGCCCCCCTAACCTACCAGGGAGCGAACAGTTTCTGGTAACCACTGAACATGAGAACCCTGATCACTCAGGGATCGTGGAAACAGTACAGCCAGCGTCTTTAGCTCAGGCACTCGTGCTGACTTTCTCCCAGAGAAGTATACAGAATACACAGTGGGATGTTTCCAATAAGTTTATTAAACCAACCTTATTCTTGAATAAAATACATGTGCTGAAATGATTAGGAGACAGAAGCAAATAAAGGAGATTACACGCACCAAAAGAGTGAACAGTAAATACATTCCTACCATGGTGCTGAAGTAATGAATATATGCAGGCATATATGCAGTATGATAATCTAACGTACTACTACGATGTGACCCATACACTAAGTGTACCTAAAGTGTGTATGGGTATAGAGCCAAGAATCCCCCCCAAGGGACGATCTAACCCTATCACCTGCTAGGGCAGAGTGAAGGACCCCCTCTTGCTCTCGAATTGGACACCCCTCATGGAATGTCATTGATGATTTCTCAGCATTCAGGGACCTTCAGTGTCCGCAGAAGTGCCTCCTCTGCCAATCTATAGGGATGCCTATTATAATAAAAAGCAGCCTTCGCGATGTGCGTGCTAGATTAGTGATGTTATGGATATGTAGATATCGCTGTCGCCCCGTGGATGAAAATAGGACGACATGTGTACCTAGTGGGCAGAGAGACCAAGTACATGATGTTCAAGGCATTGCGATAATGCTGTGGAAACAAAGTAGTTTCAGAGAAACTAATACAACATTATTGTGCATGCAAATGTGTGCAAAGGTTCACTGCTGAAATTGTATTTTCTAGGACAATGTAAGGAATAAGCTGCTTCGTTACATGGCCCTAACTCGGAAATATATCACTAGACCTTGGGGAACCTTGGTCCTAACCCCAAAAACTTGCAGTTTGTTGAGTTTGGAATGGAATGGGAATGTTGGGAGCGGGGGATTCGGCAGGCAGCAGTTGCTGCCTGAGATGGGGAACTGATGGCTGAATAAAGTCGGTCCTACCTGCATTTGTGTTCCGGACATCATTTCGCACTTACAAGATGTTTACTTACCTGTTAAACCGATAACCATTTTTCCTCCATAGGAACCCATGTTATGAGATTTTGGGAATAACATGTAAGTGTTGACCTGTTGTTTTGTATGGAGAAAAATGTCAGCATAACTTAAACAAAGAAAAGTCTTACTTACCTTGTATTGTGAGATCCCTCAGTGTGGTATCTAGGAATACCACTCCCAGGAGTCAAAGTAATCAAAGTAATCCAAAAGTATTATAAAAGTATTTCATCTTTGAGCTCCACACTTTTTAACATCTATATGGCTCCCTTGGCAGAGATAGTCCATCCATTCAGCATAAAGATCATTACCTGTGCAGATGACACTCAACTGATTGTGGCATTAAACCATCCCAAGAGGTCATCTTGCACACTAGGTCCATGCCTAGAGGCGGTAGTAGAATGGATGGAACTTTCACATCTTAAGCTAAATAGGGACAGGACCGAACTGATGTTCCTGGGCAAACCTCCCTCACCTACCTTGGCTCTTATATGGCCGACCTGTCTCGGCCCTGCCCCAGTGCCAAAGCAGCAGATTAAGAGCTTGGGCATGTGGCTTGACAGCTCCCACTGTTTCAATCATCAGGCCACTAAGCTCTCTGCTACCTGTTTTGGCCTGATGAGAATACTGCGAAAGATCCTCCCCCTGCTCCCTTCCCAGGCGAGAAGGATTATGGCGCATGCACTTGTACTCTCCCGCCTGGACTATGGGAATGCGCTGTATTTGGGAGAACCCAAGGACACAATTCAGAAATTCCAAGTAATCCAGAACTGTGCGGCCCGCCAACTTCAGATTCCTCAAAGACAATCGGTGAAACCAGCATTAAGGAACCTCCACTGGCTCCCTACACAGGCGAGGATACAGTTCAAGGCTCTGTGTATTGCGCACAGAGCCATTTGGAAATCTGGTCCAGCCATTATCCATTCTCTGGTCACCCCTTATCAACCCTCTAGGAATCTTCGATCTAGTTCTGCTTTCCTTGCCACTCCAAGGAAAATATGAAGATCTAGATGGGGTGGACACTTCTTCTCCTCAAATGCGTTGAACCTTTGGAACTCTCTCCACCCTCCTATTCGGAGGGAACTAAACTTCTGGCCTTCCGCAAGCTTCTCAAAACTCATCTCATCAAGGCTTTGCACTAACATAGGGAGTTTCTTTTGTTTGCCCGGTCCAGAAGCGCTAGGAGGCCTCAGGGTAGCTACGCGCTTTAGAAATCTAAATTCATTCATTCATCGTGAAATGTAAACTACTTTTTGAACCAATACCAAACTGTAACTATTGCAAATTCAACCACAACTGCATTTTCTTGTGAAGTTTTGCATTTGAGAGTATATTTTACTTACCTGTGCCAAGTCCTGCTTGGTTCCTAAACTAAAACATAAGTATACCTTTTTATACTTACCTAATTGGTCTGGATTTAGTCTCTGAGTGTGTACATCAGTCTTGGGTGAATCAATACAATAAATGCTGGTACACACCCTCTGGCTAAGCCTAACTGATCGCCCACACTTCCAAAAAAGAGAGCTGTTAGTACTTACCTAATTTAGCCTCTGCTATACCTCTGGGGACTCCCTGGACACTGTGCACACTATAACTCACTTTGGTATAGTATATACAGAGCCAACTTCCTATACCTGCCACATTGCAATTCAATGCTGCTGCCTCAGTGCACATACAAAGGACTTCACACTAGCCTATTTTGCCTGTAGCCTAGCTGACCCTGGGCAGGGAAGCAGAAAACTACAGACAGTTCTGTGTGTCAAAGCCTCCAGAAGCTTCTCCTACTTCAAAGTGAGCAGCAGGTATAAAATAGGGACACTCAGACTCACACTTCTGGACCTGTGGATACTACAGAAGGACGCCCTGCTGCTCTACTGCTTGTGGCTAGCCGTGCGTGCTGAAAAGGAAGACTGGACATGCACTCTTCGTCCCGGCCTGAAGTGAATCCAAGGGTCAGTTTACTGGCCTGTTTTGAGGAACAGGGACATAAAAAACTCCAGAGGCCTCCCTTTATCGGCCCAGCTGACTTGTTGCCTGGACCTGCAACTGGCATTGTATGATTGGCACCTGATCACCAAGAGGTGCCCCTCCGGTCCTGGGTCATTGGTGTGGCATCAGTGGATCTGCTCTCTGAAGAAAGGAAGAAAAACATGAAGTTTTGAGCTCATCGTAACTGGAAACAGGCCTATTCACACCAGGCACTTGCTGCCCACGCAACCGCCAATGCAAAGCTCGAGTTAATCTGATTCTTCACGATTGTAGTGCTATATGCACTCATATGTATTGGGATCATGTGATGACCTTTGACTACTAGTGTTTTAATTGACTTTATGTTTTACTTTACTCCATCTTGAATCTACTTCTTTGTTTGTGCGCTTGCATTTTGACTTGTGATTTCATTTCATGTCTCCTTGTAACTTCAGAGTAGGATTGTTTACTTTCCTTTCAGCACAGGGCAAAACAGCCTTGCTTGGAACAGAACGTGTGAGATGTGCGTTTGAAAGCATGAGAGAGAAATGTGTGGAATATTCTTCTCTGTCTTGGAGTGAAAACACAGAGGTTCAGATGTCTCCTGTGTCGAGCTAACCAGAATGATGTGCACTCAAATGGTGATGCATGAGTTATAAGTTTCATCGATCTGTGATTTTTTCATGTTGTGCTCTTTATAACTGATTCTTTTATTTGACAGTGCTTATTTCTGAGATGACAGTGCTTGTTGATTCTCTCATCTGACAGAGCTTATTTCTGACATTTGACAATGCTTGTTTCTTGCATTGAACGTCCATTATTATTTGATTTGCTCTCTTGCATTTGATTTATGAGTATTCCATTATTATTATCTGCTTAGGTGTTCCTCCCTTGTATTTCACTCGTGAATGTTCCATTATTATGTGACTTGTAAGTGTTTCATTATTATTATTTTTTTGCGTGTGTTTTACCATTATTATCTGCTTGTGTTTCATCCCATGCATTTTATTATTGTGTGAGTGTTTAATTATTATTTGCTTGTTTAAAAAAAAAGAAAAAAAATATATATATATATCCATATACATTGGACATTGGTGTGTTGTTTTACCTGATTATGATATCTGGGAAAGTCTTTCTGTTAGGGAGTATTGCATTAATAAAACCCCATTCTTTATTTTGAAACTGTGCTTCATTTTATGAGTGTTGAGCCTCCTTTCCAGGTGCTTCCTTTTTATTTTACTATGAGCCTCTGCTTGGGAGTGCTGAATTTCGTTTATTTGGTAGTGTAAAGGAAAACAGCAACCCCCAGAGACGATTAGCAACATGAGATCAGCACTTCGTGCTACTGCATCGACAGCCTGCTGTGACAGCCTACCTCCAGCAAAGGACCATCCGCGACGGCCAACAGGGTCTTCGTGCTACAGTGGCAGCCGGTCCGTGACACCCAGCTTGCTCCTCACGTCTTCCTACACCGACAACTGGACTCTTTGCAATGAGAATAATTTCAAACTGAACCCAAAAGAATTTTAAAAGAATTCAATAAAGAAAATTCAGAAAGGATTACCATTAAAGTCTACTATCTTTTCTCCTTTCTTTTTGGGAATAAAGCAGAATAAATCGAGAAATCCAACTTCTGGATATTAGGAGTGCCCAGGGGGACGCAACCAATGGATTTTCGAAGCGCTAACAAGTAATAATACAGTGACGTTTCATGCACAGAATACGCCACCCCAGGAGCACGCAAAAAAACGCTTCGAATTGTTCAAAGTTTTCCGACAATCGTTTAAACTAAGGTTGTGCACAAGCCAAAATCAGTCTGCAGAAATACTTTTACACATTGCCTCTAGTCTAAAGTAAACCTAACTGTTTTTGTGCCAAGCTACCAAAGGGTTAAGCACAGTTTAATTTATTGACCTTTTGTGGTTCTCCCTGACATGGATTGTGGCTGTTGCTTGAGAAAAACTCATACCCCCCTCAACCAACACCCCTGTTTCTCACACTGGCAAAAGGTTTATTCTGCCAGGTCGAAATGGGAGTTTAAACTACACTACAGGCTGCAGTGGCCGGCCTGAGACATGTTTTCAAGATCTACTTTAGTAGAAGGCACAAATAGTGCTTCTGGCACACTGGTAGCACTTAATTTATAGCCCCTGGGTACCTGTAGTAGTATTTACTAGGGACGTACAAGTGAAGTAAATGTGTCAATTCAGAATAGGCCAATTTTACTATGTTTGAAGGAGATAGTACAAGTGCATTAGCCCTGGTTAGCAGTGGTAAAGTTCACAGAGTCCTAAAGCAAACAAAAACAAATTAAGCAAAACAGAAGAGGTGAAGGCAAACATTTTGGGAGAATACCACACCAAGGATGTCAGGTTTAATCAGTTCCCATATCGGCTATTGCATTGGTGACAAGGAGAGGTGGGTGGGATCCCATAGGACCACCTGTGCTGTGGTGAAAGCAAATCTGGGGAGTGCTGATGCGAAACTAACAAGCCGAGATACTTGGTTTACAAAAGGAGATCCAGGATCTCTAAAGCTGTTATGTATTATCCCCCATGGTCTAGACAAAACTCAAATTATAAAAAATATGTCTCAACTCACACTTTGCCGCAGTGGAGGACAAAGCTCTAGTAATGCCGAAGAAACATAAATACAATCATGGTGAGAAAGCACCACTGCTGTAGAGTAAATTGCAGATGACTATCACGGAGAAACATGAGTTTTTTGCCTCGTGGGCATTCTAAGCGTGCTACTTACCAGTGAGGGGGGGTCCGCAGATCTGTTTAGCCGAAGAGCCAGGTCTTGAGGGTCTTCCTGGAAGTGTTCAGGGAGGGTGGCGCATGTGATGTCTACCGGTAGCTCGTTCCAGGTCTTGGCTACAATGTGAAACACCTCCCCTCTCTTACTGCTGCAGAACAGAGGTATCTATAGGGTGCCTATACCAACAACGAGGTGGGTGAAGCCATTTTAGCCTTGGCGACCTGTAAGGGAAAATGGCATCCCTGTGTGTGGTGGGTACAAAGCTGGGAAGACCCTTTTGATGCACTCTGGATGAAGGCCTTCCAAGTTCAATATGGAAGTATGAGCTCACGGACACGCTACTTTCAGGTTTCGCGTTGTGGTATCACATCAGCGAGTTGTGAAGCATTGTTAGACTGGTGGTCATTCCTGTAAACATCGTCAGTATCAGCCGCGTTAAGCCCACGAACCACTTGCAGACCAGCCCTCTCATCGAGTGTGCCTCCACATTGTTTTGCCACCACATTGCTCAGCCAGATTTCCCCTGAGGAAGGGACACCTATGTCCCGAAATGCATCGGGCTGTTCGCAAGCATTGGCAAAAAGTACCATATTAATGTATTTGGCATTATAATAGTCATGATGCTGTGGAAAAGTAAATTTTGCCATGTTCTGTGTCCCTACGTGTCCCCCATCCTATGTTATATGTGCATGATTAATATGCATATGTATTCCCCATGATCGATTAAAGACGCAATTACAGTTGTGTCCATCTCTAGTATGTCAGTTTCCAGTTCTCGTGAAAGCTACGAGTATTAGGCCTATGTAAAGCTACGTTGCCACGTTTCTCAGTGTGCACGTTAATTCAGTGTAAAGTCCCCGTTTTTAGGCCTCAAAAGGGCCCGGACTCAGATTCAGCTCCTGTCTCCTGAACCCTCTCCGAGGAGCGATACAGCCCCCACCTGTATCCCTGACCCTTCACTTACTTCCTGCCTCACAGTGCCCGGCTCGGCCTGGCTCTGCCTGCCAGTCTGCCAAGAGTATGTTATGATTCCAGTTATCAGTCCAGCCCTCCTTCTCTGCATTCCCAAGTTACTGAATCGCATCAATAGTTTCCGTCATGGTCTAGCCTTTACGTCTCCATGTAAGAGAAATACTGTATTAATGGTCATTTAATATTCCTCAACAAGCACTACATGTAGAATAATGCATGCACCAGTCTTAGTGTCTGTTAGCCTTTACCCTGATAACTTTTGGATTCTATCAACATGTTCTCTAAACATCAGATACTAGATAGTGTTTAGGTACATGTCGCTCTGACTTTCCAGACTTCAGTCTCTCCTTCTAGCGCAGAAGTCATAGCCCCCAGCTTCTCCCTAGTAACACGTCATTGTCAGCTTGCGCGCACCACTAGGTTAGAGGTCCCGGCTCCTTAGGTAGCCCCCTCCATGTTTCCGCCCCATTTATGACATATTCTGTTACGTTTACATCACATGTCTATGTATACGCCTCTTGTTACACCTACTTTCACCCTTATCTTTCGCGACTGTTACAGGCCCCACCCACTGTTACGCCTACTGTATGTACTGTAATGCAATTGTTTTAGTATATATACTTGTGTATTGTTATTAAAAGCTAGCGCGCTCATTCCAGATCCTGCCCGACAGCTGTCGGGGCCCCCCTGCTAGCTAGCTGCCATCCTATTCCTGTGCAGGTTGTCCTGTTCCTGTCCTTTATGCTGTATTAAACCTGCAAACTCCTACTACCTCGAATCTTGACTCTTATTTATTGAGCTATCTGTTATTGTTATATCCAGTCAAAAATAGAGGTATTATTTATTTATTTACCACATAATGGCGCCCGAATAGGGACTTGCCCTTTCCCCACGCGCCGGTGAAGCCACGCAAGCCCCCTGATCCTCTGCAGCCGTGACGGAACCATACCGTGCACGTGCAGATATTTCTGCTTCAAGTATCCCTCAGGCCCACGGAGGAGACGGAGGTTGCGGTCCAGCATCCAGACGAGGCGGTGGAGGAACGCGGCGAGTCCCGACCAGAGCCCAAGCCGAGAGTCCAAGGTCCGAGGTATCCGGAGGCCCACCCGTAACAGAAGTCCGAAGTTCGTCCGTCCGGTGTCGAAGCAGTCCAGTCCAGTCCGAGGCCTTCCGTTCTTGCTGCCCGGTGAGTACCGTTGCTGGGGTAGTATCTAGACAGGGTCAATTGCATTGTCTCTGGTCCGTGGGTTTGGGTACACAGATCCAACACGAAGTGTCCACTTAGGTGGATGCGGGTCCTGACGTGTCTCTTTATGAGACCGGTAAGTTTCGTACTGTTTTAGCAGTGCATCTAGTTTCTGTTCTAGTCCGTTCTGTTCTCGAGAAATTCATGTATTTTGTTTTCAGTATTCCAGGTAGTATTCTGTCAAAACTGTTATTTTAAATGTCATTCATGTATTTCAATGTCGTGGTATGAAAGTGGTGTAATTATCGTGTTCATTGTGTATTGTATTGTGTCTAGACTACAGGTCAGTCATGCCTTTGTTTTCCAAACTACGTCAGTTAAAAACTAGAAAAGGTCTGTTAGAAGAAGCAGTTCCTGTCCCGCCTAGGGACAGTCCAGGTCATTTTATGTATCAAAAGCATGGCATAAGTGCCATATTATATCTAGATTTATGGGTGGAGTACACCAAACAGTTAGAAGAAAAGTACAGATGGCCCGTATCAGGTATGTGGGATGCCGAGTGCATCATGCGAGTAGAAGAAGTATTATGGAAAAAGAAAGCCAGACAGTCACAGAAAGATGCCATCGAGTTATGGCGCAAAGAATCTCATAAAAGAACCGAAAAAGAAATCAGAAAGTCAGAATTAAGTAGGGAATCCTTAGAAAGAGCCCAAGAAAGGGAATTAATCGAAATAGGTGAACGAGTTAAAACCGAACAGTCAGACAGACAGAGGAATGCCCTCATCAAGGGTATGTATCCTCTTCTTGCCGAGGGCTTGCCAAAAGCAACCCCGGAGGCATCCAGTAATTTTCCGCCACCCTTAGTTCCGACCAAGCTACGTCACAAACCGACCGCAGCTGATATTTTTATCTCGTCCTATTTAGACGACACAGTCCCAGAATATGCAAATCCTGTTCCACCAGCTCCTATAAATAATGTAATTCATGGTCTTCCAGCCACCGGGGCACCTATTGCAGTACCTGTTACGGTACCCCCGGTCCAGCCCGTAGTACAAATTCCCGCCACATCAGTCACTTTGCCAGCACGAAGAGTATCAGTCGACGATTCCAGTTTAGGGGCCGCGGGAGGAGGTCCTCCTGGTACCCCGCCGCCAAATAGACGTCTAGGGCCAGTCGAGTTACATGAACGTGCGTTACAGCGTACGCCTAAATATAAGTCCGTTGCAGAAATCAGGCGACTTCTTACTGAATGCTGTTATGATCCAGTCCCAGGCGAGGATAGTATGGTTATATATTCCGTACATATAAGGCAGGTGTCCGAGTATTTGGTCACCCTACCGAATATGAAAGAAGATCTAGACAGAATGTATCGTTTCATTCGTACAGGACAAGACCCAGAAAGTATTGTTGAAGTTATGTCTCTCAGAAAATCCGAGATCCAGTTTATGCTATTAAAGTTTCTGATCAATTGTTTAATACGGGAACAAGATTCCCCGACTAAAGATCCGACCGAAATGAGAGTGCTGACAAAGTGGAGTGATAACATAGCCGAGGGTAAGCACAAGACACTTAATAGTATAGAGAGTATGTACAAGAAAATTCGTAAAGAAATAATAAGGTTACACGAAGAACGCAAAGAAGCTCTAGGAAACGAGAAAGAAAATGACTCTCCTACTGAAGAGGTAGAGGACGAGAATACCGCCAGAATAGCGTATGTAGGTAAATCTAGATTTCCAGACCGACATTTACGCCTAGAACACAAGAAAGTCTTCCAGCTTCCAGCACCAGAACAAGGCTCTCTAGAACAAGTATTTCAAGCTACCGATCAAATCCTGAAATCACGAATCGGTTATAGTGAGTTAAGTACTATGCATGAACAAGAACTAGCCCGATCAGCAGTCCGATGGATTACTGATTCTACCACTTTTCCAGACGAAATAGTGGCACAAATGTTTCTGAAACTGCCCCCAGCCGAGCAGCGACTGGTGGGTATGTATATGATCCAGCACCTCATTACATTGTATGAGGGTCAACATTCTGATCCAGGTCCGTTACATGATGTCCTGAACGAGTTACTCCAGTATAGATGGAAAGGTTTAGGTACCGATTTAATTAGTGTCATTCTAGAACAGCGCCACAAATATAGTATGTTTCTGAACCCGCATTTTGTTCATGTCTCACCTCCAGAAAGTAAACCGTTTTATATAGATAGACAGCATCCGTTACGAGAAGTACACCCAGTTAGGACACCAGATGGTGAAATGCAACGAGTATTTGTTTACATCCCAGTTACCAAGATGGAACTCTTAGAGATGAAGAAATTAATTCCCTGTCACGACAAAGATCCAGCAGGGTTCCATCGAGAATTAAAAGACATGCTCCGTATGGGAGAATACACGTATCCAGATATTATTAAAATGTTAAAAGTCCTGTTGCCCGCAGGGGTATACGAAAAACTCAAGGAAAAAGATTGGGAGGTGGGAGAGAAAAAGATCGATTGGACAGCTCTAGAAGCTGAAGATAAGATACGAGTACCAGGTACCGGTCTTGGAGATAAATGTAAAGAATTACCAGAATTATTAATACAAGTTTTGCCTAGATTATTAGCCACTAAAAAGGAAGACTGGGATGCAATCTCAGCCTGTAAACAGAAACAAGACGAAGACACTAGTGATTTTTATTCTAGATTTGAGAAACGCTTTATAATAAACAGTGGTTTGAAGACGAGTAGCGAGTCATACCCTCATCTTTTTGTTACTAAATTAGTCGAGAATTCAAGTCCACAAGTTAAGAATCGAGTTTTGAAAGTCGAAAGTACATGGCAAGCTAGTACCCCGTCCCAGATGTTACAGATGCTCCAGTATCACCAGAATAGAATCAGAGAAGAGCAAGAACATGAGAGAAGACGTATGAAAGACACGAAAATGAAAGTACTAGTTGCACAATCTGTTCCTCAAGACAGTCAGAAGAGGGGTCCGCATCAAGCCAGTCATCCTGCAGCTCCCGTTAAAGGGACATGCAATTATTGTAAACAGCCAGGTCATTTTATAAACGAGTGTGCAGTTCTGAAACACAATATAGCCACTGGTAAAACTAAAGAAAGACCACGTCCGCCTAGACAAGAACAAGTTTCACAGACTTCTCAGCCACAGAATGCACAACAGACAGTTCCAGCACCGCAGCCTATTGCTGCAACACAGCATGTTACACAGCAGATGTACCAGTATGCCCAGACAGAGTATCAAGCGTATTCATGAAACAGCCTAGAGAGGGAGGTAGGCTTGCCTCTCATCGAGATTCCTGTAGATCAAGAAGGTCCCTATGTTCATAGTCAAGTACTAGGGAAAGACAGAAAGTTTCTGATTGATACAGGGGCAAGTAGGACGACTATTAGTCACGACGAGGTTCCAGGGGCTCCGCTCTCAGGCTCTAGAAATGTTTCCCTTGGATTTTCAGGAAAGCCTATTGTAAACGAGATATCAAAGCCAGTTACTCTAGAAGTAGGTCCATTATCCCGAACTACTGATCTATTGCTTACGAAGTCATGTCCAGAAAATTTGTTAGGTATTAAGACACTGAAAGAATTAGGTGCAGTTATTTGCTGTTCCCCAGAGGGAATACGTTTGTTTTTACGTGACTTCAAGGGTCACTATGTATTACGAGATTTTGATCCAAGATTGTCAAATGTCCCGCAGCATCTATGGGCGCAAGGTCCAACTGATGTTGGTTTCATGCAAATCACACCCCATCGTGTGACTCTCAAGCAAGGTATAGTCTTGCCACGAATCAGACAGTACATATTGCCACCTGAGGCTGTAGCAGCCTTATCCAAAATTATTGACGAGCTCATGGCTCAAGGAGTAGTTGTAGAAACTGACTCCAATGTATGTAATTCTCCGATCATTCCAGTCATGAAACGTACTGATCCAAATGCACCCCCAGTATTTCGATTAGTGATTGACCTTCGAGAACTCAATAAATGTATTATTCCCCAGTATCCAGTTGTTCCAGATATCTCGTCCCTATTGACAGCCATTGATTCTGAGGCAATATTTTTTACTGTCATCGACCTCAAGAATGCATTTTTCAGTGTTCCCATTCATCCAGACAGCCAGTACCTTTTCGGTTTTTGTTTAAATGGAAGGAGCTATAAATTCACACGAGCTCCTCAAGGTTTCACAGAAAGTCCTAGTATTTACAGTCAAGCACTTAAGAGACAACTAGACAACATTCACATGCCAACTGACACTGCCCTGCTCCAGTATGTCGATGATCTACTGATCACAGCCCGTTCTGAACGTGCTTGCGAACGAGCATCACTTACAGTTCTGTATTTCCTAGCCGAGATGGGGCACAAGGTGTCCCCTTCAAAGCTTCAATTCTGTGTCCAGCAAGTGATCTACTTAGGCCACTTACTGTCCAAGTGGGGTAGGCAGTTGACGCCCGATCGCATCCAGTTAATAGCGAGTCTTCCTCAGCCCAAGACACAGAAGGAGGTACGTGCTTTTATCTGCCTTACTTCCTATTGCAGACAATGGATTCCTCAGTATGCATTTCTAGCCAAGCCACTGATACAGTTAACGACACAGGAGGCAGCCGTATCGACTGTCCTCCCTTGGACATCTGAACATACACTTAGTTTCAATGAGTTAAAGAAAGCTTTATGCCAAGCTCCTGTTCTAGCTACACCGAACTACAATAAGCCTTTTACCCTTTTTGTCACAGAACGTGATGGTACAGCATTATCTGTTCTCACACAAGATCAAGCAGGACAATACAAGCCCTGTGCTTATTTTTCGAGCACACTAGATCCAGTAGCCCAGGCTCTGCCTGCGTGCCTCAAGTCAGTTGCAGCCACAGCACTAGCTATCAGGCAAAGTGATTCCATAGTATTAGGACATTCCTTGACAGTACAAGTTCCACACTCCGTGGAAGTTCTTTTAAACCGAACACAGACTCAGCACTTGACAATTGCACGTTTGACAGGTTATGAACTGACACTGTTCCAGCCACACATAGAAATCAGACGCTGCAACGTTCTAAATCCTGCTACACTGTTACCGTCAGTTACTTCAAATCCTGCCACACATGACTGTGTGGAAGTTGTTAACACTATGACTAAGCCAAGACAAGATCTGACAGATATTCCATTACCAGATCCCGACCTGACACTTTATGTGGATGGTTCATGTATGAGAACGAGTACAGGAGAACTAGTAGCCGCGTATGCAGTGACTACTGACACGGAAGTTATTGAAACACACCGTATTGACACCCTGTCTGCTCAAGCAGCAGAGCTAGTTGCTCTGACACAAGCCTGCATACACGCCAAGAACCTGAAAGTTAATATTTACACAGATTCACGCTACGCATTCGGAGTTGTACACGACTTCGGAGTGCTCTGGCAGGAGAGAGGTTTCATGACTTCTCATGGAACCAAGATTCAGCATGGTCTCCTTATTCAAGCTCTGTTAAATGCAATACATTTACCGACATCTATCGCTATCATGAAATGCAAAGCACATACGAAAGTTACAGACATTATTTCCCAAGGTAATGATCTAGCAGATCGAACAGCCAAGCTTACAGCTCAGACACCAGACATACCAGTTAACAAGACACCGACATCCATTCCAGAACAGACTACTTGTATGACAGTTAAGGACCCTACACAAGATGTCATAGATATCCAGTTACATGCTACTCCCGAAGAAATCAAGAAATGGTCCGAACAAGGAGGGGCCCAGACAGATCAGGGATGGTTGACGAAGGGAAAAGCCACATGGTTTCTCCCCGACTCAATGGTTCAAGTCATTATCAATACCGCACATAGTCCAGCACATTTAGGAGAAAAAGCCATGTTAGACAGTATCCAGAACATTTGGTTTAACAAGCATTTACGAGCTGCAGCCAAGCAGAAAGTCCGTACCTGTATGATATGTTGCCAGTTCAATCCAGGTAAAAGTGTCCCGGTGGAACAAGGTGGATTCCAGCCCCCTGACCACCCTTTTGAAGTCCTCCAGATGGATTATATTCAGATGGAGCGATGTCGAGGTTTCAAGTATGTCCTTGTAGTTGTATGCGCTTTGTCCAGGTGGACAGAAGCATATCCAGTCCCAGATTACACAGCCGCGACCACTGCCAAGCAGTTGGTTCGTGAGTTCTTCCCCCGCTATGGACTCCCTAGGGTCGTGTATTCTGATAACGGCCAGCCATTCTCATCTGAACTCATGAAGCACGTTTCCCTTTTGTTAGGGTACCAGTGGAAGTTCCATTGTGTACGCCATCCAGAAGCAGCCGGTCTCGTAGAGAGACATAATCAAACCTTGAAAATCCGTATTGCTAAAATCTGTCAAGAAAAAGGTGTAGACTGGTTAGTTGCCCTGCCAGTCGCTTTGTTTTATATGCGCATGGTCGCACACTCCAGATCAGGTCTGTCCCCTTATGAGGTCGTATTCGGCCGCCCCCCAAATATGTGGGGTATACCTAGACCCCGAAGTATTACAGATGTTTCCAGTAATATGCTGACAGATTACCTAGCTTCCTTGATGTCTGCCCTACACTCTTGTCGTTCACAGGTTGCCGCCGCATTTCCAGACAATACCGAGGTGAAACCGCATGAAATCGTTCCAGGAAGCTTGGTTCTCGTCCGGAATTTTGATCGTTCAAGTCCGCTGGAGCCTCGCTGGAAGGAGCCGAAGTTAGTCCTTTTAACCACCCGCACTGCCATCAAGTTGGAAGGCAGGAAGGGGTGGGTGCATCTGTCGCACGTCAAGAAATTTCACGGACTCCGACTACAAACTGTTTCCAAGAACTTTTCCAAGGATTGTCAAGATTTTAAAGACTGCCGAGATACTATTCTTAAGGACTGTCCCGCAAATGACATTGATTCAAAGCCTCCCCTGTTAGAGGAAACTCCGCAGCAGGAGTATAAAAAGAAGTTACGGTCTAGTAAAATAAGTCAGCCAGTTTAATTGTCTAAGTCCTCCCCTAGGTGAAACGGTTAGACAGGTATCTGACATGTATGAAATAGACCCCCATAGTGAGAGAGTTAGTCAAAACTCAATCCGATGTATCGTTTTTCTAAGTTTTATATTGTTTCTCAGCTTAATGGTTACCTGCACGAGTTATGCATTTCATTTATGTTTTCCAATTTCTCATGTTAATAAGTTTTCTAATGCTACAGTAGAGCACACGTTTAGTGACCTGCCTCCTCACGAACTATCCTATCGTCTTGCTATGCGCAACAATTCATTCATCCGTATGCTACATTATTCACACCAGACCAGCAATGCCACTAATTGTTGGGTGTGTGGTCGACTCCCCCCTTTCCAGACACCGAAGGGAGTTCTGCCACTGTTTCCTTATCCATTCTCACATAACGGTTCATGTGGAGCATGGTCCACGTTAACGTCATCCTCAAATGATATGTCCTTTCTGAACAGTACATGTTTTCCAGACAAGCAAGGTCTTCCCCACAGAACAGGGTTAGACCTAGAAAATGAAGTTTATAATTTGGGTAATTATTCTTCGAATTTTATGGTCCTGAATGTTCAGTCTGATCCTACTCCAGACTTACCTGCTATTTCAGTACTACCAGTCAAAGGCGAATTATGTGTCAGAAATAATGGTTCCGTACATGTAGGACATAGTGATTGTACTACTATTGTCAAGTATAGTGACAGTGGGAAATCTATTTTCAAAGCTTCACGTCATTCTTATTTTGTTTGTGGTCAGACCGCATATGTTCGTCTGCCCCTCGATTGGGAGGGAACCTGTTACATTGCCTTCCTACTGCCACCAGTTTTTCTAGCCCCATCTGATTATCATAGAAACACACATCTAGTACACATTAGACATAGAAGGGAGATCGAGTCCCCAATTGTCGATCAAACTGAAACTGCTCTAGAACAATATACAGATTTCAATAGAGGTTTCTTTTTCTTTATAGGACCTATCCAGAATAGTAAGTTAATTCGTAGATTAACCAGAACCCTTGAAGCGGTAGTGAATGAGACTGCCTCTGCTCTAGGTAACTTAACCGAAGAGCAATCTGCTATGAGATTTGTCGTGCTCCAAAATCGTCTCGTTCTTGACGTCATACTGGCCGATAGAGGAGGAGCATGTAGAGTCATCAGATCTAGTTGCTGCATTTTCATTCCTAATAACGCGCCGTCTGTTTATTCAGCTATAACCAGACTTCATAAAATTGCCCATCAGTTACACCAGAATCCAGGCACCTGGACATGGTCCGGTTGGTTCTGGAGTATAATTTCTGCCTGGGGATGGAAAGTATTGTCATTTCTAGGTCTTGCAGTAGCGATCATATTCAGTTGCTGCCTCTGTATACAATGTGGCCCTGCGATTTGCGGCATTTGTGCTACCTCTTGTATTCCTAGTCCCAAGTCCCGTCCTAAATCCCGTTCCAAGACAATTCGAGACGAGCAAATGATACTGTATGAAATGATAGATGGTATCATGAATATTGATGTTTCCTGATGGAAACGTAGTGACAAGGAGGGAATGTGGAAAAGTAAATTTTGCCATGTTCTGTGTCCCTACGTGTCCCCCATCCTATGTTATATGTGCATGATTAATATGCATATGTATTCCCCATGATCGATTAAAGACGCAATTACAGTTGTGTCCATCTCTAGTATGTCAGTTTCCAGTTCTCGTGAAAGCTACGAGTATTAGGCCTATGTAAAGCTACGTTGCCACGTTTCTCAGTGTGCACGTTAATTCAGTGTAAAGTCCCCGTTTTTAGGCCTCAAAAGGGCCCGGACTCAGATTCAGCTCCTGTCTCCTGAACCCTCTCCGAGGAGCGATACAGCCCCCACCTGTATCCCTGACCCTTCACTTACTTCCTGCCTCACAGTGCCCGGCTCGGCCTGGCTCTGCCTGCCAGTCTGCCAAGAGTATGTTATGATTCCAGTTATCAGTCCAGCCCTCCTTCTCTGCATTCCCAAGTTACTGAATCGCATCAATAGTTTCCGTCATGGTCTAGCCTTTACGTCTCCATGTAAGAGAAATACTGTATTAATGGTCATTTAATATTCCTCAACACGCACTACATGTAGAATAATGCATGCACCAGTCTTAGTGTCTGTTAGCCTTTACCCTGATAACTTTTGGATTCTATCAACATGTTCTCTAAACATCAGATACTAGATAGTGTTTAGCTACATGTCGCTCTGACTTTCCAGACTTCAGTCTCTCCTTCTAGCGCAGAAGTCATAGCCCCCAGCTTCTCCCTAGTAACACGTCATTGTCAGCTTGCGCGCACCACTAGGTTAGAGGTCCCGGCTCCTTAGGTAGCCCCCTCCATGTTTCCGCCCCATTTATGACATATTCTGTTACGTTTACATCACATGTCTATGTATACGCCTCTTGTTACACCTACTTTCACCCTTATCTTTCGCGACTGTTACAGGCCCCACCCACTGTTACGCCTACTGTATGTACTGTAATGCAATTGTTTTAGTATATATACTTGTGTATTGTTATTAAAAGCTAGCGCGCTCATTCCAGATCCTGCCCGACAGCTGTCGGGGCCCCCCTGCTAGCTAGCTGCCATCCTATTCCTGTGCAGGTTGTCCTGTTCCTGTCCTTTATGCTGTATTAAACCTGCAAACTCTTACTACCTCGAATCTTGACTCTTATTTATTGAGCTATCTGTTATTGTTATATCCAGTCAAAAATAGAGGTATTATTTATTTATTTACCACATAATGGCGCCCGAATAGGGACTTGCCCTTTCCCCACGCGCCGGTGAAGCCACGCAAGCCCCCTGATCCTCTGCAGCCGTGACGGAACCATACCGTGCACGTGCAGATATTTCTGCTTCAAGTATCCCTCAGGCCCACGGAGGAGACGGAGGTTGCGGTCCAGCATCCAGACGAGGCGGTGGAGGAACGCGGCGAGTCCCGACCAGAGCCCAAGCCGAGAGTCCAAGGTCCGAGGTATCCGGAGGCCCACCCGTAACAGAAGTCCGAAGTTCGTCCGTCCGGCGTCGAAGCAGTCCAGTCCAGTCCGAGGCCTTCCGTTCTTGCTGCCCGGTGAGTACCGTTGCTGGGGTAGTATCTAGACAGGGTCAATTGCATTGTCTCTGGTCCGTGGGTTTGGGTACACAGATCCAACACGAAGTGTCCACTTAGGTGGATGCGGGTCCTGACGTGTCTCTTTATGAGACCGGTAAGTTTCGTACTGTTTTAGCAGTGCATCTAGTTTCTGTTCTAGTCCGTTCTGTTCTCGAGAAATTCATGTATTTTGTTTTCAGTATTCCAGGTAGTATTCTGTCAAAACTGTTATTTTAAATGTCATTCATGTATTTCAATGTCGTGGTATGAAAGTGGTGTAATTATCGTGTTCATTGTGTATTGTATTGTGTCTAGACTACAGGTCAGTCATGCCTTTGTTTTCCAAACTACGTCAGTTAAAAACTAGAAAAGGTCTGTTAGAAGAAGCAGTTCCTGTCCCGCCTAGGGACAGTCCAGGTCATTTTATGTATCAAAAGCATGGCATAAGTGCCATATTATATCTAGATTTATGGGTGGAGTACACCAAACAGTTAGAAGAAAAGTACAGATGGCCCGTATCAGGTACGTGGGATGCGGAGTGCATCATGCGAGTAGAAGAAGTATTATGGAAAAAGAAAGCCAGACAGTCACAGAAAGATGCCATCGAGTTATGGCGCAAAGAATCTCATAAAAGAACCGAAAAAGAAATCAGAAAGTCAGAATTAAGTAGGGAATCCTTAGAAAGAGCCCAAGAAAGGGAATTAATCGAAATAGGTGAACGAGTTAAAACCGAACAGTCAGACAGACAGAGGAATGCCCTCATCAAGGGTATGTATCCTCTTCTTGCCGAGGGCTTGCCAAAAGCAACCCCGGAGGCATCCAGTAATTTTCCGCCACCCTTAGTTCCGACCAAGCTACGTCACAAACCGACCGCAGCTGATATTTTTATCTCGTCCTATTTAGACGACACAGTCCCAGAATATGCAAATCCTGTTCCACCAGCTCCTATAAATAATGTAATTCATGGTCTTCCAGCCACCGGGGCACCTATTGCAGTACCTGTTACGGTACCCCCGGTCCAGCCCGTAGTACAAATTCCCGCCACATCAGTCACTTTGCCAGCACGAAGAGTATCAGTCGACGATTCCAGTTTAGGGGCCGCGGGAGGAGGTCCTCCTGGTACCCCGCCGCCAAATAGACGTCTAGGGCCAGTCGAGTTACATGAACGTGCGTTACAGCGTACGCCTAAATATAAGTCCGTTGCAGAAATCAGGCGACTTCTTACTGAATGCTGTTATGATCCAGTCCCAGGCGAGGATAGTATGGTTATATATTCCGTACGTATAAGGCAGGTGTCCGAGTATTTGGTCACCCTACCGAATATGAAAGAAGATCTAGACAGAATGTATCGTTTCATTCGTACAGGACAAGACCCAGAAAGTATTGTTGAAGTTATGTCTCTCAGAAAATCCGAGATCCAGTTTATGCTATTAAAGTTTCTGATCAATTGTTTAATACGGGAACAAGATTCCCCGACTAAAGATCCGACCGAAATGAGAGTGCTGACAAAGTGGAGTGATAACATAGCCGAGGGTAAGCACAAGACACTTAATAGTATAGAGAGTATGTACAAGAAAATTCGTAAAGAAATAATAAGGTTACACGAAGAACGCAAAGAAGCTCTAGGAAACGAGAAAGAAAATGACTCTCCTACTGAAGAGGTAGAGGACGAGAATACCGCCAGAATAGCGTATGTAGGTAAATCTAGATTTCCAGACCGACATTTACGCCTAGAACACAAGAAAGTCTTCCATCTTCCAGCACCAGAACAAGGCTCTCTAGAACAAGTATTTCAAGCTACCGATCAAATCCTGAAATCACGAATCGGTTATAGTGAGTTAAGTACTATGCATGAACAAGAACTAGCCCGATCATCAGTCCGATGGATTACTGATTCTACCGCTTTTCCAGACGAAATAGTGGCACAAATGTTTCTGAAACTGCCCCCAGCCGAGCAGCGACTGGTGGGTATGTATATGATCCAGCACCTCATTACATTGTATGAGGGTCAACATTCTGATCCAGGTCCGTTACATGATGTCCTGAACGAGTTACTCCAGTATAGATGGAAAGGTTTAGGTACCGATTTAATTAGTTGCAAAAACAACAAGTGATGGACTGAATGTGGATCAATGTCACACACTCCCCCAGTCTAAAGATCTGGGCCCAAATCCATCGTTTTTTTGCACTCCACACCACCCTGGGTTAGACAATGGCGATATGCAAATCAGCTCTGACCCTGTTGCCCCATGGGAACAGTCCAGTCCGAACTACAAAAGCCATGTCCTTCCCAGAACGGAATCAAGCATCCGAGGACCGGACCGGTTTCGAGGTAACACCTCTCTTCAGCCCGGCTAGCTTGACTCCAAGTGGTGTGGAGTGCCTGGGACCCACGTCTGGGCATCCCCAGCGCACTTAGGGCGGCAATTGCAAAAACAACAAGTGATGGACTGAATGTGGATCAATGTCACACACTCCCCCAGTCAAAAGATCTGGGCCCAAATCCATCGTTTTTTTGCACTCCACACCACCCTGGGTTAGACAATGGCAATATGCAAATCAGCTCTGACCCTGTTGCCCCATGGGAACAGTCCAGTCCGAACTACAAAAGCCATGTCCTTCCCAGAACGGAATCAAGCATCCGAGGACCGGACCGGTTTCGAGGTAACACCTCTCTTCAGCCCGGCTAGCTTGACTCCAAGTGGTGTGGAGTGCCTGGGACCCACGTCTGGGCATCCCCAGCGCACTTAGGGCGGCAATTGCAAAAACAACAAGTGATGGACTGAATGTGGATCAATGTCACACACTCCCCCAGTCAAAAGATCTGGGCCCAAATCCATCGTTTTTTTGCACTCCACACCACCCTGGGTTAGACAATGGCGATATGCAAATCAGCTCTGACCCTGTTGCCCCATGGGAACAGTCCAGTCCGAACTACAAAAGCCATGTCCTTCCCAGAACGGAATCAAGCATCCGAGGACCGGACCGGTTTCGAGGTAACACCTCTCTTCAGCCCGGCTAGCTTGACTCCAAGTGGTGTGGAGTGCCTGGGACCCACGTCTGGGCATCCCCAGCGCACTTAGGGCGGCAATTGCAAAAACAACAAGTGATGGACTGAATGTGGATCAATGTCACACACTCCCCCAGTCATCCCCAGCGCACTTAGGGCGGCAATTGCAAAAACAACAAGTGATGGACTGAATGTGGATCAATGTCACACACTCCCCCAGTCAGTTGGGCCCAGATCTTTTGACTGGGGGAGTGTGTGACATTGATCCACATTCAGTCCATCACTTGTTGTTTTTGCAATTGCCGCCCTAAGTGCGCTGGGGATGCCCAGACGTGGGTCCCAGGCACTCCACACCACTGGAATCAAGCTAGCCGGGCTGAAGAGAGGTGTTACCTCGAAACCGGTCCGGTCCTCGGATGCTTGATTCCGTTCTGGGAAGGACATGGCTTTTGTAGTTCGGACTGGACTGTTCCCATGGGGCAACAGGGTCAGAGCTGATTTGCATATCGCCATTGTCTAACCCAGGGTGGTGTGGAGTGCAAAAAAACGATGGATTTGGGCCCAGATCTTTTGACTGGGGGAGTGTGTGACATTGATCCACATTCAGTCCATCACTTGTTGTTTTTGCAATTGCCGCCCTAAGTGCGCTGGGGATGCCCAGACGTGGGTCCCAGGCACTCCACACCACTGGAATCAAGCTAGCCGGGCTGAAGAGAGGTGTTACCTCGAAACCGGTCCGGTCCTCGGATGCTTGATTCCGTTCTGGGAAGGACATGGCTTTTGTAGTTCGGACTGGACTGTTCCCATGGGGCAACAGGGTCAGAGCTGATTTGCATATCGCCATTGTCTAACCCAGGGTGGTGTGGAGTGCAAAAAAACGATGGATTTGGGCCCAGATCTTTTGACTGGGGGAGTGTGTGACATTGATCCACATTCAGTCCATCACTTGTTGTTTTTCCGATTTAATTAGTGTCATTCTAGAACAGCGCCACAAATATAGTATGTTTCTGAACCCGCATTTTGTTCATGTCTCACCTCCAGAAAGTAAACCGTTTTATATAGATAGACAGCATCCGTTACGAGAAGTACACCCAGTTAGGACACCAGATGGTGAAATGCAACGAGTATTTGTTTACATCCCAGTTACCAAGATGGAACTCTTAGAGATGAAGAAATTAATTCCCTGTCACGACAAAGATCCAGCAGGGTTCCATCGAGAATTAAAAGACATGCTCCGTATGGGAGAATACACGTATCCAGATATTATTAAAATGTTAAAAGTCCTGTTGCCCGCAGGGGTATACGAAAAACTCAAGGAAAAAGATTGGGAGGTGGGAGAGAAAAAGATCGATTGGACAGCTCTAGAAGCTGAAGATAAGATATGAGTACCAGGTACCGGTCTTGGAGATAAATGTAAAGAATTACCAGAATTATTAATACAAGTTTTGCCTAGATTATTAGCCACTAAAAAGGAAGACTGGGATGCAATCTCAGCCTGTAAACAGAAACAAGACGAAGACACTAGTGATTTTTATTCTAGATTTGAGAAATGCTTTATAATAAACAGTGGTTTGAAGACGAGTAGCGAGTCATACCCTCATCTTTTTGTTACTAAATTAGTCGAGAATTCAAGTCCACAAGTTAAGAATCGAGTTTTGAAAGTCGAAAGTACATGGCAAGCTAGTACCCCGTCCCAGATGTTACAGATGCTCCAGTATCACCAGAATAGAATCAGAGAAGAGCAAGAACATGAGAGAAGACGTATGAAAGACACGAAAATGAAAGTACTAGTTGCACAATCTGTTCCTCAAGACAGTCAGAAGAGGGGTCCGCATCAAGCCAGTCATCCTGCAGCTCCCGTTAAAGGGACATGCAATTATTGTAAACAGCCAGGTCATTTTATAAACGAGTGTGCAGTTCTGAAACACAATATAGCCACTGGTAAAACTAAAGAAAGACCACGTCCGCCTAGACAAGAACAAGTTTCACAGACTTCTCAGCCACAGAATGCACAACAGACAGTTCCAGCACCACAGCCTATTGCTGCAACACAGCATGTTACACAGCAGATGTACCAGTATGCCCAGACAGAGTATCCAGAGTATCAAGCGTATTCATGAAACAGCCTAGAGAGGGAGGTAGGCTTGCCTCTCATCGAGATTCCTGTAGATCAAGAAGGTCCCTATGTTCATAGTCAAGTACTAGGGAAAGACAGAAAGTTTCTGATTGATACAGGGGCAAGTAGGACGACTATTAGTCACGACGAGGTTCCAGGGGCTCCGCTCTCAGGCTCTAGAAATGTTTCCCTTGGATTTTCAGGAAAGCCTATTGTAAACGAGATATCAAAGCCAGTTACTCTAGAAGTAGGTCCATTATCCCGAACTACTGATCTATTGCTTACGAAGTCATGTCCAGAAAATTTGTTAGGTATTAAGACACTGAAAGAATTAGGTGCAGTTATTTGCTGTTCCCCAGAGGGAATACGTTTGTTTTTACGTGACTTCAAGGGTCACTATGTATTACGAGATTTTGATCCAAGATTGTCAAATGTCCCGCAGCATCTATGGGCGCAAGGTCCAACTGATGTTGGTTTCATGCAAATCACACCCCATCGTGTGACTCTCAAGCAAGGTATAGTCTTGCCACGAATCAGACAGTACAGATTGCCACCTGAGGCTGTAGCAGCCTTATCCAAAATTATTGACGAGCTCATGGCTCAAGGAGTAGTTGTAGAAACTGACTCCAATGTATGTAATTCTCCGATCATTCCAGTCATGAAACGTACTGATCCAAATGCACCCCCAGTATTTCGATTAGTGATTGACCTTCGAGAACTCAATAAATGTATTATTCCCCAGTATCCAGTTGTTCCAGATATCTCGTCCCTATTGACAGCCATTGATTCTGAGGCAATATTTTTTACTGTAATCGACCTCAAGAATGCATTTTTCAGTGTTCCCATTCATCCAGACAGCCAGTACCTTTTCGGTTTTTGTTTAAATGGAAGGAGCTATAAATTCACACGAGCTCCTCAAGGTTTCACAGAAAGTCCTAGTATTTACAGTCAAGCACTTAAGAGACAACTAGACAACATTCACATGCCAACTGACACTGCCCTGCTCCAGTATGTCGATGATCTAATGATCACAGCCAGTTCTGAACGTGCTTGCGAGCGAGCATCACTTACAGTTCTGTATTTCCTAGCCGAGATGGGGCACAAGGTGTCCCCTTCAAAGCTTCAATTCTGTGTCCAGCAAGTGATCTACTTAGGCCACTAACTGTCCAAGTGGGGTAGGCAGTTGACGCCCGATCGCATCCAGTTAATAGCGAGTCTTCCTCAGCCCAAGACACAGAAGGAGGTACGTGCTTTTATCGGCCTTACTTCCTATTGCAGACAATGGATTCCTCAGTATGCATTTCTAGCCAAGCCACTGATACAGTTAACGACACAGGAGGCAGCCGTATCGACTGTCCTCCCTTGGACATCTGAACATACACTTAGTTTCAATGAGTTAAAGAAAGCTTTATGCCAAGCTCCTGTTCTAGCTACACCGAACTACAATAAGCCTTTTACCCTTTTTGTCACAGAACGTGATGGTACAGCATTATCTGTTCTCACACAAGATCAAGCAGGACAATACAAGCCCTGTGCTTATTTTTCGAGCACACTAGATCCAGTAGCCCAGGCTCTGCCTGCGTGCCTCAAGTCAGTTGCAGCCACAGCACTAGCTATCAGGCAAAGTGATTCTATAGTATTAGGACATTCCTTGACAGTACAAGTTCCACACTCCGTGGAAGTTCTTTTAAACCGAACACAGACTCAGCACTTGACAATTGCACGTTTGACAGGTTATGAACTGACACTGTTCCAGCCACACATAGAAATCAGACGCTGCAACGTTCTAAATCCTGCTACATTGTTACCGTCAGTTACTTCAAATCCTGCCACACATGACTGTGTGGAAGTTGTTAACACTATGACTAAGCCAAGACAAGATCTGACAGATATTCCATTACCAGATCCCGACCTGACACTTTATGTGGATGGTTCATGTATGAGAACGAGTACAGGAGAACTAGTAGCCGCGTATGCAGTGACTACTGACACTGAAGTTATTGAAACACACCGTATTGACACCCTGTCTGCTCAAGCAGCAGAGCTAGTTGCTCTGACACAAGCCTGCATACACGCCAAGAACCTGAAAGTTAATATTTACACAGATTCACGCTACGCATTCGGAGTTGTACACGACTTCGGAGTGCTCTGGCAGGAGAGAGGTTTCATGACTTCTCATGGAACCAAGATTCAGCATGGTCTCCTTATTCAAGCTCTGTTAGATGCAATACATTTACCGACATCTATCGCTATCATGAAATGCAAAGCACAAACGAAAGTTACAGACATTATTTCCCAAGGTAATGATCTAGCAGATCGAACAGCCAAGCTTACAGCTCAGACACCAGACATACCAGTTAACAAGACACCGACATCCATTCCAGAACAGACTACTTGTATGACAGTTAAGGACCCTACACAAGATGTCATAGATATCCAGTTACATGCTACTCCCGAAGAAATCAAGAAATGGTCCGAACAAGGAGGGGCCCAGACAGATCAGGGATGGTTGACGAAGGGAAAAGCCACATGGTTTCTCCCCGACTCAATGGTTCAAGTCATTATCAATACCGCACATAGTCCAGCACATTTAGGAGAAAAAGCCATGTTAGACAGTATCCAGAACATTTGGTTTAACAAGCATTTACGAGCTGCAGCCAAGCAGAAAGTCCGTACCTGTATGATATGTTGCCAGTTCAATCCAGGTAAAAGTGTCCCGGTGGAACAAGGTGGATTCCAGCCCCCTGACCACCCTTTTGAAGTCCTCCAGATGGATTATATTCAGATGGAGCGATGTCGAGGTTTCAAGTATGTCCTTGTAGTTGTATGCGCTTTGTCCAGGTGGACAGAAGCATATCCAGTCCCAGATTACACAGCCGCGACCACTGCCAAGCAGTTGGTTCGTGAGTTCTTCCCCCGCTATGGACTCTCTAGGGTCGTGTATTCTGATAACGGCCAGCCATTCTCATCTGAACTCATGAAGCACGTTTCCCTTTTGTTAGGGTACCAGTGGAAGTTCCATTGTGTACGCCATCCAGAAGCAGCCGGTCTCGTAGAGAGACATAATCAAACCTTGAAAATCCGTATTGCTAAAATCTGTCAAGAAAAAGGTGTAGACTGGTTAGTTGCCCTGCCAGTCGCTTTGTTTTATATGCGCATGGTCGCACACTCCAGATCAGGTCTGTCCCCTTATGAGGTCGTATTCGGCCGCCCCCCAAATATGTGGGGTACACCTAGACCCCGAAGTATTACAGATGTTTCCAGTAATATGCTGACAGATTACCTAGCTTCCTTGATGTCTGCCCTACACTCTTGTCGTTCACAGGTTGCCGCCGCATTTCCAGACAATACCGAGGTGAAACCGCATGAAATCGTTCCAGGAAGCTTGGTTCTCGTCCGGAATTTTGATCGTTCAAGTCCGCTGGAGCCTCGCTGGAAGGAGCCGAAGTTAGTCCTTTTAACCACCCGCACTGCCGTCAAGTTGGAAGGCAGGAAGGGGTGGGTGCATCTGTCGCACGTCAAGAAATTTCACGGACTCCGACTACAAACTGTTTCCAAGAACTTTTCCAAGGATTGTCAAGATTTTAAAGACTGCCGAGATACTATTCTTAAGGACTGTCCCGCAAATGACATTGATTCAAAACCTCCCCTGTTAGAGGAAACTCCGCAGCAGGAGTATAAAAAGAAGTTACGGTCTAGTAAAATAAGTCAGCCAGCTTAATTGTCTAAGTCCTCCCCTAGGTGAAACGGTTAGACAGGTATCTGACATGTATGAAATAGACCCCCATAGTGAGAGAGTTAGTCAAAACTCAATCCGATGTATCGTTTTTCTAAGTTTTATATTGTTTCTCAGCTTAATGGTTACCTGCACGAGTTATGCATTTCATTTATGTTTTCCAATTTCTCATGTTAATAAGTTTTCTAATGCTACAGTAGAGCACACGTTTAGTGACCTGCCTCCTCACGAACTATCCTATCGTCTTGCTATGCGCAACAATTCATTCATCCGTATGCTACATTATTCACACCAGACCAGCAATGCCACTAATTGTTGGGTGTGTGGTCGACTCCCCCCTTTCCAGACACCGAAGGGAGTTCTGCCACTGTTTCCTTATCCATTCTCACATAACGGTTCATGTGGAGCATGGTCCACGTTAACGTCATCCTCAAATGATATGTCCTTTCTGAACAGTACATGTTTTCCAGACAAGCAAGGTCTTCCCCACAGAACAGGGTTAGACCTAGAAAATGAAGTTTATAATTTGGGTAATTATTCTTCGAATTTTATGGTCCTGAATGTTCAGTCTGATCCTACTCCTGACTTACCTGCTATTTCAGTACTACCAGTCAAAGGCGAATTATGTGTCAGAAATAATGGTTCCGTACATGTAGGACATAGTGATTGTACTACTATTGTCAAGTATAGTGACAGTGGGAAATCTATTTTCAAAGCTTCACGTCATTCTTATTTTGTTTGTGGTCAGACCGCATATGTTCGTCTGCCCCTCGATTGGGAGGGAACCTGTTACATTGCCTTCCTACTGCCACCAGTTTTTCTAGCCCCATCTGATTATCATAGAAACACACATCTAGTACACATTAGACATAGAAGGGATATCGAGTCCCCAATTGTCGATCAAACTGAAACTGCTCTAGAACAATATACAGATTTCAATAGAGGTTTCTTTTTCTTTATAGGACCTATCCAGAATAGTAAGTTAATTCGTAGATTAACCAGAACCCTTGAAGCGGTAGTGAATGAGACTGCCTCTGCTCTAGGTAACTTAACCGAAGAGCAATCTGCTATGAGATTTGTCGTGCTCCAAAATCGTCTCGTTCTTGACGTCATACTGGCCGATAGAGGAGGAGCATGTAGAGTCATCGGATCTAGTTGCTGCATTTTCATTCCTAATAACGCGCCGTCTGTTTATTCAGCTATAACCAGACTTCATAAAATTGCCCATCAGTTACACCAGAATCCAGGCACCTGGACATGGTCCGGTTGGTTCTGGAGTATAATTTCTGCCTGGGGATGGAAAGTATTGTCATTTCTAGGTATTGCAGTAGCGATCATATTCAGTTGCTGCCTCTGTATACAATGTGGCCCTGCGATTTGCGGCATTTGTGCTACCTCTTGTATTCCTAGTCCCAAGTCCCGTCCTAAATCCCGTTCCAAGACAATTCGAGACGAGCAAATGATACTGTATGAAATGATAGATGGTATCATGAATATTGATGTTTCCTGATGGAAACGTAGTGACAAGGAGGGAATGTGGAAAAGTAAATTTTGCCATGTTCTGTGTCCCTACGTGTCCCCCATCCTATGTTATATGTGCATGATTAATATGCATATGTATTCCCCATGATCGATTAAAGACGCAATTACAGTTGTGTCCATCTCTAGTATGTCAGTTTCCAGTTCTCGTGAAAGCTACGAGTATTAGGCCTATGTAAAGCTACGTTGCCACGTTTCTCAGTGTGCACGTTAATTCAGTGTAAAGTCCCCGTTTTTAGGCCTCAAAAGGGCCCGGACTCAGATTCAGCTCCTGTCTCCTGAACCCTCTCCGAGGAGCGATACAGCCCCCACCTGTATCCCTGACCCTTCACTTACTTCCTGCCTCACAGTGCCCGGCTCGGCCTGGCTCTGCCTGCCAGTCTGCCAAGAGTATGTTATGATTCCAGTTATCAGCCCAGCCCTCCTTCTCTGCATTCCCAAGTTACTGAATCGCATCAATAGTTTCCGTCATGGTCTAGCCTTTACGTCTCCATGTAAGAGAAATACTGTATTAATGGTCATTTAATATTCCTCAACACGCACTACATGTAGAATAATGCATGCACCAGTCTTAGTGTCTGTTAGCCTTTACCCTGATAACTTTTGGATTCTATCAACATGTTCTCTAAACATCAGATACTAGATAGTGTTTAGGTACATGTCGCTCTGACTTTCCAGACTTCAGTCTCTCCTTCTAGCGCAGAAGTCATAGCCCCCAGCTTCTCCCTAGTAACACGTCATTGTCAGCTTGCGCGCACCACTAGGTTAGAGGTCCCGGCTCCTTAGGTAGCCCCCTCCATGTTTCCGCCCCATTTATGACATATTCTGTTACGTTTACATCACATGTCTATGTATACGCCTCTTGTTACACCTACTTTCACCCTTATCTTTCGCGACTGTTACAGGCCCCACCCACTGTTACGCCTACTGTATGTACTGTAATGCAATTGTTTTAGTATATATACGTGTGTATTGTTATTAAAAGCTAGCGCGCTCATTCCAGATCCTGCCCGACAGCTGTCGGGGCCCCCCTGCTAGCTAGCTGCCATCCTATTCCTGTGCAGGTTGTCCTGTTCCTGTCCTTTATGCTGTATTAAACCTGCAAACTCCTACTACCTCGAATCTTGACTCTTATTTATTGAGCTATCTGTTATTGTTATATCCAGTCAAAAATAGAGGTATTATTTATTTATTTACCACACCAAGGATGTCAGGTTTAATCAGTTCCCATATCGGCTATTGCATTGGTGACAAGGAGAGGTGGGTGGGATCCCATAGGACCACCTGTGCTGCGGTGAAAGCAAATCTGGGGAGTGCTGATGCGAAACTAACAAGCCGAGATACTTGGTTTACAAAAGGAGATCCAGGATCTCTAAAGCTGTTATGTATTATCCCCCATGGTCTAGACAAAACTCAAATTATAAAAAATATGTCTCAACTCACACTTTGCCGCAGTGGAGGACAAAGCTCTAGTAATGCCGAAGAAACATAAATACAATCATGGTGAGAAAGCACCACTGCTGTAGAGTAAATTGCAGATGACTATCACGGAGAAACATGAGTTTTTTGCCTCCTGGGCATTCTAAGCGTGCTACTCACCAGTGAGGGGGGGTCCGCAGATCTGTTTAGCCGAAGAGCCAGGTCTTGAGGGTCTTCCTGGAAGTGTTCAGGGAGGTGGCGCATGTGATGTCTACCGGTAGCTCGTTCCAGGTCTTGGCTACAATGTGAAACACCTCCCCTCTCTTACTGCTGCAGAACAGAGGTATCTATAGGGTGCCTATACCAAAAACGAGGTGGGTGAAGCCATTTTAGCCTTGGCGACCTGTAAGGGAAAATGGCATCCCTGTGTGTGGTGGGTACAAAGCTGGGAAGACCCTTTTGATGCACTCTGGATGAAGGCCTTCCAAGTTCAATATGGAAGCATGAGCTCACGGACACGCTACTTTCAGGTTTCGCGTTGTGGTATCACATCAGCGAGTTGTGAAGCATTGTTAGACTGGTGGTCATTCCTGTAAACATCGTCAGTATCAGCCGCGTTAAGCCCACGAACCACTTGCAGACCAGCCCTCTCATCGAGTGTGCCTCCACATTGTTTTGCCACCACATTGCTCAGCCAGATTTCCCCTGAGGAAGGGACACCTATGTCCCGAAATGCATCGGGCTGTTCGCAAGCATTGGCAAAAAGTACCATATTAATGTATTTGGCATTATAATAGTCATGATGCAATGACTGTATATTTGCATGTATTCTAGTGTCAACAAGTCATTGACACATATTGTATATACAATTTGTTCACCATGATAATTTATGCATTTTCGATGAATACAATCATTTTTGCTACATCAGAAGGATTCTTTTGTTTATTGTGATCTACTATAGATTATTCATTAATCATATTGTCTAATCCCTTTGGGTCGTTAGTGCACAGTGCACAGTGTTTGCTGCCAGGTCCGGCAGCATCTCTTTTCCTTCTTTCTAATCAGGCCACTATCGCTCTTTTCCTCAAGGAACATAAGAATCCTCTGGATTGTACAAGTTGCTGCCCGTTCTTGCTAATCGATGTGGACTGGAAACAGAGTGACCGAGGTGATTCTACAACGTATTCATACGTCACAAGTGGGCTTTGCCCTAGCCAGATGCTCTTGTAATCACCTTCAGACGCTAGCGCATGCGTATGGCATACAAATGATGACATAGTAAGCATGTTGGCACTTTATTTAGTTGCCAAAAAGGCATTTGACTGTTGAATGGCCCTACCTCTTCTGGATAATTACGAGGATGGGCATGGGGATACATTTTTGCCTTGGTATGCATTTTTACCAATAATAAAACAAGGAGGTAGTAGTGGTTTAGTTATTCACTCTACTGTCTAAAAGATAGAGAGTGAGGGTTTTACAAGGGATACTCCCAGGCCCCCTGTGATATGAACCAAAAACAAATAAAGGAGTAAGCCAGCAGATATAGAATATCAACGAGATGAGGAGGTAAACATGGAAGAAAAGGAAACAGTTTTTTTTCTAAAAAAGACCCCTCACTCACAAACCTAGTTGGTGACATGCTTCATCATTGGGGTCCCACCCAAGTAGCCGAATGCTACCCGGGTGTACTTCAACACCTGTTTACAGTGGAGCAGGATTATTAACAACAGTGGTGTAAGTGAGTGAAAAGGTGGGGTTAAAAATCATCTTTATTTAACTCCCTAAAAGTTTAATATGGAGCAATAAGACCATGGTTAAAAACAAAGTGGGACACCAAGTTAGGTTAGATTGACCTGTGGTGTCTATGTCTAAAATAGTGATCGTGGTGGTCTACATGTTTCAACCTGTGCGTGAAATTACCAGGTTTTCATCAGGACCTATTACAATGGCCTGAGCGGTATACACACGCTAAGGGGCACCCTGCTCTGGGTCAATCAAGAACCACACCGAGTACTAGGAGAAGTGTGGCTCACCGATTAGAGCGGCAGACCCTGAGACAGAGGTCTGGCCCGGGACCAGGGTTCAATTCCTGACGCGGCAGGGTCTTGGGCTCAATGTCCACGGACTTGATAATTCTCGCCTAGGTGCCTACTCTAATCATGGGTGCAACTCTGGGCAATAGCTTGCTTAATCTCCACAACAGCCCCGAAAGCGCTAGGATGCCTGGCCTCACATTGGAGGTGCCCAGTAGGGGGGCATCTCACAGGGAAATCCAGGAAGGGTTCCACTGCGGTATACAGCGCCAAGATAACTTTCAGGTGATAGTGCGCTTTACAAGTATACACACATTTACATTTACATTTACATTTACTTACAGTGTGGAAACCTTCCAGCATTCTGTGAAAGGAACAATTCGAAACTAGCTTTAGTCGGATGTATGACGTTACAACGCAGGCTATTACAACACCTGCCTTTACAACGCGGTTTTTACATCGCATACCATCACAACGCACAGTGCTTTTAAGAGCTGGCTAGTGATTTATTTAATTTACTATTCCAACTCCAGTTCCCGTGGATAGTAGGGAAGGTGTTGGATAGTATATTAAATATATTCCCTATCCTAGAGCGCCCCCCAGCCCAATGCGTTGTAATGGTTTGCGTTGTAATGACCGCGTTGTAATGGTAGTGCGTTGTAAAAGTTTTGTTGTAAAGGTTGTTCACCGCTTTAGTCGTGCCTCATGGAGACCGTAGGAGTCTCTGTGTAGTACGAGCATCCAGGTTTGAATGCGGGTGCCATGGTTTGACGTAAATGTGATGAGAGCCAGCACCCTTCCCTACGGTCTCCATGAGGCACAACTAAAGCTAGTTTCTAATTGTTCCTTTCACAGAAGGCTGGAGAAGGCCTATACTTCATGCCTCTAGGTTGTGGACAGATACCACAGCAGGTCGCCGTTGCCTGCCCAACATGGGCCTGTACAGCCTGGCCTTCCACCTATCACAGCTAGCCCTCTATATGTGCAAACTTAGGGAAACCCCTATGTGGGTACACATTGAGCGACACTTCCTGGGCTATCCTGATTGTTGCCTCCCTGTGTATCTCTTTTCTTTGCACAATATCACAGCACAGCACCCTGTTCCCAGTGCGTCTGCAGCTGCATGAAATGCTTACCATAAGCACTAAGCAGTGTCTCCACTCCTGCATAGCAAAGCTACATTATTGAACAAGACTGCCCTTTGCATTTCAAATGAATGCAGCTATTTGGCGTCCTGGCATGCCTAAGGGATATGATGTATAGATCAGTTATACCAGGATGGCTTTCTCAAATACTGTCAGGTGGATGTGGTGGAATTCAGTCTACCTTCCGCTGATTACTGACAACTAACACATTGCCTCCGGTACGCTTTGCGGCATCAGTTGTTATTTCTACAATCCCCTATCCAACAATATTTGTGGCTTTGGGGTTGCTTCAAAAGGGTGGTCTCAGGGATTTATGGGGTCTTTATGGGGTCCTGATTAAATCCTTGCATTCGAGCCTCTCCCTTACTGTTACCAGACTACACTGCAACAATTTCTGCGGGAGACTTATTCTCCAGAGGAGAGGGCTCGCTTGTTTTTCTACCACTGTAGAGCCCTCCAAAGATTGTGATTGAAATTTGTATTTTTCAAGATTCTCTATGACTAGTATTTGCCGCCTCGGAAGCTGTAAGTTTACATACATGTCAGTATGTTTGGGACTTCATTGGTATTTTTCAAGATTCTCTATGACTACTAGTATTTGACTTCTAGAAAGCTGTAAGTTTACATACATGTCAGTATGTTTGGGACTTCATATACAGGGATATATAGACTCGGTCCTTAAACTTAAACAGAAAGTTGATAGCTAACGCTGTATTATATATACACTTCTCTGAACCGTTTTCACATAGTTGGTTCGATATTTTATACTTAGATGTGCCCTTTATCTCTCAGACTCAAACATACTGTACCCAGTCTGCATCTGGGTGTTCCAGAGATTACTTACGATTTTGTTATGGTGAGATGTTGCCATCTGTTTACTCTTTGTAAATTGTGCCTTCAGTACGACCTACTGATTGGTGACGTCTGATGTCACTATGAGGACGTAGTCGAGCCTTTGAAAGTATGAGGCTGTTCATTTTTTGCAGCACTTTCATGAGAGGGACTTATGTTAACTACTTACATTGAAGCAAACACAAGGAGATGATGGACGGAGTGCTGAAACTTTTCAAACACTCACCCCAGTCACAGATGTGGGTTGGATCCATCATCGTTCTTCAGCTCACTTCGCCACCTCAGTTCAGACCCAGTTATATGCAAATCAGTCTTGACCCTGTGCCTCATGGGAACAGTCCAGCCCGAACTGCCAAGCCATGTCTTCCCTGGACCAGAAACAACCATCCTGGGACTAGTTTCAGGGTAACACCCTTCATCAGCCCGGCTAGCATGATTCCAATGGCAAAGTGAGCAAGGGACCCATGTCTGGGCATACCCTGCCAACTTAGGGTGAACAAAGCAAACACAAGTAGATGATGGCCGGAGCGCTGAAACTTTTCAGACACTCACCCCCAGTCACAGATCTGGATTGAATGCATTGAATACATTGAGTCAGGTCATTGACCTTATTGTATATTGGTTGCTCTCATTTTAGGATATTGCCGCTTGTTTACAGAACTTAGTAATCCTTGACGTCTGAACCTCTCATTTTGCGAAGCTTTTTACTTGTTGGATACCAATGAGTGAGTATAGTGACTCAACCATGGACGAAACCTCATCTGCTATGCCAACGACACACAGCTGATTCTCTCCCTCACTGATGAATCTACAGCCGCAAAGAACAATTTCCCCACCTGGATGAAGGGCACGTGCCTCAAACTTAATTCAGACAAAACTGAAGTCCTCATCCTGGTAACTACCTGGTTGCCTGGGACAACTCCTGGTGGCCCGCTGTGCTTGGAGCGCCCCCCCCCCACCCATCGACCACGCACATAACCTTGGCATCATCCTTGACTCCTCGCTCTCAATTAACTGCCAAATCAACGTCCATCTCAGGCTCCTGCCTTCACATGCTCAACATGCTTTGAAGGTTTTTAATTGGATTCCGACCGAGTTCAAAAGAATGGTCACCAAGGCACATGTCAGAAGCAAATCCTACTATGGCAAAGCACTGCACGCCAGCACCACCAAGAAGTTCCAAAAGAAATTGCTAAGAATCCAGAACGCAGCAGCGAAACCTATCCTGGACTTTCCCCACTGCAGCCATGTTGCCTGCACCTGAGAAACCTCCACTGACTCCTGATCAACAAAATAATTATCTTCAAGCTCCTCACGCATGCCTACAGGGCCTTCCACAACATTGGACCTGCATACCTCAACCACTACTTCTCCTTTTATAGTCCCACCAGACCCCTCCACTCCGCCAACTTGGCACCACAAGACCACGGCCAGAGGAAGATCCATCTACTGCCTTGCCACAAAGACCGGGAACTCTCTTCCTCTACATCTCAGGTAATCACCCTCACTGCCTCAATTCAGGAAGGACCTCAAGACCTGGTTCTTCGACTGAACTTCAGAACCCCTCCCCCAGCACCTTGAGACCCTAATGGGTGATTAGCCAATCCTGATTGATTGATTGAAACTTGGTTATAAATCACTGCTCACATGCTTTCAGGTCTTAATTTGCACTTGGTTTGAATTTTCACACAATTCTATTGGGTTTTCTGTCTGTTGGGTTCTCTTGTTTATTGGTTATATTTGAGATATGCACTCGCTGTCCTTTTCGACCTGTGCCACTTCACTGATCTGTTGGATACATGAAATATGTATAAGTGTATTCTGGAGTTGGTCTATTTAATAATCTTCCTTTACACTGTGGTGTATTCGTTTTGAGTTTTACTTGCGCTAGTATGTCACTTTGTGAACATGTGCACATAGATGCATAGATTTATTTGGAGCTTTTGTATGTGATTTATTATGTTTTTCCTAGTTACTTGCTCTGGGAATTACCTCAGCTCCTCCATCTGTTAGTTGGTTTTTTAATGTTTTTGCGCCATAAGGAAGGTGCGACTGAAATTGTGGCCTTCACAAAAACGCGCACATATTCGGAACTGAAATATGAGGACCCCAACATTTATAGCCTGATATGAATATATTGATTTATCAAGTAATATGAATTATATCAACTCTATCATATCTCTGAAAAGTACTCATGAATTTAAGAGTGTTTAGATTGTTTTTGTGGTCCTTGTTTTGCTTAAAATCATTGTTACTTTTGGTTTTATTGATGTCTGGAGCATGTATTTAGGAAAAGCATGTATGTCGAGTGAATGATACTGTTGCAGTTTGATGATGAGAATGATTGTGATGCTGGGGGAGAGAGTCTGGAGGTCTTCAGAGAGAAAGTGATTTTCATTGCTTTTGTGAATATTCATGTTTGTGTCATTTGATAAGAACATATGCATTTATTTGGAATGAAGTATATTAAACAAGAAGCGCATAGATGAAATCATGAAAGAAATGGATGAATCACAAGAATACTTAATGCAGAACAAATTACAAAAACTGGGAAAAGATCAAAAAAAATTCAGCCAAGTCAAAATGCATCCCTACACGAAAGAAGATTATGTGGCTACAGAAAATGGCTCGGACACAGGATCCATGGGCTCAGATGCAAGTTCAGATGAATCAACACCACGAAGGGGCAGGAATAATTTTAGATCTTTCCGCCCCCGAAGAGGAAATAGGTGGCAACGTCCCTCCTACTTTCATGGGAATCAAATGCCATATTACCCACCATTTGTACCCCAGTTCACGGGTTGGATGGATCCATACAATCCTAATATCCATCCTCAACAACAAATGGACAATCAGGGCATGCCCAACACCATGAACCATCAACAACAGCCTTTTTTAGGGAGAGGCCAAAACCAAACGCGCGGCAGAAAGAAAAATTTGACTTGGCAAGACCAGCAACTGCAGGTACAGACACGCAGCATGTCGTCAGCTCAACCAGGTCCCAGCAAGAAAACTCTCTAGAAGATTCCTTGGTGGTCAACCTATCAGAGATCAGGCTAACCACTGACCAGATGTCGGTCCTTAATAAAGGATTAGGGTTTGTACCCACCCCCCCTTTGGATTGCTTTCGACTTAAGTGTGAGATCAATGAATTCTGTCGGACTTTAAAATTAAAAGCCTTCTTCAATGAATCCACACCTCTACATAATGAAGGAGACACGAATTTGAGGAGGAAATCCAAATTTTGTCCCCCGATGGCCACAGTACCAATCGAGATACAAACATTTGAGCAAGCAGTCATGAAGGGAATTGACAACTTGGGTTCCAGAAAGACCTACCAAAATCTAACCAAAAAGGAACGTCTAGCATTGACTGAGCTCAAGAACAACGAGCAAATTGTCATAAAACCAGCTGATAAGGGGGGTGGAGTGGTGATCCTATCAAAGGATGGATACGACCAACAATGCTTGTCCCTTCTGTCTGATGAAAATTTTTACAAAAAAAATTGATGAAGACCCCACCGACAGACTGACAAACATCATAGCAATAATGGTACATGAAGCCGAAATAAGTGGGTGGATCTCAAAAAAGGAAGCCGAGTTTTTGACACCGAAGAGCCCCAGAACACCATTTTTTTACTCACTCCCAAAAACCCACAAAAACAGACTACCACCACCAGGACGCCCAATCGTCTCGGGCATAGGGTCATTGTTGGAGCCCCTATCAAAATTTGCTGATGAATATCTGAAGAAGTTGGTTCAGAAAACTCCAACTTACTTAAAAGACACCAGGGACCTCTTGATCCAAATTGCGGATTTTGAGTTTAATCCCAATACAATGTTGTTGGTAGGGCTTGATGTTGAAGCCTTGTATACAAGCTTACCCCAAGAAGACACTCTGCAAATGTTAGAAGATCTACTTTTCAATCAAGAATGGCTCCATAAAACACCTCGCCACTTCATATTGGAATGTTGTCGCTTAGTGCTAAAAGAAAACTATTTTGAGTACAACGGACAACTATTCCTACAAATCCATGGAACCTCCATGGGGAGTGCCTGTGCTCCTTCGGTGGCTGGGCTCTACGTGAGCCAACTGGAACAAGATTCAGTGTTGAACATGACCAATCCGTACGTTTCCAGTATCATATACTGGAAACGTTATATAGATGATGTGTTACTGATTTGGGATACAAAAGAGGACCTTTCAGAGTTCATGAATTGGCTAAACACAAGAGATCGATGGCTTAAGTTTACTTTTGCTGCCAGTAACAAAAGCATAGACTTCCTGGATCTAACCATTTTCCATGAAAAAGGAAAATTGGAGACTAGAACCTTTACAAAGCCAACGGCAAAGAACAGCTTGCTTTCCTATTGCAGTTACCACCCTCGACCTTTGCGAGATAACCTCCCATTCAGCCAATTCCTTCGCCACAAAAGGAACTGTAGCAAGAACAGCGATTACGCAATACAGGCGCAGGAATTGAGTCTGAAACTACAAAAGAGAAACTACACTACTACCGTGATCAAGAAATGCATGAAAAGGGCTAAAAATCAACCACGTGAGTGCCTCTTGCAAATCAATGAAAAGGAACCGATAAAAGATCTGGTAACGTGCGTAACCACTTACTGTCCAGCTACCAACGATGTACAAAAGCTTATCAGAAAAAATTGGCAAATAATCACATCTGGACAATTGAACTGGCCGAAACCCAGATTTGCCAATAAAAGAACAAAAAATATCAGAGATGTCCTGGTCCATACAAGACCACAGAAAAAACAGACTATTTCTGTGATCAGAGACATCAGAATGGAACCGGTAGTAGGACACTATCCGTGTGGCACATGTGGAGTATGCAAACTAACAAAACCCACAAAGACTCTACAACTGACAGCTACCCTGAAATGGACTCAAAGGCAACACACCAATTGTAATTCAACACATGTAATCTACATGGTCACTTGCCCCTGTGAACGCCAATATATAGGCATGACCTGTAGAAAAATCAAGTTGAGAATTGGTGAACACAGGAGTAATGTCAGGACAAAGAAAAATAACACTAAGCTATGTACACATTTTGTGGAAGCAGGTCATTCTTGCGAGGACCTACGCTGGACAGTTATTGAGATGTTAAAGAACAAGAATGACAACGCCGAGCAAGTCTTGTTCGAAAAGGAGCAAAGATGGGTGGACCGCCTTGGCACCCATGTACGGGGAATGAATGATAATGTTCCTTGGAACCAGTTCAATTAAGTGGCACCCTTTTGAGATGAATATTGTATACCATACATTAACAAATCCGATGAATACTGGTACCTGTAATCGCCCTTATGAAATTTGGGGGTAATGAACTATGATTACTTGACATTCATTAGAGGTAACGGTAACTAGCAACACTCTTTACCAACATTCCATCTAGTTTCCATACTGAGAAAGTGACTACAAGGTAAGACTGATGGGCAGCCATCTTGGAGTTGGTGTTGAGATGTATTCTCTTAGTCCCTTTTCAGTGTCAGCGACACTAGTCTTAAACCCGGATGTTGAGCCCCGCCCGTAACCAGGAGCGGAGTCAGCACAAGGACTGTAAGACGGTCCATGCGGGTAAGAGATCTCTCTTCACACACGTCGGAAAACTGGTAAGAATGCATAGCAACCTTCGCCTAATTGTATGTATATTTCATAGCAAGGACCGCGTACAGCGACCCCGCACACCTGCTGATGCTGACAAACTAAACCTATTAAGGTACTTCTATGTAACACTTTTGGGGGGGTGTGTTTGTGTGTCGATGTATTTGATGTAGCGCGCACTTTAAAATCAGCGTACCGGTGGGAAGCATGTCATTTACAACTAACGTTGCCCATATACAAACGGTGCCTTCCCATTTGCCCTAAGGCTTCCGCGCATATAAACGATAATGCGCTGGGGCTTCATTGCGTCTACTTTAAGAAATTAATGTGAGGAGACAACGCTCGAGCTATCAGTGGCCATATTTTACCACCCGTTTCCGCGCATGTGAACAGCAATGCGAAGGGTCTTTTCATGTCCTTACTTCTTGAATGGAATGTGATTAAACAATGCTGTAACATACATTTCCCAAAGGCCTCCACGCATATGAACAACAATGCGCAGGGGCTTTCAAGTCACAAACCTTAAATGCGATACTCCTTGCTGAAACCTTATTCCATTTCCTTCCTACCTTCCTATTTTGCGTATTTGTATGTACTCTAAATTAGATATATACCATTTTTCTTTCTACTAGTAATTCTAGTTTGTGCTTTTTACTTAATAGGAAAATGCCTAATCACCTATACTGTATACTTTCAATGTGGTATTTTGTGTCCCCATTATAGGTAAATTTCAGCTCAATAAGCTAATTAGGACCCAACACTAACTGTGTGAGTACCTTTATATGTTGTTTGTTTGTCTACTGTCCTGACGAAAGCTCGCTAGACCCGGCTGGGCCATAAGAGCTGAAACATGTCGACACCCCCATATACTGATTGATATATGGTAATCAAGTAACCCGATTATACCTTATATATCGCTAACTTTTTAACACAGTGTCAACCTATTTCTCATTAAAAACCACGAAGGTGACACACTGTTTTTAGAGATCAATCCCCCCTTTTTTCCTCTTTTTATTTCTGGACACTTCTACCTGAACCAGAGGTAGCCTCGGGTGAGGCAGGCATACCGCACGTTATTTGACAACCCTATGACTATGCCAAGATCCCTGGCGGGGCGGAAAAAAGATATACCGCAACGATCTAGACCAGGTGTTCTATGAGGGTTGTCAATACTTGACCAATGGTTAAGTAGATACCAGTGTCCATTCCCTTTTTGATTAACCTAGCATTGAACCAGGGGAACCGAATGAACTGTGAATCCTCTTCCCTCCTTTTTGATTCAAGTCTTTAAGCAGCGCACAGCTGCGGGAACCAGACACTCAAACCTATGTACTATTGGGTTTGCAGTGTCCTATATCCTCACGCATAACTAAGAAGTAGGAATGGAGGACAACACAGGTTTAAGCTTTACAGGAGATGACATTGATGCAATATTAGCAGCTCAACCCCTGCTACAAAACTCTGAACTTATCCAGGTCATAGCACAAACCGATGATTGGGATACACTGACCAATAAGAAAAGGGAACAAATACGCACTGCCATGCATGGTATAATAATGACTGAATATTTAAGGTCCAAAACCGCACCTAAGGGACTGTGGGTCTCAAACGCGCCAAGAATCTTTCTACATGATCTTGCATTTAGATGTGATTGGTCGTCCATATCTTGGAAATGCACCCTCGACTATCTGGTGTTGATAGTGAAAACAGCGAAACGACTATCTGATGCCCTATTAGTAGAAATAGAAGAATGCGAAAATGAATTGAAGAAAAATATCAATCCTTCAATATACAAGAAGCGCATAGATGAAATCATGAAAGAAATGGATGAATCACAAGAATACTTAATGCAGAACAAATTACAAAAACTGGGAAAAGATCTAAAAAAAAATTCAGCCAAGTCAAAATGCATCCCTACACGAAAGAAGATTATGTGGCTACAGAAAATGGCTCGGACACAGGATCCATGGGCTCAGATGCAAGTTCAGATGAATCAACACCACGAAGGGGCAGGAATAATTTTAGATCTTTCCGCCCCCGAAGAGGAAATAGGTGGCAACGTCCCTCCTACTTTCATGGGAATCAAATGCCATATTACCCACCATTTGTACCCCAGTTCACGGGTTGGATGGATCCATACAATCCTAATATCCATCCTCAACAACAAATGGACAATCAGGGCATGCCCAACACCATGAACCATCAACAACAGCCTTTTTTAGGGAAAGGCCAAAACCAAACGCGCGGCAGAAAGAAAAATTTGACTTGGCAAGACCAGCAACTGCAGGTACAGACACGCAGCATGTCGTCAGCTCAACCAGGTCCCAGCAAGAAAACTCTCTAGAAGATTCCTTGGTGGTCAACCTATCAGAGATCAGGCTAACCACTGACCAGATGTCGGTCCTTAATAAAGGATTAGGGTTTGTACCCACCCCCCCTTTGGATTGCTTTCGACTTAAGTGTGAGATCAATGAATTCTGTCGGACTTTAAAATTAAAAGCCTTCTTCAATGAATCCACACCTCTACATAATGAAGGAGACACGAATTTGAGGAGGAAATCCAAATTTTGTCCCCCGATGGCCACAGTACCAATCGAGATACAAACATTTGAGCAAGCAGTCATGAAGGGAATTGACAACTTGGGTTCCAGAAAGACCTACCAAAATCTAACCAAAAAGGAACGTCTAGCATTGACTGAGCTCAAGAACAACGAGCAAATTGTCATAAAACCAGCTGATAAGGGGGGTGGAGTGGTGATCCTATCAAAGGATGGATACGACCAACAATGCTTGTCCCTTCTGTCTGATGAAAATTTTTACAAAAAAATTGATGAAGACCCCACCGACAGACTGACAAACATCATAGCAATAATGGTACATGAAGCCGAAATAAGTGGGTGGATCTCAAAAAAGGAAGCCGAGTTTTTGACACCGAAGAGCCCCAGAACACCATTTTTTTACTCACTCCCAAAAACCCACAAAAACAGACTACCACCACCAGGACGCCCAATCGTCTCGGGCATAGGGTCATTGTTGGAGCTCCTATCAAAATTTGCTGATGAATATCTGAAGAAGTTGGTTCAGAAAACTCCAACTTACTTAAAAGACACCAGGGACCTCTTGATCCAAATTGCGGATTTTGAGTTTAATCCCAATACAATGTTGTTGGTAGGGCTTGATGTTGAAGCCTTGTATACAAGCTTACCCCAAGAAGACACTCTGCAAATGTTAGAAGATCTACTTTTCAATCAAGAATGGCTCCATAAAACACCTCGCCACTTCATATTGGAATGTTGTCGCTTAGTGCTAAAAGAAAACTATTTTGAGTACAACGGACAACTATTCCTACAAATCCATGGAACCTCCATGGGGAGTGCCTGTGCTCCTTCGGTGGCTGGGCTCTACGTGAGCCAACTGGAACAAGATTCAGTGTTGAACATGACCAATCCGTACGTTTCCAGTATCATATACTGGAAACGTTATATAGATGATGTGTTACTGATTTGGGATACAAAAGAGGACCTTTCAGAGTTCATGAATTGGCTGAACACAAGAGATCGACGGCTTAAGTTTACTTTTGCTGCCAGTAACAAAAGCATAGACTTCCTGGATCTAACCATTTTCCATGAAAAAGGAAAATTGGAGACTAGAACCTTTACAAAGCCAACGGCAAAGAACAGCTTGCTTTCCTATTGCAGTTACCACCCTCGACCTTTGCGAGATAACCTCCCATTCAGCCAATTCCTTCGCCACAAAAGGAACTGTAGCAAGAACAGCGATTACGCAATACAGGCGCAGGAATTGAGTCTGAAACTACAAAAGAGAAACTACACTACTACCGTGATCAAGAAATGCATGAAAAGGGCTAAAAATCAACCACGTGAGTGCCTCTTGCAAATCAATGAAAAGGAACCGATAAAAGATCTGGTAACGTGCGTAACCACTTACTGTCCAGCTACCAACGATGTACAAAAGCTTATCAGAAAAAATTGGCAAATAATCACATCTGGACAATTGAACTGGCCGAAACCCAGATTTGCCAATAAAAGAACAAAAAATATCAGAGATGTCCTGGTCCATACAAGACCACAGAAAAAACAGACTATTTCTGTGATCAGAGACATCAGAATGGAACCGGTAGTAGGACACTATCCGTGTGGCACATGTGGAGTATGCAAACTAACAAAACCCACAAAGACTCTACAACTGACAGCTACCCTGAAATGGACTCAAAGGCAACACACCAATTGTAATTCAACACATGTAATCTACATGGTCACTTGCCCCTGTGAACGCCAATATATAGGCATGACGTGTAGAAAAATCAAGTTGAGAATTGGTGAACACAGGAGTAATGTCAGGACAAAGAAAAATAACACTAAGCTATGTACACATTTTGTGGAAGCAGGTCATTCTTGCGAGGACCTACGCTGGACAGTTATTGAGATGTTAAAGAACAAGAATGACAACGCCGAGCAAGTCTTGTTCGAAAAGGAGCAAAGATGGGTGGACCGCCTTGGCACCCATGTACGGGGAATGAATGATAATGTTCCTTGGAACCAGTTCAATTAAGTGGCACCCTTTTGAGATGAATATTGTATACCATACATTAACAAATCCGATGAATACTGGTACCTGTAATCGCCCTTATGAAATTTGGGGGTAATGAACTATGATTACTTGACATTCATTAGAGGTAACGGTAACTAGCAACACTCTTTACCAACATTCCATCTAGTTTCCATACTGAGAAAGTGACTACAAGGTAAGACTGATGGGCAGCCATCTTGGAGTTGGTGTTGAGATGTATTCTCTTAGTCCCTTTTCAGTGTCAGCGACACTAGTCTTAAACCCGGATGTTGAGCCCCGCCCGTAACCAGGAGCGGAGTCAGCACAAGGACTGTAAGACGGTCCATGCGGGTAAGAGATCTCTCTTCACACACGTCGGAAAACTGGTAAGAATGCATAGCAACCTTCGCCTAATTGTATGTATATTTCATAGCAAGGACCGCGTACAGCGACCCCGCACACCTGCTGATGCTGACAAACTAAACCTATTAAGGTACTTCTATGTAACACTTTTGGGGGGGTGTGTTTGTGTGTCGATGTATTTGATGTAGCGCGCACTTTAAAATCAGCGTACCGGTGGGAAGCATGTCATTTACAACTAACGTTGCCCATATACAAACGGTGCCTTCCCATTTGCCACAAGGCTTCCGCGCATATAAACGATAATGCGCTGGGGCTTCATTGCGTCTACTTTAAGAAATTAATGTGAGGAGACAACGCTCGAGCTATCAGTGGCCATATTTTACCACCCGTTTCCGCGCATGTGAACAGCAATGCGAAGGGTCTTTTCATGTCCTTACTTCTTGAATGGAATGTGATTAGACAATGCTGTAACATACATTTCCCAAAGGCCTCCACGCATATGAACAACAATGCGCAGGGGCTTTCAAGTCACAAACCTTAAATGCGATACTCCTTGCTGAAACCTTATTCCATTTCCTTCCTACCTTCCTATTTTGCGTATTTGTATGTACTCTAAATTAGATATATACCATTTTTCTTTCTACTAGTAATTCTAGTTTGTGCTTTTTACTTAATAGGAAAATGCCTAATCACCTATACTGTATACTTTCAATGTGGTATTTTGTGTCCCCATTATAGGTAAATTTCAGCTCAATAAGCTAATTAGGACCCAACACTAACTGTGTGAGTACCTTTATATGTTGTTTGTTTGTCTACTGTCCTGACGAAAGCTCGCTATACCCGGCTGGGCCATAAGAGCTGAAACATGTCGACACCCCCATATACTGATTGATATATGGTAATCAAGTAACCCGATTATACCTTATATATCGCTAACTTTTTAACACAGTGTCAACCTATTTCTCATTAAAAACCACGAAGGTGACACACTGTTTTTAGAGATCAATCCCCCCTTTTTTCCTCTTTTTATTTCTGGACACTTCTACCTGAACCAGAGGTAGCCTCGGGTGAGGCAGGCATACCGCACGTTATTTGACAACCCTATGACTATGCCAAGATCCCTGGCGGGGCGGAAAAAAGATATACCGCAACGATCTAGACCAGGTGTTCTATGAGGGTTGTCAATACTTGACCAATGGTTAAGTAGAAACCAGTGTCCATTCCCTTTTTGATTAACCTAGCATTGAACCAGGGGAACCGAATGGACTGTGAATCCTCTTCCCTCCTTTTTGATTCAAGTATATTAAACATTGACATTTTTTAAATTAAATTACATTTATTGCCTTATGAGTAGAGTATTTTGGTATACGTTTTGAATTACTTGGTTCTGTTACGACTTTGAGCACCTCTAAAATTATGGCGAGATATGCCGTCTAGCTTTTATATCAGGCAGGTTCTTTTTGTTTAATGGATGGCCTTTTTACACCTGCTTTCTTGCCTTTGCATTCATAAATACAGGGACCCTTCTTTTATTGTCATAAAGATGTGGTGTGGGCAATGGTCTGTGGTGCTCCACCATGCAAGGAGTTCATGATAACTGTATGTATGTATGTATAGGCATTTATATAGCGCACTACTTACCCGTAGGGTCCCAAGGCGCTTCGACCGCTGCGAAACCCTTCCTGGCTTCCCTGAGAGATGGTCCCTTAATGGGTATCTCCAGGGTGAGACCAGGCATCCCCGGCGGTCTGGTGGGGCCGTTAGTGAAGATGAGGCAAGCTAATGCCCAGAGTTGCCGAGTGTGAACGCTGATCAGAGTGGGCACCGAGGCGAGAGAATTATCGAGTCCGCTGACCCTGGTCCAGAAACCTGCCGCGCCGGGAATCGAACCCTGGTCCTGGGCCATCCTCTGCTCTCGGGTCTGCCGCCTCTAACCAGTGAGCCACACTACTTCACGTACTTAACTATAGTGTCTTGCTTGGTGAGGATGTCCCAGTGAGTGAGCTGGTGTTCAGAGTTTCTGTTTGTGGTTGTGAGTGGCGGCGGGAGTTGGTGTTCAAAGTTTTTGTAGATGGCCAATATCTTGTCATTGAAGAAATCAGCAAGGTTGTCGAACAGTTCGTGGGAGAGAGTGATGGTTCTTGGTGGCTGCTGGGTTGGAGAACTCATTTAAAATGGCAGAGTGCCGTGTTTCATGCTAGCTTCAATGTGGTCTGCCAGGGTATTCTTCTTGGTTTCTTTCAGGAGGAGGTGGCACTTGTACTTTGCTGTCCTGAAGGTGACGCGGTCTTCGACTGTTTGCTGAGCTGACACTTTCTTTCTAGTTGTCAGCAGTTGAAATTGTTGGCTTGCAGTTCCTCGGTGAACCAGCTACCTCCTTTTGTTTGATCTTCTGGCATTCGCAATCTTGGCAGGGGCGTTTCCATTGGTGCCTTCTGTGATCCACTGGGAGAGGTTGTTTTGCTGTTTGATCTGGGTCAGACATGAATTCTGGGATGTGGGAGCAAAGATTGTTGTTCCACTATTTTTCTGATATCTTTCTCCAGTCTCTGTGTGTGAATCTGACGGTGTGGTACCTGTCATGGTAGCTCCTGTAATAGTAAAGTGGATGCTGTAGTGGTCAGACCAGGTGAGTTGTGTGGCGTGGTTGTATTTAATTCTGTCGCTGGAAGTGAAGATGGGGACAAGTGTGTGTCCTGCGATGTGGGTGGGGTCGTGACCAGTTTCTTGAGCCCGATGTTTCTCATGCTTTTCAAGAGGTTAGTGGTATTGGCGTTGTTGGGGTCATTGAGGTGAAAGTTGAGGTGCCCTAGTAAGATGTAGTGATCTGAGTCGATGGCGATCGGAGTGATGCGGTCTGGGATGGCATTGCAAAAGCCGGTGCATGATCCAGTTAGTCTGTAGCCATGTGTGCCTCTAATGCTGCTTTTATCGTCTGTCGTGTAGTTGGAAGTTGAGGTGTTCCATTTACGGGGTTGGGTTGTCTGGAGATATCGTGCAGCGGATGGTGTCCTTGTAGCCAATGGCGATTCCACCTCCATGTTAATTGGTTTGGTCTCCGTGGATTATTTTGTAGCCTCCAGAGGTGGTGGTTGTGTATTCCAGTGCGGAAGCGGGGTTCAGCCAGGTCTCTGTGAGGAAGAAGATGTCCGGGGTGAGGGATGAGATCGTGTCCCAGATTTCCGTGGCATGTTTGCTAAGCCATAGTGTGCTGAGAAGGATGCACTGAAGTTTTGTTGTGATGATATTGGTTGGCCTGGTGTCTGTGTAGGTGTTGTCTCTAGTGTTGTCAGTAGCTTTGGTGCTGATGGTGAGGTGGCAGTGTCGGCAGGAGGAAGGTCTTCTGGTGGTGCATGGGGACGCTCCTGCCTCCCAGCTGACCCTCCCTCCCACTGATACTGACTACCCCGCTCGGCCGTGGTTGCTCTGTGACCGTCCTGCTCCCAGCTGAAGCGGTCGCTCCACACGCTGCTCCCTGCCTCACCTGGTATCGTAGCGATCTCGCCTTGCACTGCTTTAGCCTGTATCATTATTTAATTTAATTCGTAGCGCTAGATTGCCCCGCCTGCCTATTATTAATTATTAAATTGCTGAGGTTAATTAGATCGTAGCGCTTGATTGCCAAGGTGCGCTTGTACGACATTTGATCTTGTGCTGTGCTGCCTGCAGATTTATTTGTACCTGATTGTACCGGCGCCACTGCCATTTGCATCGCGCTATTTCAGATTGTGCCCCATTCCTGTTTCGTTATTGGCTTGCTGCCATTGTGTTGTTGTTGTTGTGCCTTCCCTGCCCTGATCTCCACCCCGCTCCCGCCTCCCAGCTGACCCTCCCTCCCACTGATACTGACTACCCCGCTCGGCCGTGGTTGCACTGTGACCGTCCTGCTCCCAGCTGAAGCGGTCGCTCCACACGCTGCTCCCTGCCTCACCTGGTATCGTAGCGATCTCGCCTTGCACTGCTTTAGCCTGTATCATTATTTAATTTAATTCGTAGCGCTAGGTTTCCCCGTCTGCCTATTATTAATTATTAAATTGCTGAGGGCCTGCAGATTTATTTGTACCTGATTGTACAGGCGCCACTGCCATTTGCATCGCGCTATTTCAGATTGTGCCCCAGTCCTGCTAGGACCCGAATGCCTCAATACACGACTGTCCTTCTACACACCCACCCGCCAACTACGATCATCCAGTCAAGCCCTCGCCGCAATTCCGCGCATCCATAGATCCACCATGGGAGGAATATCCTTCTCCTACTTAGCGGCCAAAACCTGGAATTCTCTCCCCACTCACCTCCGCCTTACACAGAACCACCTCTCCTTCAGAAAGCAGCTAAAAACCTGGCTTTTCGATAAGTAATGCACCCACCCTCCCTCAAGCGCCTTGAGACCCTCTGGGTGAGTAGCGCGCTATACAAATTCTTGAACTTGAACTTGACGTGCGTCAGGAGTGATTGTTGGCATATCCAGGGTCCAGGGCTCAGTGGTCTGCGGTGGTGTAGCTATGTGGGGAGGAAGAGCCAGGATTCTTGGCGCTGGGCATGGCCAAGGCGCAGATGGACTTGCATAAATAGTCCTGGGAGATGGGAGTGTGTGGACAAAGTGGCAGGCAAAATCAGTGATAGGCAAATGGTGACATGTATTTTTAGCGCTACACCATCCCAGCCTGTTACACAAAGCGATGTGAATATGTAAATCATTATCTTAAACTTGCATTATATGCAGTATAAGTAAGGGTACGGAAAACTCACAGAACTTCCCTCCATGGAATTCCGCATAGTTTCATAAAAACTCCTCGAGATTCTGCAGTGTTCAGCCAATGAGTGGAAAAATGCACGTTGAGCTGTTATTTAATGCAGTGGTACATTTCACACTGACAAATTCAGCACAAACTGCAATATGGGGTGCACAAGAGTGCATAGTCATTTGAGTTGATTTTGCTGTCGTTTGAGTAGAAAATGTACTCCAGAAGAAGCCTAATGACCTTTCCTGTGAGCATTCGCATCCGAAAATCAAGCCATAAAGCTTCCTAGCCACCAGAAAACGTACTGGGAGATGCCAGATCTCGCTCTTCAGCTCACTTGCTGGAGCCTCACATTGTCCCTGTTGTCATCGTGCGGCTCGAATCGGGAAAAGACACAGCCATGAGACAATTGGCAGAATTTGGAAAGAACTCTGCATTAAAAGAGTAACACCGTCAGCAAATTGCTCCAATTCCACAAGCGGAATAAAAAATTCCTCCTGGGTCTAAGTTCAGCTTCCACAAAATTTGCAAAAAGATTTAGGTTGTAGACAAAAAAGTGATTTCCAAATATAGATTTTAGTGATGCCATGGACTCTAAGGCCGAGAAAGCACGGTGTCCTGCAAAGAGGGAGCAGAGGAGGTGGGCACCTCCCACTGCTTGAGCTGCAAAGTGTGACTTCATTCCCCGCTGCGTGGGCTGCACATGGGCTGCACCAGGGCAGAACGCAGGCAAAGGGCAGACGCATCTTAATTTATCCTCGACTGGATGAGGCCGGGCCGGGCCGGGTCCCTCCAGGCCTTGGCTCTTCCACAAATTCCAGGTAATGTTCCATTCAGAGATTTGTCAGCAATGTCTGCTGTCTCAGCATTATCCATGTTGGGTTGCCTTCCTTGTCACGTACGTTTCTAACTATTTGGTAACACTGGGGTGTGTCTAAATTCCATTCAGATACTATGATAAGTTACAGGCAAGAGAAAAGGCCAGCTCTCTAAACCAAATCCTGTGCCAATGAGTAGCACTTCAAACTCTTTTTCAGAACAGGTTGCAGCAGTCATGTCCAAAGAAATTGCACTGGCTGAGAAGTACATATCCTTGGATAAGAATGACTGTATTTTAACATTACCAGTGAGGGAGGAGCAGTGTCTGCTTCCGGGCAGAGACCTTGTTACTAGCTTGCCATATCAGAGTGATTCAGTGGCATTGGACCGAATGCTCGCAATTTAATGATCCCGGCCCCTGTGACCCTCGTCCCTGCTCTCAGGCCAGGTCGCCCCCACGCCGCACGGCTCCTCCTGTGCGCTCGTGGCTCCCCCGTGCTGCCCTCCGCTGCCGTTAGTCCGCCGCCGTGACTCTGTCTGTTTTGCTGCCTATTACTTGTTTCTCTTGTCTGCCTATAACTGTTATCCGTCTGTTTTGCTGCCTATTATCTGGTTTTCTTGTCTGCCCATAACTGTTATCTGTCTGTTTTGCTGCCTATTACTTGGTTTCTTGTCTGCCCATAACTGTTATCCTTCTTCCCCTAAGCGCCCCTTCCTCACGTACCCCACCGCTATATTCCCGTCCCCGCTTCCCGCCACTGCTCCCCTGCGGCCCCACCCCTTTTCCTGCTGCGTCCTGTTCCCGCAACCCATTCGCCGCCCGCTCCCGCCTACCAGGTGCTCCTCCCTCCCATTTGGCCTTATATGGAGGACGCCACGCGGAAGTGCAGCGGACACGCGCAGCGGGTGCGCCGCTGGCACGCCAAAGGCAAGCCCATCTGCGCACGTCCGTGCCTGGACCGCACCCAGTGCCAAAACCCCTGGACCCCGTAACCGCCACACCACCAGACTGCACTACGACTCCGGCACCCTCCACTCACTCAACCCTGGCGAGATCACCCCTGCCACCGGGCCACCATGAAGCGCTCCCAAGGACCCTTCACCTGCCGGAACTGCAGCTTCACCAGCATCCGGCCCGCAAACTGCCAGCCAGGGAACCCAACCACCTACGATGCATCCTCCTCAACACCCGCTCCGCTTGCAAGCATGCCATCGAGCTCTGGGACCTCCTAGACTCAACCACCCCGACGTCGCCTTCCTAACGGAGACCAGACTGAACACCGCCTCGACACCAGACATCGCCATAGCCATCCCCGAAGGCTACAAGATCTCCTGCAGAGACCGCCCCAACGGAGTGGCAGGGGGAATCGCCATCATCCACAAGGACACCATCAGAGTCACAAACAACACCGACGACACCCTCACCATGGCCGAGCACATGCACTTCCAGATCCACACCGACCCCAACACCACCCTCAGAGGAACACTCATCTACAGACCACCCGGACCCTGAGCGCAGTTCAGCCACTCCATCGCCGACCTCATCAGCACCCACGCCCTCAACTCCACGGTCTACATCCTCCTCAGGGACCTGAACTTCCACCTCGAGAACCACAACGACGCCAACTCCACCATCCTGATCGACAACCTCACCAACCTCAGACTCAAACAGCTCATGACGACGCCCACCCACACTGCTGGACACACACTGGACCCCATCTTCTCCGCAAGCACCCACGTCTCCTTCAACCACACCACCGAACCCCACTAGACAGACCACAGATGCGTCCACTTCACCTTCAGGAAACCCACCACACTCCACAGATGCCACGCTGATGCTGGGGAAAGGTCACCGAGGACCAACTGACCACCACCCTCACCTTGGGGCCACCAGCCGACCCCACCGACCCCGACACTGCGGCTACCAACCACAAAAAGTGGATCAACGACTGCGCCGACACCCTCGCCCCACTCAAGACCTCCGCCACCAATCACACCAACAAGAAAGCTGCATGGTTCACAGAAGACCTTCGGACCTCAAAGCGCACCTGCCGGAAGCTGGAAAAGAACTGGCTCCGCGACCGGACAAAAGACAACTACACAGCCCACAAGAACGCCACCCTCAGACACCAGCAACTCATCAGGACCACCAAGAGGACCGCCTTCAAGGACCGCCTAGACAGCAACGCACACAACAGCAAAGAGCTCTTCAACATCGTGAAAGAACTCTCCAACCCCAGCGCGAATACCAATGACATCCCACCATCACAAGAGCTGTGCAACTCACTGGCCACCTTCTTTCACCGCAAGATCACTGACATCCACAACAGCTTCAACACCGACACCTCCACATCCACCGCCGAGACCACCACCCCTGCGACCACCACCCACACCAGTCGCCTGACCGCCTAGTCCAACGTCAGTGACGAAGACACCATCAAGACCATGAACTCCATCCACTCCGTGTCCCAGTCCGACCCATGCCCTCACCACATTTTCAACAAAGCCAGCAGCACCATCGCACCCCACCTCTGGAAAACAATCAACATCTCCTTCGAGACAGCAACCTTCCAGAGAGCTGGAAACACGCCGAGATCAACGCCCTACTGAAGAAACCCAAGGCGGACCCCAATGACCTCATGAACTTCCGGCCCATCTCCCTGCTCCCTTTCCCAGCAAAAGTAACTGAGAAAATCGTCAACAGACAGCTGACCCGCTACCTTGAAGACAACAACATCCTAGATCCATCCCAGTCCGGCTTTCGCAGCAACCACAGCACCGAGACCACCCTCAATGCCACCACCGACGACGTCAGGATCCTCATGGACAAAGGAGAAACAGCCGCCCTCATCCTTCTGGACCTATCGGCGGCCTTCGACGCGGTCTGCCACCGCACTCTAGCAGCAGGTCTCCATGACGCCGGAATCCAAGAGAAGGCCCTGGCCTGGACCATATCCTTCCTCTCCGACAGAACCCAGAGCGTCCGCCTCCCACCCTTCCGCTCCAAGACCACCAGAATCATCTGCGGCGTACCACATGGATCCCTCAGCCCGACACTGTTCAATATCTACATGGCACCACTCGCCCACGTCGCACAACAACACAACCTCAACATCATCTCCTATGCCGATGACACCCAGCTGATCATATCCCCCACCAAAGACCCCCACACTGCGAAAGCCAACTTTCACAGAGGAATGAAGGCCGTCGCCGAATGGATGAAAGACAGCAGGCTGAAGCTGAACTCAGACAAGACAGAAGTCCTCATCCTCGGCCCCACCCCCTCAGCCTGGGACGACTCCTGGTGGCCAACATCGCTAGGGACTGCCCCTGAACCCACCAACCACGTGCGCAACCTGGGGGTCATCCTTGACTCCGCCCACTCTATGACCAAGCAGGTCAACACCATCTCCGCTTCCTGCTTCCACACCCTCCGAATGCTCCGCAGGATCTTCAAATGGATCCCCGGCGACACGAGAAAAACCGTCACCCAGACCCTCATCAACAGCTGACTGGACTACTGGAACGCCCTCTATGCAGGAACAACAACCAAGCTCCTGAGACGACGGCAACGTATCCAGAACGCATCGACACGACTGATCCTCGACGTCCCCCGAGGCAGCCACATCACACCCCACCTGAGAGGCCTGCACTGGCTCCCCATCAACAACAGGATCACCCTCAAACTCCTCATCCACGCACACAAAGCCCTACACACCACCGGACCAGCATATCTCAATGACCGACTCAACTTCTATACCCCCACCCGCAGCCTCCGCTCTGCCAGCCACGCCCTCGCTACAGTTCCACGCTTCTGAAAAACCACCGCCGGCGGCGTATCCTTCTCCTACCTCACAGCTAAGACCTGGAACACTCTCCCTACCGGCCTACGACAGACCCAGGACTTGCTGACCTTCAGAAAACTTCTCAAGACCTGGCTCTTCGATCAGTAGCAGCACCCCCCACCACCCCCCCCCAGCGCCTTGAGACACTCACGGGTATGGAGCACTCTACAAATGGAATGATTGATTGATTGATTGACCCAAAAACTAAAAAGGGCCAAGCATGGCCAACCCTCACTAGTATAACATTAAAGAGGCAAGAAGTGTTGGATGTGATGGTCCAACATTTTACATGTTTTTTGGCAGACTGAATGGCATGATTGAATCTTGAATCAACACCTTGCTGAAGCTCCTGCATACTTTGGAAATGTGCCCCTCAAGGGGCTTCTGCTATAAGAAGAGGGAAATGTGTATACTTCCCTTGACCATGTCTGTCATGACCTCCCAATCTTGCTTAGCATGTCTTCCTCTGGAGGGAACGATGTACTCCCCTTGACCATGCATGCCATTCTATACCAATCATGTGGCTGAACTGGAACCCACACCCATAACCCACGCCAGGAACCTTGGAATAATTGACAGCAAAGTGGATTCTGAAGATGCTGAGGAAGACCTTAGGAATACCCTTTATACAGGGACCACCAAAGCAACTCACTAGGGGCCAGATGTAGGTAATTCTATTTTACCGATTCATAAATACAGAATTTTACCGATTCGGTATTTATGCATCGGTAAAATAGAAGGAGGGAGATTTAGGTAAAATCGGTAATTGAATTACCGATTCTGTAAAAATCGGTATTTACCGATTCGGTAAATACCGAATCCAGCAAGGGTGCAGGGGGTGTCACTTTGACACCCTCTAGCACCATGAATACAGGCATGTGTGCCATGTGGCACACAGACATGCCCTAGGGGCATGTCTGTCTGTCACATGGCATAGGTGTGCATGCACACATGTGCATGCACACCTGGATTCGGTATTTTACCACCCAATTGGATTGGGTGGTAAAATACCGAATCTGAAAGGCCTTTGGGACTCAGAAGTTACCGAATCGGTAAAAATACCGATTCGGTATTTTACCAATTCGGTAAATTTACCGAATCTGTAAAATTGGCCCCCTACATGCCAATTCCTAAATACCGGTCGGTAACGGCCGAAATCGGCCGTTACCGACCAGTATTTGGGCTCCTACATCGGGCCCAAGAAGACTATAGACCAACCAGAACTCTGCAGCAAGACTTATCCTCAACTTCCCACACATAACTCACACCACACCTCAGGGAGCTTCGCTATTTCCCAATTCACAAATATGCTCAAGTCAAACTCCTCACACACACATTCAAGGCACTCCACAACTCAGGCCCTACCTACATGAACAGTTACATCTCCTTCCAACCACCATCCAGACACCACCACTCCACAGGGCTTCTACTCACTGACCGCCCATGCATACACAGTACCAGATCAAGAGGACAAGTGTTCTCTTACATCGCTCCTAAAGAGTGGAAGAACCTCCCACTCTGCATCAGAGACTCCTATTTTTTTCCTGAATACGTCACGAAGCAGAAGACCTGGCTTTTCAATTAACCAACCTATGGGTAGGGCTAGGTACACACACCTGCCCAGCGCCAGGATACCCTCCCAGGATGAAAGTATTCTTTACAAATACATATAAGATAACATAGCATAGCATGCTTAGCATTTCCTCTCCTCACACGATGTATTGATGTATCTCCCATTCTCCTTGATAGGACATGACCAAGATTTAATTACTAGGCCTCACATTAATATTGAAACAGATATAACTCCTTGTAAAATAACTCCTCTGGTTCATAGGCCGTTACATGTGCATCATTTGAGCATAAAAAGTTCTAAGATTTCTCGCGTCTTGCAATTCGAGCGTGGGACGGAGGGTGACCATTTATGCAGTTTTTTAAATCATAGGTGATAGGTCCAATTTTTGTTAGGAATTTGATTCATCAATCCAGCACAGGCAGTAACCATATTTTAAACAATAGATTGAGACAGATTTTTAAAGCCAAAAATAAAAAATATAATTTATCGACATTACAGGCACCTTCCGGGCCCTTTAGAAGTTGGTTGATGTAAACGTTGCCTGGAACAAACAAGCGGTGGAGACTGTTTAATCCCACACTCTATACATATAAAAGGATTGCTTGAAATATTTAAAGGTAATTGGATTCTCCTTTACAACTGGTGGGATTAAGGGATGAGACTTATATTATTTTTATATGATACCAAGTTAGTTGCAGTATATTGGGTATCTTTTGCCTTCCCGTAGATCCACATTTTGACGGGCCCATTGGAGAACCTCGAGGGTGGGTATATGAACCCGAGGAGGTATTTTGCAAGGAGTTATATCTGATAGATACTACAGCCACATTGCTGGTGGGTCAATCCCAATACATTTACATAGGAGGGAGGGTTTTTAAAGGGGAATGATATGATCTTGTTTGTTTTGTATGAGTCATTGTGAGTTTTTAGTTTTTTTAATATCACCGAGTCATTTTTAACCAGGTTTTAACTTATATAACAGATGATGTATTTGTAAAAGAAAAATGTTTTAGTATAACTGCAATTCTCACACCTTATTGATATTAAATAATTACTCAAAGCAATATTTAGTGTATAATTGCTTTGCAATCTATATACCTGGAAGAAGTGCGGTGCTGCTGCCAGAGTTCCTGACTCTGGACCACCGGGTTCACGGTTCGATCGCCGGCGGCAGGTTAGCCCAGCACCTTGTGTCTTTGGGCAATAGCTTGCGTAATGTTCCCTACGGCCCCTAGCACTGGGAACCTCTCCGAAGGTAGCTGTGCACTTTACAAATGCTGATATTTCATAATATTTACTAAATTTCAAATTGGTCTTTGATTTCTTTTTATGAAAATCTTTTTATGATAGATTTCGATTTGTGGGAGATTTCATTTCTTTTCCTGAAGAAGGTGGTTGGATCATTTAAACCCACCAAAACGAGTTGATGCAGAAAACGTCTGTACTCTAAATCGACTCAACTTTGGTTAAACAAGAGACTTTCTTCTATAGTGGTGGTTTGACCAAGGATCTAATGTTCGATTAGTGGTTCTTAATGACAAAATGAATGTCTATGGTATTCTCCCCATGTAGCAATATGAAATTTGTTGTTCGTTCTTGGATTGATTATTTTTGATTTTAGATAAATTTGGGTGTGGTTTTAATTTGCATATAGAACATACAATTGTATTTAGCCTCTCGCATCATGGGAGCCAAACACTCCTCGCGGGAGCTCTTTGCCATCCTGAAGGAGTTTACAAATCCACGGGCGAATAATCCACTCCCGCCATCCACACAGGAACTATGTGATCACTTAGCAACCCACTTCACTAATAAGATTGGCACAATATATCGCTCCTTTCGGGCCAGAAAGGGTAGTTGATGAGAGAGCCCCCCTCGAGGGTAACCCCTGCGCCCCGAGTTTAGAATGCTTCCCCACCATTACTGTTGAGCGGGTGTGTGCTCTATTATCTCAGGCAAAATTGGGTTCTACTTTTGACCCGGTACCACCTGCGTTTATGTCTGAGCTAACCCCGGTCTTAGCGGATACACTTGCAGACATCTGTAACATCTCATTAGCGACGGCCACCTTTCCACCCAAATGGAAAATCGCACGCTTTAAGCCCCTGCTTAAAAAGGCTCTAGCTGATCCTACTGATCTACAGAATTAGAGGCCAATCTCCCTTCTCCCTTGTTGTTCCAAAGCCATGGAGACACTAATCAACCGACATCTTTCTAGCTATCTAGAGCAGAACAAAATATTAGACCCATCCCAGTCCGGCTACCGTGCATCCTACAGCAGAAAGGCTGCCTTACTAGAGGTTACCGATATGCTAAGGATGTCACTGGATAAGGACTCTCCAGTAATGTTAGTGCTGCTTGATCAGTCGGCAGCCTTTGACACCATCTCTCATCGCATCCTGTTGAACCGGCTTCGAGAGATTGGTGTCAGAGGTTTGGCCTTTAAATGGATTCAGAATTATCTGTCCGACAGAACACAATGCGTCCAGTTGGACTCTTTTGTGTCACATACAGCTGCGGTGGATAAGGGGGTTCCACAAGGCTCTATATTGAGCCCCACGTTATCCAACCTATATGTTGCCCCTTTGGCCTCAATCGGCAGAAACTGTGGGTTTGAAACCATATCCTACGCTGATGATACGCATCTGATTGTGCACATAGAGAATGACCCTGCAGTAACAAAAGCTAAGTTCATAAACTATGACTAGCATAGCAAGTTGGATGAGGAAGAACGTCCTGCAACTTAACTCTTCCAAATCTGAGATGTTGTTTGGCAAGGCAAAAGAACTGTGGACCTCCGACTGGTGGCAATCAGAACTAGGAGAAGCTCCTTCCCCAAGAGGGTGGGCTAAGAACCTAGGTGTTAGAACAGACAATAAGCTATTGTTGGAAGAGTAGGTGAAGACTCTTGCAGGCACCTGCTTCGGGACCATGCAAATGCTCAGAAAGATTTTCCCCTGTATCCCGCTAAATGCCAGAAAGGCCCTCATTCAGTCACTCCTAATCAGTTGCCTTGACTATGGCAACTCTTTGTTGGGAGGAATTAGGGAAGACCTGTTATCTAGATTGCAGGTTGTGCAAAATTCACCCTCAATAAACCAGCACGAACCTCTTCCCTTCCTCTCCTACGCCAACTGTATTGTCTTCCTGTTAGGAAACGAGCTCTCTTCAAGCTGCATTGCATGGCCTTTAAGTCCCTGCATGGAATGAGACTGGCTTACTTGACTTATAAAATTGTACTCTATCAAATCTGCAGCCAGAGGATTAGGAAATCTAAAATGGGTGACAGTGCGTTTTCCTATCTGGCCCCCAAACATTGGAAGGAGCTCCCTGAACAAATTTGTGCCTGCCCCAACCTACCACAGTTTAAAAAAATGCTCAAGACTTGGCTATTCTAAAGATTTTATTTTACATCTGGCCTTCCCTCTCTGGCACTGAGAGATCCCCCTGGGGATGATTTGTGCGCCATACAAATGAGTCTAAAGTAAAGTAAAAGTAAAGTATGGATAAATCTTCTTTGGACATATTTATTGCAACATTGAGTGTTTTTTTAATTAGATTTCCAACTTTAAAAAAGGAATTGCATATTTGATTATGATTTTGAATAGTATTTCTTGGTGATATTGGCTAAATTTGGGATGAATGGTGGTGTGAATTGAAATCAGGTTTTTATTTTAACACATTCAAAGGGAATTATTTACTTTTGACTGGCTTAAATAGTATTAAGACATCATCGGGTTTCCAGGGGAAGACTATGTCTGTGGTTACAATTTCGTCAAGAGAACGTGTCCGCCATTTTGACGTGTCTGTCTCCCTGTTTCCCGAATGATTATGGGCTTACCTGAGCTTATGAGGTGGAAGTGGTACAAAGCGATGTGAATATGTAAATCATTATCTTAAACTTGCATTATATGCAGTATAAGTAAGGGTAGGCGAAACTCACAGAACTTCCCTCCATGGAATTCCGCATAGTTACATAAAAACTTCTCGAGATTCTGCAGTGTTCAGCCAATGAGTGGAAAAATGCACGTTGAGCTGTTATTTAATGCAGTGGTACATTTCACACTGAGAAATTCAGCACAAACTGCAATATGGGGTGCACAAGAGTGCAGTCATTCGAGTTGATTTTGCTGTCGTTTGAGTAGAAAATGTACTCCAGAAGAAGCCTAATGACCTTTCCTGTGAGCATTCGCATCCGAAAATCAAGCCATAAAGCTTCCTAGCCACCAGAAAATGTGCTGGGAGATGCCAGATCTCGCTCTTCAGCTCACTTGCTGGAGCCTAGCATTGTCCCTGTTGTCATCGTGCGGCTCTAACCGGGAAAAGACACAGCCATGAGACAATTGGCAGAATTTGGCAAGAACTCTGCATTAAAAGAGTAACACCGTCAGCAAATTGCTCCAATTCCAGAAGCGGAATAAAAAATTCCGCCTGGGTCTAAGTTCAGCTTCAACAAAATGTGCAAAAAGATTTAGGTTATAGACAAAAAAGTGATTTCCAAATATAGATTTTAGTGATGCCATGGACTCTAAGGCCCAGAAAGCACGGTGTCCTGCAAAGAGGGAGCAGAGGAGGTGGGCACCTCCCACTGCTTGAGCTGCAAAGCGTGACTTCATTCCCCGCTGCGTGGGCTGCAGATGGGCAGAACGCAGGCAAAGGGCAGACGCATCTTAATTTATCCTCGACTGGATGAGGCTGGGCCGGGCTGGGTCCCTCCAGGCCTTGGCTCTTCCACAAATTTCAGGTAATGTTCCATTCAGAGATTTGTCAGCAATGTCTGCTGTCTCAGCATTATCCATGTTGGGTTGTCTTCCTTGTCACGTACGTTTCTAACTATTTGGTAACACTGGGGTGTGTCTAATTTCCATTCAGATACTATGATAAGTTACAGGCAAGAGAAAAGGCCAGCTCTCTAAACCAAATCCTGTGCCAATGAGTAGCACTTCAAACTCTTTTTCAGAAAAGGTTGCAGCAGTCATGTCCAAAGAAATTGCACTGGCTGAGAAGTACATATCCTTGGATAAGAATGACTGTATTTTAACATTACCAGTGAGGGAGGAGCAGTGTCTGCTTCCGGGCAGAGACCTTGTTACTAGCTTGCCATATCAGAGGGATTTAGTGGCATTGGACCGAATGCTCGCAATTTAATGATTCCGGCCCCTGCGACCCTCGTCCCTGCTCTCAGGCCAGGTCGCCCCCACGCCGCACGGCTCCACCTGTGCGCTCGTGGCTCCCCTGTGCTGCCCTCAGCTGCCGTTAGTCCGCCGCCGTGACTTTGTGTGTTTTGCTGCCTATTACTTGTTTTTCTTGTCTGCCTATAACTGTTATCCGTCTGTTTTGCTGCCTATTATCTGGTTTTCTTGTCTGCCCATAACTGTTATCTGTCTGTTTTGCTGCCTATTACTTGGTTTCTTGTCTGCCCATAACTGTTATCCTTCTTCCCCTAAGCGCCCCTTCCTCACGTACCCCACCGCTATATTCCCATCCCCGCTTCCCGCCACTGCTCCCCTGCGGCCCGCCCCTTTTCCTGCTGCGTCCTGTTCCCTCCACCCATTTGCCGCCCGCTCCCGCCTACCAGCTGCTCCTCCCTCCCACTTGGCCTTATATGGAGGACGCTGCGCGGAAGTGCAGCGGACACGTGGAGCGGGTGCGCTGCTGGCACGCCAAAGGCTAGCCCATCTGCGCACGTCCGTGCCTGGACCTCACCCAGTGCCAAAACCCCTGGACCCCGTAACCGCCACACCACCAGACTGCACTACGACTCCGGCACCCTCCACTCACTCAACCCTGGCGAGATCACCCCTGCCACCGGGCCACCACAAAGCGCTCCCAAGGACCCTTCACCTGCCAGGACTGCAGCTTCACCAGCATCTGGCCCGCCAAACTGCCAGCCAGAGAACCCAACCACCTACGATGCATCCTCCTCAACACCCGCTCCGCTCGCAAGCATGCCATCGAGCTCTGGGACCTCCTAGACTCAACCACCCCGACGTCGCCTTCCTAACGGAGACCAGGCTGAACACCGCCTCGGCACCAGACATCGCCATAGCCATCCCCGAAGGCTACAAGATCTCCTGCAGAGACCGCCCCAACGGAGTGGCAGGGTGAATCGCCATCATCCACATGGACACCCTCAGAGTCACAAACAACACCGACGACACCCTCACCATGGCCGAGCACATGCACTTCCAGATCCACACCGACCCCAACACCACCCTCAGAGGAACACTCGTCTACAGACCACCCGGACCCTGACCGCAGTTCAGCAACTCCATCGCCGACCTCATCAGCACCCACGCCCTCAACTCCACGGGCTACATCCTCCTCGGGGACCTGAACTTCCACCTCGAGAACAAAAACGACGCCAACTCCACCATCCTGATCGACAACCTCACCAACCTCAGACTCAAACAGCTCGTGACGACGCCCACCCACACTGCTGGACACACACTGGACCCCATCTTCTCCGCAAGCACCCACGTCTCCTTCAACCACACCACCGAACCCCACTAGACAGACCACATATGCGTCCACTTCACCTTCAGGAAACCCACCACACTCCACAGATGCCACGCCGATGCTGGGGAAAGGTCACCGAGGACCAACTGACCACCACCCTTACCTTGGGGCCACCAGCCGACCCCACCGACACTGCGGCCACCAACCACAAAAAGTGGATCAACGACTGCGCCGACACCCTCGCCCCACTCAAGACCTCCGCCACCAATCACACCAACAAGAAAGCCGCATGGTTCACCGAAGACCTTCGGACCTCAAAACGCACCTGCCGGAAGCTGGAAAAGAACTGGCTCCACGACCGGACACCAGACAACTACACAGCCCACAAGAACGCCACCCTCTGGCACCAGCAACTCATCAGGACCACCAAGAGGACCACCAAGAGGACCGCCTTCAAGGACCGCCTAGGCAGCAACGCACACAACAGCAAAGAGCTCTTCAACATCGTGAAAGAACTCTCCAACCCCAGCGCCAATACCAACGACATCCCACCATCACAAGAGCTGTGCAACTCACTGGCCACCTTCTTTCACCGCAAGATCACTGACATCCACGACAGCTTCAACACCGACACCTACACATCCACCTCCGATACCACCACCCCTGCGACCACCACCCACACCAGTCGCCTGACCGCCTGGTCCAACGTCAGCGACGAAGACACCATCAAGACCATGAACTCCATCCACTCCGGGTCCCAGTCCGACCTATGCCCTCACCACATTTTCAACAAAGCCAGCAGCACCATCGCACCCCACCTCTTGAAAACAATCAACATCTCCTTCGAGACAGCAACCTTCCAGAGAGCTGGAAACACGCCGAGATCAACGCCCTACTGAAGAAACCCAAGGCAGACCCCAACGACCTCAAGAACTTCCGGCCCATCTCCCTGCTCCCTTTCCCAGCAAAAGTAACTGAGAAAATCGTCAACAGACAGCTGACCCGCTACCTTGAAGACAATAACATCCTAGATCCATCCCAGTCCGGCTTTCGCAGCAACCACAGCACCGAGACCCCCCTCAACGCCACCACCGACGACATCAGGATCCTCATGGACAAAGGAGAAACAGCCGCCCTAATCCTTCTGGACCTATCGGCGGCCTTCGACACGGTCTGCCACCGCACTCTAGCAGCACGTCTCCATGACGCCGGAATCCAAGAGAAGGCCCTGGCCTGGACCATATCCTTCCTCTCCGACAGAACCTAGAGCGTCGGCCTCCCACCCTTCCGCTCCAAGACCACCAGAATCATCTGCGACGTACCACAGGGATCATCCCTCAGCCCGACACTGTTCAATATCTACATGGCACCACTCGCCCACGTCGCACGACAACACAACCTCAACATCATCTCCTATGCCGATGACACCCAGCTGATCATATCCCCCACCAAAGACCCCCACACCGCCAAAGCCAACTTTCACAGAGGAATGAAGGCCGTCGCCGAATGGATGAAAGACAGCAGGCTGAAGCTGAACTCAGACAAGACAGAAGTCCTCATCCTCGGCCCCACCCCCTCAGCCTGGGACGACTCCTGGTGGCCAACATCGCTAGGGACTGCCCCTGAACCCACCGACCACGTGCGCAACCTGGGGGTCATCCTTGACTCCGCCCACTCTATGACCAAGCAGGTCAACACCGTCTCCGCTTCCTGCTACCACACCCTCCGAATGCTCCGCAGGATCTTCAAATGGATCCCCGGCGACACGAGAAAAACCGTCACCCAGACCCTCATCACCAGCTGACTGGACTACTGGAACGCCCTCTATGCAGGAACAACAACCAAGCTCCTGAGACGACTGCAACATATCCAGAACGCATCGGCACGACTGATCCTCGACGTCCCCCGAGGCAGCCACATCACACCCCACCTGAGAGGCCTGCACTGGCTCCCCATCAACAACAGGATCACCTTCAAACTCCTCATCCACGCACACAAAGCCCTACACAACACCGGACCAGCATATCTCAATGACCGACTCAACTTCTATACCCCCACCCGCAGCCTCCGCTCTGCCAACCTCGCCCTCGCTACAGTTCCACGCTTCTGAAAAACCACCGCCGGCGGCATATCCTTCTCCTACCTCACAGCTAAGACCTGGAACACTCTCCCTACCGGCCTACGACAGACCCAGGACTTGCTGACCTTCAGAAAACTTCTCAAGACCTGGCTCTTCGATCAGTAGCAGCACCCCCCCCCCCCCCAGCGCCTTGAGACCCTCACGGGTATGGAGCACTCTACAAATGGAATGATTGATTGATTGATTGACCCAAAAACTAAAAAGGGCCAAGCATGGCCAACCCTCCCTAGTATAACATTAAAGAGGCAAGAAGTGTTGGATGTGATGGTCCAACTTTTTACATGTTTTTTGGCAGACTGAATGGCATGATTGAATATTGAATCAACACCTTGCTGAGGCCCCTGCATACTTTGGAAATGTGCCCCTCAAGGGGCTTCTGCTATAAGAAGAGGGAAATGTGTATACTTCCCTTGACCATGTCTGTCATGACCTCCCAATCTTGCTTAGCATGTCTTCCTCTGGAGGGAACGATGTACTCCCCTTGACCATGCATGCCATTCTATACCAATCATGTGGCTGAACTGGAACCCACGTCCATAACCGACGCCAGGAACCTTGGAATAATTGACAGCAAAGTGGATTCTGAAGATGCTGAGGAAGACCTTAGGAATACCCTTCATACAGGGACCACCAAAGCAACTCACTAGGGGCCAGATGTAGGTAATTCTATTTTACCGATTCATAAATACCGAATTTTACCGATTCGGTATTTATGAATCGGTAAAATAGAAGGAGGGAGATTTAGGTAAAATCGATAATTGAATTACCGATTCTGTAAAAATCGGTATTTACCGAATCGGTAAATACCGATTCGGTATTGACATTGATTCCTATGGGCCTTGAAGCCCATAGGAATCAATGGGCAATACCGAATCGGTATTTACCGATTCGGTAAATACCGAATCCAGCAAGGGTGCAGGGGGTGTCACTTTGACACCCTCTAGCACCATGAATACGGGCATGTGTGCCATGTGGCACACAGACATGCCCTAAGGGCATGTCTGTCTGTCACATGGCATAGGTGTGCATGCACACATGTGCATGCACACCTGGATTCGGTATTTTACCACCCAATTGGATTGGGTGGTAAAATACCGAATCTGAAAGGCCTTTGGGACTCAGAAGAGTCCCACCTACATCTGGAAGTTACCAAATCGGTAAAAATACCGATTCGGTATTTTACAGATTCGGTAAATTTACAGAATCTGTCAAATTGGCCCCCTACATGCCAATTCCTCAATACCGGTCGGTAACGGCCGAAATCGGCCGTTACCGACCGGTATTTGGGCTCCTACATCGGGCCCAAGAAGACTACAGACCAACCAGAACTCTGCAGCAAGACTTATCCTCAACTTCCCACAGATAACTCACACCACACCTCAGGGAGCTTCGCTATTTCCCAATTCACAAATATGCTCAATTCAAACTCCTCACACACACATTCAAGGCACTCCACAACTCAGGCCCTACCTACCTGAACAGTTACATCTCCTTCCAACCACCATCCAAACACCACCACTCCACAGGGCTCCTACTCACTGACCGCCCATGCATACACAGTACCAGATCAAGAGGACAAGTGTTCTCTTACATCGCTCCTAAAGAGTGGAAGAACCTCCCACTCTGCATCAGAGACTCCTATTTTTTTCCTGAATACATCACGAAGCAGAAGACCTCGCTTTTCAATTAACCAACCTATGGGTAGGGCTAGGTACACACACCTGCCGAGCGCCAGGATACCCTCCCAGGATGAAAGTATTCTTTACAAATACATATAAGATAACATAGCATAGCATGCTTAGCATTTCCTCTCCTCACACGATGTATTGATGTATCTCCCATTCTCCTTGATATGACATGACCAAGATTTAATTACTAGGCCTCACATTAATATTGAAACAGATATAACTCCTTGTAAAATAACTCCTCTGGTTCATAGGCCGTTACATGTGCATCATTTGAGCATAAAAAGTTCTAAGATTTCTCGCGTCTTGCAATTCGAGCGTGGGACGGAGGGTGACCATTTATGCAGTTTTTTAAATCATAGGTGATAGGTCTAATTTTTGTTAGGAATTTAATTCATCAATCCAGCACAGGCAGTAACCATATTTTAAACAATAGATTGAGACAGATTTTTAAAGCCAAAAATAAAAAATATAATTTATCGACATTGCAGGCACCTTCCGGGCCCTTTAGAAGTTGGTTGATGTAAACATTGCCTGGAACAAACAAGCGGTGGAGACTGTTTAATCCCACACTCCTATATAAAAGGATTGCTTGAAATATTTAAAGGTAATTGGATTCTCCTTTACAACTGGTGGGATTAAGGGATGAGACTTATATTATTTTTATATGATACCAAGTTAGTTGCAGTATATTGGGTATCTTTAGCCTTCCCATAGATCCACATATTGACGGGCCCATTGGAGAACCTCGAGGGTGGCATATGAACCCGAGGAGGTATTTTGCAAGGAGTTATATCTGATAGATACTACAACCACATTGCTGGTGGGTCAATCCCAATACCTTTACATAGGAGGGAGGGTTTTTAAAGGGGAATGATATGATCTTGTTTGTTTTGTATGAGTCATTGTGAGTTTTTAGTTTTTTTAATATCACCGAGTCATTTTTAACCAGGTTTTAACTTATATAACAGATGATGTATTTGTAAAAGAAAAATGTTTTAGTATAACTGCAATTCTCACACCTTATTGATATTAAATAATTACTCAAAGCAATATTTAGTGTATAATTGCTTTGCAATCTTTAAACCTGGAAGAGGTGCGGGGCTGCTGCCAGAGTTCCTGACTCTGGACCACGGGGTTCACGGTTCGATCGCCGGCGGCAGGTTAGCCCAGCACCTTGTGTCTTTGGGCAATAGCTTGCGTAATGTTCCCAACGGCCCCTAGCACTGGGAACCTCTCCGGAGGTAGCTGTGCACTTTACAAATGCTGGTATTTCATAATATTTACTAAATTTCAAATTGGTCTTTGATTTGTTTTTATGAAGAAAATCTTTGTATGATAGATTTTGATTTGTGGGAGATTTCATTTCTCTTCCTGAAGAAGGTGGTTGGATCATTTAAATCCACCAAAACGAGTTGATGCAGAAAACGTCTGTACTCTAAATCGACTCAACTTTGGTTAAACAAGAGACTTTCTTCTATAGTGGTGGTTTGACCAAGGATCTAATGTTCGATTAGTGGTTCTTAATGACAAAATGAATGTCTATGAAGAAGTATCAGAATATTTTATTGTTGAATTAATAAAAATCCTTACAATTAGAAAAAGTACAATTAGCGGATGTCCTCAATACAATTTGCATTAAAAATCGAAGCAACGGTTGATATCAAAGTTAAAAACAATTAAAACTTAAACTGTACGTCAGACCCCCCCACTGACTGCGTAGAGGTTTATGGAATGAGCATGGGGGATACTACAAATAGAGTGAGCCACAGGCAATGTTTTAAAGGATCATACACAGATCTGCAGCTGCTTCCCAGTCTCTATCATAAATTTGAGACCCCTGCAAGTCAGAATTGATGATGAACCTCCCAGCCAGATTATGACCGCTTGGCGACATGTTCTTATGTTCAGTTTGATTAGGATATCCCGCAAAAAATTTCTTCTAGCCACCATGAGGGTCGGGCACACACAAAACAAATGGATTAAAGATTCGTTTTGGTAACCACAGAGTCTGCATTTTGGGCAAGCATCATGGGGTTTCCAAGAGGGTCTTAGATCCATGGACTCGTGAAGGCCCATACGGAAATCAATAAGAATCTTTTTTAGGTGTTGACTAAAATGTGTTGCCAAGTAAGCCTGGGGTTGTTGACGTGAATAGGAAGAAATGACTGTCCAGGCATGACGTTGATGGGTCAATGTTTGTTTGTCTTCCAATAGTGACTTGATTTTGGCATTTGAATTTGCAATTTTGCAGAAAGTAACCTGATCACTTTTTTTACACCAAGCTTCGAGCAATCCAAGGTCTGAAAGGCAAGTCTGCAGATGGGTGGCCCAGGGCTGGGTGGAGTCAAGATTGATTTCCTGCCAACAGAGGTGGTTTAATGAGCCTGGTACAGCAGCACGGAGTCTGTGGCAGAATTTAACAAACCTTGACTTGGACCTAAAAATTTGATTTTGAAGGCCAAATTCTAATCGCACCTGGGCTGGCGAGGCGCATTTCGGTACTTTAAATACAACTTTATAGATTTTAGTTTGTAAGGTGTTTAATAAACCGGCCTCCCCTCCAAGCCATGTAACAAGACCATACGATAATGTAGGTAAAATCTGAGCGGCCATTACTTTTAAAAGATGAGTGTAGTTTGGACCGCCCAGTTTTTGAAGGAGTCGCCTATAACCGAAAATTAGCGTCTAGGATTTAGCTTTTAACACTGCAGAGTGCTCTTTTTTTGAGTTGTCGTTGGCTATGGTCACCCCCAAATACCGATATTGTGGCTGTACCCCAATGGCTAGATGGTTAAATGTCCAGCTAAATTTAATGGGCTTTCGCTCTATAAGACGTATTACTTTTGTCTTTTCTCTATTTAATTCTAGATGTTCTTCATTCAAATAGATATAGCGCATTTATCAGCCTTTGCAGTCCAATTGGGGTTCCGCTTAAAAGAACAATATCATCGGCAAACTGGATGATAGGCACTGGGGTGTTACCAAGCTTCGGGGCGTGACTTACAATTTGGCAGAGTTTTTTTCCTAGGTCGGCCAGGTATAAGTTAAATAAACATGGGGCCAAGACGCAGCCCTGTTTCAGTCCATCCTCCGTTGGAATTTTGGACGTAAGGCTTGAACCGTGCTCTTGTTTGACCCTTGCCCAGGTATCTGTATAAAGGAGCTTGACAGCGTGGAGGACATTTTTTGGTAGCCCCCACTCGTTGAGTTTTTCCCAAAGCCTCCCCCTACTGACTCGGTCAAAAGGCACTTTAATGTCAATGAAGCAGCCATATAACCGTTTGTTGTTCGTTTTGGCTCTTTCCTTCAAGAGGGCTAGGGCTGTGAGATTTGTTATAGTCCCTGTCCCTTTTCTGAAGCCTGTCTGGTAGCTTGGAATTAGGTCGTTGGTATTTACCCATTCCTGGATCTCCTCCAAAATACAAGAAGCATATAATTTTGCTTCAACATCGATTAAGGATATCAGCCGATAATTCAGTGGAGTACTCCTGTCACCCTTCTTGAAGATTGGGTGGATGATCTTACCATTCCACGATGGTGGCTGCTTCTTGCAGGCAAAGACTTGATTAAACAAGGCAGAAAGATGGAGTGCCCAAAACTCAGCGTTATGTTTGTATACTGCGTTGGGGATGCCATTGGGCCCTGGAGCGCCTTCAGGTTTAAGATGGTTAATGCACCTTTTAACTCTGTCGCAGGAAAACAATTCCAGCTCAATCCCCAGATTGTTGAACATTTCTATGTCAGGATGGGATGATAGGTTATCTGTCCGTCCTTTCAAGCATCTTAATATTGTTGTTGTGGTAGAGCAGTGCTGATTTTCTGAGACTGAAGGTTCCCTTTTACGATAGAGATTTTTTATGTGTGATTCCCAGGTTTGTTTGCTAATGCCTGGGTCCTGAGTTATTAGATCCGCAGTGATTAGTTTATTTACAATGCCCCAGAAGTCCCTTGAATTTCGCTTTTTGCTGGCTGTTAGCAGTTTTGCCCACATCTCTTCCTTATAATCTGTCTTGGCTTTCCACAACATTTTGCGGTAGTTGTTTCGCATGCTCTTAACAAGAAGGTAGTTTGGTGCGGAGGCCAGAGTGTTGTTCCTTACTGCCATCCGTTGTGCCTGGGCTATTTTTCTCTTTTCCTGCCTTAGTTTGGTATTAAACCAGGGTTCCCGTGGGACTAGTGGGCCTTGATACGGCGCAGTCAGAACAGAGTGTTTGAGAGACAATTTTTCTAACAATTTTGTCAAGATTGAAACCGAGTCTTCGTTTTGATGATTTTCATATTGAGAAAAGAAATTGCTTGCGGTTTCATAGATGGCTTTCGTTCCACTGCCCCTCCAACGCAATTTCCGTAAGTTAAACTTCTCTAACTGATCAGAGAGGACAGTCAACTGGACAGACTCCAACACCCCTATGTAGATCCAAGTAATTTATGGAAAGTCATCGCTTTCAGATCGTGCTGTGATTTCGTAGTCTGCTACTGAATCAAGCAAGTTATTACTAATTAAAGTAAAGTCAATGGTTGACGATGACTTGCCACTCAAATACGTTGGTGGTGCTAAATTTGCACCAGTTGTTGCGGGCTTTAAAATTGTAAACCCCAGCGTTGACAGTTGCTTTAAGGTTGATGGATTAAGCTTTCTCCGAGATTTTTGCCTTGGGGTATGTGTGTTTAGGTCTTCATAATTTAAATTAGAGTTGAAGTTGCCTGATAGTATCAAAAAACTTTGAGAGTTTGATTTCTGAAGTGTTTTTATGAGAGTGATAAGGAGGGCCAGTTTCTCTTTTTTTTGGTTTTATCAGGATGAATGTAAATATTTATTAATAGCAACTGGAGTCGAGATTTTATGGAGATCTTGGTTACCTGAACCCAGTTTAATCCCACGTCCTGTGATTCCGACTCCCAATTTAATCTCTCCGAGATATATGTGGATAGTCCTCCACTCGGATAGCCAAACTTGGACTTTCTCTTGGCAAGGATATGGTGCTCGGTGAAGCCAGGAATGGCGGGGGGAATTTGGTTCCAAGTCTCTTGTAATAAAAGGATGACGTATTTATGGAAGAAAAGTTGTGTCTCACTGTCTTGGTCCATACTGCTGAACCCGTGAATATTCCAACTGCAGATGCCTATTTTAGACATATTAACCCGGTCCTTAGATGTAGATTTGCACCATATACGTTGAGGTAGTTGTTCATATTTTTTAGGAGTACTTTTGGTTAAGGGTTATGTGGAAAAGTAAATTTTGCCATGTTCTGTGTCCCTACGCGTCCTCCATCATATGTTATCTGTGCATGATTAATATGCATATGTATTCCCCATGTTCGATTAAAGACGCAATTATAGCTGTGTCCACCTCTAGTGTGCCTGTTTCCAGTTCTCGTGAATACTACGAATATCCGGCCTATGTAAAGCTACGTTGCCACGTTTCTCAGTGTGCACGTTATTTCATTGTAAAGTCCCCGTTTCTAGGCCTCAAAAGGGCCCGGACACTAGATTCAGCTCCTGTCTCCTGAGCCTCGCTGAGGAGCGATACAGCCCCCACCTGTATCCTCGACCCTTCACTTACTTCCTGCCTTGCAGTGCCCGGTTCAGCCTGGCTCTGCCTCTGAGTCTGCCAAGAGTATGTTATGATTCCAGTTATCAGTTAGTCCTCCTTCTCTGCATTCCTAAAGCTACTGAACTGCATCAATAGTTACCATCATAGTCTAGCCTTTGCGTCTCCATGTTGGAGAAATACTGTATTAATGATCATTTAATATTCTTCATCACGCACTACATGTAGAATAATGCATGCTCCAGTCTTAGAGTCTGTTCGCCTTTACCCCGATAACTTTTGGATTCTATCAACATGTTCTCTAAACATCAGATACTAGATACTGCTTAGGTACATGTCGCCCTGACTCTCCAGACTTCAGTCTCTGCTCCTAACACAGAGTTCGTAGCCCCCAGCTTCTCCTAGTAACACGTCATTGCCAGTTTGCGCGCACCATTAGGTCAGAGGTCCCGGCTCCTTAGGTAGCCCCCTCCATGTTTCCGCCCCATTTATGACATATTCTGTTACGTTTACATCACATGTCTATGTATACGCCTCTTGTTACACCTACTTTCACCCTTATCTTTCGCGACTGCTATTGACCACACCCACTGCTCCGCCTATCATATGTATTGTAATGCAACTGTTTTAGTATATATGTTCGTGTATTGTTATTAAATGTTAGCGCGCTCATCCCAGATCCTGCCCGGCAGCTGTCGGGGCCCCCCTGTCAGGCCCTGCCATCCTATTCCTGTGCAGGTTGTCCTGTTCCTGTCCTTTATGCTGTATTAAACCTGCAAAACTCCTACTACCTCGAATCTTGACTCTTATTTATTGAGCTATCTGTTATTGCTATGCCTAGACAAAAATAGATCCGGTATTATTTATTTATATACCACATAATGGCGCCCGAACAGGGACTTGCCCTTTCCCCACGCGTCGGTGAAGCCACGCCGGCCCCCTGACCCTCTGCAGTCGTGACGGAACTCTTCTGCGCACCGGCAGATATTTCTGCTTTAAGTATCCCTCAGGCCCACGGAGGAGACGGAGGAGGCGGTCCAGCATCCAGAAGAGACGGTGGAGGAACGCGGCGAGTCCCGACCAGAGCCCAAGCCGAGAGTCCAAGGTCCGAGGTATCCGGAGGCCCACCCGTAACAGAAGTCCGAAGTTCGTCCGTCCGGCGTCGAAGCAGTCCAGTCCAGTTCGAGGCCTTCCGTTCTTGCTGCCCGGTGAGTACCGTTGCTGGGGTAGTATCTAGACAGGGTCAATCTAAATTGTCTCTGGTCCGATGGGTTTGGGTACGCAGATCTGAAACGAAGTGTTCACCTAGGTGGATACGGGTCTTGATGCGTCCCTTTATGGGACCGGTATGTTCCGTGCTGTTTCAGCAGCGCATCCAGTAATTCTAGTCTGTTCCGTTCTCGAGAAATTCATGTGTTTCTGTTCTCAGTGTTCCAGGTAGTATTCTGTCCGAACTGTTGCTTCATAATGTTATTCAATGTATTTTCAATGTCGTGGTATGCCTGAATTGTTTTCTCAATTGTTATTGTTCCTCGTGTATTGTATTGTGTTCAGATTCAAGTTTGCAATGTCCCTCTTTTCGAGATTACGTCAGTTAAAAAGTAGAAAGGGTCTGCTAGAAGAAGCAGTTCCTGTCCCGCCTAGGGACAGTCCAGGTCATTTTATGTATCAAAAGCATGGCATAAGTGCCATACTATATCTAGATTTATGGGTAGAGTATACCAAACAGTTAGAAGAAAAGTATAGATGGCCCGTATCGGGTACATGGGATGCCGAGTGCATCATGAGAGTAGAAGAAGCATTATGGAAAAAGAAAGCCAGACAGTCACAGAAAGATGCCATTGAGTTATGGCGCAAAGAATCTCATAAAAGAACCGAAAAAGAAATCAGAAAGTCAGAACTAAGTAGAGAATCCTTGGAACGAGCCCAGGAAAGGGAACTAATCGAGATAGGTGAACGAGTTAAAACAGAACAGTCAGACAGACAGAGGCATGCCCTCATCAAGGGTATGTATCCTCTTCTTGCCGAGGGCTTGCCAAAAGCGACCCCGGAGGCATCCAGTAATTTCCCGCCACCATTAGTTCCGCTCAAGCTACGTCACAAACCAACCGCAGCTGATATTTTTATTTCGTCCTATTTGGACGACACAGTCCCAGGATATGCAAATCCCGCTCCGCCAGTCCCTGTAAATCAGGCACTTCCCGCTCCTCCAGACACCGGAGTACCTGTTACGGTACCCCCGGTCCAGCCCGCCATACAAGTCCAGCCTGCATTGCCATTTCCCACTCTGCCAGGACGAAGAGCATCAGTAGACGACTCTAGTTTAGGGGCCGCAGGGGGAGGTCCTCCAGGAACCCCGCCGCCACACAAGCGTTTAACGTTAGCCGAATTACATGCACAAGCGTCACAGCGTACGCCCAGATATCAGTCTGTTGCAGAAATAAGAAAAGCCCTTACCGAATGTGGCTATGATCCAGTCCCAGGCGAGGATAATATGGTTTTATATTCATTACGCGTGAGAAAGGTGACCGAGTATCTAGTCACCCTACCAGATATGAAAGAAGATCTAGACAGAATATATCGTTTCATCCGTACAGGGAATGATCCAGAAAGTATTAGTGACGTCATGTGCCAAAGAAAAGTTGAAGTCCAGCTCATGATATTAAAGTTTCTGATTAATTGTCTAATAAGGGAACAAGATTATCCGACCAAAGATCGAGCCGAAATGAAAGTCCTGACAAGGTGGAGTGATAATATAGCCGAGGGTAAGCATAAGACTATCAGTAGTATAGAGAGTATGTACAAGAAAATCCGTAAAGAAATAATAAAGTTACACGAACAACGTAAAGCAGCACAAGTAAACGAGAAAGAAAATGACTCTTCTGCTGAAGAGGTAGACGACGAGAATCCCGCCAGAATAGCGTATGTAGGAAAATCTAGATTTCCAGATCGCCATTTGCGCCTAGAACCCAAGTCAGTTTTACATCATCCAGCACCAGAACCAGGTTCCCTAGAACAAGTATTTCAAGCTACCGATCACATTCTGAAATCACGAATCGGTTATAGCGAGTTAAGTACCATGCATGAACAAGAACTAGTCCGATCAGCAGTCCGATGGATTACTGATTATACCACTTTTCCAGACGAAATAGTGGCACAAATGTTTCTGAAAATGCCCCCAGCCGAGCAACGACTGGCGGGTATGTATATGATCCAGCACCTCATTACATTGTATGAGGATCAACATTCTGATCCAGGTCCGTTACACGATGTCCTGAATGAGTTACTCCAGTATAGATGGAAAGGTTTAGGTACCGATTTGATTAGTGTCATTCTAGAACAGCGCCACAAATACAGAACGTTTCTGAACCCACATTTTGTTCATGTCTCACCCCCAGAAAGTAAACCGTTTTACATAGACAGACAGAATCCGTTACGAGAAGTACATCCAATTAAGACAGACGGTGGTGAGATGCAACGAGTGGTTGTTTACACCCCTATCACAAAGATGGAACTCTTAGAGATGAAAAAATTAATTCCCTGTCATGACAAAGATCCAGCAGGGTTCCACCGAGAATTAAAAGACATGCTCCGTATGGGAGAATACACGTATCCAGATATTATTAAAATGTTAAAAGTCTTATTGCCCGCAGGGGTATACGAGAAACTCAAGGAAAAAGAATGGGAGGTGGGAGAGAAAAAGATCGATTGGGCAGTTCTAGAAGCTGAAGATAAGGCACGAGTACCAGGTACCGGTCTTGGAGATAAATGTAAAGAATTACCAGAATTATTAATACAAGTTTTGCCTAGATTATTGACAACTAGAAAAGAAGACTGGGATGCAATCTCAGCATGTAAACAGAAACAAGACGAAGATATTAGTGATTATTATTCCAGATTTGAGAAATGTTTTACCATAAACAGTGGCCTCAAGACAAGTAGCGAGTCATACCCTCATCTTTTTGTTACTAAACTAGTCGAGAATTCAAGTCCACAAGTTAAAAACCGAGTTTTGAAAGTCGAAAGTACCTGGCAAGCTAATACCCCGTCCCAAATGTTACAGATGCTTCAATATCACCAGAATAGAATCAGAGAAGAACAAGAACATGAAAGGAAACGTATGAAAGACACGAAAATGAAAGTACTAGTTGCACAATCCGTTCCTCAAGACAGTCAGAAAAGGGGTCCGAATCAAGCCAGTCATCCTGCAGCTCCCGTTAAAGGAAACTGCAATTATTGTAAACAGCCAGGTCATTTTATAAACGAGTGTGCAGTTCTGAAACACAACATAGCTACCGGTAAGACTAAAGAAAGACCACGTCCGCCTAGACAAGAACAAGTTACACAGACTCCTCAGTCACAGAATGCACCACAGACAGTTACAGCACCGCAGCCTATCGCTGCAACACAGCATGTTACACAGCAGATGTACCAGTATGCACAGTCTGAGTTTCCAGAGTATCAGCCATATTCATGAAACAGCCTAGAGAGGGAGGTAGGCTTGCCTCTCATCGAGATACCTGTAGATCAAGAAGGTCCCTATGTCCACAGTCAAGTATTAGGGAAAGACAGAAAGTTTCTGATTGATACAGGGGCAAGTAGGACTACTATAAGTCACGCCGAAGTTCCAGGGGCTCCGCTCTCAGGCTCTAGAAATGTTTCCCTTGGATTTTCAGGAAAACCTATTGTAAATGAAATATCAAAGCCAGTTACCCTAGAAGTAGGTCCACTGTCCCGCACTACTGATCTGTTACTTACTAAGTCATGTCCAGAAAATCTATTAGGCATTAAGACACTGAAAGAATTAGGTGCAGTTATATGCTGTTCCCCAGAGGGAATACGATTGTTCCTACGTGACTTCAAGGGTCACTATGTATTACGAGATTTTGATCCAAGATTGTCTAATGTTCCGCAGCATCTATGGGCGCAAGGTCCAACTGATGTTGGCTTTATGCAAATCACACCCCATCGTGTGACTCTCAAGCCAGGTGTAGTGTTACCACGAATCAGGCAGTACAGACTGCCACCTGAGGCTGTAGCAGCCTTATCCAAAATTATTGACGAGCTCATGGCTCAAGGAGTAGTGGTAAAAACTGACTCCAATGTATGTAATTCTCCGATCATTCCTGTTATGAAACGTACTGATCCAAATGCACCTCCAGTATATCGTTTAGTGATTGACCTTCGAGAACTTAATGAATGTATTATTCCCCAGTATCCAGTTGTCCCAGATATCTCTTCCCTATTGACAGTCATTGATTCCGAAGCTTCATTTTTCACTGTCATAGACCTCAAGAACGCATTTTTCAGTGTCCCCATTCATCCAGACAGCCAGTTCCTTTTCGGTTTTTGTTTAAATGGAAGGAGCTATATGTTCACGCGTGCTCCTCAAGGTTTCACAGAAAGTCCTAGTATTTACAGTCAAGCACTCAAGAGACAACTAGACAACATTCACATGCCAACTGACACTGCCCTGCTCCAGTATGTCGATGATCTACTGATCACAGCCCGTTCTGAACGTGCTTGCGAGCAAGCCTCGCTTACAGTCTTGTATTTCCTAGCCGAGATGGGGCACAAGGTGTCCCCTTCTAAGCTTCAATTCTGTGTCCAGCAAGTGATCTATTTAGGCCACTTACTGTCCAAGTGGGGTAGGCAGTTGACACCAGACCGTATCCAGTTAATAGCGAGTCTTCCTCAGCCAAGGACCCAGAAGGAGGTACGTGCTTTTATTGGCCTTACTTCTTATTGCAGACAATGGATTCCTCAGTATGCATTTCTAGCTAAACCACTGATACAGTTAACGACACAGGAGGCAGCCGTATCGACTGTTCTCCCTTGGACATCTGAACATACACTTAGTTTCAATGAGTTAAAGAAAGCTTTATGTCAAGCTCCAGTTCTAGCAACACCGAACTACAGTAAGCCTTTTACACTTTTCGTCACTGAACGTGAAGGTACAGCATTATCTGTTCTCACACAAGATCAAGCAGGACAATACAAGCCCTGTGCTTATTTTTCGAGCACATTAGATCCTGTAGCCCAGGCTCTGCCTGCGTGCCTCAAGTCAGTTGCAGCCACAGCACTAGCTATCAGACAAAGTGATTCCATAGTGTTAGGACACTCCCTGACAGTACAAGTTCCACACTCCGTGGAAGTTCTTTTAAACCGAACACAGACTCAGCACTTGACGATTGCACGTTTAACAGGTTATGAATTGACACTGTTCCAGCCACACATAGAAATCAGACGCTGCAACGTTTTAAATCCTGCTACATTGTTACCATCAGTTACTTCGAATTCTGCCACACACGACTGTGTGGAAGTAGTTAACATCATGACAAAGCCAAGACAAGATCTGACAGATATTCCATTACCAGATCCCGACCTGACACTTTATGTGGATGGTTCATGTATGAGAACAAGTACAGGAGAACTAGTAGCCGCGTATGCAGTGACTACTGACACTGAAGTTATTGAAACACACCGTATTGACACCCTGTCTGCTCAAGCAGCAGAGCTAGTTGCTCTGACACAAGCCTGCATACACGCCAAGAACCTGAAAGTTAATGTTTATACAGATTCACGTTACGCATTTGGAGTTGTACACGACTTCGGAGTGCTCTGGCAGGAGAGAGGTTTCATGACTTCTCATGGAACCAAGATTCAGCATGGTCTCCTTATTCAAGCTCTGTTAGATGCAATACATTTACCGACATCCATTGCTATCATGAAGTGCAAAGCACATACGAAAGTTGCTGACATTATTTCCCAGGGTAATGATCTAGCAGATCGCACAGCCAAGCTTACAGCTCAGACTCCAGACATTCCAGTTAATAAGACACCGACACACACTCCAGATCCGACTACATGTATGACAGTTAAGGACCCTACTCAAGATGTCATAGATATCCAGTTACATGCTACTCCCGATGAAATCAAGAAATGGTCCAAACAAGGAGGGGTACAGACAGATCAAGGATGGTTAACGAAGGGTAGAGCCACATGGTTTCTCCCCGACTCCATGGTTCAAGTCATTATCAATACCGCACATAGTCCAGCACATTTAGGAGAAAAAGCTATGTTAGACAGTATCCAGAATATTTGGTTCAACAAGCATTTACGAGCTGCAGCCAAGCAGAAAGTCCGTACCTGTATGATATGTTGCCAGTTTAATCCAGGTAAAAGTGTCCCGGTGGAACAAGGTGGATTCCAGCCTCCTGACCACCCTTTTGAAGTCCTCCAAATGGATTACATTCAGATGGAGCGATGTCGAGGTTTCAAGTATGTCCTTGTAGTTGTATGCGCTTTGTCCAGGTGGACGGAGGCATATCCAGTTCCAGACTACACAGCCGTGACCACTGCCAAGCAGTTGGTTCGTGAGTTCTTCCCCCGTTATGGACTCCCTAGGGTCGTGTATTCTGATAACGGCCAGCCATTCTCATCTGAGCTCATGAAACATATTTCCCTTTTGTTAGGGTACCAGTGGAAGTTCCATTGTGTACGCCATCCTGAAGCAGCCGGTCTCGTAGAGAGACATAATCGGACCCTGAAAATTCGAATTGCAAAAGTTTGTCAAGAGAAAGGTGTGGACTGGCTAGTAGCTCTGCCGGTCGCCCTGTTCTATATGCGCATGGTCGCACATTCCAGATCAGGTCTGTCCCCGTATGAGGTCGTTTTCGGCCGCCCCCCTAACATGTGGGGTACTCCTAGACCCCGAAGTATTACCGATGTTTCAAGTAATATGCTGACAGATTACCTAGCTTCCTTGATGTCTGCCCTCAACTCTTGTCGTTCACAGGTTGCCGCCGCATTTCCAGACAATACCGAGGTGGCACCGCATGAAATCGTTCCCGGATCCATGGTCTTAGTGCGAAACTTTGATCGTTCAAGTCCACTGGAGCCTCGCTGGAAGGAGCCCCGACAGGTCCTCCTGGCCACCCGTACAGCCGTGAAGTTAGAGGGACGCAAAGGCTGGGTGCATCTTTCGCATATCAAAAGATTTTATGGATTGAAGCCAGTCTCAAAGAACATTTCCGAGGATTTAAAGGACTGCCAAAGTACTATTCTTAAGGACTGTCCCGCAAAAGACACTGATACTGTACCCTCCCTGTTAGAGAAAACTCCGCAACAGGAGTATAAGAAGAAATTAAGGTCTAGTAAAATAAGTCAGCCAGTTTGATTGTCTAAGTCCTCCCCTAGGTGAAACGGTTAGACCGGTTTCTGACATGTATAAAATAGACCCCCATAGTGAGAGAGTTAGTCAAAACTCAATCCGATGTATCGTTTTTCTATGTTTCATATTATTTCTCAGTATTATGATTTCCTGCACCAGTTATGCGTTTTATCTGTATTTTCCAGTTTCTCATGTAAATAAGTCCTCTAATGCTACAGTAGAGCACACGTTTAGTGATCTGCCTCCTCATGAACTCTTACCGCCTCGCTATGCGTAACAATTCTTTTATCCGCATGTTACATTATTCACACCAGACCAGCAATGCCACTAATTGTTGTGTGTGTGGTCGACTCCCCCCTTTCCAGACACCGAAGGGAGTTCTGCCACTCTTTCCTTATCCATTTTCACATAATGGTTCGTGTGGAGCATGGTCCACGTTAACGTCATCTTCAACAGATATGTCTTTCCTTAACAGTACATGTTTCCCAGACAAGCAAGGTCTTCCCCACAGAACAGGGTTAGATCTAGAAAATGAAGTTTACAATTTAGGTAATTATTCTTCGAATTTCATGGTCCTGAATGTTCAGTCTGATTCCACTCCAGACTTACCTGCTATTTCAGTACTACCAGTCAAAGGCGAATTATGTGTTAGAAATAATGGTTCCGTACATGTAGGACATAGTGATTGTACTACTATTGTCAAATATAGTGACAGTGGGAAATCTATTTTCAAAGCTTCACGTCATTCTTATTTTGTTTGTGGTCAGACCGCATATGTTCGTCTGCCCCTCGATTGGGAGGGAACCTGTTACATTGCCTTCCTACTGCCACCTGTTTTCCTAGCTCCATCTGATTATCATAGAAACACACGTCTAGTACACCTTAGACATAGAAGGGAGATTGAGTCCCCAATTGTCGATTATACTAAAACTGCTCTAGAACAGTATACAGATTTCAATAGAGGTTTCTTCTTCTTTATAGGACCTATCCAGAATAGTAAGCTAATTCGTAGGTTAACCAGAACCCTTGAAGCAGTAGTCAATGAGACTGCCTCTGCTCTAGGTAACTTAACTGAAGAGCAATCTGCTATGAGATTTGTCGTTTTACAGAATCGTCTCGTCCTTGACGTCATATTGGCCGATAGGGGCGGGGCCTGTAGAGTCATCGGATCTAGTTGCTGCATTTTCATTCCAAATAACGCACCGTCTGTTTATTCAGCTATAACCAGACTTCATAAAATTGCCCATCTGTTACACCAAGACCCAGGCACCTGGACATGGTCCGGTTGGTTCTGGAATATAATTTCCTCCTGGGGATGGAAAGTATTGTCCTTTCTAGGTATTGCAGTAGCGATCATATTCAGTTGCTGCCTCTGTATACAATGTGGCCCTGCGATTTGCGGCATTTGTGCTACCTCTTGTATTCCTAGTCCCAAGTCCCGTTCTAAATCCCGTTCCAAGAAAATTCGAGACGAGCAAATGATACTGTATGAAATGATAGATGGTATCATGAATATTGATGTTTCCTGATGGAAACGTAGTGACAAGGAGGGAATGTGGAAAAGTAAATTTTGCCATGTTCTGTGTCCCTACGCGTCCTCCATCATATGTTATCTGTGCATGATTAATATGCATATGTATTCCCCATGTTCGATTAAAGACGCAATTATAGCTGTGTCCACCTCTAGTGTGCCTGTTTCCAGTTCTCGTGAATACTACGAATATCCGGCCTATGTAAAGCTACGTTGCCACGTTTCTCAGTGTGCACGTTATTTCATTGTAAAGTCCCCGTTTCTAGGCCTCAAAAGGGCCCGGACACTAGATTCAGCTCCTGTCTCCTGAGCCTCGCTGAGGAGCGATACAGCCCCCACCTGTATCCTCGACCCTTCACTTACTTCCTGCCTTGCAGTGCCCGGTTCAGCCTGGCTCTGCCTCTGAGTCTGCCAAGAGTATGTTATGATTCCAGTTATCAGTTAGTCCTCCTTCTCTGCATTCCTAAAGCTACTGAACTGCATCAATAGTTACCATCATAGTCTAGCCTTTGCGTCTCCATGTTGGAGAAATACTGTATTAATGATCATTTAATATTCTTCATCACGCACTACATGTAGAATAATGCATGCTCCAGTCTTAGAGTCTGTTCGCCTTTACCCCGATAACTTTTGGATTCTATCAACATGTTCTCTAAACATCAGATACTAGATACTGCTTAGGTACATGTCGCCCTGACTCTCCAGACTTCAGTCTCTGCTCCTAACACAGAGTTCGTAGCCCCCAGCTTCTCCTAGTAACACGTCATTGCCAGTTTGCGCGCACCATTAGGTCAGAGGTCCCGGCTCCTTAGGTAGCCCCCTCCATGTTTCCGCCCCATTTATGACATATTCTGTTACGTTTACATCACATGTCTATGTATACGCCTCTTGTTACACCTACTTTCACCCTTATCTTTCGCGACTGCTATTGACCACACCCACTGCTCCGCCTATCATATGTATTGTAATGCAACTGTTTTAGTATATATGTTCGTGTATTGTTATTAAATGTTAGCGCGCTCATCCCAGATCCTGCCCGGCAGCTGTCGGGGCCCCCCTGTCAGGCCCTGCCATCCTATTCCTGTGCAGGTTGTCCTGTTCCTGTCCTTTATGCTGTATTAAACCTGCAAAACTCCTACTACCTCGAATCTTGACTCTTATTTATTGAGCTATCTGTTATTGCTATGCCTAGACAAAAATAGATCCGGTATTATTTATTTATATACCACAGTTAGCGGGATCCATGACCAATCCTGTGTGGGGGGCCCGTCGATGTGAGGATGCATTGGATGTAAGTCGAGTCCACCCACTTCTTGGGCTACTGTGGCCGAACGGGCGCCCTGGAGACATGAGATCTGTCTGCAGTTAGATGGCTCCTCTCTGTTTATGTTCTATATATTTTTTGCAAGTGGGAAAGGGTATCTCGGGCGCATGTGTTGCATGATGGTTATGCCCCAGTGTTCAAATGGGCGTTTGTTTTCAAAGATCTTTACTGCTATCTCCTTGGTAGCCCAGGTGGTCACAGAGACTTCGATATTTGGGTCATCAATTTTTGGACCGAACTCAACTGAGACTAGGTCTTGCGAAGATATTCCTCTCAACTCGGGAACAAGACCAAATAGTCTTAACAAATTTCCTCTATTTAAGATATCGTGCCGGCCGTTTGACTCGTATTCGGGAGTGAAAGTCAGGATGGGTTCTAATTCTGCAATTGAGGTAATTGATGGTTCTTGCGAGCATGGAACTATGTAGTCAGACTGATGTACAGAGAAATGTTTTTTTGTTTTTTGAATCACGTTTCCTATGATGCCCTTGTCAGTGGTTCCCCTTGCAGGAGAAGGGGCAGTTCGTAGCATATGAATGTCGTTAAATTGAATAACGGGGTTTGACCGAACTATGCAGTTACGATTTTGCCCAGTTTTTGTTATTGTACTCGGAGAATTAATCCTTTGTAATTTATTGGTTCCAGTTTTGTATTGAATTGTTCCTGCTGGGGCCATTGGATTTTGTTTTATGCACTCTCGGTCGATCCCAGTTCTTGTTATTTTTATAGGAGTCAGGTCGTATTTTGCCTGAGCGAGAGTTTGATCGCTGCTTCGATGCATCATGCGCTGTGTTATAGGTCCGTTGGTGCTCATTGGTGGTGGCTCTAGTGAGTGATTTTTTTTTTATGAATCGTCACCGAGAGTTATTAGATTTCCTTGTACAGGTTTCTGCCTGATTTTTGAGGAGGAGTGATGACTTTTCATCATTGATGTTTCTAGTGCGGGAGTTGTGGCTGATTTTGAGTTTGTACAAGCAATCACTGCATCATGGGACTTGCTCAGCTCTTCAATTAGTGAATGATCTGGGCCACCGGGCTGCGATCTCTGTTTTGATTTTTTGAGCGAAACTTTTTCCTGTGATAAGTTATGGCCTGCCAATAAATTAGTGTCGGTGTTTGAGGAGAAGTTTGCTGATCCTAATTCTTTTGGCAAGACGGACACAGGTTTTGTGAGGAAGTTGTCAATGGTAATCCTTTGGTTGCTTTTTAATTTAGACCTAGCTTTCCTTGGTTTATTTCTTTGCTTTTTCGTCTGGTTTTCGAGGGGCGGGGGGTCGAATTTTTCTGTGCCTATGATTGGAAATGCTTTGTGACAAACCATTGAATGGTGTGACAATGCGGAATCCCTGTCCCCTTCTGGGCTCTTGTGTGCTGTAGGGGAAGCGATTGAGATGCTTGATTTCCCCATGTTGTGATTTTCTCCTGGTGAGTCTGATAAGGACTTCTGATTATTACCTTTTTTGACTGCCCCCAAAATATCTTTCAAAATTGCAGGGAGCGATGCCAGCTTCTCAATGATGCTCCCGCAGCCACAACTAGACAGAGGACTAATAGAACTTTTGTTAATTTGGGCATGTATTGCAAGGGGAGTAACCGTGATTTCTTTGTTTGTCAGAAGAGTAATAATAGTGTCTGTTTTCGAGCTAAGTTGGGCGATATGCTCTGCGATGACGTTTATCAGGTCAATTTGAACCTCCATCTTGTCTGATTGAAAGTTGAGGGCCTTTATGGCCTGGTCCAAGGTGCTAATCAAGGTGTTCCCCCAGGGAGCAGTGGGCACTTGACTGCAATAGCTCTTTTTTTGGTCTACCCGTTGTGGGGTTGTATTAGTTGAAGAGATTGATATGTGCGACAGTGTTGTTTTTTTTTGTTGGCTGCTATTATTTCCAGAGTTGTCGTCAATCAGAGTTCTGTGGTTTGAGCTTGAAGTGACAGTTTTTTGAGGCGTAGATGCCACTGGGCTCCGGTTTTGGTCCAGTACCATTCGGGAGTAGTTTAAATCTAAATTCAGTTCTTGCAAGGATTGATTTGGTAACGGAAGCGATGACGCAGTGCCCAAGATAGGAGGATGATAGCCAGATGGGGAGCCTGGCTGGACATTCAGTCTCGTGAATCTCTTAGTTGAGAGCGCCGTTGGTTTACTGAGTCCAGGAGTAATTTGGGGATTGTTGTGGTCCCCCATGTTCGACTTGTTGTTGAAGACGTTAAAAAGCGCTTCCAGTGAATCCTGACCTGGAGATATAGGTGAGGGCAGGACAAGATTTTGCCCAGTCTTGATTGTTTTGAGTTTTTTGGGTGGAGAACTGGGATTGTGGATCATTGCCTGGACAAGTTCGTTTTTTTTAATAGCTCTGAGCAGTTGATCGATTTGTGGCGCCGGTTGATGTTGAATAGAGGATTCTAAGGTTTGAATGTGATCCATTAGTGATTTGCCACAGTTTGAGGTTCCTGGGTGACTATGAATTGTCGTCTTGTCTGGTTGAATAGGACTTGGTAAGTTCCTTGATTCCCTTGTTGATGACAACAGAGCTGAGACGGGGTCTTTTAAAAAGAAAAATTTAATAATCATTGGTTGTGATCCTGGTAAATGGCCTGGGCTAGGTGGAGGCTGGGTGGAACTTACTGACTTTCTACTCCCCTCACCGTCGCTGTCACGCCCCCTTTGCCGCAGAGCAACTAAAAGTGGGGTTGCTTGCGCTTGCTTTGGTGCGTCTGACTTCTTCGGATTTTTGCTGCGTGGTGCTTTATATAGTGAGGCCTGACGTTTGGTACCTGAGCGCATTTTTGTCCTGCTCGGTGCTTTGAGGTTACGGCTGGCGTAAAGTCTGGGTGAAAGGAGCTGAATGGCTTCTGGTTTGAATGGTTGAAATGGGGGTGGGCGAAGAATGGAAGTCCGGAGGGACGTTTTTTTATGTAAGAGCGGAGCACTCAGGGGGTGCTTCCAGCCAGTCGGACCTAGTCAGAGTGGCCTAGGCTGCCCCCCCGGCTGTTACTTAGCACCTGCCTCTACCGGCAGCCGCGCTCGTGCTTATTCCTGGGCCTGTCCTTGGGCGGCCTCTCTCCCTTTCTCCATGAACTTCCCGGAACGGTGGGAGGTGGGGGAGAGGCAGCAGGGGCGGGGAGGATGAAAGACAAATGAGCTTCTGTCAGCAACAATGACAATGACAGCTGGGTTGCTCTGCTGTTTGCTCACTTTTCGCCTGCCCCCACAGCAAGCGTTTGGGCACCAAACTCCAACACCAAACACCGCCCTCCCTGCATCTCAAGCCTCGGGCACACCGCTCCTCACCTTCCTCGGCGGCTCCGGGCACCGAGCAAGCAGGCAGACCGACAGGCGGATCCGTGCATGGAGCTGACAATGCCTCTGCTTCTAGCACAGCTTTCAGCAAACTGCCGGACACACTAACTCACTGGGCGTCTGTAAATCGTGGCTGTGTCTTTGTGTTTTTTGTAAAAGACTCTTTTAGAAGGGCTCCTCTGCTCCGTGTCGATGCCTGTGTCCCGTGCCTGTGCCCCGTGATCCGTGACCTGCGCCCCACGAGAGAGAGGGGGGCTCACTTGACCCTGGCAGCACGGCACGGCACAGCTCCCTGCTCCGAGCTTGTGCCCCCAGCTGCTCCTGCGTTTTGCCGTGATTTGCTGTGATTTAATGCGTTTTTTTTTGCACAGAGTCTCAGGCGGGGAGTCAGAGCTCGCTCAGGGCTCAGCGCGAGCACGAAACACGAAGCAGCTCTGGAGAGCAGAGGGTCCACAGAGGGTCCACAGAGTTCGCAGGCTCACCCGCTTCAAAACGCTCCAAGAACGCCTCAAACCGCCTCTAAACCGGGAAACCGGGAAACCGGGACAGCGGAGCACAAGAACTTCCCTCCTCCTCGGCGGTCTGTCCTGTCTGTCCGGTCTGTCCGCCAACGCTCGCGGCGGATCGTGGCTCTCTGCTGACCTCTAGTGACGAGATTTGCAGGGATAGGATGCAAGTGTCTGAAAGAGAGACAGACTCCAACGTGGGTCAACAAAATGAATGTCTATGGTATTCTCCCCATGTAGCAATATGAAATTTGTTGTTGGTTCTTGGATTGATTATTTTTGATTTTAGATAAATTTGGGTGTGGATTTAAATTTGCATATAGAACATACAATTGTATTTATGCTCTCGCATCATGGGAGCCAAAGACTCCTCGCGGGAGCTCTTCGCCATCCTGAAGGGGTTTACAAATCCACGGGCGAATAATCTACTCCCGCCATCCACACAGGAACTATGTGATCACTTAGCAACCCACTTCACTAATAAGATCGGAACAATATATCGCTCCTTTCGTGCCAGAATGGGTAGTTGATGAGAGAGCCCCCCTCGAGGGAAACCCCTGCGCCCCGAGTTTAGAATGCTTCCCCACCATTACTGGTGAGCGGGTGTGTGCTCTATTATCTCAGGCAAAATTGGATTCTACTTTTGACCCGGTACCACCTGCGTTTATGTCTGAGCTAACCCCGGTCTTAGCGGATACACTTGCAGACATCTGTAACATCTCATTAGCGACGGCCACCTTTCCACCCAAATGGAAAATCGCACGCTTTAAGCCCCTGCTTAAAAAGGCTCTAGCTGATCCTACTGATCTACAGAATTAGAGGCCAATCTCCCTTCTCCCTTGTTATTCCAAAGCCATAGAGACACTAATCAACCGACATCTTTCTAGCTATCTAGAGCAGAACAAATATTAGACCCATCCCAGTCCTGCTACCGTGCATCCTACAGCAGAAAGGCTGCCTTACTAGAGGTTACCGATATGCTAAGGATGTCACTGGATAAGGACTCTCCAGTAATGTTAGTGCTGCTTGATCAGTCGGCAGCCTTTGACACCATCTCTCATCGCATCCTGTTGAACCGGCTTCGAGAGATTGGTGTCAGAGGTTTGGCCTTTAAATGGATTCAGAATTATCTGTCCGACAGAACACAATGCGTCCAGTTGGACTCTTTTGTGTCACATACAGCTGCGGTGGATAAGGGGGTTCCACAAGGCTCTATATTGAGCCCCACGTTATCCAACCTATATGTTGCCCCTTTGGCCTCAATCGGCAGAAAGTGTGGGTTTGAATCCATATCCAGCTCTGATGATACGCATCTGATTGTGCACATAGAGAATGACCCTGCAGTAACAAAAGCTAAGTTCATAAACTGTATGACTAGCATAGCAAGTTGGATGAGGAAGAACGTCCTGCAACTTAACTCTTCCAAATCTGAGATGTTTGGCAAGGCAAAAGAACTGTGGACCTCCGACTGGTGGCAATCAGAACTAGGAGAAGCTCCTTCCCCAAGAGGGTGGGCTAAGAACCAAGGTGTTAGAATAGACAATAAACTATTGATGGAAGAGTAGGTGAAGACTCTCGCAGGCACCTGCTTCAGGACCATGCAAATGCTCAGAAAGATTTTCCCCTGTATCCCGCTAAATGCCAGAAAGGCCCTCATTCAGTCACTCCTAATCAGTTGCCTTGACTATGGCAACTCTTTGTTGGGAGGAATTAGGGAAGACCTGTTATCTAGATTGCAGGTTGTGCAAAATTCACCCTCAATAAACCAGCACGAACCTCTTCCCTTCCTCTCCTACGCCAACTTTATTGTCTTCCTGTTAGGAAACGAGCTCTCTTCAAGCTGCATTGCATGGCCTTTAAGTCCCTGCATGGAATGAGACTGGCTTACTTGACTTATAAAATTGTACTCTATCAAATCTGCAGCCAGAGGATTAGGAAATCTAAAATGGGTGACAGTGCGTTTTCCTATCTGGCCCCCAAACATTGGAAAGAGCTCCCTGAACAAATTTGTGCCTGCCCCAACCTACCACAGTTTAAAAAAATGCTCAAGACTTGGCTATTCTAAAGATTTTATTTTACATCTGGCCTTCCCTCTCTGGCGCTGAGAGATCCCCCTGGGGATGATTTGTGCGCCATACAAATGAGTCTAAAGTAAAGTATGGATAAATCTTCTTTGCACATATTTATTGCAACATTGAGTGTTTTTTTAATGAGATTTCCAACTTTAAAAAAGGAATTGCATATTTGATTATGATTTTGAATAGTATTTCTTGGTGATATTGGTTACATTTTGGATGAGTGGTGGTGTGAATTGAAATCAGGTTTTTATTTTAACACATTCAAAGGGAATTGTTTACTTTTGACTGGCTTAAATAGTATTAAGACATCATGGGGTTTCAGGGGAAGACGATGTTTGTGGTTACAATTTCGTCAAGAGAACGTGTCCGCCATTTCGACGTGTCTGTCTCCCTGTTTCCTGAATAATTATGGGCTTACCTGAGCCCATGAGGTGGAAGTGGTACAAAGCGATGTGAATATGTAAATCATTATCTTAAACTTGCATTATATGCAGTATAAGTAAGGGTAGGCGAAACTCACAGAACTTCCCTCCATGGAATTCTGCATAGTTACATAAAAACTCCTTGAGATTCTGCAGTGTTCAGCCGATGAGTGGAAAAATGCATGTTGAGCTGTTATTTAATGCAGTGGTACATTTCACACTGACAAATTCAGCACAAACTGCAATATGGGGTGCACAAGAGTGCCTAGTCATTTGAGTTGATTTTGCTGTCGTTTGAGTAGGAAAATGTACTCCAGAAGAAGCCTAATGACCTTTCCTGTGAGCATTCGCAACTGAAAATCACGCCGTAAAGCTTCCTAGCCACCAGAAAACTTTCTGGGAGATGCCAGATTTCCCTCTTCAGCTCACTTGCTGCAGCCTCGCATTGTCCCTGTTGTCATCGTGCGCCTCGAACCGGGAAAAGACACAGCCATGAGACAATTGGCAGAATTTGCCAAGAACTCTGCATTAAAAGAGTAACACCGTCAGCAAATTGCTCCAATTCCACAAGCGGAATAAAAAATTCCTCCTGGGTCTAAGTTCAGCTTCCACAAAATGTGCAAAAAGATTTAGGTTGTAGACAAAAAAGTGATTTCCAAATATAGATTTTAGTGATGCCATGGACTCTAAGGCCCAGAAAGCACGGTGTCGTGCAAAGAGGGAGCAGAGGAGGTGGACACCTCCCACTGCTTGAGCTGCAAAGCGTGACTTCATTCCCCGCTGCGTGGGCTGCACATGGGCTGCACCAGGGCAGAACGCAGGCAAAGGGCAGACGCATCTTAATTTATCCTCGACTGGATGAGGCTGGGCCGGGGTGGGTCCCTCCAGGCCTTGGCTCTTCCACAAATTCCAGGTAATGTTCCATTCAGAGATTTGTCAGCAATGTCTGCTGTCTCAGCATTATCCATGTTGGGTTGCCTTCCTTGTCACGTACGTTTCTAACTATTTGGTAACACTGGGGTGTGTCTAATTTCCATTCAGATACTATGATAAGTTACAGGCAAGAGAAAAGGCCAGCTCTCTAAACCAAATCCTGTGCCAATGAGTAGCACTTCAAACTCTTTTTCAGAACAGGTTGCAGCAGTCATGTCCAAAGAAATTGCACTGGCTGAGAAGTACATATCCTTGGATAAGAATGACTGTATTTTAACATTACCAGTGAGGGAGGAGCAGTGTCTGCTTCCGGGCAGAGAACTTGTTACTAGCTTGCCATATCAGAGTGATTCAGTGGCATTGGACCGAATGCTCGCAATTTAATGATCCCGGCCCCTGCGACCCTCGTCCCTGCTCTCAGGCCAGGTCGCCCCCACGCCGCACGGCTCCTCCTGTGCGCTCGTGGCTCCCCCGTGCTGCCCTCCGCTGCCGTTAGTCCGCCGCCGTGACTCTGTCTGTTTTGTTGCCTATTACTTGTTTTTCTTGTCTGCCTATAACTGTTATCCGTCTGTTTTGCTGCCTATTATCTGGTTTTCTTGTCTGCCCATAACTGTTATCTGTCTGTTTTGCTGCCTATTACTTGGTTTCTTGTCTGCCCATAACTGTTATCCTTCTTCCCCTAAGCGCCCCTTCCTCACGTACCCCACCGCTATATTCCCGTCCCCGCTTTCCACCACTGCTCCCCTGCGGCCCGCCCCTTTTCCTGCTGCGTCCTGTTCCCGCCACCCATTCGCCGCCCGCTCCCGCCTACCAGCTGCTCCTCCCTCCCACTTGGCCTTATATGGAGGACGCCGCGCGGTAGTGCAGCGGACACGCGCAGCGGGTGCGCCGCTGGCACGCCAAAGGCAAGCCCATCTGCGCACGTCCGTGCCTGGACCGCACCCAGTGCCAAAACCCCTGGACCCCGTAACCGCCACACCACCAGACTGCACTACGACTCCGGCACCCTCCACTCACTCAACCCTGGCGAGATCACCCCTGCCACCGGGCCACCACGAAGCGCTTCCAAGGACCCTTCACCTGCCGGAACTGCAGCTTCACCAGCATCCGGCCCGCAAACTGCCAGCCAGAGAACTCAACCACCTACGATGCATCCTCCTCAACACCCGCTCCGCTCGCAAGCATGCCATCGAGCTCTGGGACCTCCTAGACTCAACCACCCCGACGTCGCCTTCCTAACGGAGACCAGGCTGAACACCGCCTCGGCACCAGACATCGCCATAGCCCTCCCGGAAGGCTACAAGATCTCCTGCAGAGACCGCCCCAACGGAGTGGCAGGGGGAATCGCCATCATCCACAAGGACACCCTCAGAGTCACAAACAACACCGACGACACCCTCACCATGGCGGAGCACATGCACTTCCAGATCCACACCTACCCCAACACCACCCTCAGAGGAACACTAGTCTACAGACCACCCGGACCCTGACCGCAGTTCAGCCACTCCATCGCCGACCTAATCAGCACCCACGCCCTCAGCTCCACGGTCTACATCCTCCTCGGGGACCTGAACTTCCACCTCGAGAACAACAACGACGCCAACTCCACCATCCTGATCGACAACCTCACCAACCTCAGACTCAAACAGCTCATGACGACGCCCACCCACACTGCTGGACACACACTGGACCCCATCTTCTCCGCAAGCACCCACGTCTCCTTCAACCACACCACCGAACCCCACTAGACAGACCACAGATGCGTCCACTCCACCTTCAGGAAACCCACCACACTCCACAGATGCCACGCCGATGCTGGGGAAAGGTCACCGAGGACCAACTGACCACCACCCTCACCTTGGGGCCACCAGCCGACCCCACCGACCCCGACACTGCGGCCACCAACCACAAAAAGTGGATCAACGACTGTGCCGACACCCTCGCCCCACTCAAGACCTCCGCCACCAATCACACCAACAAGAAAGCCGCATGGTTCACCGGAGACCTTCGGACCTCAAAGCGCACCTGCCGGAAGCTGGAAAAGAACTGGCTCCGCGACCGGACACCAGACAACTACACAGCCCACAAGAACGCCACCCTCAAACACCAGCAACTCATCAGGACCACCAAGAGGACCACCAAGAGGACCGCCTTCAAGGACCGCCAAGACAGCAATGCACACAACAGCAAAGAGCTCTTCAACATCGTGAAAGAACTCTCCAACCCCAGCGCCAATACCAACGACATCCCACCATCACAAGAGCTGTGCAACTCACTGGCCACCTTCTTTCACCGCAAGATCACTGACATCCACGACAGCTTCAACACCGACACCTACACATCCACCGCCGATACCACCACCCCTGCGACCACCACCCACACCAGTCGCCTGACCGCCTGGTCCAACGTCAGCGACGAAGACACCATCAAGACCATGAACTCCATCCACTCCGGGTCCCAGTCCGACCTATGCCCTCACCACATTTTCAACAAAGCCAGCAGCACCATCGCACCCCACCTCTGGAAAACAATCAACATCTCCTTCGAGACAGCAACCTTCCAGAGAGCTGGAAACACGCTGAGATCAACGCCCTACTGAAGAAACCCAAGGCGGACCCCAACGACCTCAAGAACTTCCGGCCCATCTCCCTGCTCCCTTTCCCAGCAAAAGTAACTGAGAAAATCGTCAACAGACAGCTGACCCGCTACCTTGAAGACAACAACATCCTAGATCCATCCCAGTCCGGCTTTCGCAGCAACCACAGCACCGAGACCGCCCTCAACGCCACCACCGACGACATCAGGATCCTCATGGACAAAGGAGAAACAGCTGGCCTCATCCTTCTGGACCTATCGGCGGCCTTCGACGCGGTCAATCAATCAATCAATCATCGCATTTATATAGCGCGCTACTCACCCAGAGGGTCTCAAGGCGCTGGGGGGGTCCGCTACTGCTCGAACAGCCAGGTCTTGAGTAGCTTCCTGAAGGTGAGGTGGTCCTGGGTCAGGCAGAGGTGGGTGGGGAGGGAGTTCCATGTCTTGGCAGCGAGGTAGGAGATGGACCGTCCCCCTGTGGTGGCTCTTCGGATGCGGGGGACGGCGGCGAGGGCGTGGCTGGTCGATCGAAGCTGGCGTTTGGGAGCGTAGAAGTTGAGGCGGCTGTTGAGGTATCCTGGGCCTTGGTTGTGTAGAGCTTTGTGTGCGTGGGTGAGGAGATGGAAGGTGATTCTCTTGCTGACCGGGAGCCAGTGCAGGTCTCTCAGGTGTCCGGAGATGTGGCTGCGACGGGGGATGTCCAGGATGAGTCGCGCTGAGGCGTTCTGGATCCGCTGGAGTCTCTTTTGGAGTTTGGCGGTGGTTCCGGCGTAGAGGGAGTTGCTGTAGTCCAGACGGCTGGTGACGAGGGCCTGGGTGACCGTCTTCCTGGTCTCGGTGGGGATCCACCGGAAGATCTTACGTAGCATGCGCAGTATGTTGAAGCATGACGAGGAGATGGCGTTGACTTGTTTGGTCATGGAGAGGGAGGAGTCCAGGATGAAGCCCAGGTTGCGTGCGTGGTCTGTTGGTTTGGGTGCGCTGCCTAGGGCGGGGGGCCACCAGGAGTCGTCCCACGCGGTGGGTGAGGATCCCAGGATGAGGACTTCCGTCTTGTCTGAGTTCAGTTTCAGGCGGCTGTTCTTCATCCATTCGGCTACCTCTTTCATCCCTTCGTGAAGGTTGGCTCTGGCGGTGGCGGGGTCGTTGGTGAGGGAGAGGATCAGCTGGGTGTCGTCGGCGTAGGAGATGATGTTGAGGTTGTGCTGGCGTGCGATGTCTGCGAGGGGGCACATGTAGACGTTGAAGAGGGTTGGACTGAGCGAGGAGCCTTGAGGGACGCCGCAGATGACTTTGGTGGCTTCAGATCTGAACGGAGGGAGACGGACTCTCTGTGTCCTTCCGGCGAGGAAGGAGATGATCCACTCCAGTGCCTTCTCCTGGACTCCGACGTTGCTGAGGCGCTGCACTAGGGTGCAGTGGCAGACAGTGTCGAAGGCCGCGGAGAGGTCGAGGAGGATGAGGGCCGCTGTTTCTCCGTTGTCGAGTAGCGTTCGGATGTCATCGGTGGCTGCGATCAGGGAGGTCTCGGTGCTGTGGTTGGCTCGGAAGCCAGACTGCGAGGGGTCGAGGGATCCGTTCGTTTCGAGGAAGGCGGCCAGTTGCTTGTTGACGGTCTTCTCGATGACTTTTGCTGGAAACGGGAGCAGCGAGATGGGGCGGTAGTTCTTGAGGTCGGTCGGGTCGGCCGATGGCTTCTTGAGTAGGGCGCTGAGTTCGGCGTGCTTCCAGCTCTCCGGGAAGGTGGCGGTGTCGAAGGAGGTGTTGATGATGTCCCGCAGGTGGGGTGCGATGACAGCGTCGGCCTTGTTGAAGACACCGCACTCTAGCAGCACGTCTCCATGACGCCGGAATCCAAGAGAAGGCCCTGGCCTGGACCATATCCTTCCTCTCCGACAGAACCCAGAGCGTCCGCCTCCCACCCTTCCGCTCCAAGACCACCAGAATCATCTGCGGCGTACCACAGGGATCATCCCTCAGCCCGACACTGTTCAATATCTACATGGCACCACTCGCCCACGTCGCACGACAACACAACCTCAACATCATCTCCTATGCCGATGACACCCAGCTGATCATATCCCCCACCAAAGACCCCCACACCGCCAAAGCCAACTTTCACAGAGGAATGAAGGCCGTCGCCGAATGGATGAAAGACAGCAGGCTGAAGCTGAACTCAGACAAGACAGAAGTCCTCATCCTTGGCCCCACCCCCTCACCCTGGGACGACTCCTGGTGGCCAACATCGCTAGGGACTGCCCCTGAACCCACCGACCACGTGCGCAACCTGGGGGTCATCCTTGACTCCGCCCACTCTATGACCAAGCAGGTCAACACCGTCTCCGCTTCCTGCTTCCACACCCTCCGAATGCTCCGCAGGATCTTCAAATGGATCCCCGGCGACACGAGAAAAAACGTCACCCAGACCCTCATCACCAGCTGACTGGACTACTGGAACGCCCTCTATGCAGGAACAACAACCAAGCTCCTGAGACGACGGCAACGTATCCAGAACGCATCGGCACGACTGATCCTCGACGTCCCCCGAGGCAGCCACATCACACCCCACCTGAGAGGCCTGCACTGGCTCCCCATCAACAACAGGATCACCTTCAAACTCCTCATCCACGCACACAAAGCCCTACACAACACCGGACCAGCATATCTCAATGACCGACTCAACTTCTATACCCCCACCCTCAGCCTCCGCTCTGCCAACCACGCCCTCGCTACAGTTCCACGCTTCTGAAAAACCACCGCCGGCGGCGTCTCCTTCTCCTACCTCACAGCTAAGACCTGGAACACTCCCTACCGGCCTACGACAGACCCAGGACTTGCTGACCTTCAGAAAACTTCTCAAGACCTGGCTCTTCGATCAGTAGCAGCACCCCCCCCCCCCCAGCGCCTTGAGACACTCACGGGTATGGAGCACTCTACAAATGGAATGATTGATTGATTGACCCAAAAACTAAAAAGGGCCAAGCATGGCCAACCCTCCCTAGTATAACATTAAAGAGGCAAGAAGTGTTGGATGTGATGGTCCAACTTTTTACATGTTTTTTGGCAGACTGAATGGCATGATTGAATCTTGAATCAACACCAATTGACCAACCTATGGGTAGGGCTAGGTACACACACCTGCCCAGCGCCAGGATACCCTCCCAGGATGAAAGTATTCTTTACAAATACATATAAGATAACATAGCATAGCATGTTTAGCATTTCCTCTCCTCTCCTCACACGATGTATTGATGTATCTCCCATTCTCCTTGATATGACATGACCAAGATTTAATTACTAGGCCTCACATTAATATTGAAACAGATATAACTCCTTGTAAAATAACTCCTCTGGTTCATAGGCCGTTACATGTGCATCATTTGAGCATAAAAAGTTCTAAGATTTCTCACGTCTTGCAATTCGAGCGTGGCACAGAGGGTGACCATTTATGCAGTTTTTTAAATCATAGGTGATAGGTCTAATTTTTGTTAGGAATTTGATTCATCAATCCAGCACAGGCAGTAACCATATTTTAAACAATAGATTGAGACAGATTTTTAAAGCCAAAAATAAAAAATATAATTTATCGACATTACAGGCACCTTCCGGGCCCTTTAGAAGTTGGTTGATGTAAACGTTGCCTGGAACAAACAAGCGGTGGAGACTGTGTAATCCCACACTCCTATATAAACGGATTGCTTGAAATATTTAAAGGTAATTGGATTCTCCTTTACAACTGGTGGGCTTTAAAGGATGAGACTTATATTATTTTTATATGATACCAAGTTAGTTGCAGTATATTGGGTATCTTTAGCCTTCCCATAGATCCACATATTGATGGGCCCATTGGAGAACCTCGAGGGTGGCATATGAACCCGAGGAGGTATTTTGCAAGGAGTTATATCTGATAGATACTACAACCACATTGCTGGTGGGTCAATCCCAATACCTTTACATAGGAGGGAGGGTTTTTAAAGGGGAATGATATGATCTTGTTTGTTTTGTATGAGTCATTGTGAGTTATTAGTTTTTTTTTTTAATATCACCGAATCATTTTTAACCAGGTTTAAACTTCTATAACAGATGATGTATTAGTAAAAGAAAAATGTTTTAGTATAACTGCAATTCTCACACCCTATTGATATTAAATAATTACTCAAAGCAATATTTAGTGTATAATTGCTTTGCAATCTATAAACCTGGAAGAGGTGCGGGGCTGCTGCCAGAGTTCCTGACTCTGGACCACGGGGTTCACAGTTCGATCGCCGGCGGCAGTTAGCCCAGCACCTTGTGTCTTTGGGCAATAGCTTGCGTAATGTTCCCGACGGCCCCTAGCACTGGGAACCTCTCCGGAGGTAGCTGTGCACTTTACAAATGCTGGTATTTCATAATATTTACTAAATTTCAAATTGGTCTTTGATTTGTTTTTATGAAATTCTTTTTATGAAAGATTTCAATTTGTGGGAGATTTCATTTCTCTTCCTGAAGAAGGTGGTTGGATCATTTAAACCCACCAAAACGAGTTTATGCAGAAAACCTCTGTACTCTAAATCGACTCAACTTTGGTTAAACAAGAGACTTTCTTCTATAGTGGTGGTTTGACCAAGGATCTAATGTTGGATTAGTGGTTCTTAATGACAAAATGAATGTCTATGAAGAAGTATCAGAATATTTTATTGTTGAATTAATAAAAATCCTTACAATTAGAAAAAGTACAATTAGCGGATGTCCTCAATACAATTTGCATTAAAAATCGAAGCAACGGTTGATATCAAAGTTAAAAACAATTAAAACTTAAACTGTACGTCAGACCCCCCCACTGACTGCGTAGAGGTTTATGGAATGAGCATGGGGGATACTACATAAAGAGTGAGCCTCAGGCAATGTTTTAAAGGATCATACACAGATCTGCAGATGCTTCCCAGTCTCTATCATAAATTTGAGACCCCTGCAAGTCAGAATTGGCGATGAACCTCCCAGCCAGATTATGACCGCTTGGCGACATGTTCTTATGTTCAGTTTGATTAGGATATCCCGCAAAAAAATTTCTTCTAGCCACCATGAGGGCCGGGCATACACAAAACAAATGGATTAAAGATTTGTTTTGGTAACCACAGAGTCTGCATTTTGGGCAAGCATCATGGGGTTTCCAAGAGGGTCTTAGATCCTTGGACTCGTGAAGGCCCATACGGAAATCAATAAGAATCTTTTTTAGGTGATGACTAAAATGTGTTGCCAAGTAAGCCTGGGGTTGTTGACGTGAATAGGAAGAAATGACTGTCCAGGCATGACGTCGATGGGTCAATGTTTGTTTGTCTTCCAATAGTGACTTTATTTTGGCATTTGAATTTGCAATTTTGCAGAAAGTAACTTGATCACTTTTTTTACACCAAGCTTCGAGCAATCCAAGGTCTGAAAGGCAAGTCTGCAGATGGGTGGCCCAGGGCTGGGTGGAGTCAAGATTGATTTCCTGCCAACAGAGGTGGTTTAATGAGCCTGGTACAGCAGCACGGAGTTTGTGGCAGAATTTAACAAACCTTGACTTGGACCTAAAAATTTGATTTTGAAGGCCAAATTCTAATCGCACCTGGGCTGGCGAGGCGCATTTCGGTACATTAAATACAACTTTATAGATTTTAGTTTGTAAGGTGTTTAATAAACCGGCCTCCCCTCCAAGCCATGTAACAAGACCATACGATAATGTAGGTAAAATCTGAGCGGCCATTACTTTTAAAAGATGAGTGTAGTTTGGACCGCCCAGTTTTTGAAGGAGTCGCCTATAACCGAAAATTAGCGTCTGGGATTTAGCTTTTAACACTGCAGAGTGCTCTTTTTTTGAGTTGTCATTGGCTATGGTCACCCCCAAATACCGATATTGTGGCTGTACCCCACTGGCTAGATGGTTTAAATGTCCAGCTAAATTGAATGGGCTTTCGCTCTATAAGACGTATTACTTTTGTCTTTTCTCTATTTAATTCTAGATGTTCTTCATTCAAATAGAGATATAGCGCATTTATCAGCCTTTGCAGTCCAATTGGGGTTCCGCTTAAAAGAACAATATCATTGGCAAACTGGATGATAGGCACTGGGGTGTTACCAAGCTTCGGGGCGTGACTTACAATTTGGCAGTTTTTTTCCTAGGGCGGCCAGGTATAAGTTAAATAAACATGGGGCCAAGACGCAGCCCTGTTTCAGTCCATCCTCCATTGGAATTTTGGACGTAAGGCTTGAACCGTGCCCTTGTTTGACCCTTGCCCAGGTATCTGTATAAAGGAGCTTGACAGCGTGGAGGACATTTTTTGGTAGCCCCCACTCGTTGAGTTTTTCCCAAAGCCTTCCCCTACTGACTCGGTCAAAAGCCGCTTTAATGTCAATGAAGCAGCCATATAACCGTTTGTTGTTCGTTTTGGCTCTTTCCATCAAGAGGGCTGTGAGATTTGTTATAGTCCCTGTCCCTTTTCTGAAGCCTGTCTGGTAGCTTGGAATTAGGTAGTTGGTATTTACCCATTCATGGATCTCCTCCAAAATACAAGAAGCATATAATTTTGCTTCCACATCGATTAAGGATATCAGCCGATAATTCAGTGGAGTACTCCTGTCACCCTTCTTGAAGATTGGGTGGATGATGTTACCATTCCACAATGGTGGCTGCTTCTTGCAGGCAAAGACTTGATTAAACAAGGCATAAAGATGGAGTGCCCAAAACTCAGCTTTATGTTTGTATACTGTGTTGGGGATGCCATTGGGCCCTGGAGCGCCTTCAGGTTTAAGATGGTTAATGCATCTTTTAACTCTGTCGCAGGAAAACAATTCCAGCTCAATCCCCAGATTGTTGAACCTTTTTATGTCAGGATGGGATGATAGGTTATCTGTCGGTCCTTTCAAGCAGCTTAATATTGTTGTTGTGGTAGAGCGGTGCTGATTTTCTGAGACTGAAGGTTCCCTTTTACGATAGAGATTTTTTATGTGTGATTCCCAGGTTTGTTTGCTAATGCCTGGGTCCTGAGTTATTAGATCCGCAGTGTTTAGTTTATTTACAATGTCCCAGAAGTCCCTTGAATTTCGCTTTTTGCTGGCTGTTAGCAGTTTTGCCCACATCTCTTCCTTATAATCTGTCTTGGCTTTCCACAACATTTTGCGGTAGTTGTTTCTCATGCTCTTAACAAGAAGGTAGTTTGGTGCGGAGGCCAGAGTGTTGTTCCTTACTGCCATCCGTTGTGCCTGGGCTATTTTTCTCTTTTCCTGCCTTAGTTTGGTATTAAACCAGGGTTCCCGTGGGACTAGTGGGCCTTGATACGGCGCAGTCAGAACAGAGTGTTTGAGAGACAATTTTTCTAACAATTTTGTCCAGATTGAAACCGAGTCTTCGTTTTGATGATTTTCATATTGAGAAAAGAAATTGCTTGCCGTTTCATAGATGGCTTTCGTTCCACTGCCCCTCCAACGCAATTTCCGTAAGTTAAACTTCTCTAACTGATCAGAGAGGACAGTCAACTGGACAGACTCCAACACCCCAATGTTGATCCAAGTAATTTATGGAAAGGGATCGCTTTCAGATCGTGCTGTGATTTCGTAGTCTGCTACTGAATCAAGCAAGTTATTACTAATTAAAGTAAAGTCAATGGTTGACGATGACTTGCCACTCAAATACGTTGGTGGTGCTAAATTTGCACCAGTTGTTGCGGGCTTTAAAATTGTTAACCCCAGCGTTGACAGTTGCTTTAAGGTTGATGGATTAAGCTTTCCCCGAGATTTTTGCCTTGGGGTATGTGTGTTTAGGTCTTCATAATTTAAATTAGAGTTGAAGTCGCCTGATAGTATCAAAAAACTTTGAGAGTTTGATTTCTGAAGTGTTTTTATGAGAGTGATAAGGAGGGCCAGTTTCTCTTTTTTTTTGGTTTTATCAGGATGAATGTAAATATTTATTAATAGCAGCTGGAGTCGAGATTTTATGGAGATCTTGGTTACCTGAACCCAGTTTAATCCCACGTCCTGTGATTCTGACTCCCAATTTAATCTCTGCGAGATATATGTGGATAGTCCTCCACTCGGATGGCCAAACTTGGACTTTCTCTTGGCAAGGATATGGTGCTCGGTGAAGCCAGGAATGGCGGGGGGTATTTGGTTCCAAGTCTATTGTAATAAAAGGATGTCGTATTTATGGAAGAAAAGTTGTGTCTCACTGTCTTGGTCCATACTGCTGAACCCGTGAATATTCCAACTGCAGATGCCTATTTTAGACATATTAACCCGGTCCTTAGATGTAGATTTGCACCATATACGTTGAGGTGTAGTTGTTCATATTTTTTAGGAGTACTTTTGGTTAAGGGTTAGCGGGATCCATGACCAATCCTGTGTGGGGGGCCGGCCGATGTGAGGATGCATTGGATGTAAGTCGAGTCCACCCACTTCTTGGGCTACTGTGGCCGAACGGGCGCCCTGGAGACATGAGATCTGTCTGCAGTTAGATGGCTCCTCTCTGTTTATGTTCTATATATTTTTTGCAAGTGGGAAAGGGTATCTCGGGCGCATATGTTGCATGATGGTTATGCCCCAGTGTTCAAATGGGCGTTTGTTTTCGAAGATCTTTACTGCTATCTCCTTGGTAGCCCAGGTGGTCACAGAGACTTCGATATTTGGGTCATCAATTTTTGGACCGAACTCAACTGAGACTAGGTCTTGCGAAGATATTCCTCTCAACTCGGGAACAAGACCAAATAGTCTTAACAAATTTCCTCTATTTAAGATATCATGCCGGCCCTTTGACTCGTATTCGGGAGTGAAAGTCAGGATGGGTTCTAATTCTGCAATTGGGGTAATTGATGGTTCTTGCGAGCATGGAACTATGTAGTCAGACTGATGTACAGCGAAATAGTTTTTTAGTTTTTTGAATCACGTTTCCTATGATGCCCTTGTCAGTGGTTCCCCTTGCAGGAGAAGGGGCAGTTCGTAGCATATGAATGTCGTTAAATTGAATAACGGGGTTTGACCGAACTATGCAGTTACGATTTTGCCCGGTTTTTGTTATTGCAATCGGAGAATTAATCCTTTGTAATTTATTGGTTCCAGTTTTGTATTGAATTGTTCCTGCTGGGGCCATTGGATTTTGTTTTATGCACTCTCGGTCGATCCCAGTTCTTGTTATTTTTATAGGAGTCAGGTCGTATTTTGCCTGAGCGAGAGTTTGATCGCTGCTTCGATGCATCATGCGCTGTGTTATAGGTCCGTTGGTGCTCATTGGTGGTGGCTCTAGTGAGTGTTTTTTTTTTGATGAATCGTCACCGAGAGTTATTAGATTTCCTTGTACAGGTTTCTGCCTGATTTTTGAGGAGGAGTGATGACTTTTCATCATTGATGTTGTTTCTAGTGCGGGAGTTGGGGCTGATTTTGAGTTTGTACAAGCAATCACTGCATCATGGGACTTGCTCAGCTCTTCAATTAGTGAATGATCTGGGCCACCGGGCTGCGATCTCTGTTTTGATTTTTTGAGCGAAACTTTTTCCTATGATAAGTTATGGCCTGCCAATAAATTAGTGTCGGTGTTTGAGGAGAAGTTTGCTGATCCTAATTCTTTTGGCAAGACGGACACAGGTTTTGTGAGGAAGTTGTCAATGGTAATCCTTTGGTTGCTTTTTAATTTAGACCTAGCTTTCCTTGCTTTTTTTCTTTGCTTTTTCGTCTGGTTTTCGAGGGGCGGGGGGTCGAATTTTTCTGTGCCTATGATTGGAAATGCTTTGTGACAAACCATTGAATGGTGTGACAATGCGGAATCCCTGTCCCCTTCTGGGCTCTTGTGTGCTGTAGGGGAAGTGATTGAGATGCTTGATTTCCCCATGTTGTGATTTTCTCCTGGTGAGTCTGATAAGGACTTCTGATTATTACCTTTTTTGACTGCCCCCAAAATATCTTTCAAAATTGCAGGGAGCGATGCCATCTTCTTAATGATGCTCCGCAGCCACAACTAGACAGAGGACTAATAGAACTTTTGTTAATTTGGGCATGTTTTGCAAGGGGAGTAACCGTGATTTCTTTGTTTGTCAGAAGAGTAATAATAGTGTCTGTTTTCGAGCTAAGTTGGCCGATATGCTCTGCGATGACGTTTATCAGGTCAATTTGAACCTCCATCTTGTCTAATGGAAAGTTGAGGGCCTTTATGGCCTGGTCCAAGGTGCTAATCAAGGTGTTCCCCCAGGGAGCAGTGGGCACTTGACTGCAATAGCTCTTTTTTTGGTCTACCCGTTGTGGGGTTGTATTAGTTGAAGAGATTGATATGTGCGACAGTGTTTTTTTTTGTTGGCTGCTATTATTTCCAGAGTTGTCGTCAATCAGAATTCTGTGGTTTGAGCTTGAAGTGACAGTTTTTTGAGGCGTAGATGCCACTGGGCTCCGGTTTTGGTCCAGTACCATTTGGGAGTAGTTTAAATCTAAATTCAGTTCTTGCAAGGATTGATTTGGTAACGGAAGCGATGACGCAGTGCCCAAGATAGGAGGATGATAGCCAGACGGGGAGCCTGGCTGGACATTCAGTCTCGTGAATCTCTTAGTTGAGAGTGCCGTTGGTTTACTGAGTCCAGGAGTAATTTGGGGATTGTTGTGGTCCCCCATGTTCGACTTGTTGTTGAAGACGTTAAAAAGCGCTTCCAGTGAATCCTGACCTGGAGATATAGGTGAGGGCAGGACAAGATTTTGCCCAGTCTTGATTGATTTGAGTTTTTTTGGTGGGGAACTGGGATTGTGGATCATTGCCTGGACAAGTTCGTTTTTTTTAATAGCTCTGGGCAGTTGATCGATTTGTGGCGCCGGTTGATGTTGAATAGAGGATTCTAAGGTTTGAATGTGATCCATTAGTGATTTGCCACAGTTTGAGGTTCCTGGGTGACTATGAATTGTCGTCTTGTCTGGTTGAATAGGACTTGGTAAGTTCCTTGATTCCCTTGTTGATGACAACAGAGCTGAGACGGGGTCTTTTAAAAAGAAAAATTTAATAATCATTGGTTGTGATCCTGGTAAATGGCCTGGGCTAGGTGGAGGCTGGGTGGAACTTACTGACTTTCTACTCCCCTCACCGTCGCTGTCACGCCCCCTTTGCCGCAGAGCAACTAAAAGTGGGGTTGCTTGCGCTTGCTTTGGTGCGTCTGACTTCTTCGGCTTTTTGCTGCGTGGTGCTTTATATAGTGAGGCCTGACGTTTGGTACCTGAGCGCATTTTTGTCCTGCTCGGTGCTTTGAGGTTACGGCTGGCGTAAAGTCTGGGTGAAAGGAGCTGAATGGCTTCTGGTTTGAATGGTTGAAATGGGGGTGGGCGAAGAATGGAAGTCCGGAGGGACGGTTTTTTATGTACGAGCGGAGCACTCAGGGGGTGCTTCCAGCCTGTCGGACCTAGTCAGAGTGGCCTAGGCTGCCCCCCCGGCTCTTACTTAGCACCTGCCTCTACCGGCTGCCGCGCTCGTGCTTATTCCTGGGCCTGTCCTTGGGCGGCCTCTCTCCCTCTCTCCATTAACTTCCCGGAACAGTGGGAGGTGGGGGAGAGGCAGCAGGGGCGGGGAGGATGAAAGACAAATGAGCTTCAGTCAGCAACAATGACAATGACAGCTCGGTTGCTCTGCTGTTTGCTCACTTTTCGCCTGCCCCCACAGCAAGCGTTTGGGCACCAAACTCCAACACCAAACACCGCCCTCCCTGCATCTCAAGCCTCGGGCACACCGCTCCTCACCTTCCTCGGCGGCTCCGGGCACCGAGCAAGCAGGCAGACCGACAGGCGGATCCGTGCATGGAGCTGACAATGCCTCTGCTTCTAGCACAGCTTTCAGCAAACTGCCGGACACACTAACTCACTGGGCGTCTGTAAATCGTGGCTGTGTCTTTGTGTTTTTTGTAAAAGACTCTTTTAGAAGGGCTCCTCTGCTCCGTGTCAATGCCTGTGTCCCGTGCCTGTGCCCCGTGATCCGTGACCGGCGCCCCACGAGAGAGGGGGGCTCACTTGACCCTGGCAGCACGGCACGGCACAGCTCCCTGCTCCGAGCTTGTGCCCCCAGCTGCTCCTGCGTTTTGCCGTGATTTGCCGTGATTTAATGCGTTTTTTTTTTCACAGAGTCTCAGGCGGGGAGTCAGAGCTCGCTCAGGGCTCAGCGCGAGCACGAAACACGAAGCAGCTCTGGAGAGCAGAGGGTCCACAGAGGGTCCAGAGTTCGCAGGCTGACCCGCTTCAAAACGCTCCAAGAACGCCTCAAACCGCCTCTAAACCGGGAAACCGGGACAGCGGAGCACAAGAACGTCCCTCCTCCTCGGCGGTCTGTCCTGTCTGTCCGGTCTGTCCTGCAACGCTCGCGGCAGATCGTGGCTCTCTGCTGACCTCTAGTGACGAGATTTGCAGGGATAGGAGGCAAGTGTCTGAAAGAGAGACAGACTCCAACGTGGGTCAACAAAATGAATGTCTATGGTATTCTCCCCATGTAGCAATATGAAATTTGTTGTTGGTTCTTGGATTGATTATTTTTGATTTTAGATAAATTTGGGTGTGGATTTAAATTTGCATATAGAACATACAATTGTATTTATGCTCTCGCATCATGGGATCCAAAGACTCCTCGCGGGAGCTCTTTGCCATCCTGAAGGGGTTTACAAATCCACGGGCGAATAATCTACTCCCGCCATCCACACAGGAACTATGTGATCACTTAGCAACCCACTTCACTAATAAGATCGGAACAATATATCGCTCCTTTCGGGCCAGAAAGGGTAGTTGATGAGAGAGCCCCCCTCGAGGGGAAACCCCTGCGCCCCGAGTTTAGAATGCTTCCCCACCATTACTGGTGAGCGGGTGTGTGCTCTATTATCTCAGGCAAAATTGGATTCTACTTTTGACCCGGTACCACCTGCGTTTATGTCTGAGCTAACCCCGGTCTTAGCGGATACACTTGCAGACATCTGTAACATCTCATTAGCGACGGCCACTTTTCCACCCAAATGGAAAATCGCACGCTTTAAGCCCCTGCTTAAAAAGGCTCTAGCTGATCCTACTGATCTACAGAATTAGAGGCCAATCTCCCTTCTCCCTTGTTATTCCAAAGCCATAGAGACACTAATCAACCGACATCTTTCTAGCTATCTAGAGCAGAACAAAATATTAGACCCATCCCAGTCCGGCTACCGTGCATCCTACAGCAGAAAGGCTGCCTTACTAGAGGTTACCGATATGCTAAGGCTGTCACTGGATAAGGACTCTCCAGTAATGTTAGTGCTGCTTGATCAGTCGGCAGCCTTTGACAAGTCAAGTCAAGTCAAGTCAAAAGATTTATATAGCGCGCTACATACCCAGAGGGTCTCAAGGCGCTTGAAGAGGGGAGGGGAATTACTGGTCAAATATCCACGTTTTAAGTTGCTTTCTGAATGCTAGGTGGTTCTGAGTAATGCGAAGGTGAGTGGGAAGTGAGTTCCAAGTTTTAGCTGCCAGGTAGGAAAAGGATTTACCTCCCATGGTGGTTTTGTTGATGCGAGGTACAGTGGCCAGGGCTTGGTTGGATGATCGTAGCTGGCGTGAGGGGGTGTAGAAGGACAGTCTTGCGTTGAGGCATTCTGGTCCGATTTCGTAGAGTGCTTTGTGTGCGTGGGTTAGGAGCCGGAAAGTGATCCTCTTATGGACGGGGAGCCAGTGGAGATTTTTCAGGTGACCAGAGATGTGTTCGTTGCGCGGGATGTCTAATATGAGCCTGGCTGAAGCGTTCTGGATTCGTTGGAGTTTTTTCTGGAGTTTAGCGGTAGTACCGGCGTAGAGGGTGTTTCCATAGTCCAGTCGGCTCGTGACCAGAGCGTGGGTGACCGTTTTCCTAGTTTCGGTGGGGATCCAACGAAATGTTTTTTTGAGCATGCGAAGAATGTAGAAGCAGGATGAGGAGACGGTGTTGACTTGTCTGTTCATTGAAAGTGAGGAATCCAGGATGACGCCCAGGTTCCGTGCGTGGTCTGTCGGGATGGGTGCTTTTCCAAGGGCTTCTGGCCACCAAGAGTCGTCCCATGTGGAGGGGGAGGTACCTAAGATGAGGACTTCTGTTTTATCTGAGTTCAGTTTCAGACGGCTGTGTCTCATCCATTCAGCTACTTCTTTCATACCTTCGTGTAGGTTAGTTTTGGCGGTGCTAGGGTCATTGGTGAGTGATAGGATCAGTTGAGTGTCATCCGCGTAGGAGATGATGTTAAGGTTGTGTTGGCGGGCGATGGCCGCGAGGGGGCTCATGTATACGTTGAAAAGGGTGGGGCTGAGTGAAGATCCTTGTGGTACGCCGCAGATGACTTCAGTGGCCTCTGACTTGAATGGTGGAAGGCGGACTCTCTGGGTTCTTCCGGTGAGGAACGAGGAGATCCATTCTAGTGCTTTTCCTTGGATTCCGATGTTTCTGAGGCGCTGTAGAAGGGTGCTATGGCAGACTGTGTCGAAGGCTGCGGAGAGGTCGAGGAGGATGAGGGCGACTGTGTCTCCATTGTCCAGAGTTCGAATGTCGTCTGTTGCTGCGATGAGGGCGGTCTCAGTGCTGTGTTTAGCTCGGAAGCCGGACTGTGAGGAGTCGAGGGATTTGTTGGCTTCGAGGAAGGCGGCGAGCTGGTTGTTGAAAGCTTTCTCGATGACTTTGGCCGGGAATGGAAGGAGCGAGATGGGGCGGTAATTTTTGAGTTTGGTGGGGTCCGCTGTGGGTTTTTTCAGAAGGGCGCTGAGTTCAGCGTGTTTCCAGCTTTCCGGGAAGGTGGCGGAGTTGAAGGAGCAGTTGATGATGTCTCGGAGGTGCGGTGCTATGATGGAGTCTGCTTTGTTGAAGATGTGGTGAGGGCATGGGTCTGTGGGGGATCCTGAGTGGATGGAGTTCATCAGGCGGATGGTGTCCTCAGTGGAGATTGGGTTCCAGTCATTAAGGATGTTCGAGGGGGGTGAAGGTCCAGCAGATGGTTGGGTGGGTTGGTCTCCGGGTTGGTCGTCGAAGCTGTTGTGGATGTCTGCAATTTTGTTGTGGAAGAATGAAGCTAGGGAGTCGCAGAGGGCTTGAGAGGGGGTGATGTCGTTAGAGTTGGCCGAGGTATTGGTAAATTCCTTGACGATGTTGAAAAGTTCCTTGCTGTTGTGGGCGTTGTTATCTAGTCGGTCCTTGAAGGCGGTTTTCTTGGCCTTTCGGATCAGCTGGTGGTGTATGCGGGTGGCGTTTTTGAGGGCGTCCTTGGTGTTGGTGGTTGGGTCTTTTTTCCAGGCCTTCTCAAGGGAGCGGCAGAGTTTCTTGGATTTCTTAAGATCATCGTTGAACCATGAGGCCTTCTTGCTGCCAAGTTTGCTTTGTCGTTTTTTCAGTGGTGCTAGGATGTCGGCGCTGTTGGATAACCATAGGGTGAGGTTGGTGGCGGCTTGGTCGGGGTTTGAGGAGTGGGCTGGGGGGTTTAGAAGAAGCGATGAGGAGATCTGGTCGATGGTGATTTTGTTCCAGTTTCTTTGCAGGGTTGGTTGGGGGTGGTTGTTGGGTTTGGGCTTGTTGTAGGTAAAGTGAACGCAGCTGTGGTCAGTCCAGAGGAGAGCCGTAGTGTGGCTAAAGGAGACATGGTTGCTGGAGGTGAAGATAGGGTTGAGAGTGTGACCTGCGATGTGGGTGGGGGAAGTGACCAGTTGTTTAAGTCCGAGGTTGGCGAGGTTGTCCAAAAGGGTGGTAGAGTTGCGGTCGTTGTTATTTTCAAGGTGAAAATTGAGGTCTCCCAGAAGGATGTAATCTTTGGAGGGGAGCGCGTGTGGAGTGATGAAGTCCGTGATGTCCTCACTAAATTGTGCGCGGGGTCCTGGTGGCCTGTAAAGGAGGGTGCCTCTGAGTGTGGTATTGGGGTCGGTGTGGATCTGGAAGTGAAGGTGTTCGGAGTTGGCGAGATTGACGTCAGAGCTGGTTGAGATGTGGATGGATTTCTTATGGACGATAGCGATTCCTCCTCCTGTGTGGCCGGTACGGTCCTTGCGTATGATCTTATAATTTTCTGGGATGGCAATGGTGATGTCTGGGGCGGAGGAGGCGTTCATCCATGTTTCTGTTAGGAAGGCGACGTCCGGAGAGATGGTGTCTAGTAGATTCCATAGGTCAATGGCGGGCCTGTGGACCGATCGGGTGTTGAGCAAGATGCATTGTAGGTGGTTGGGGTCGGGAATCTGTGGTGTGATCGTAGCGGAGTTGTTGACGGTGCCGATGAATTTGCAGGAGTAGCATGAGAAAGGTCCATGGGTGTGTCCAGCAGCGGCTTGGACGCAGTTGGGGTAGCGGCCGGGGTTAAGGGCTAGGAGGGTGGTGGCATCGTAGGTAATGCGGGAGGGCTGGGCAATGCGAGGGCCAGGGGGTCTGGCGCTGGGCGCGGGCCAGGCGCGGACGGGCGTAGACGGGCTTACCTTCGGCGCGGATTGGGCGCGATCGCTGCGCGTAAACGCTGCGCGCGGGATCGGCTGTCATATATGGAAAGTGGAGGGGGAGGGGCGAGGGCGGCTCAGCTGGGAGGCGGGGCGGGTTTACCGGACCACAACAACAAACAAAATGGCAGCGGAGCGCTGGGGGATAACGCGCAAACACAGACAAATTTACACTGGCAATTAATAATGAAAACAGAGCAAAAGCGGCAATGTAAAATGTCTACAGAGCAAAACGCGGCAAGCAAGGCAGATTGCAGGCAATAACAGCGAGGCGCTGCACAACGATACCAGGTGTCGTCAAAGACACTGGGGAGCGACCACTCGGCTCGAGAGCGAAGAGCGAGTCACAGCGCTTAGAGGGAATGGAGCGCTGGTAGTAGTCTGTGGGAGGGCGGCTCAGCTGGGAGGCGGGGCGGGTTTACTCGGACCACAACAACAAACAAAATGGCAGCGGAGCGCTGGGGGATAACGCGCAAACACAGACAAAGTTACACTGGCAATTAATAATGAAAACAGGGCAAAAGCGGCAATGTAAAATGTCTACAGAGCAAAACGCGGCAAGCAAGGCAGATTGCAGGCAATAACAGCGAGGCGCTGCACAACGATACCAGGTGTCGTCAAAGACAATGGGGAGCGACCACTCGGCTCGAGAGCGAAGAGCGAGTCACCATCTCTCATCGCATCCTGTTGAACCGGCTTCAAGAGATTGGTGTCAGAGGTTTGGCCTTTAAATGGATTCAGAATTATCTGTCCGACAGAACACAATGCGTCCAGTTGGACTCTTTTGTGTCACATACAGCTGCGGTGGATAAGGGGGTTCCACAAGGCTCTATATTGAGCCCCACGTTATCCAACCTATATGTTGCCCCTTTGGCCTCAATCGGCAGAAAGTGTGGGTTTGAAACCATATCCTACGCTGATGATACGCATCTGATTGTGCACATAGAGAATGACCCTGCAGTAACAAAAGCTACGTTCATAAACTGTATGACTAGCATAGCAAGTTGGATGAGGAAGAACGTCCTGCAACTTAACTCTTCCAAATCTGAGATGCTTGGCAAGGCAAAAGAACTGTGGACCTCCGACTGGTGGCAATCAGAACTAGAAGAAGCTCCTTCCCCAAGAGGGTGGGCTAAGAACCTAGGTGTTAGAATAGACAATAAGCTATTGATGGAAGAGTAGGTGAAGACTCTCGCAGGCACCTGCTTCGGGACCATGCAAATGCTCAGAAAGATTTTCCCCTGTATCCCGCTAAATGCCAGAAAGGCCCTCATTCAGTCACTCCTAATCAGATGCCTTGACTATGGCAACTGTTTGTTGGGAGGAATTAGGGAAGACCTGTTATCTAGATTGCAGGTTGTGCAAAATTCACCCTCAATAAACCAGCACGAACCTCTTCCCTTCCTCTCCTACGCCAACTTTATTGTCTTCCTGTTAGGAAACGAGCTCTCTTCAAGCTGCATTGCATGGCCTTTAAGTCCCTGCATGGAATGAGACTGGCTTACTTGACTTATAAAATTGTACTCTATCAAATCTGCAGCCAGAGGATTAGGAAATCTAAAATGGGTTACAGTGCGTTTTCCTATCTGGCCCCCAAACATTGGAAAGAGCTCCCTGAACAAATTTGTGCCTGCCCCAACCTACCACAGTTTAAAAAAATGCTCATGACTTGGCTATTCTAAAGATTTTATTTTATATCTGGCCTTCCCTCTCTGGCGCTGAGAGATCCCCCTGGGGATGATTTGTGCGCCATACAAATTAGTCTAAAGTAAAGTAAAAGTAAAGTATGGATAAATCTTCTTTGCACATATTTATTGCAACATTGAGTGTTTTTTAATGAGATTTCCAACTTTAAAAAAGGAATTGCATATTTGATTATGATTTTGAATAGTATTTCTTGGTGATATTGGTTACATTTTGGATGAGTGGTGGTGTGAATTGAAATCAGGTTTTTATTTTAACACATTCAAAGGGAATTGTTTACTTTTGACTGGCTTAAATAGTATTAAGACATCATGGGGTTTCAGGGGAAGACGATGTTTGTGGTTACAATTTCGTCAAGAGAACGTGTCCGCCATTTCGACGTGTCTGTCTCCCTGTTTCCTGAATAATAATGGGCTTACCTGAGCCCATGAGGTGGAAGTGGTACAAAGCGATGTGAATATGTAAATCATTATCTTAAACTTGCATTATATGCAATATAAGTAAGGGTAGGCGAAACTCACAGAACTTCCCTCCATGGAATTCCGCATAGTTACATAAAAACTCCTTGAGATTCTGCAGTGTTCAGCCGATGAGTGGAAAAATGCACGTTGAGCTGTTATTTAATGCAGTGGTACATTTCACACTGACAAATTCAGCACAAACTGCAATATGGGGTGCACAAGAGTGCCTAGTCATTTGAGTTGATTTTGCTGTCGTTTGAGTAGAAAATGTACTCCAGAAGAAGCCTAATGACCTTTCCTGTGAGCATTCGCATCTGAAAATCACGCCGTAAAGCTTCCTAGCCACCAGAAAACGTGCTGGGAGATGCCAGATTTCCCTCTTCAGCTCACTTGCTGGAGCCTCGCATTGTCCCTGTTGTCATCGTGCGGCTCGAACCGGGAAAAGACACAGCCATGAGACAATTGGCAGAATTTGCCAAGAACTCTGCATTAAAAGAGTAACACCGTCAGCAAATTGCTCCAATTCCACAAGCGGAATAAAAAATTCCTCCTGGGTCTAAGTTCAGCTTCCACAAAATGTGCAAAAAGATTTAGGTTGTAGACAAAAAAGTGATTTCCAAATATAGATTTTAGTGATGCCATAGACTCTAAGGCCCAGAAAGCACGGTGTCCTGCAAAGAGGGAGCAGAGGAGGTGGACACCTCCCACTGCTTGAGCTGCAAAGCGTGACTTCATTCCCCGCTGCGTGGGCTGCACATGGGCTGCACCAGGGCAGAACGCAGGCAAAGGGCAGACGCATCTTAATTTATCCTCGACTGGATGAGGCTGGGCCGGGGTGGGTCCCTCCAGGCCTTGGCTCTTCCACAAATTCCAGGTAATGTTCCATTCAGAGATTTGTCAGCAATGTCTGCTGTCTCAGCATTATCCATGTTGGGTTGCCTTCCTTGTCACGTACATTTCTAACTATTTGGTAACACTGGGGTGTGTCTAATTTCCATTCAGATACTATGATAGGTTACAGGCAAGAGAAAAGGCCAGCTCTCTAAACCAAATCCTGTGCCAATGAGTAGCACTTCAAACTCTTTTTCAGAACAGGTTGCAGCAGTCATGTCCAAAGAAATTGCACTGGCTGAGAAGTACATATCCTTGGATAAGAATGACTGTATTTTAACATTACCAGTGAGGGAGGAGCAGTGTCTGCTTCCGGGCAGAGACCTTGTTACTAGCTTGCCATATCAGAGTGATTCAGTGGCATTGGACCGAATGCTCGCAATTTAATGATCCCGGCCCCTGTGACCCTCGTCCCTGCTCTCAGGCCAGGTCGCCCCCACGCCGCACGGCTCCTCCTGTGCGCTCGTGGCTCCCCCGTGCTGCCCTCCGCTGCCGTTAGTCCGCCGCCGTGACTCTGTCTGTTTTGCTGCCTATTACTTGTTTTTCTTGTCTGCCTATAACTGTTATCTGTCTGTTTTGCTGCCTATTATCTGGTTTTCTTGTCTGCCCATAACTGTTATCTGTCTGTTTTGCTGCCTATTACTTGGTTTCTTGTCTGCCCATAACTGTTATCCTTCTTCCCCTAACTGCCCCTTCCTCACGTACCCCACCGCTATATTCCCGTCCCCGCTTCCCGCCACTGCTCCCCTGCGGCCCGCCCCTTTTCCTGCTGCGTCCTGTTCCCGCCACCCATTCGCCGCCCGCTCCCGCCTACCAGCTGCTCCTCCCTCCCACTTGGCCTTATATGGAGGACGCCGCGCGGAAGTGCAGCGGACACGCGCAGCGGGTGCGCCGCTGGCACGCCAAAGGCAAGCCCATCTGCGCACGTCCGTGCCTGGACCGCACCCAGTGCCAAAACCCCTGGACCCCGTAACCGCCACACCACCAGACTGCACTACGACTCCGGCACCCTCCACTCACTCAACCCTGGCGAGATCACCCCTGCCACCGGGCCACCACGAAGCGCTCCCAAGGACCCTTCACCTGCCGGAACTGCAGCTTCACCAGCATCCGGCCCGCAAACTGCCAGCCAGAGAACTCAACCACCTACGATGCATCCTCCTCAACACCCGCTCCGCTCGCAAGCATGCCATCGAGCTCTGGGACCTCCTAGACTCAACCACCCCGACGTCGCCTTCCTAACGGAGACCAGGCTGAACACCGCCTCGGCACCAGACATCGCCATAGCCCTCCCGGAAGGCTACAAGATCTCCTGCAGAGACCGCCCCAACGGAGTGGCAGGGGGAATCGCCATCATCCACAAGGACACCCTCAGAGTCACAAACAACACCGACGACACCCTCACCATGGCCGAGCACATGCACTTCCAGATCCACACCTACCCCAACACCACCCTCAGAGGAACACTAGTCTACAGACCACCCGGACCCTGACCGCAGTTCAGCCACTTCATCGCCGACCTAATCAGCACCCACGCCCTCAGCTCCACGGTCTACATCCTCCTCGGGGACCTGAACTTCCACCTCAAGAACAACAACGACGCCAACTCCACCATCCTGATCGACAACCTCACCAACCTCAGACTCAAACAGCTCATGACGACGCCCACCCACACTGCTGGACACACACTGGACCCCATCTTCTCCGCAAGCACCCACGTCTCCTTCAACCACACCACCGAACCCCACTAGACAGACCACAGATGCGTCCACTTCACCTTCAGGAAACCCACCACACTCCACAGATGCCACGCCGATGCTGGGGAAAGGTCACCGAGGACCAACTGACCACCACCCTCACCTTGGGGCCACCAGCCGACCCCACCGACCCCGACACTGCGGCCACCAACCACAAAAAGTGGATCAACGACTGTGCCGACACCCTCGCCCCACTCAAGACCTCCGCCACCAATCACACCAACAAGAAAGCCGCATGGTTCACCGAAGACCTTCGGACCTCAAAGCGCACCTGCCGGAAGCTGGAAAAGAACTGGCTCCGCGACCGGACACCAGACAACTACACAGCCCACAAGAACGCCACCCTCAAACACCAGCAACTCATCAGGACCACCAAGAGGACCACCAAGAGGACCGCCTTCAAGGACCGCCTAGATAGCAATGCACACAACAGCAAAGAGCTCTTCAACATCGTGAAAGAACTCTCCAACCCCAGCGCCAATACCAACGACATCCCACCATCACAAGAGCTGTGCAACTCACTGGCCACCTTCTTTCACCGCAAGATCACTGACATCCACGACAGCTTCAACACCGACACCTACACATCCACCGCCGATACCACCACCCCTGCGACCACCACCCACACCAGTCGCCTGACCGCCTGGTCCAACGTCAGCGACGAAGACACCATCAAGACCATGAACTCCATCCACTCCGGGTCCCAGTCCGACCTATGCCCTCACCACATTTTCAACAAAGCCAGCAGCACCATCGCACCCCACCTCTGGAAAACAATCAACATCTCCTTCGAGACAGCAACCTTCCAGAGAGCTGGAAACACGCCGAGATCAACGCCCTACTGAAGAAACCCAAGGCGGACCCCAACGACCTCAAGAACTTCCGGCCCATCTCCCTGCTAGCTTTCCCAGCAAAAGTAACTGAGAAAATCGTCAACAGACAGCTGACCCGCTACCTTGAAGACAACAACATCCTAGATCCATCCCAGTCCGGCTTTCGCAGCAACCACAGCACCGAGACCGCCCTCAACGCCACCACCGACGACATCAGGATCCTCATGGACAAAGGAGAAACAGCCGCCCTCATCCTTCTGGACCTATCGGCGGCCTTCGACACAGTCAATCAATCAATCAATCATCGCATTTATATAGCGCGCTACTCACCCAGAGGGTCTCAAGGCGCTGGGGGGGTCCGCTACTGCTCGAACAGCCAGGTCTTGAGTAGCTTCCTGAAGGTGAGGTGGTCCTGGGTCAGGCGGAGGTGGGTGGGGAGGGAGTTCCATGTCTTGGCGGCGAGGTAGGAGAAGGACCGTCCCCCTGTGGTGGCTCTTCGGATGCGGGGGACGGCGGCGAGGGCGTGGCTGGTCGATCGAAGCTGGCGTTTGGGAGCGTAGAAGTTGAGGCGGCTGTTGAGGTATCCTGGGCCTTGGATGTGTAGAGCTTTGTGTGCGTGGGTGAGGAGACGGAAGGTGATTCTCTTGCTGACCGGGAGCCAGTGCAGGTCTCTCAGGTGTCCGGAGATGTGGCTGCGACGGGGGATGTCCAGGATGAGTCGCGCTGAGGCGTTCTGGATCCACTGGAGTCTCTTTTGGAGTTTGGCGGTGGTTCCGGCGTAGAGGGAGTTGCCGTAGTCCAGACGGCTGGTGACGAGGGCCTGGGTGACCGTCTTCCTGGTCTCGGTGGGGATCCAGCGGAAGATCTTACGTAGCATGCGCAGTATGTTGAAGCATGACGAGGAGACGGCGTTGACTTGTTTGGTCATGGAGAGGGAGGAGTCCAGGATGAAGCCCAGGTTGCGTGCGTGGTCTGTTGGTTTGGGTGCGCCGCCTAGGGCGGGGGGCCACCAGGAGTCGTCCCACGCGGTGGGTGAGGATCCCAGGATGAGGACTTCCGTCTTGTCTGAGTTCAGTTTCAGGCGGCTGTTCTTCATCCATTTGGCTACCTCTTTCATCCCTTCGTGAAGGTTGGCTCTGGCGGTGGCGGGGTCGTTGGTGAGGGAGAGGATCAGCTGGGTGTCGTCGGCGTAGGAGATGATGTTGAGGTTGTGCTGGCGTGCGATGTCTGCGAGGGGGCACATGTAGACGTTGAAGAGGGTTGGACTGAGCAAGGAGCCTTGAGGGACGCCGCAGATGACTTTGGTGGCTTCAGATCTGAACGGAGGGAGACGGACTCTCTGTGTCCTTCCGGCGAGGAAGGAGATGATCCACTCCAGTGCCTTCTCCTGGACTCCGACGTTGCTGAGGCGCTGCACTAGGGTGCGGTGGCAGACAGTGTCGAAGGCAGCGGAGAGGTCCAGGAGGATGAGGGCCGCTGTTTCTCCGTTGTCGAGTAGCGCTCGGATGTCATCGGTGGCTGCGATCAGGGAGGTCTCGGTGCTGTGGTTGGCTCGGAAGCCAGACTGCGAGGGGTCGAGGGATCCGTTCGTTTCGAGGAAGGCGGCCAGTTGCTTGTTGACGGTCTTCTCGATGACTTTTGCTGGAAACGGGAGCAGCGAGATGGGGCGGTAGTTCTTGAGGTCGGTCGGGTCGGCCGATGGCTTCTTGAGTAGGGCGCTGAGTTCGGCGTGCTTCCAGCTCTCCGGGAAGGTGGCGGTGTCGAAGGAGGTGTTGATGATGTCCCGCAGGTGGGGTGCAATGACAGCGTCGGCCTTGTTGAAGACACCGCACTCTAGCAGCACGTCTCCATGACGCCGGAATCCAAGAGAAGGCCCTGGCCTGGACCATATCCTTCCTCTCCGACAGAACCCAGACCGTCCGCCTCCCACCCTTCCGCTCCAAGACCACCAGAATCATCTGCGGCATACCACAGGGATCATCCCTCAGCCCGACACTGTTCAATATCTACATGGCACCACTCGCCCACGTCGCACGACAACACAACCTCAACATCATCTCCTATGCCGATGACACCCAGCTGATCATATCCCCCACCAAAGACCCCCACACCGCCAAAGCCAACTTTCACAGAGGAATGAAGGCCGTCGCCGAATGGATGAAAGACAGCAGGCTGAAGCTGAACTCAGACAAGACAGAAGTCCTCATCCTTGGCCCCACCCCCTCACCCTGGGACGACTCCTGGTGGCCAACATCGCTAGGGACTGCCCCTGAACCCACCGACCACGTGCGCAACCTGGGGGTCATCCTTGACTCCGCCCACTCTATGACCAAGCAGGTCAACACCGTCTCCGCTTCCTGCTTCCACACCCTCCGAATGCTCCGCAGGATCTTCAAATGGATCCCCGGCGACACGAGAAAAACCGTCACCCAGACCCTCATCACCAGCTGACTGGACTACTGGAACGCCCTCTATGCAGGAACAACAACCAAGCTCCTGAGACGACGGCAACGTATCCAGAACGCATCGGCACGACTGATCCTCGACGTCCCCCGAGGCAGCCACATCACACCCCACCTGAGAGGCCTGCACTGGCTCCCCATCAACAACAGGATCACCTTCAAACTCCTCATCCACGCACACAAAGCCCTACACAACACCGGACCAGCATATCTCAATGACCGACTCAACTTCTATACCCCCACCCGCAGCCTCCGCTCTGCCAACCACGCCCTCGCTACAGTTCCACGCTTCTGAAAAACCACCGCCGGCGGCGTATCCTTCTCCTACCTCACAGCTAAGACTTGGAACACTCCCTACCGGCCTACGACAGACCCAGGACTTGCTGACCTTCAGAAAACTTCTCAAGACCTGGCTCTTCGATCAGTAGCAGCACCCCCCCCCCCAGCGCCTTGAGACACTCACGGGTATGGAGCACTCTACAAATGGAATGATTGATTGATTGATTGATTGACCCAAAAACTAAAAAGGGCCAAGCATGGCCAACCCTCCCTAGTATAACATTAAAGAGGCAAGAAGTGTTGGATGTGATGGTCCAACTTTTTACATGTTTTTTGGCAGACTGAATGGCATGATTGAATCTTGAATCAACACCTTGCTGAGGCCCCTACATACTTTGGAAATGTGCCCCTCAAGGGGCTTCTGCTATAAGAACAGGGAAATGTGTATACTTCCCTTGACCATGTCTGTCATGACCTCCCAATCTTGCTTAGCATGTCTTCCTCTGGAGGGAACGATGTACTCCCCTTGACCATGCATGCCATTCTATACCAATCATGTGGCTGAACTGGAACCCACGCCCATAACCCACGCCAGGAACCTTGGAATAATTGACAGCAAAGTGGATTCTGAAGATGCTGAGGAAGACCTTAGGAATACCCTTTACACAGGGACCACCAAAGCAACTCACTAGGGGCCAGATGTAGGTAATTCTATTTTACCGATTCATAAATACCGAATTTTACAGATTCGGTATTTATGAATCGGTAAAATAGAAGGAGGGAGATTTAGGTAAAATCGATAATTGAATTACCGATTCTGTAAAAATCGGTATTTACCGAATCGGTAAATACCGATTCGGTATTGCCCATTGACTCCTATGGGCCTTGAAGCCCATACGAATCAATGGGCAATACCGAATCGGTATTTACCGATTCGGTAAATACCGAATCTAGCAAGGGTGCAGGGGGTGTCACTTTGACACCCTCTAGCACCATGAATACAGGCATGTCTGCCATGTGGCACACAGACATGCCCTAAGGGCATGTCTGTCTGTCACATGGCATAGGTGTGCATGCACACATGTGCATGCACACCTGGATTCGGTATTTTACCACCCAATTGGATTGGGTGGTAAAATACCGAATCTGAAAGGCCTTTGGGACTCAGAAGAGTCCCACCTACATCTGGAAGTTACCAAATCGGTAAAAATACCGATTCGGTATTTTACCGATTCGGTAAATTTACCGATTCGGTAAATTTACAGAATCTGTAAAATTGGCCCCCTACATGCCAATTCCTAAATACCGGTCGGTAACGGCCGAAATCGGCCATTACCGACCGGTATTTGGGCTCCTACATCGGGCCCAAGAAGACTACAGACCAACCAGAACTCTGCAGCAAGACTTATCCTCAACTTCCCACACATAACTCACACCACACCTCAGGGAGCTTCGCTATTTACCAATTCACAAATATGCTCAAGTCAAACTCCTCACACACACATTCAAGGCACTCCACAACTCAGGCCCTACCTACCTGAACAGTTACATCTCCTTCCAACCACCATCCAGACACCACCACTCCACAGGGCTCCTACTCACTGACCGCCCATGCATACACAGTACCAGATCAAGAGGACAAGTGTTCTCTTACATCGCTCCTAAAGAGTGGAAGAACCTCCCACTCTGCATCAGAGACTCCTATTTTTTTCCTGAATACATCACGAAGCAGAAGACCTGGCTTTTCAATTAACCAACCTATGGGTATGGGTAGGGCTAGGTACACACACCTGCCCAGCGCCAGGATACCCTCCCAGGATGAAAGTATTCTTTACAAATACATATAAGATAACATAGCATAGCATGCTTAGCATTTCCTCTCCTCACACGATGTATTGATGTATCTCCCATTCTCCTTGATATGACATGACCAAGATTTAATTACTAGGCCTCACATTAATATTGAAACAGATATAACTCCTTGTAAAATAACTCCTCTGGTTCATAGGCCGTTACATGTGCATCATTTGAGCATAAAAAGTTCTAAGATTTCTCGCGTCTTGCAATTCGAGCGTGGGACGGAGGGTGACCATTTATGCAGTTTTTTAAATCATAGGTGATAGGTCTAATTTTTGTTAGGAATTTGATTCATCAATCCAGCACAGGCAGTAACCATATTTTAAACAATAGATTGAGACAGATTTTTAAAGCCAAAAATAAAAAATATAATTTATCGACATTACAGGCACCTTCCGGGCCCTTTAGAAGTTGGTTGATGTAAACGTTGCCTGGAACAAACAAGCGGTGGAGACTGTTTAATCCCACACTCATATATAAACGGATTGCTTGAAATATTTAAAGGTAATTGGATTCTCCTTTACAACTGGTGGGCTTTAAGGGATGAGACTTATATTATTTTTATATGATATTAAGTTAGTTGCAGTATATTGGGTATCTTTAGCCTTCCCATAGATCCACATATTGATGGGCCCATTGGAGAACCTCGAGGGTGGCATATGAACCCGAGGAGGTATTTTGCAAGGAGTTATATCTGATAGATACTACAACCACATTGCTGGTGGGTCAATCCCAATACCTTTACATAGGAGGGAGGGTTTTTAAAGGGGAATAATATGATCTTGTTTGTTTTGTATAAGTCATTGTGAGTTATTAGTTTTTTTTTTTTTAATATCACCGAGTCGTTTTTAACCAGGTTTAAACTTATATAACAGATGATGTATTTGTAAAAGAAAAATGTTTTAGTATAACTGCAATTCTCACACCTTATTGATATTAAATAATTACTCAAAGCAATATTTAGTGTATAATTGCTTTGCAATCTATAAACCTGGAAGAGGTGCGGGGCTGCTGCCAGAGTTCCTGACTCTGGACCACGGGGTTCACGGTTCGATCGCCGGCGGCAGGTTAGCCCTGCACCTTGTGTCTTTGGGCAATAGCTTGCGTAATGTTCCCGATGGCCCCTAGCACTGGGAACCTCTCCGGAGGTAGCTGTGCACTTTACAAATGCTGGTATTTCATAATATTTACTAAATTTCAAATTGGTCTTTGATTTGTTTTTATGAAAATCTTTTTATGAAAGATTTCGATTTGTGGGAGATTTCATTTCTCTTCCTGAAGAAGGTGGTTGGATCATTTAAACCCACCAAAACGAGTTTATGCAGAAAACGTCTGTACTCTAAATCGACTCAACTTTGGTTAAACAAGAGACTTTCCTCTATAGTGGTGGTTTGACCAAGGATCTAATGTTCGATTAGTGGTTCTTAATGACAAAATGAATGTCTATGAAGAAGTATCAGAATATTTTATTGTTGAATTAATAAAAATCCTTACAATTAGAAAAAGTACAATTAGCGGATGTCCTCAATACAATTTGCATTAAAAATCGAAGCAACGGTTGATATCAAAGTTAAAAACAATTAAAACTTAAACTGTACGTCAGACCCCCCCACTGACTGCGTAGAGGTTTATGGAATGAGCATGGGGGATACTACATAAAGAGTGAGCCTCAGGCAATGTTTTAAAGGATCATACACAGATCTGAAGATTCTTCCCAGTCTCTATCATAAATTTGAGACCCCTGCAAGTCAGAATTGGCGATGAACCTCCCAGCCAGATTATGACCGCTTGGCGACATGTTCTTATGTTCAGTTTGATTAGGATATCCCGCAAAAATTTTCTTCTAGCCACCATGAGGGCCGGGCACACACAAAACAAATGGATTAAAGATTCGTTTTGGTAACCACAGAGTCTGCATTTTGGGCAAGCATCATGGGGTTTCCAAGAGGGTCTTAGATCCTTGGACTCGTGAAGGCCCATACGGAAATCAATAAGAATCTTTTTTAGGTGATGACTAAAATGTGTTGCCAAGTAAGCCTGGGGTTGTTGACGTGAATAGGAAGAAATGACTGTCCAGGCATGACATCGATGGGTCAATATTTGTTTGTCTTCCAATAGTGACTTTATTTTGGCATTTGAATTTGCAATTTTGCAGAAAGTAACCTGATCACTTTTTTTACACCAAGCTTCGAGCAATCCAAGGTCTGAAAGGCAAGTCTGCAGATAGGTGGCAGATGGGTGGCCCAGGGCTGGGTGGAGTCAAGATTGATTTCCTGCCAACAGAGGTGGTTTAATGAGCCTGGTACAGCAGCACGGAGTTTGTGGCAGAATTTAACAAACCTTGACTTGGACCTAAAAATTTGATTTTGAAGGCCAAATTCTAATCGCACCTGGGCTGGCGAGGCGCATTTCGGTACTTTAAATACAACTTTATAGATTTTAGTTTGTAAGGTGTTTAATAAACCGGCCTCCCCTCCAAGCCATGTAACAAGACCATACGATAATGTAGGTAAAATCTGAGCGGCCATTACTTTTAAAAGATGAGTGTAGTTTGGACCGCCCAGTTTTTGAAGGAGTCGCCTATAACCGAAAATTAGCGTCTGGGATTTAGCTTTTAACACTGCAGAGTGCTCTTTTTTTGAGTTGTCGTTGGCTATGGTCACCCCCAAATACCGATATTGTGGCTGTACCCCACTGGCTAGATGGTTTAAATGTCCAGCTAAATTTAATGGGCTTTCGCTCTATACTTTTGTCTTTTCTCTATTTAATTCTAGATGTTCTTCATTCAAATAGGGATATAGCGCATTTATCAGCCTTTGCAGTCCAATTGGGGTTCCGCTTAAAAGAACAATATCATCGGCAAACTGGATGATAGGCACTGGGGTGTTACCAAGCTTCGTGGCGTGACTTACAATTTGGCAGTTTTTTTCCTAGGTCGGCCAGGTATAAGTTAAATAAACAGGGGGCCAAGACGCAGCCCTGTTTCAGTCCATCCTCCGTTGGAATTTTGGACGTAAGGCTTGAACCGTGCCCTTGTTTGACCCTTGCCCAGGTATTTGTATAAAGGAGCTTGACAGCGTGGAGGACATTTTTTGGTAGCCCCCACTCGTTGAGTTTTTCCCAAAGCCTCCCCCTACTGACTCGGTCAAAAGCCGCTTTAATGTCAATGAAGCAGCCATATAACCGTTTGTTGTTCGTTTTGGCTCTTTCCATCAAGAGGGCTAGGGCTGTGAGATTTGTTATAGTCCCTGTCCCTTTTCTGAAGCCTGTCTGGTAGCTTGGAATTAGGTAGTTGGTATTTACCCATTCCTGGATCTCCTCCAAAATACAAGAAGCATATAATTTTGCTTCCACATCGATTAAGGATATCAGCCGATAATTCAGTGGAGTACTCCTGTCACCCTTCTTGAAGATTGGGTGGATGATGTTACCATTCCACGATGGTGGCTGCTTCTTGCAGGCAAAGACTTGATTAAACAAGGCAGGAAGATGGAGTGCCCAAAACTCAGCGTTATGTTTGTATACTGCGTTGGGGATGCCATTGGGCCCTGGAGCGCCTTCAGGTTTAAGATGGTTAATGCACCTTTTAACTCTGTCGCAGGAAAACAATTCCAGCTCAATCCCCAGATTGTTGAACCTTTTTATGTCAGGATGGGATGATAGGTTATCTGTCGGTCCTTTTAAGCAGCTTAATATTGTTGTTGTGGTAGAGCGGTGCTGATTTTCTGAGACTGAAGGTTCCCTTTTACGATAGAGATTTTTTATGTGTGATTCCCAGGTTTGTTTGCTAATGCCTGGGTCCTGAGTTATTAGATCCGCAGTGTTTAGTTTATTTACAATGTCCCAGAAGTCCCTTGAATTTCGCTTTTTGCTGGCTGTTAGCAGTTTTGCCCACATCCCTTCCTTATAATCTGTCTTGGCTTTCCACAACATTTTGCGGTAGTTGTTTCTCATGCTCTTAACAAGAAGGTAGTTTGGTGCGGAGGCCAGAGTGTTGTTCCTTACTGCCATCCGTTGTGCCTGGGCTATTTTTCTCTTTTCCTGCCTTAGTTTGGTATTAAACCAGGGTTCCAGTGGGACTAGTGGGCCTTGATACGGCGCAGTCAGAACAGAGTGTTTGAGGACAATTTTTCTAACAATTTTGTCCAGATTGAAACCGAGTCTTCGCTTTGATGATTTTCATATTGAGAAAAGAAATTGCTTGCGGTTTCATAGATGGCTTTCGTTCCACTGCCCCTCCAACGCAATTTCCGTAAGTTAAACTTCTCTAACTGATCAGAGAGGACAGTCAACTGGACAGACTCCAACACCCCTATGTTGATCCAAGTAATTTATGGAAAGTGATCGCTTTCAGATCGTGCTGTGATTTCGTAGTCTGCTACTGAATCAAGCAAGTTATTACTAATTAAAGTAAAGTCAATGGTTGACGATGACTTGCCACTCAAATACGTTGGTGGTGCTAAATTTGCACCAGTTGTTGGGGGCTTTAAAATTGTTAACCCCAGCGTTGACAGTTGCTTTAAGGTTGATGGATTAAGCTTTCCCCGAGATTTTTGCCTTGGGGTATGTGTGTTTAGGTCTTCATAATTTAAATTAGAGTTGTAGTCGCCTGATAGTATCAAAAAACTTTGAGAGTTTGATTTCTGAAGTGTTTTTATGAGAGTGATAAGGAGGGCCAGTTTCTCTTTTTTTTTGGTTTTATCAGGATGAATGTAAATATTTATTAATAGCAGCTGGAGTCGAGATTTTATGGAGATCTTGGTTACCTGAACCCAGTTTAATCCCACGTCCTGTGATTCTGACTCCCAATTTAATCTCTGCGAGATATATGTGGATAGTCCTCCACTCGGATGGCCAAACTTGGACTTTCTCTTGGCAAGGATATGGTGCTCGGTGAAGCCAGGAATGGCGGGGGGTATTTGGTTCCAAGTCTATTGTAATAAAAGGATGTCGTATTTATGGAAGAAAAGTTGTGTCTCACTGTCTTGGTCCATACTGCTGAACCCGTGAATATTCCAACTGCAGATGCCTATTTTAGACATATTAACCCGGTCCTTAGATGTAGATTTGCACCATATACGTTGAGGTAGTTGTTCATATTTTTTAGGAGTACTTTTGGTTAAGGGTTAGCGGGATCCATGACCAATCCTGTGTGGGGGGCCCGCTGATGTGAGGATGCATTGGATGTAAGTCGAGTCCACCCACTGCTTGGGCTACTGTGGCCGAACGGGCGCCCTGGAGACATGAGATCTGTCTGCAGTTAGATGGCTCCTCTCTGTTTATGTTCTGTATACTTTTTGCAAGCGGGAAAGGGTATCTCGGGCGCATATGTTGCATGATGGTTATGCCCCAGTGTTCAAATGGGCATTTGTTTTCGAAGATCTTTACTGCTATCTCCTTGGTAGCCCAGGTGGTCACAGAGACTTCGATATTTGGGTCATCAATTTTTGGACCGAACTCAACTGAGACTAGGTCTTGCGAAGATATTCCTCTCAACTCGGGAACAAGACCAAATAGTCTTAAAAAATTTCCTCTATTTAAGATATCGCGCCGGCCCTTTGACTCGTATTCGGGAGTGAAAATCAGGATGGGTTCTAATTCTGCAATTGGGGTAATTGATGGTTCTTGCGAGCATGGATTTATGTAGTCAGACTGATGTACAGAGAATTTTTGTTGTTGTTTTTTGAATCACTTTTCCTATGATGCCCTTGTCAGTGGTTCCCCTTGCAGGAGAAGGGACAGTTCGTAGCATATGGATGTCGTTAAATTGAATAACGGGGTTTGACCGAACTATGCAGTTACGATTTTGCCCGGTTTTTGTTATTGTAATCGGAGAATTAATCCTTTGTAATTTATTGGTTCCAGTTTGTATTGAATTGTTCCTACTGGGGCCATTGGATTTTGTTTTATGCACTCTCGCTCGATCCCAGTTCTTGTTATTTTTATAGGAGTCCGGTCGTATTTTGCATCATGCGCTGTGTTATAGGTCCGTTGGTGCTCATTGGTGGTGGCTCTAGTGAGTGATTTTTTTTTGATGAATCGTCACCGAGAGTTATTAGATTTCCTTGTACAGGTTTCTGCCTGATTTTTGAGGAGGAGTGATGACTTTTCATCATTGATGTTGTTTCTAGTGCGGGAGTTGGGGCTGATTTTGAGTTTGTACAAGCAATCATTGCATCATGGGACTTGCTCAGCTCTTCAATTAGTGAATGATCTGGGCCACCGGGCTGCGATCTCTGTTTTGATTTTTTGAGCGAAACTTTTTCCTGTGATAAGTTATGGCCTGCCAATAAATTAGTGTCGGTGTTTGAGGAGAAGTTTGCTGATCCTAATTCTTTTGGCAAGACGGACACAGGTTTTGTGAGGAAGTTGTCAATGGTAATCGTTTGGTTGCTTTTTAATTTAGACCTAGCTTTCCTTGCTTTTTTTCTTTGCTTTTTCGTCTGGTTTTCGAGGGGCGGGGGGTTGAATTTTTCTGTGCCTATGATTGGAAATGCTTTGTGAAAAACCATTGAATGGTGTGACAATGCGGAATCCCTGTCCCCTTCTGGGCTCTTGTGTGCTGTAGGGGAAGCGATTGAGATGCTTGATTTCCCCATGTTGTGATTTTCTCCTGGTGAGTCTGATAAGGACTTCTGATTATTACCTTTTTTGACTGCCCCCAAAATATCTTTCAAAATTGCAGGGAGCGATGCCAGCTTCTCAATGATGCTCCCGCAGCCACAACTAGACAGAGGACTAATAGAACTTTTGTTAATTTGGGCATGTTTTGCAAGGGGAGTAACCGTGATTTTTTTGTTTGTCAGAAGAGTAATAATAGTGTCTGTTTTTGAGCTAAGTTGGGCGATATGCTCTGCGATGACGGTTATCAGGTCAATTTGAACCTCCATCTTGTCTGATTGAAAGTTGAGGGCCTTTATGGCCTGGTCCAAGGTGCTAATCAAGGTGTTCCCCCAGGGAGCAGTGGGCACTTGACTGCAATAGCTCTTTTTTTGGTCTACCCGTTGTGGGGTTGTATTAGTTGAAGAGATTGATATGTGCGACAGTGTTGTTTTTTTTTGTTGGCTGCTATTATTTCCAGAGTTGTCGTCAATCAGAATTCTGTGGTTTGAGCTTGAAGTGACAGTTTTTTGAGGCGTAGATGCCACTGGGCTCCGCTTTTGGTCCAGTACTATTTGGGAGTAGTTTAAATCTAAATTCAGTTCTTGCAAGGATTGATTTGGTAACGGAAGCGATGACGCAGTGCCCAAGATAGGAGGATGATAGCTAGACGGGGAGCCTGGCTGGACGTTCAGTCTCGTGAATCTTTTAGTTGAGAGCGCCGTTGGTTTACTGAGTCCAGGAGTAATTTGGGGATTGTTGTGGTCCCCCATGTTCGACTTGTTGTTGAAGACGTTAAAAAGCGCTTCCAGTGAATCCTGACCTGGAGATATAGGTGAGGGCAGGACAAGATTTTGCCCAGTCTTGATTGTTTTGAGTTTTTTTGGTGGGGAACTGGGATTGTGGATCATTGCCTGGACAAGTTCGTTTTTTTTAATAGCTCTGGGCAGTTGATCGATTTGTGGCGCCGGTTGATGTTGAATAGAGGATTCTAAGGTTTGAATGTGATCCATTAGTGATTTGCCACAGTTTGAGGTTCCTGGGTGACTTTGAATTGTCGTCTAGTCTGGTTGAATAGTACTTGGTAAGTTCCTTGATTCCCTTGTTGATGACAACAGAGCTAAGACGGGGTCTTTTAAAAAGAAAAATGTATTAATCATTGCTTGTGATCCTGGTAAATGGCCTGGGCTAGGTGGAGGCTGGGTGGAACTTACTGACTTTCTACTCCCCTCACCATCGCTGTCACGCCCCCTTTGCCGCAGAGCAACTAAAAGTGGGGTTGCTTGCGCTTGCTTTGGTGCGTCTGACTTCTTCGGCTTTTTGCTGTGTGGTGCTTTATATAGTGAGGCCTGACGTTTGGTACCTGAGCGCATTTTTGTCCTGCTCGGTGCTTTGAGGTTACGGCTGGCATAAAGTCTGGGTGAAAGGAGCTGAATGGCTTCTGGTTTGAATGGTTGAAATAGGGGTGGGCGGAGAATGGAAGTCCGGAGGGACGGTTTTTTACGTACGAGCGGAGCACTCAGGGGGTGCCTCCAGCCAGTCGGACCTAGTCAGAGTGGCCTAGGTTGCCCCCCCGGCTCTTACTTAGCACCTGCCTCTACCGGCAGCCGCGCTAGTGCTTATTCCTGGGCCTGTCCTTGGGCGGCCTCTCTCCCTCTCTCCCTGAACTTCCCGGAATGGTGGGAGGTGGGGGAGAGGCAGCAGGGGCGGGGAGGATGAAAGACAAATGAGCTTCAGTCAGCAACAATGACAATGACAGCTGGGTTGCTCTGCTGTTTGCTCACTTTTCGCCTGCCCCCACAGCAAGCGTTTGGGCACCAAACTCCAACACCAAACACCGCCCTCCCTGCATCTCAAGCCTCGGGCACACCGCTCCTCACCTTCCTCGGCGGCTCCGGGCACCGAGCAAGCAGGCAGACCGACAGGCGGATCCGTGCATGGAGCCGACAATGCCTCTGCTTCTAGCACAGCTTTCAGCAAACTGCCGGACACACTAACTCACTGGGCGTCTGTAAATCGTGGCTGTGTCTTTGTGTTTTTTGTAAAAGACTCTTTTAGAAGGGCTCCTCTGCTCCGTGTCGATGCCTGTGTCCCGTGCCTGTGCCCCGTGATCCGTGACCTGCGCCCCACGAGAGAGAGGGGGGCTCACTTGACCCTGGCAGCACGGCACGGCACAGCTCCCTGCTCCGAGCTTGTGCCCCCAGCTGCTCCTGCGTTTTGCCGTGATTTAATGCGTTTTTTTGTTGCACAGAGTCTCAGGCGGGGAGTCAGAGCTCGCTCAGGGCTCAGCGCGAGCATGAAACACGAAGCAGCTCTGGAGAGCAGAGGGTCCACAGAGGGTCCACAGAGTTCGCAGGCTGACCCGCTTCAAAACGCTCCAAGAACGCCTCAAACCGCCTCTAAACCGGGAAACCGGGAAACCGGGACAGCGGAGCACAAGAACTTCCCTCCTCCTCGGCGGTCTGTCCTGTCTGTCCGGTCTGTCCTGCAACGCTCGCGGCGGATCGTGGCTCTCTGCTGACCTCTAGTGACGAGATTTGCAGGGATAGGAGGCAAGTGTCTGAAAGAGAGACAGACTCCAACGTGGGTCAACAAAATGAATGTCTATGGTATTCTCCCCATGTAGCAATATGAAATTTGTTGTTGGTTCTTGGATTGATTATATTTGATTTTAGATAAATTTGGGTGTGGATTTAAATTTGCATATAGAACATACAATTATATTTAGGCTCTCGCATCATGGGAGCCAAAGACTCCTTGCGGGAGCTCTTTGCCATCCTGAAGGGGTTTACAAATCCACGGGCGAATAATCCACTCCTGCCATCCACACAGGAACTATGTGATCACTTAGCAACCCACTTCACTAATAAGATCGGCACAATATATCGCACCTTTCAGGCAAGAAAGAGTAGTTGATGAGAGAGCCCCCCTCGAGAGAAACCCCTGCGCCCCGAGTTTAGAATGCTTCCCCACCATTACTGGTGAGCGGGTGTGTGCTCTATTATCTCAGGCAAAATTGGATTCTACTTTTGACCCGGTACCACCTGCGTTTATGTCTGAGCTAACCCCGGTCTTAGCGGATACACTTGCAGACATATGTAACATCTCATTAGCGACGGCCACTTTTCCACCCAAATGGAAAATCGCACGCTTTAAGCCCCTGCTTAAAAAGGCTCTAGCTGATCCTACTGATCTACAGAATTAGAGGCCAATCTCCCTTCTCCCTTGTTGTTCCAAAGCCATAGAGACACTAATCAACCGACATCTTTCTAGCTATCTAGAGCAGAACAAAATATTAGACCCATCCCAGTCCGGCTACCGTGCATCCTACAGCAGAAAGGCTGCCTTACTAGAGGTTACCGATATGCTAAGGATTTCACTGGATAAGGACTCTCCAGTAGTGTTAGTGCTGCTTGATCAGTCGGCAGCCTTTGACACCATCTCTCATCGCATCCTGTTGAACCGGCTTCGAGAGATTGGTGTCAGAGGTTTGGCCTTTAAATGGATTCAGAATTATCTGTCCGACAGAACACAATGCGTCCAGTTGGACTCTTTTGTGTCACATACAGCTGCGGTGGATAAGCGGGTTCCACAAGGCTCTATATTGAGCCCCACGTTATCCAACCTATATGATGCCCCTTTGGCCTCAATCTGATTCAGAAAAGGGGGTGGTGCTGAACAGAGTGTCTGAATTAAGCAGACCACTGCTGCTTAATTCAGGCACTCTGTTCATCACCACCCCCTTTTCTGAATCCTTTGGCCTCTATCGGCAGAAACTGTGGGTTTGAAACTATATCCTACGCTGATGATACGCATCTGATTGTGCACATAGAGAATGACCCTGCAGTAACAAAAGCTAAGTTCATAAACTGTATGACTAGCATAGCAAGTTGGATGAGGAAGAACGTCCTGCAACTTAACTCTTCCAAATCTGAGATGTTGTTTGGCAAGGCAAAAGAACTGTGGATCTCCGACTGGTGGCAATCAGAACTAGGAGAAGCTCCTTCCCCTAGAGGGTGGGCTAAGAACCTAGGTGTTAGAGTAGACAATAAGCTATTGATGGAAGAGTAGGTGAAGACTCTCGCAGACACCTGCTTCGGGACCATGCAAATGCTCAGAAAGATTTTCCCCTGTATCCTGCTAAATGCCAGAAAGGCCCTCATTCAGTCACTCCTAATCAGTTGCCTTGACTATGGCAACTCTTTGTTGGGAGGAATTAGAGAAGACCTGTTATCTAGATTGCAGGTTGTGCAAAATTCACCCTCAATAAACCAGCACGAACCTCTTCCCTTCCTCTCCTAAGCCAACTTTATTGTCTTCCTGTTAGGAAACGAGCTCTCTTCAAGCTGCATTGCATGGCCTTTAAGTCCCTGCATGGAATGAGACTGGCTTACTTGACTTATAAAATTGTACTCTATCAAATCTGCAGCCAGAGGATTAGGAAATCTAAAATGGGTGACAGTGCGTTTTCCTATCTGGCCCCCAAACATTGGAAAGAGCTCCCTGAACAAATTTGTGCCTGCCCCAACCTACCACAGTTTAAAAAAATGCTCAAGACTTGGCTATTCTAAAGATTTTATTTTACATCTGGCCTTCCCTCTCTGGCACTGAGAGATCCCCATGGGGATGATTTGTGCGCCATACAAATGAGTCTAAAGTAAAGTAAAAGTAAAGTATGGATAAATCTACTTTGCACATATTTATTGCAACATTGAGTGTTTTTTAATGAGATTTCCAACTTTAAAAAAGGAATTGCATATTTGATTATGATTTTGAATAGTATTTCTTGGTGATATTGGTTACATTTTGGATGAATGGTGGTGTGAATTGAAATCAGGTTTTGATTTTAACACATTCAAAGGGAATTGTTTACTTTTGACTGGCTTAAATAGTATTAAGACATCATGGGGTTTCCAGGGGAAGACGATGTCTGTGGTTACAATTTCGTCAAGAGAACGTGTCCGCCATTTCGACGTGTCTGTCTCCCTGTTTCCCGAATGATTATGGGCTTCCCTGAGCCCATGAGGTGGAAGTGGTACAAAGCGATGTGAATATGTAAATCATTATCTTAAACTTGCATTATATGCAGTATAAGTAAGGGTAGGCGAAACTCACAGAACTTCCCTCCATGGAATTCCGCATAGTTACATAAAAACTCCTCGAGATT